>NC_043997.1:26771826-27383245 GCF_902150065.1 Myripristis murdjan
CGAGATCGGGCGTGCTCAGGGTGGTGTGGCCGTAGCGGACCGCTCCTGAAGCAGGCCGGGCTTTTATGCATCTGCAAAGAGCACAAAGAGCGGCAAAGAACAGAAGGCCCGTCAAATAGAAAAGCTTACAGCACCTCTGAGCTATCCTTCCCAGGTGTCTCCCATCCAAGTACTAACCAGGCCCGACCCTGCTTAGCTTCCGAGATCGGACGAGATCGGGCGTGCTCAGGGTGGTGTGGCCGTAAGCGACAGCTGGTGCAGCAGCCGGGCTTTTTATGCATCTGCAAAAAGAGCGCAAAGAACAGAACGGCCCGTCAAAATAGAAAAGCTTACAGCACCTGGTATTCCCAGGGGTCTCCCATCCAAGTACTAACCAGGCCCGACCCTGCTTAGCTTCCGAGATCGGACGAGATCGGGCGTGCTCAGGGTGGTGTGGCCGTAAGCGACAGCTGGTGCAGCAGCCGGGCTTTTTATGCATCTGTCAAGCAGAGAGAAAGAGCCCAAAGAACAGAACGGCCCGTCAAAATAGAAAAGCTTACAGCACCTGGTATTCCCAGGCGGTCTCCCATCCAAGTACTAACCAGGCCCGACCCTGCTTAGCTTCCGAGATCGGACGAGATCGGGCGTGCTCAGGGTGGTGTGGCCGTAAGCGACAGCTGGTGCAGCAGCCGGGCTTTTTATGCATCTGCAAAAAGAGCGCAAAGAGCGCAAAGAACAGAACGGCCCGTCAAAATAGAAAAGCTTACAGCACCTGGTATTCCCAGGCGGTCTCCCATCCAAGTACTAACCAGGCCCGACCCTGCTTAGCTTCCGAGATCGGACGAGATCGGGCGTGCTCAGGGTGGTGTGGCCGTAAGCGACAGCTGGTGCAGCAGCCGGGCTTTTTATGCATCTGCAAAAAGAGCGCAAAGAACAGAATGGCCCGTCAAAATAGAAAAGCTTACAGCACCTGGTATTCCCAGGCGGTCTCCCATCCAAGTACTAACCAGGCCCGACCCTGCTTAGCTTCCGAGATCGGACGAGATCGGGCGTGCTCAGGGTGGTGTGGCCGTAAGCGACAGCTGGTGCAGCAGCCGGGCTTTTTATGCATCTGTCAAGCAGAGAGAAAGAGCCCAAAGAACAGAACGGCCCGTCAAAATAGAAAAGCTTACAGCACCTGGTATTCCCAGGCGGTCTCCCATCCAAGTACTAACCAGGCCCGACCCTGCTTAGCTTCCGAGATCGGACGAGATCGGGCGTGCTCAGGGTGGTGTGGCCGTAAGCGACAGCTGGTGCAGCAGCCGGGCTTTTTATGCATCTGCAAAAAGAGCGCAAAGAACAGAACGGCCCGTCAAAATTGAAAAGCTTACAGCACCTGGTATTCCCAGGCGGTCTCCCATCCAAGTACTAACCAGGCCCGACCCTGCTTAGCTTCCGAGATCGGACGAGATCGGGCGTGCTCAGGGTGGTGTGGCCGTAAGCGACAGCTGGTGCAGCAGCCGGGCTTTTTATGCATCTGCAAAAAGAGCGCAAAGAACAGAACGGCCCGTCAAAATAGAAAAGCTTACAGCACCTGGTATTCCCAGGCGGTCTCCCATCCAAGTACTAACCAGGCCCGACCCTGCTTAGCTTCCGAGATCGGACGAGATCGGGCGTGCTCAGGGTGGTGTGGCCGTAAGCGACAGCTGGTGCAGCAGCCGGGCTTTTTATGCATCTGCAAAAAGAGCGCAAAGAGCGCAAAGAACAGAACGGCCCGTCAAAATTGAAAAGCTTACAGCACCTGGTATTCCCAGGCGGTCTCCCATCCAAGTACTAACCAGGCCCGACCCTGCTTAGCTTCCGAGATCGGACGAGATCGGGCGTGCTCAGGGTGGTGTGGCCGTAAGCGACAGCTGGTGCAGCAGCCGGGCTTTTATGCATCTGTCAAGCAGAGAGAAAGAGCCCAAAGAACAGAACGGCCCGTCAAAATAGAAAAGCTTACAGCACCTGGTATTCCCAGGCGGTCTCCCATCCAAGTACTAACCAGGCCCGACCCTGCTTAGCTTCCGAGATCGGACGAGATCGGGCGTGCTCAGGGTGGTGTGGCCGTAAGCGACAGCTGGTGCAGCAGCCGGGCTTTTTATGCATCTGCAAAAAGAGCGCAAAGAGCGCAAAGAACAGAACGGCCCGTCAAAATAGAAAAGCTTACAGCACCTGGTATTCCCAGGCGGTCTCCCATCCAAGTACTAACCAGGCCCGACCCTGCTTAGCTTCCGAGATCGGACGAGATCGGGCGTGCTCAGGGTGGTGTGGCCGTAAGCGACAGCTGGTGCAGCAGCCGGGCTTTTTATGCATCTGCAAAAAGAGCGCAAAGAACAGAATGGCCCGTCAAAATTGAAAAGCTTACAGCACCTGGTATTCCCAGGCGGTCTCCCATCCAAGTACTAACCAGGCCCGACCCTGCTTAGCTTCCGAGATCGGACGAGATCGGGCGTGCTCAGGGTGGTGTGGCCGTAGGCGACAGCTGGTGCAGCAGCCGGGCTTTTTATGCATCTGCAAAAAGAGAGCAAAGAGCGCAAAGAACAGAACGGCCTGTCAAAATAGAAAAGCTTACAGCACCTGGTATTCCCAGGCGGTCTCCCATCCAAGTACTAACCAGGCCCGACCCTGCTTAGCTTCCGAGATCGGACGAGATCGGGCGTGCTCAGGGTGGTGTGGCCGTAAGCGACAGCTGGTGCAGCAGCCGGGCTTTTTATGCATCTGCAAAAAGAGCGCAAAGAACAGAACGGCCCGTCAAAATAGAAAAGCTTACAGCACCTGGTATTCCCAGGCGGTCTCCCATCCAAGTACTAACCAGGCCCGACCCTGCTTAGCTTCCGAGATCGGACGAGATCGGGCGTGCTCAGGGTGGTGTGGCCGTAAGCGACAGCTGGTGCAGCAGCCGGGCTTTTTATGCATCTGCAAAAAGAGCGCAAAGAACAGAACGGCCCGTCAAAATTGAAAAGCTTACAGCACCTGGTATTCCCAGGCGGTCTCCCATCCAAGTACTAACCAGGCCCGACCCTGCTTAGCTTCCGAGATCGGACGAGATCGGGCGTGCTCAGGGTGGTGTGGCCGTAAGCGACAGCTGGTGCAGCAGCCGGGCTTTTTATGCATCTGCAAAAAGAGCGCAAAGAACAGAACGGCCCGTCAAAATTGAAAAGCTTACAGCACCTGGTATTCCCAGGCGGTCTCCCATCCAAGTACTAACCAGGCCCGACCCTGCTTAGCTTCCGAGATCGGGCGTGCTCAGGGTGGTGTGGCCGTAAGCGACAGCTGGTGCAGCAGCCGGGCTTTTTATGCATCTGCAAAAAGAGCGCAAAGAACAGAACGGCCCGTCAAAATAGAAAAGCTTACAGCACCTGGTATTCCCAGGCGGTCTCCCATCCAAGTACTAACCAGGCCCTACCCTGCTTAGCTTCCGAGATCGGACGAGATCGGGCGTGCTCAGGGTGGTGTGGCCGTAAGCGACAGCTGGTGCAGCAGCCGGGCTTTTTATGCATCTGCAAAAAGAGCGCAAAGAACAGAACGGCCCGTCAAAATAGAAAAGCTTACAGCACCTGGTATTCCCAGGCGGTCTCCCATCCAAGTACTAACCAGGCCCGACCCTGCTTAGCTTCCGAGATCGGACGAGATCGGGCGTGCTCAGGGTGGTGTGGCCGTAAGCGACAGCTGGTGCAGCAGCCGGGCTTTTTATGCATCTGTCAAGCAGAGAGAAAGAGCGCAAAGAACAGAACGGCCCGTCAAAATAGAAAAGCTTACAGCACCTGGTATTCCCAGGCGGTCTCCCATCCAAGTACTAACCAGGCCCGACCCTGCTTAGCTTCCGAGATCGGACGAGATCGGGCTTGCTCAGGGTGGTGTGGCCGTAAGCGACAGCTGGTGCAGCAGCCGGGCTTTTTATGCATCTGCAAAAAGAGCGCAAAGAGCGCAAAGAACAGAACGGCCCGTCAAAATAGAAAAGCTTACAGCACCTGGTATTCCCAGGCGGTCTCCCATCCAAGTACTAACCAGGGCCGACCCTGCGTAGCTTCCGAGATCGGACGAGATCGGGCGTGCTCAGGGTGGTGTGGCCGTAAGCGACAGCTGGTGCAGCAGCCGGGCTTTTTATGCATCTGCAAAAAGAGCGCAAA
Organism: Myripristis murdjan; assembly: GCF_902150065.1. NCBI lineage: Eukaryota > Metazoa > Chordata > Actinopteri > Holocentriformes > Holocentridae > Myripristis > Myripristis murdjan. The sequence goes on from NC_043997.1 coordinate 26,775,957, forward strand.
GAACAGAACGGCCCGTCAAAATAGAAAAGCTTACAGCACCTGGTATTCCCAGGCGGTCTCCCATCCAAGTACTAACCAGGCCCGACCCTGCTTAGCTTCCGAGATCGGACGAGATCGGGCGTGCTCAGGGTGGTGTGGCCGTAAGCGACAGATGGTGCAGTAGCCGGGCTTTTTATGCATCTGCAAAAAGAGCGCAAAGAACAGAACGGCCCGTCAAAATAGAAAAGCTTACAGCACCTGGTATTCCCAGGCGGTCCTCCCATCCAAGTACTAACCAGGCCCTACCCTGCTTAGCTTCCGAGATCGGACGAGATCGGGCGTGCTCAGGGTGGTGTGGCCGTAAGCGACAGCTGGTGCAGCAGCCGGGCTTTTTATGCATCTGCAAAAAGAGCGCAAAGAACAGAACGGCCCGTCAAAATAGAAAAGCTTACAGCACCTGGTATTCCCAGGCGGTCTCCCATCCAAGTACTAACCAGGCCCGACCCTGCTTAGCTTCCGAGATCGGACGAGATCGGGCGTGCTCAGGGTGGTGTGGCCGTAAGCGACAGCTGGTGCAGCAGCCGGGCTTTTTATGCATCTGTCAAGCAGAGAGAAAGAGCGCAAAGAACAGAACGGCCCGTCAAAATAGAAAAGCTTACAGCACCTGGTATTCCCAGGCGGTCTCCCATCCAAGTACTAACCAGGCCCGACCCTGCTTAGCTTCCGAGATCGGACGAGATCGGGCTTGCTCAGGGTGGTGTGGCCGTAAGCGACAGCTGGTGCAGCAGCCGGGCTTTTTATGCATCTGCAAAAAGAGCGCAAAGAGCGCAAAGAACAGAACGGCCCGTCAAAATAGAAAAGCTTACAGCACCTGGTATTCCCAGGCGGTCTCCCATCCAAGTACTAACCAGGGCCGACCCTGCGTAGCTTCCGAGATCGGACGAGATCGGGCGTGCTCAGGGTGGTGTGGCCGTAAGCGACAGCTGGTGCAGCAGCCGGGCTTTTTATGCATCTGCAAAAAGAGCGCAAAGAACAGAACGGCCCGTCAAAATAGAAAAGCTTACAGCACCTGGTATTCCCAGGCGGTCTCCCATCCAAGTACTAACCAGGCCCGACCCTGCTTAGCTTCCGAGATCGGACGAGATCGGGCGTGCTCAGGGTGGTGTGGCCGTAAGCGACAGCTGGTGCAGCAGCCGGGCTTTTTATGCATCTGCAAAAAGAGCGCAAAGAGCGCAAAGAACAGAACGGCCCGTCAAAATAGAAAAGCTTACAGCACCTGGTATTCCCAGGCGGTCTCCCATCCAAGTACTAACCAGGCCCGACCCTGCTTAGCTTCCGAGATCGGACGAGATCGGGCGTGCTCAGGGTGGTGTGGCCGTAAGCGACAGCTGGTGCAGCAGCCGGGCTTTTTATGCATCTGCAAAAAGAGCACAAAGAGCGCAAAGAACAGAACGGCCCGTCAAAATAGAAAAGCTTACAGCACCTGGTATTCCCAGGCGGTCTCCCATCCAAGTACTAACCAGGCCCGACCCTGCTTAGCTTCCGAGATCGGACGAGATCGGGCGTGCTCAGGGTGGTGTGGCCGTAAGCGACAGCTGGTGCAGCAGCCGGGCTTTTTATGCATCTGCAAAAAGAGCGCAAAGAGCGCAAAGAACAGAACGGCCCGTCAAAATAGAAAAGCTTACAGCACCTGGTATTCCCAGGCGGTCTCCCATCCAAGTACTAACCAGGCCCGACCCTGCTTAGCTTCCGAGATCGGACGAGATCGGGCGTGCTCAGGGTGGTGTGGCCGTAAGCGACAGCTGGTGCAGCAGCCGGGCTTTTTATGCATCTGCAAAAAGAGCGCAAAGAACAGAACGGCCCGTCAAAATAGAAAAGCTTACAGCACCTGGTATTCCCAGGCGGTCTCCCATCCAAGTACTAACCAGGCCCGACCCTGCTTAGCTTCCGAGATCGGACGAGATCGGGCGTGCTCAGGGTGGTGTGGCCGTAAGCGACAGCTGGTGCAGCATCCGGGCTTTTTATGCATCTGTCAAGCAGAGAGAAAGAGCCCAAAGAACAGAACGGCCCGTCAAAATAGAAAAGCTTACAGCACCTGGTATTCCCAGGCGGTCTCCCATCCAAGTACTAACCAGGCCCGACCCTGCTTAGCTTCCGAGATCGGACGAGATCGGGCGTGCTCAGGGTGGTGTGGCCGTAAGCGACAGCTGGTGCAGCAGCCGGGCTTTTTATGCATCTGCAAAAAGAGCGCAAAGAACAGAACGGCCCGTCAAAATTGAAAAGCTTACAGCACCTGGTATTCCCAGGCGGTCTCCCATCCAAGTACTAACCAGGCCCGACCCTGCTTAGCTTCCGAGATCGGGCGTGCTCAGGGTGGTGTGGCCGTAAGCGACAGCTGGTGCAGCAGCCGGGCTTTTTATGCATCTGCAAAAAGAGCGCAAAGAACAGAATGGCCCGTCAAAATAGAAAAGCTTACAGCACCTGGTATTCCCAGGCGGTCTCCCATCCAAGTACTAACCAGGCCCGACCCTGCTTAGCTTCCGAGATCGGACGAGATCGGGCGTGCTCAGGGTGGTGTGGCCGTAAGCGACAGCTGGTGCAGCAGCCGGGCTTTTTATGCATCTGTCAAGCAGAGAGAAAGAGCCCAAAGAACAGAACGGCCCGTCAAAATAGAAAAGCTTACAGCACCTGGTATTCCCAGGCGGTCTCCCATCCAAGTACTAACCAGGCCCGACCCTGCTTAGCTTCCGAGATGGGACGGACACAATGAGAGTGAGCGCTATGGTTGAGCATTCTCTAATTTGCTCTCTGTATTTGGTCAATCTGAAGCAAATTCAGCAGCCCAACACTCAACTCTCTCATGCTGATAGCACGGAAAAGAGAGCACACAACCTGTGAGCTGTGCACGTGCTCCTTTTTGGTAAAAAAAAAAAAAAAAAAAAAACTTTATCAACTTTCGTGCATTATTGTCACAGGAATTTTACTAGTTTCCATTATACTTTGTTCCCTTCTACTATTTAGCACTGTCACCCCATCCACCATCCTAACCCTGGTGTCAAGTGGCTGACTTGACACCAGGGTTGCTCGCTTAATTCTCACTTTTTTTGAACAAGTGTTCATTTTTCAATGTTTGCACGTGCATCGCAATTTCTACATGCCCGGCTTTTGGTACTAATGTCTTTGGTGTAGAATTTAGTTAAAGGGGAACCACTGCATGTGCCGTGGATAATGCAATATTAAATCTGTAAAACTGAAAGTTGTCTTTTTTTATTGTTTACAGGTGTTTCTTGGGCATTAACCCTGAGATTGGGTAGAAATCAAGAAAGAAGCGTGGAGGTGCCATAAATCAACAGGTGAGCACTCTCCAAAGAAAACTGGTGGACTTTGAGTGGTTTCTGTGAATATGTTCAAGTCCTAGGCTATCGTTTATGGTATGTATTAGGTATGTTCATGTTATGGTATGTTCATGTTTAAAAGTTGTTAATTGTTTACACTGTGTATATTTAATGTTTAAAAACTGCTGTAAATTGTTCTTTTGACATAGTCAATTGTTGAATTTAATATTTTTGGAATTATTAAAAAGTTAAATTAGTTTTGTCTTTGTTTTATTTGTTCTTGTTTTGACTTTTAATTTAGTAAATCCAAACCATGTTTGTATGGTAAAATCACAGTTACAAAGTTAAATTTGCAATATTTTACAGTATTATTTAAATTGTAAATTTACAGTAAATTTCTGGCTACTGAGTTGCATTACTTTTACAGTAAAAATCAAAAATCAAGGCAATTACTGTAATTTAAAAATACTATTCCACAGATACATATTGCTATATCACAATAATTCTATGTGCATGGCAACAGTAAAGTTATAGTATACAGCTGTAGTTGCATTGTATTTTACTGTGAAATATTTACAGTACATTATTGTTAATCATGTGCAGTCATTACTGTGAAATTTTTATATTAAACTACTGTGAAATTACTGTGAAAGTAATGCAACTAGTAGCCAGATATTTACTGTAAATCTACAATGAAAATTTGAACAGTGTTAATGTAAACTCTAATATTATCCATCTTTTATGATAAAGCTCTATCATCATATTTTGGATTGTGTTTGATGCATTGCCTTTTGTCATAAAAAAATTAGGGGAAGAATTTCCCCTTGTTATTTTATTTTACTTGACTGTCGTTTTTCCCCACAGGAATGAATTCAAACATGTTACCTACGTCTGATCGCTGTCCCTGGTGCTGAAATATGAGCCAAACTCGATCGTGAATACAAGCGGCTGAAATGAATTTCCTCCCCAGGGTGGCTGGGCTCAGCCTTAGAGATAGGGTGAGGAGCTCGGACATCCGGGAGGAGCTCTGAGTAGAGACGCTGCTCCTCCACATTGAGCAGAGCCAGTTGAGGTGGCTCGGGCATCTGGTCAGGATGCCTCCCGGACGCCTCCCTGGGGAGGTGTTTCAGGCATGGCCATCTGGGAGGAGACCTCAGGGCAGTCCCAGGACGCACTGGAGAGATTATATCGCTCGGCTGGCTTGGGAACGCCTCAGGATTCCCCTGGAAGAGCTCGCAGAGCAGTGATATAGGTATATTAGGTGTCCGTCCACTTTTCTCATTGGCCCGCCCTGAGAAAGCTTTGTGTTTTTGTTTTTTTTTCATTTTTTTTTCTTTTTTTTTATTATTATTAATATTTTTTATTCACCCATTGAAAATATCCTAAACATTCAAACCAAAACATGTAATAGAATAAGTGGAAACATATAAAGTTGAATAACTGTTCTATGGCTTATCCAGTAATGTGTGATCTGACGCGCTTGATTGCGCACACCGTACATACGCTGTACGATGCGAGAACGTTGAAGCGGAACTGTTTTATTTAGGTTGTTTTTAACTAAAATAACAGTGTTCGAAGTATTGAATATACAACTGTGGATAAAGAAGTCTTGGATTATGCTGGATGATGGGTTTGGGTGATGATGGGTGGCTAATGTTTTTTGAGTTCTCCAGTTCTGCTGCGGGACGTTGTGGATTCAAGACATCTAACCATGAGTAATTGATATACAAATTAAAATTTTTGGATGAAGTATCCCTTTAACCCATGTTTTTAACATTAGTGGGATAGGTTGTAACAAAAAGAAAAGAATTAAGGCGCAACTCATCACTGGTGTGTCCTGTGTTGATGAAGAAAACATAACATAAATCAAGGCTAGTGAAATAAATACGCTCTCTTCTACAGTTACACCACATGCAATTGAAATCTAGGTAAATTCACCCTAGATTGACATTACATTACTGTCCCTTTAAGAGAGAGGCTGACGTTGATTGACACCCGCTGCTCACGCACAGCAGAGAACGCTGCCTGGAAACAACTTAGAACTGTTCACAATTAAAATCCCGGTGAGTTAATAGCCGTAATTGAATACCTGTTGCATTAGCATGCTAACTCCCATAGCAAGCATGGTACACAGATAAAAAAAAAATTAGAGGCTGGTAGGTCGGTATTTTTATTAATAAAACCAGTCAGGGTGATCTTTAAGAGGATAAAGTGAGGTTGTGTATATGTATTAATGGTGTTGTATGCCCTATGAGCCATGTGAGATTGCTAAATTGTATTTTGTGTTGCCTGCTAATTTCTGTTGCTGAAGCTAGCTAAACGCCGGTGTGGGGTCAGTGAAATTTTGCAGTTGAAGCAAGGATTAATGGAAGTCATTTTGTAGCTTTGCTACCACTGGTCACTGTGCTTTATAAGTTGTGTATTTGTAGTCTGTGGAAGAGGTGACAATGTACCTGATTTTTAAGATGGTTATGTTGAGTTTATTTGCCTTAAGATTTACAGTTTACAGATTTATAGTTATATTGCTATATCTACAGTTACAGTGACTTAATGAATATCTACTGCTGTGATGAGTTAATGAATATTTACAGTCAGCCCTGGTGAAAAAACCAGCTTGACCAGCCTTAGCTGGTCAAGCTGGTGACCAGCTTAATTCCAGCTGGTCTATGGTATAGCTGGTCTAAGGTGTGTTTTGGACACACTTTAGCTGGTCAAGCTGGAGAGGGCCAGCCTATGATGGTGGTTTTAGCTGGTCAAGCTGGAGAGGGCCAGCCTATGCTGGTTTTAGCTGGTCAAGCTGGAGAGGGCCAGCCTATGCTGGTGGTTTTAGCTGGTTAAGCTGGAGAGGGCCAGCCTATGCTGGTTTTAGCTGGTCAAGCTGGAGAGGGCCAGCCTATGCTGGTGGTTTTAGCTGGTCAAGCTGGAGAGGGCCAGCCTATGCTGGTGGTTTTAGCTGGTCAAGCTGGAGAGGGCCATCTTATGCTGATGTTTTAGCTGTTTTATACTGGTTTAAGGTGGTACACTACCTTGTTTCCTGAATAGAATATATGATGGTGAATTTCAGCCAGTTGCAAACAGCAGGAGATATATAAAAAAGGTATGTATTAACAAAATCCATTAAAATGAGAAAGTTGAGTGTCAGTTTCATATTTACTGCAAACAACAACGTACCATCATTTATGAAGTAATTTTCATCATAACATTTGGAACATTGGAACAGTTAACAGAATCAGATGGTTGGTTGAGCTGGTCATGAAAATGTACCTGAATGAAGGCTATTTAAAGTCTATTTGTACACATAAACAAAATAAAATAACACATTAAGTGAACTGAAGCAGAAAAACTTTATTTAAATAAATTACCCTGTTAAAAAAACTAGCATAGACCAGCAAGGCTGGTCACCAGCAAAACCAGCATATGTTGTGTTTTGATGCTGGTGACCAGCATCCTGTGCTGGTTATGCTGGTGACCCGCATTCCATGCTGGTCCAGCATCCCATGCTGGTTATGCTGGTGACCAGCATTCCATGCTGGTTATGCTGGTCACCAGCATCCCATGCTCGCCCAGCAAACAGGCCTGCAGTGGCCCTTTACAAGCCCACTTAGGGCTCCCAGTGGGCTGCCCGTGCAGGTCCCCTGAGAATTTGCTCATTGGCAAAATGTTGGCCCCTCAGTGCTGGTCCCGCATGGGCAGCCCTCATTAACCCCTAAGGAAGCCTGCACTGGCCCTGTATGGGCCCACTTAGGGCTGGCTAGAGGGCGCACAGCAGGCAGGCTTTACCTAGCCTTCAGGAAGCCCTCACTGCCCTCGCTAGGCCCACACTGATTTTGCAGTTAAATCCCCCCATTAATCTAAAACAATAAATCAGTTCCACACATTAATGTATTTCAGCTAGAAGTGTAGTTTCCTTTGGGAGTTCCATACATCTGAAATGGATGTGGTCATTGATGTATGCATTGTCAAAAATGTACAATAGTCCAAAGGATTCCAATCAATTCATTTATTAAATACAAACACATTACACTGAATGAAAAATGTTCTACTCTGCACATTACAGCCTTATTAATTTAAGACAGGGTTGTCAAACTGGTGCCATGGAGAGCCAAGAGGCTGCAGGTTTTCATTCCAACCGAAACCTCCACCAGGTGATTTCACTGATTGGTTCCTCCTTTCTGATACAAGGTGAGGTAATCAGTGAAATCACCTGGTGATCTATTGATATCTATTGTTCGTGACCCCCTAACTCTTCTTACGAAACATGGTCAACGGAACATGAGAGGAACTGCAGTCAAAATCCAAATATGAATGATTCAAATTCAGTTACTAGTGGCACATTTTTCAGCCCATACTTCAAACAAAGAAAAAGCAAAAACTCTGACCTCTGATGCTGAAAATATATTCTTGTGTGCTGCTAACATGTCCGTATTTCAATTGAGGTGATGTATTGATTGGCAAAGCTCACTCTTCCCCTCAAGTCTCTTGGGTAGTCAGCCGACGATGTTAGCGCTCCATTCGTCCACCTGCTGTCTCTTGAATTCCGTAGCCACACCTTCATCTCATCCTCAACTTCAGACTCCTGAGGACTTGGCTGGAGGGAGCATTTTCTTACAGCCTCTGAAACATAAAAGTAAAGGGGCCTATATAAAATACTGTGTGTAGTGAGCAGTATCTATATGCTATTTCTAATACCAGTGTTATCAAACAGTCATTTATTTTTGGCGGGCCGCCACAATATCAACACTGTCCTCCACATATTCATTTTCTATTTCCAGAGCTGCCACCATGTTCAATCACTTAGACAGTGTAGCAGTGAATAATATGTTAAATATGCCAACAGAGTGGACGTATTCCTTCTTTGTGTGTGTGTGTGTGTGTGTGTGTGTGCTTGAGTGAGACAGAGATATACCTTAATCTCTCTACTCTGTGTCACAAACCAGGAAGTCAAGATCAACTCCTCTTTTGTCTGTACTTCTTGGTTTTCTGTCTCTGTTCTGGAAGAGAGAGTAGGGTGGGAACAAAGAGGGAGAGAAACAGAGGGATGGAGTGAGAGAGAAGGAGAGTAGAGAAAGAAGGCCAAGACGTGGGTAATTTTCCTTGTGAAAGACAATAAAAGCACATTACAGTATCAGTTTATTCTAGAATTCACACTGTTTGTTTGAAGATAACATTTGACATTATGAGCATATTTGGGTGTGTCATTTGTTGTCATTTGTTGTACAGGGCTCCAGACTGCGACCAAATGGTCACTTTTTGCAGCGACCCTTGAGACAGCGCAAGCATATTTGGCAACCACTTGCACGTGTGCAACTTGTAAATTTGCCGACATTTTTTTTATGTCTAAAAATGTCCAGGAACTAGCGGTTATGAAGGGAAGGAGTTTTAGGGAGGTGTCGTTCGGACCTGATCACATCTGGATCAGCTGTCAGTCAGTTCAATAGCTGTTTGTGTCTGAGCACATCAGTGCTGTAATATTAGGCTCACAGCCATATGAGTTTCTCTCTCTGTACTGTTACCTGATCAACAAACATCTGCACTGAATAAAAACCTGCATGCAGTATTTAAACTGCGCACTGTGTCAGGCAGCGGCACACAAATAAGTTTTACTGAAAAGAAACATTAATATTTTTGATTATTAGTATTGTCTGTTTTCACTGATGTCCTGATTTTAAAGTCACGGTTTAATAACCCAGAATTTTATAAAAGTGTCTTTTGTTCATCACACTTTATTGAGGCTAAATGCTTCAGGAAAAATTTTCTTTTATCACTTTTATCAGCGCTCAATGGTCAGCCTGAGAAGTGTTTTTTTTCCCCCTAGCAAACAGACTCATCTACTCTCTCTGACTTAAGTCCATAAAAATAATCCAAATCCATAACAGTTCACATGGGAAGTAGCTACTGATGAAAAGAAAACTATTTCTGATTAATGCAGTCATTTAAAAACTGACTGGTAGTTCTGGAATAAAAACAGCTGCTTGGTAATATTATCTCTGCTAATACTGACCACCATGCTGCCCATTACAAGTCACTTACATGCATCAGACACCGGCCTCCAAGTACCACTTCATTTTTAGCCAGAAAAAAAGCTGTGTACGTTAAGCCCTGACTGCTAATAGTCTATTTTAACGTACAGTAGCCTTTAAAACTTGGTACACAATACATTTCTCTCGCTGTGTTTCTCCACTGTGCTTGCCTCCTCACTCTTACACGTACTGAACTCCGTTTTACACTGTGGATCCTCCACGACTAGCATGAGTAAACCGTGAAGTGCCGTGAGGATGCGCAAACCGGCGCAAACAAAGTGGACTTGAGTAAGTAGAGGGTGTAAGGCCATGTTTAACAAATGCCCCCTCTGTCTCCTGTCCGCAAAAACATAGTACATACGGAGAGACTGTGACGTTAGCTGAAAAAGGCACAGACCCACACCGAGGAGTGTAGGTGGTGTGACCCACGCAGCTGGACCCTCAGCCTTCCTCACGCACACACTCAGACAGGTGAACTCTCTCCCCCCTCAACATGGATTATTAAAATTATAGTAAAAGAAAAACGTCGGCAAATTCGACGCACAACGACGCGCGTGCTTTGTGAGAGCAGCTGTGAAAATATTGGCGCTGTCTCAAAAACGGCAAAATGCCACGATCTGGTCTCAGTTTGGAGCCCCGACTGTTGTCAGAAAATTAAATACTCTCGCAGGCCACTGTGGTGAGGAATATGAGAAACAGGATGATAGGGACCACTAGCCCAACCTTATATTTATTTTCCGCTGAGTGAAGTTTAAGCTAAGCCAACCGTCAATGTCAAGGTTTGCTAGCTGACAAAGATAGCTAACATTCGTCAACGTTCGAAAAAATGGCTAATGGTCTGAATTAACTAAAACCATACTCAAATACAATCCCAGGAGAACACACACTATGACAATATTTGCTGTAACATTAAACTTTAAGATGAAACATTACAATTAAAACTTACCTCGGGAAAATACCACCTTCAGCCAGAAGACGTAACGGTCGCGCTCTGTTCCGGTGGTGATGTGAAGAGGCTCAAGTGCGTAGTGATATATGGCACCTCTTCAGCAGAAAATAGTTCCAAGCACGGACGTAATTTGGGAGGGCAGTGTTCACTTTTCTTTTATATTTAAAATTATATTTTCTTCCATATAACTGCCTGAAAATGGCAGATGGTTCTCTGTTACACTCACTTCAAATAAAATTGATGATCACTACTTGCATTGAATTATATATATATATATATATATGTATATATATATATATTTTTTTTTTTTTTTTTTAAATTATTTATTTATTTTTTTCAGTTTCTCCCCTCCTGTAATATTCCCTGGTCAATTTCATTTTCACATATACCAGTCTGCGATAATCCATCCATTTATATGCCTGAGTTTAACTATTGTCAAAATAATTCAGAATTTCTCCTTATTTTTTTTAACTAAAAAAATGAGGTATAATTTTATGTAAATGAGGTCTATTGACCAAAAAGATGGTAAACTGTTAATTCTGAACCCTGCTAAACCTTTTAAAACATCAATTATCTATTAAAAATTATAGGCTTTTCTTGTTAAAAACAAAAAGTAATATTTGTTCATGAGTTTTTAAGTGATCATGTGTAGACACAATCCAATTCAAATAATGGATTTTTTATGCATTCTGTGCAGAGGCTATAAATGCAGTCTCTCTCTGAATTTCAAATTACATTAAAAAAAAAAAAAAAAAAAAGCCGCCAAAGTGTGGGAAATGACTTTGGGCTGCCTGCACAAAACCAGCATGGGCCCAAAGGTACAAAAGTTGCTCTGGACCCAAATGGGCTGGCCCACACTGGGCCAACATGGGCTTTCTGTGGGCAATCCACTATTATGGGCTGCTTACGGAGAGCCCGTGGTGAGCTCAGAGCTTTGGGCCTTGCCTGGGCAAGCCAGCACTGGGCCGGTGTAGGTTTGGTGTGGGCTGGCCCTAGCCCACAGTGCCCACAAAAAGCCTGCGTGGGCCCCACTGGGGCATGTTTGCTGGGGGATGCTGGTCCAACAACATCCCATGCTGGTCCACCAGCATCCACCAGCATTCCCATGCTGGTCCACCAGCTACACCAGCATCAGACCAGCACTAACCAGCAATAACCAGCATAGACCAGCAAAGAATCCATGCTGGTCTATGCTGTTTTTTTCTTGCTGGCCATCCAGCTGGTCCAGCTCGACCACCAGCTTTGGTGACCAGCTAACCAAGCTGGCCACCTGTACTGATGGACCAGCAACACCAGCCTGACCAGCTTGTCCAGCCTGGTAAACCAGCTAAACTTGCCTAAAACCAGCTAAGACCAGCCTGGACCTGCTACTAGCTTTAGCTGGTTTAAGCTGTTTTTTTCAGCAGGGAGGGGCGCTGCCAGGAATTTTGGGCCCCATGGAAAAAAAACAAACAAACAAAAAAAAAAAAAAACATATATATACACTACTCACAAAAAGTTAGGGATATTCGGCTTTCGGGTGAAATTTCAGGATGAACCTAAAATGCATTATAACCTTTACAGGTGAACTTAATGTGACCTTCTGTAAACTTTTGAATGCACATGTCCAACTGTTCAATGTTTCAGTACTTTTTGCACAAGTTACTGTTCTCTAACAAGGAGTTTAACGGCAAAATTCACATCGGGTGTTTGATGCTCCAGCTCATCGAGGTCGTATCATTAGGGAACGGCTGCTGGAGACTGGGGTACCTCAAATGGAGTGGCCTGCACTTTCTCAGACCTGAATCCCATAGAAAACCTATGGGATCAGCTGAGTCGCCGTGTAGAGGCTCGGAGCTCTGTACCCCAGAACCTCAATGTCCTGAGGGCCGCCCTTCAAGAAGAGTGGGATGCCATGCCTCAGCAGACAATAAGTCGACTTGTGAACAGCATGAGACGTCGTTGTCAAGCTGTAATTGATGCTCAAGGGCACATGACAAGTTATTGACACTGACATTTTTTGTTGTGGTATATCCACCACTGTTGTTGGCTTTTGTTTCAAGAAATAGTTTGAGATGAGGAAATCACCAGTGTATGCTTCTACTTAAATGCCCTACTTTCATGATATAATATCACTGTAGCGTGAACTTTTTATATTTTACATAAATTTCACCCAAAAGTCAAATATCCCTAACTTTTTGTGAGTAGTGTTTATATATACATATATATATATATATATATACATATTCAAGGATTCAAGGAACTTTATTGTCATACCAGCTCACATTTACATTAGGACTCAGGTCCCGGTATAAGCCTAAATAAATAAATAAAGCAAGGTAAAAAAAAAAAAAAAAAAGAAAAAGAAAGAAGTGTAAATATAAAAAATAAGATATACAAAGGACTCAGGTCCCGGTATAAACCTAAATAAATAAATAAAGCAAGGTAAAAAAAAAAGGAAAAAAAAGAAAGAAGTGTAAATATAAAAAATAAGATATATAAATATAAATGAAGTACATATGAATAAATATAAACAGCCTATATAAATATAAACAAACAGTATATGTATATAATAAATATAAACAGCCTGTATAAATATAAAAAGTATATAGGATACAAGGAAGTTTATTTGTCATTACACAACAGGTTGAATAATGAAATTAAAGTGTGGTTCCCTCTTGATTGATTAATTGATTGATTGTGTAGAAAATAGAATTATTAAGCCTGGAGGAGTTCAGATGGTGCATTTAGTAGTCTCACAGCCTGAGAGAAGAAGCTGCTCTGTAGTCTGGTGGTACGGCAGCGGATACTTCTGTATCTTTTGCCTGATGGAAGCAGGGTGAACAGGCTGTGGCTGGGGTGGGTGTTGCCTTTTAGGATCCTTTTGGCTCTGCGCAGGCACCTCACCTCCCCGATATCACTGATGCTTGGTAGATGAGTACCAATGATGTTTTGGGCAGTTTTAATCACTCGTTGCAGAGTCTTCCTGTCCGGGGCCGTGCACATCCCATGCCAGTTTGTGATGTTTCCAGTCAGGATGCTTTCAATCGCTCCTTTGTAGAAGCTGACAAGAACTTGGCGTGGGAATTTTGCTTTCTTAAGTTTCCTTATGAAATACAGCTGTTTCTGAGCTTTTTTAACCAGGGCAGAGATATGTGAAGTCCATGTCAGGTTCTCTGTTATGTTGATTCCCAGGAACTTAAAACTGCTCACTTGCTCCACCTCAGCTCCATTGATGTAGACAGGGTTGTGTGTCTTTGCTTCCTTTTTTCTAAAATCAACTATCAGCTCTTTGGTTTTGCTGACGTTGAGCAGTAGGTTGTTTTCTGTGCACCATTCTGCAAGATGGTTGATTTCCTCCTGATGGTAGTGTCATCTGCGAACTTCACAATAGAGTTTTCTCCATGTCAGGGGTTGCAGTCGTGAGTGTACAGCATGAACAGGAGGGGGCTGAGCACACAGCCCTGGGGACTGTGTGTATCACTTGAGCACTAGAGTGGAGGAGGAGAGACTGCCAATCCGAACTGACTGGGGTCTTTGTGAGGAAGTCCAGTGTCCAGTTGCAGAGGGTGGTACTGATGCCCAGAGTGTTCAGTTTTCCAATCAGCTTCATGGGGGAGATTGTGTTGAAAGCTGAGCTGAAATCAACAAACAGCATTCTGGTGTAGGTGTTGCTTTTCTCAAGGTGAGTGAAGACTGAGTGGAGAGCACTGGAGATGGCATCCTCTGTGGATCTGTTGGTTCTGAATGCAAACTGCTGAGGGTCCAGACTGGCAGGGATGTTGTTCTTCATGTACTGGAGAACCAGTTTCTCAAAGCACTTCATTAGGATGGGGGTGAGTGCCACAGGGCGGTAGTCATTTAGATAGATTTAGACACTGCAGACCTTTTAGGCACAGGGATGATGGTGGCTGTCTTGAAGCAGGTGGGAACACTCTCCTGTGACAGCAATATGTTGAAAATGTCAGTAATGACATCTACTAGCTGGTTGGCACATGTTTTTAGTACACGGCCAGGGATGTTATCAGGCCCAGCAGCTTTACTCATATTCACTTTCAGCAGGACTTTCCTCACATCCACTTTGGATACTGACAGTGGCCGGTCCTCTGGAGGCGGAGTAGACTTTACAGCTGACTCTCTGTTGCAGCGGTCAAAGCGAGCATAAAATGTGTCTAGCTCGTCTGGTAACGTGGCCTCACACATGATGGGAGCGCTCCTGCTTTTGTAACCTGTAACACGTTTGACCGCCTGCCACAAGTCTTTGCTGTTGTTGGTGTTGAGGTCTCTCTCCAGTCTCTGCTGATGCCTTCGCTTTGCCTCCTTGATGCTAGCTTTCAGTTTTGCTCTGGCGGTGTTGTAGGCTTCTTTGTCACCTGACTTAAAGGCAGCTTTTTTGGCTCTACATAGAGCTCTCACCTCTCCATTCATCCAGGCTTTCTCATTAGGGAATGATTTAACTGTCCTTATTTTTACCACATCATCAGCACATTTGCTGATGTATGATGTCACTGATGATGTGTATTCTTCAAGGTCAATATGTTTCTCCTGGGTAGCAGCATCCCTGAACATCTGCCAGTCCGTGCATTCAAAACAGTCCTGTAGAGCCGCTTCATCTGTCCACACTTTAACAGTTTTTACAGTTGGTTTGACCCTTTTTGTCCGCTGGATGTAGGTTGGCAGGAGAAGCAGGGAGATGTCTGATTATACATACATATATATATATATATACACACACACACACACACACACACACACACACACACACACACACATATATATATATACAGCCGATATAAATATAAACAGTATAATATAAACAGTGTATATGAATAGAAAGTGGACCAAGTGACAGAACCCGACGCCCGGTACTGGGATTCAGGAACTGTTAGGCTTGATACACAGACAGTGCTGAAATTAGCTAATGAGTGTTAAACACGCATGTTAGTGATATTGCACTTATGGTGGAAAGTGATTTGTGCAGAAAAAGGGAGAAAGACAGAATGAGATGGGAGAGGGTGGGAGACTACAGAGCATGGCTCAAGTTCAACAGTCTAACAGCTGCAGGGAAGAAGCTGTTTCTGAGCCTGGTGGTCTTGCTCTGAATGCTCCTCAGCCGCCTGCCTGAGGGGAGGGGATGAAACAGACTGTGAGCGGGATGGGTGGAGTCCTTCATGATGCGGAGGGCCCTCCCCCTGCATCGTGAGGTGTAGAGGTCCGAGGTGGTGGGAAGGCTGCTCCCCACAGTCCTCTGTGCAGCCTTAACCACCCTCTGCAGAGCCTTCCTCTCAACAGCAATGCAGCTGCCATGCCACACGGCGATGCAGGTGCAGAGGACGCTCTCCACCGCACAGTGGTAGAAGCTCCTCAGGACAGAGCTCCCCAGTCCAGCTTTCCACAGCTTCCTGAGGAAGTAGAGACACTGGTGGGCCTTCCTGACCAGACGGGAAGTGTTGGCACTCCAGGTGAGGTCACTGGATATGTGCACACCCAGGTACCTGAAGCTGGAGACCACTTCCACAGCTGCTCCTCCGATGTGCAGGGGAGGGAGAGGGCATTTGCCCCTTCTGAAATCCACCACCATCTCCTTTTTCACGTTGATGCAGAGCTTTTCACTGCACCACTGCACCAGGTGTTCCACCTCCTCTCTGTATTTGGACTCATTGTTGGTGATGCGTCCCACTACTGCTGTGTCGTCCCAGTTCCCCAGTGTGAGACTCAGTCCAAGGGAAGAGAGCTTCTGCACCAGGGTCTGTGGAATGATGGTGTTGAAGGCAGAGGAGAAATCCAGGAAAAGCAGATGGACGTAGGAGTTCCTGCTCTCCAGATGGGTGAGGGCTGTGTGGACCACCGATGAAATGGCGTCATCAGTGGAGCGGTTTTTCCTGTAGGCATATTGATGGGGGTCCACAGTGATGTTGATGGAGTCCTTGATGTGGGTCATGACCAGCCTTTCAAAGGACATCATTGTGGAGCACTTGGGGACGGGGACAACTGTGGCAGTCTTTAAGCAGGTAGGGACAGATGACAGTGACAGTGAGGTGTTAAAGATGTCCGCCAGCACCTCAGACAGCTGGTGTGCACAGTCCCTCAATACCCGCCCTGGGATGTTGTCAGGGCCTGCAGCTTTGCGGGATTGATTCCTTGGAGGGTCTTCCTCACATCTGCTGTGGTCACACTGAGGGGCGTGTCGCCAGGTGGTGGTGTGAGTCTGGTGCTGGGGGTGGGGGGGGTGGGGGGTGGGGTGGGGCAGGGTTCTCAAAGTGGGCGTAGAAGTGGTTGAGTGCATCTGGCAAGGAGGGGTCCCTTGGGCATTGTGCGTCCCTGATGTTGTAGTCTGTGATGCACTTGATGCCCTTCCACATGCGCCGGGGGTCGTTGGTGGTGAAGTGACCCTGGATTTTCTGGGCGTATGTGGCTTTAGCCCTCGCAGTCAGTCCCTTCCTCACCTCTCTGAGTGCTGATGCATCACCTGCCCTGAACGCAGCGTCCCTAGCTTTCAGCAGCGCTCTCACCTCAGCATTCAGCCAGGGTTTCTGGTTCGGATAGCAGGTTACTGTCCTAGTGGTGGTGACATCATCGGCACACTTGGAGATGAGGCCGAGGACGGAGGAGGTGTATTCCTCCAGGTCCACCTCTCCCTCATATGTAGCTGCCTCTCTGAAGACCTGCCAGTCTGTGCACTGAAAACAGTCCTGGAGCACAGAGGCTGCATCCCTGGGCCACACAGTGACTGTCTTCTTTGTTGGCCTGATCCATCTCAGCAGGGGGCCGTATGTTGGCACCAGCAGGATGGAGATGTGGTCGGAGAGGCCAAGATGGGGGCGGGGAAGAGCTCTGTACGCACTGTGAATGTTGCTGTACACACAGTCCGGAGTGTTATCTCCCCGTGTAGGAAAGGTGACATGCTGGTAAAATCTGGGCAGAGTGTCCGTCAGTTTCACGTGATTGAAGTCCCCTGCAACCACATAAAACGCCTCCGGGTGCTTTGTTTGCAGCGAGCTAACGGTGTCGTGTAGCTCCTTTAATGCTTCGTTAGCATTAGCACCCGGCGGGATGTAAACAATGGTGACGAACACCACGGCGAACTCTCGTGGCAAATAGTACGGCTGACATCTCACAGTCATCAGTTCTATCGCCTCAGAGCAGTAGCTTTTAACCAGTCCACAGTTTGTACACCAACCTTCATTCAGTCCTCCTCCCCGTGTTTTCCCCGACTGGTGGTCACGGTCCGCTCGGAAAAGCTGTAGGCTGTCCATATGGAAGGCTGAGTCCAGCATGCTGTTGTTAAGCCAGGTTTTCGTGAGGCAAAGAACAGCACAGTTCCTCATCTCTGTAGAAACACAGACGTAACGAGTCCACTTTATTATCCAGTGAGCGGATGTTGGCCAGAAAGAGAGTTGGAATCGGCGGTCTGCTAGCCTTTAGCTGGGCTAGTGCACCTGCCCGCTTTCCTCTCTTCTGTTTACGGGCACACCGTTTCCTCTTGCCCACTGCTTCCCGTACTCTACTGTGCCACTCCATTGTTCTGAGGAGGCGCTTTCTTCCGAGTGCAGATTTCAGCTCCGGTGAAATTGTAGTAACCGAACTGTCTCTGATGACCATCAGTTCGATTGAGCTGTACTTAACATGCAAGTTTAGCACTGAACTAGTGCTAAAAGTGGCCTCAAAGGTCAAGGCTTAATCCCGGGAGCTCGAGGAGCCACTGCAAGCCGCCATCTTGTCATACTATTACAGGTAATATATATATATATACATATATATATATATATATATATATATATATATATATATGTGTACACACACATATATGTGTGTGTGTGTGTGTGTGTGTATAATATTTACTCGATGATGGTTTAATAATTTTATATTAGTTTTTACCTATTTTTTGGGTCCCCTGTCAGGCAAGGGCCCTTGGAATTGTCCTAACTTTTCCCCCATATACAGCGCCCCTGTTTACAGTTAATGTGAGTTAATGAAAATGGAAAAAAGACACTTTAGAGCAGGAACTGTTTTAAAATAGATTTCATTCGACATTTATGATGGACTTGTTGAACAATTGCCCTGTACATGTGTGAAGGCTGGTTTATTTTTCTGTGGGGATCTTCAGTTGGAGTACTCATCACTATCTGTCCACCTCACCTCATCTGTCTTCATTCATCCACATCTCCATCCAAGTCACCGCTTCACCTTCATCCAAGGGAACATCTTCACCTCCGTTCAAACAACACTGCGACTGACATCTGGGATTGGTGTGGGACATTCAACTCAACTCAACTTTATTCATTATGTCCCCCATAGGGGGCGATTAGTTTTGCAGTCGACAAGAACATACAAATGACACGAGCGAGTAACAGACATGTACAATAGCACAAACCACAGTATCATCAGGGCAGGAATGGTGATCCGTCATGCACAACCATAGTCACCAACAGAAGATGGACTTCCGGTATGATGGCGTGCTAGGGTAGACGTGCAGAGGGGAGCTCCCAAGCATTGTTGACTTTATTTCGACAGTTACGCCTATAAAGTGACTTTAACTTTACACCAACGACCCCCTTTTTTACTAAATACACGACAGGGATGTTGGAAGGCAAGGGCAAGAAAGACAAAACAGCGGTTAAGAATCCTGAAGAGGGACGCACTACACGTGCAACAATGTCCGAGCCGCTAACACTAGCCATGTTGGTGAAGGAACTGGAAAAGAACCGCACTAATATTACAGAGGAGCTGACAAATCTAATCAAGACCTTACTTTCATCAATACAGACGACACTGGAATCTGTTAAACTCAAAGTTGAGTCATGTGAGTCCCGCTTTAGTGAGGCAGAGGTTGCCCTCTCGGACAACAGTGACAGGATTGCCACGCTGGAGACTAGCGTAACGGAGCTCGAGTCCACCGTGTTGGACCTCAAGAAAGAAAACAACGGTCTGAGAGACTTGTTGGACAGGTATGAGAATAGAGCGAGACGAGTGAATCTCAGGGTCCTGGGGGTCGGGGAGGACAGCGAGCAGGGACAATGTCCCCTGAAGTTCATGTCTGAACTTTTAGTCAAAGTGCTGGATGATGAAAGCCTCACCAAACCTCCAGAATTGGAAAGATGCCACAGAGCACCCATGCCTAAGCCCAGTCCTAATGCACGTCCGCGGCCGTTCATCCTCTGTTTCCACCGATTTCAGGAGAGGGAACGTGTCCTCCAATTGTACATTGGCAATAAAGAAACGTCAGCCCTTCTATGAGGGTAAGAAAATTTTTATCTTCCCGAACACGCAGAGCTAAACTGGTGAATGGTATGGACGGTGGGCTGCTGTGACTGATATCTACAGGGACTTTTCACCCAGCGAAATACACTCGGTCATAAGTTTCTTCCCATCAGTTTCATCCCATCCCAGCAAGTCATGTTACCACGGCAGCGGATTACTATGACGACAGAACATTGCAAGTGTTGATGACAATAAATATAAGGTGATATAGGCTACTCTATATGATTACACTACAATCTCTCCATTTAAAAGAACGTTATTACAATGAATAAATGGGATGCTCTCTGAGAGGAGGGTTACCGATGTTATTTTATTTTATTTGAAATTTTATTCATTATCCTTGAATATCATTTCAGTGTGTAGGGTAGACTATTTAGATTTATATATAGCCTAACACTGACTATTCGTAATTCATTCCATTTTGTTTTATTGTTTAATTTTTATTTCATACTGACAAGTGCCTCTACGATCTGATTAAAACCAATATGATCATTACAATTAATAAGTGAGACGCTCCCTGCCAGCGTTGTTTTTGTTTTTATTTGTTGTTTATTTTATTCATCCTCTCTAAAGGGCACTTTCATTTTGTTTTATAGGCTAACCTATTTTTATTTCAAATAGAATGGCAATGACCTGTTGGGTGATTTTGGTTGAATTATTTTTATACGGTGACTAGTTAACTCAGATAAAAGTTTTAGGCTAGTTAGTGTCTGGTCGGTGATCATTGCAGCATTGCCGTCTCTAACAGGCGAAATCAGGAGTAAAGAAACGTTTCCATTGCAGTGGTATTATAACGACATTTTTGTATCGTTATTTGTTTGGTTATGTTTATTTTTTGGAGGGTTATTTCATTGGTTACCTCTGTACGGAGTTTGGCCGCATTGTTGATGTTGGATGTGCTCTGGTTACTTACTGTGCCGGAGCATAGCCAACATGACAGAGTTCTAGGTACCGTGGTGAACCACAAGAGGGCGATGTCATCCTATAATATGGGCTTTATGACCTGAACCAAACGCCCCTACTTCATTTTATTTTAATTATTACTATATTTATTGTGGTTCTCTTTCTTTTCTTGTCTTTTCTTTAGGCTTATATTTACATTATATTTGACATTCTATCTTAAGAAGTAAACACTGGAGAGTTCTCCCAGGGAGAGTAGATAGGTTAGAGTATGGCTAGAAGGAAGTTAAGTGTTTATCACAGATGGGGGTGGGGGGTGGGGTGGTGGGGGGGGGGATCTTTTTGTTTGTTAGATTGTTACATCTCAGGATTACATCATATCTTAATTAGAGGTTACCAGGATAGCTAACTACACTATATTATCACTTAATGTTACAGGGTTAAATTCACCATTCAAGTGTACAAAAGTCTTGGACCTTTTGAAAAGAAAAAACGTTGTCCCATTTAAAACCAGCCGATGCTCGACGTATGCAAAACAAACACTACAAAATGGTGGCATCTTCGGGGGATGCATCAAAAACCAAAGGGGTTATGATTTTAATGAAACATAATTTAAATGTGGCAATTGAGAAAATTAGTTCAAATAATTCAGGGAGATTGTCTTACTGTGGAGTCTCTATACAAAGTAGCCTTTGTAAGCATACATGCCCCCACAACCGTTGATCCATCCCACTTTCCTTGGTTAACTAAAGAGTTGTTGAGTCTCTCTAACTATGCACTTATTGTAGGATCTGACATGAATACATTTTTTGATTGTAATCTAGATAGGTCTAATCCATCTATCACGCACACACAAGCTTTATCCTCTGAATCTTTAAAAATTTTTTGTTAAGGATGTAAATCTGGTGGATACAGAGGAGGGGGATACAGAACCCTACTACGAGAGATTACACATACTTTTCCCCAAATCATAAAATGTTTTCAAGAATAGATTATATTTTATCCACACCAGACTTGATTCCAACTGTGGATAATGTTGAATTTTTACCTCGTAGCATTTCTGACCATAACGCAATAATGACCTCATTTTATTTAGATTTTCTGCACCGTCCAGGTGGAGGTTCAATACAACTCTTCTTAAAAACTAAGAATACCTCTCACAAGTGACACCTAAACTTGAAGAATTCATTAATATTAATAAAGATTCAGTTTTAGATAAAGCAATAGTATGGTCAGCAATTAAAGGCTTTCTGCGTCATAATGCAATCGGTTTTGCATCTCATCTTAAAAAGTGTAGAATACAAAAGATTACCCAGTTGGAACAAGCATGTAGCAACTTAGAGAGGGAGCTTAAAGACAGTTATAGCAATGAGGTGGAAGCAAAGCTTAAGTTAGCAAGGATAGAGCTAGATAATTTACTGAGGCACAGGGTTGAATTTATGATGCATATTACTAAGCATAGATATTACACCGATGGCAGTAAACCAAGCCGTCTCCTTGCATTAACACTGAAACGGCAAGAAAACGGATTCAATATTCCATCAATAAATTGTCCGATGAAGGGACTGGTTTCTAAAACAGCCGATATAAATAATGCCTTTACGTCATTTTTTGAGAACCTATACTCCTCAGAAGACCAATTTTCACAGAAATTATTTGATTCTTTTTTTGACAATTTGAATTTGCCTACACTATCTGACGATGAATCTAAAAATCTGGATGCCCCTATAACATTAGATGAATTACACACAGCAGTTAAACTAACCAACAGAGGGCACTCTCCAGGGATTGATGGGATCCCAGCTGAGCTGTATCTAGAACTATGGAGTATTTTGGGTCCAATTTGGTTGGATACTATCAATTCAGCTATAGAAAAGGGTTATTTCCACAAAGATCTCAATAGAGCGCTGATTTCAGTACTTCATAAACCTGGAAAGGATCCTCAGAATTGCTCAAGTTATTGCCCTATATTGCTGATTAATGCGGATATCAAAATTTATTCTAAAGTTATTGCTATGCGTTTAGAAAGGGTTATTGGGAAATTAATTAATCCAGACCAAACTGGTTTTGTTAAAGGACGGATGGCATCAGATAATGTTTGCCGGCTTTTACATGTTATCTCTGAAACAAAGAAAACAGGCTTAGCCTGTGGACTTTTATTTCTTAATGCAGAAAAAGCATTCGACCGCTTGGAATGGAGATATTTGTGGAATGTCCTAGAAAAATTCAAATTTGATCCAAATTTTATTAAAATGATACAGGTATTATATTCTAATCCCTCTGCCAGGGTTATCACAGCTGGGCACTTTTCCGATCTTTTATATATATATATCGCAGTTCTAGGCAGGGTTGCCCAGCATCACCTTCTATCTTTAATTTATCGCTCAAACCATTAGCCCGGTATATACGGCAAAGCACATTAGTAGCTCCAATTAAAATAGGATCTACATCACGCTCCATTTCCATGTATGCTGATGATACACTTGTATACCTCTCCGATATACAACGATCCCTCCCGAATGTGTTAAAAATCATTGAACATTTTGGAACATTATCTGGTTACAAGATAAACTATTCTAAATCAATTCTAATACTGCTGAACATAAACCTGAACACCCAACCTTGTATACCAGTGGCACAAAAGGCTGTGTATTTAGGTATAGAGATTAGCCCCTGTATCCAGACAATAGCAAGAAATAATTATTCATTTCTCATGAAAAAAGTTGAGAATGGTCTTGTGAGATGGGCAGCACTCCCATCATCAATGCCTGCCCGTATTGCTACAGTTAAGATAAACGTCCTCCGCCGTATAAACTTTATAAGTTCTATGCTTCAATTACCAACCCCATCAGGTTACTGGAAGAAACTTGACTTAAAATTAAGAAAATTCATTTGGAATGGGAAGAAACCTCGCATTAAATGGTCAACCTTACAACGGGACAAACCTCAGGGCAGATGGGCTTACCCGAATTTTAAGTTATATCATTGGGCTTTTGTATTACGTTATTCAAAATATTGGTTTGATGCAGAATTACATTCACCTTGGAAAACATTAGAGCAGGAACTGGTTCACCCTCTAAGACTTAGTGATGTGGCTTTCTCTGGACTAAAACACAAGAAGTGTTTCTCACAATTGGACCAATTGTATCATACACAATACAAACCATGTTGAATGTGGAGAAATTTGTGGGTTTCAAATCAAAATGGCATACACACTCTCCTATTTGGCATAATGCAAATTTATTGACAGGTGGTGAGCCATTTATTTCACAAATATGGGCCCAACATGGCATCTGAACATTGGGAGATATCTCAGGTCAAAATTCAATTTTAGACTTTCCTGAGTTTCTCTACTTCAGAATAAGGTCAGCACTTAATTCACTTAGGGTTCCTTGGGGATCTGAACTAACTAATCACCCTATAGTATCTCTGATGGAGAGAGCACCCCAAAAGAAAACAGTCTCTTACATTTATGACAGCCTCATGTCACACACTCCTGCAGAATCACCTGAACGCAGATTACGGGAGGCCGATATACCTTTAGGAACAGAGACAATTAATTTGGATACTGTATGGGATAATGTCTTTGGGGCATCTAAAAACCCAAATCACCAGTTAATCCACTACAAGATTTGTTACAGGACTTACTTAACACCGCGAAAAAGGCATTTGATGGGTTTGGCTCCCAATCCTTACTGTACACTTTGTAGTCAGGGTGTTGTGGGTACATTGATGCATGTCCTGTGGGAGTGTCCAGATGTATGAAGATTTTGGATTAATGTTGTGGATAAAGTGTCTGGTCTGGTGGGAAAGAGATTCCCTCTGGAACCTGCTCTTATTTTAAATGATGACTCCAGGTTCAAGATCACTGAGACAAAATGTAAGCTTTGGTTGGCTAGCATGACTGCAGCAAAGAAAATTATAGTCTTGAGATGGCTTCCACCACACCAATTATCAATAAAACATTGGCTACAAACTCTTCTTGATGTGATTTATCTGGAGTGGTCGTCAGCTAGGATTAATAATGCTAAACCAAGAACATTAGACATGTGGAAAAAAGCCACAGAGGATATTGGGATGTTTAATTTTAGCCACTGGGACAATTGTGCTGTTTTTCCAGCACTTTGGCACCCTCTGCTGATTGATTGACATCTGAAATATGTAAAAGAAGATGGGGCCTAACTGATCAGCACAGGTATGAAGCAAACGGCCACAAATATTGTCAGGTCCAGGGCTCTTCCTGACATTAGTCTTTTTAACCCTCCAATTCTGTTCATTATTTTGACTATAACAAATACTCAGATGAAACGTATTGTCTGTCTGTGTGTGTGTCTCTGTCTGTCTCTCTCTCTCTGTCTGTCTGTCTCTGTGTGTGTGTCTGTCTGTCTCTCTCTGTTATGTTTATGAATTAGCTGAACTAATGCTTCTTAATAAATTATGTTACATGAATGAAGGCTGTATTTTTTTCTCATTTCATCTGATTTCACCTGTTACCTGCTGTGTGTGTGACTTCACATGGGATTTTATAATAAATGTATGACTATACTCCATTGTCTTTTCAAGAGTAGTGCATATCTCATGATGTCAATCATCTAGATTTCTAAATATTTACACCTGTCCGTGTAGTAAATCATTTGCTTCAGTTTACAACAGTATTGGTCTTTGATGGCAGAAAAAAAGAAAAAAACTCGCCTATTGTGGAAAGCAAAAACATCATATATATATATCTCTGCTAGTTTTTAAATGCACCTGGTATTCCCAAATTGTTGGACTCTCTCCATGATTGGGCTTTTTTAATGAGATCACGGTAGGACTGTAGTCTGGTGTCCCACAGCTCTGCACACAGAGAGACAGCCACAGTGATACTTTCCTCCATTGTTGTTTTGCTGTTCTGCCAAAATCCGCCAGATTTTTTTGTCATTCCACTATTATCTCCAAAGTAAAAATTTTTCAACTTGGGTGTAGTGTGTACAGGCACCAGCCTCGCGCTGCGCTCAGTGCAGACCGGTACGCTCTTGTGCCCCACATACACAATGAATGGCTGCGCTGCCCGAGGTCTGCGCCGTGTACATGCTATGTGAAAGCCGCTTTAGAGTGTTGCACCACTGGAAATGGCAGTCAGTTTTGTTGATCTACGGTGAAAACGGCAAGTTCGAAAGGTCAACCAGCAATTAAGGCAGCAGTGCCATTAGTGCATAAAAATATCAATGAAAATATTGCAAACCAAAGGCAACAATGCCAGTGGTGCCTGAAAATATATATGTCCGTACTGTGGGAAACGATGAAAGCTTTCATAAGAGGGGAGATTATCTCCTACAGGGCCCATCAGAAGAACCCTAGGAGAGAGAAATTGGTCAAGTTATCCCAGCGCATTGCACTTTTAGATGCTCTACATGCAACCTCGAAAACTACCAGATACTTATAAAGAGTGAATGTCCATTTATTCTTTTTTTTCTTTCTAACCGAGACTGTTGTGTTATTGTGGGGTTATGGGATGTTTCTTTGTTAATGTTTGTTTTGTCTATATAAAATGAACAAAAACCAATAAACATAATATTGAAAAAAAAAAAAAAAAAGAGTGAATGTCCTTGCAAACAGAATAGAATCTTATCATGTCTCACTATACCACTGAACTTTTACTGCACTCAAGATCCCAATTTTATGAGTAGGGAGACAGAACTGGTAGGCTCTTGGCTCATGGGTTGCGACAAATATCTGCATCTCAATCCCCCAAATTGAAACCAGTACAGGAGTAACATCAGACCCTTTAAAAATAAATAGAACTTTTATGGATTTTTATAAATCGTTACATTAATCTGATTTCTCGCATGGCCCCCCAGATCTGGTCTCCTTCTTTGATCAAATTAATATTCCTACTCTGGATCAGGAAGTGGCGGAGGAATTTGAGCGTCCTATCACATCAGGTGAACTTGAGGCGGCAGCTAAATCATTACAAAGTGGTAAGAGCCCGGGCCCAGATGGCTTTCCAGACGACTTTTATAAGACATTCTGGAAGCATTTAGCCCCACACCTGTTAGAGATGTTTACATTTAATTCAGGCACACTTCCCCAAACTTTAAATCAGGCCTGCATCTCGCTCCTCTTAAAAAAAGGTAAAGATCCGTTACAGTGTGGTTCATATTGTCCTATTAGTTTGTTAAATGTAGATTTCAAACTATTGTCTAAATTGCTGGCCAGGCGCTTAGAAATCGTTCTTCCCTCACTTGTATCCCAGGATCAAACCCGGTTCATTCACAATTGGCACTCTTTTTTTTTAATCTCAGGAGTGTATTTAATATGATTTATACACACACACACACACACACACACACACACACACACACACACACATCCTTGTCTTTATGGTACTGTGGGGACGCAGGACCAGGCCATGCTTTCTGGGGACCACCCTTTCTGGTGGGTTTAAAGCTCTGAAAAAAAATCAGGCAGCATCCTGTTGTGGGCGTTAACAGCAATCTCACTTCAAATAGCCAATCAGGCAAAGCAGAGTTCCCAGATCTGACAAGGACTACCTTTCTGGGGACTTTTCGGGTCTTTAGGCACGTGTGAGGTCATAACATACACACTGTGGTTTTCTATCTATCTGAGTACCTCTTTACACACATTCAGGTAAAAGTTACTTAAGGGAACCACATAACACCTTTGACTGTCAAGATGAGTGCTGTGTAACCATGATACAATATAGTATTCATCCACTGAAGCTTGGCAGTGTCAAAATTTAGCTTAAACTGGCAGTACACATAGACCATCAGACCAACATCAAAAATTGTAACAACTGCTTACAATGAAAATGGAAGGCAAAGAATAGTTAAAAATTGTATGGTGTAATAAAATGTTCTACTTCAGTGCCTCATTTGCTTCTGATTATCCACACAGCTGGTGCTGTAACTCTAGTACAGTCCTACATTTGTTTCATTTCCTTGGTTGAATAAACAGAAACTGCTCCAAACTGAAACATACACTTGGATTCATTTTAAAGTACTGAACTTTAATATCAGTAACATTTGGGAAGTATGTCAGAGAACATAAAAACATGTGCAAACATCCATTAAATGACTTCTCTAAACTTGGTTTTTGAGAGCCGTGATTCAATTCTTGACATAGAATTTTATGACTGACCAACTTCTGTTTTTGAGTGCGACTTTTTCCAATGAAGGCACTTAGACTTAGACTTCCTTTATTGCCATTGCACAAAAAAAACACAGCAGTGAGTTTTTTGCAACGAAATGTCGTTGCTTGGCTTCCGGATTACAACAGAGATGGAATTGTGGGGCAGTTTAAATAATTAAAATATAATCTATATAACTAGTGTGTAAAAAAACAAGAGCTAAATAATAATGAGTGCAAGAGAGAATAAATAGATAAAACAGAATAAACAGTGTAAACAGCAGAAACATCGTAGCAGCAGGGTGGAGAGTATTTCACAATAGGAGGTAATTCTCCTCATCCCAAGGGGTTTTGCAGTCACTTTTGCCAGGGACACAACATGATGTGATGAAAGACATCATGTGCTTCTCAACAGCAAGAACCTCCTCTTTCTCCCACATTTTTGTTCTGATAGGTTGGCGACCTGCAAAACAATACATGCAGATGTAAATGTTTCTCTATGGAAGTGTTATGACAAAAATGAACAAAACTGAATGAGTGCGAAACACACTAAAGACGATGAAATTGATTCAATTTTTAAAGCAGTGTATACATGCATGTGTATCAGAGATTGAGAAGGGGAGGGACCACATTATGTTACTAATCAAAACAATAATCGCTCAGATAACCTGTCAGATCACAGTCATAACGAGCTAAAACATGAGAAATGACTTTAATTTTGATAATAAAAGCACTAAATCAGGTGCACATGTACTGTGTTATCATTTCCAGGCAACCCTGCTATTTTCACTTATAGACAAAGCAGCACATTGCAACAAGTCACATTACTTGGCTCTTAACAGCTGGATCAGGGTGGACCACGACAACAACCTCTCATCAAATGGAAAGACAGCTTCTCCAAACAATACTGTTGTACTGACAATGCACCACAAACATGCAGCCAGAGGCAGAAGTGGCAGGTGTGGCTGTTCAAGTGTTACCTACATAACTTTGAGTAAATTTTACTTGTAAGAGTAGTTGCAATGCAGTTAAGAGTCAGATGTCATTCATTACCATTGCAACCAGACTGCTGTTCTAGCAAGATCAACTTTATTAGCATGGACAGCAAAAGTATGGATACTGGCGTATATAGTATGCAGTATAGTGTTCCCTCAAACACAAGTTCCTCTTGGGTATTGAGGATCTGCAGAGTCTAATCTTGGTCAAACTGTAATTTGTGCCATACATTTACTGCTACTTGACAACAACAATGCCCAACATTCCCTCTGCTCCCCCAGATGACACTGTTCAAAGCAGGATAACAGCAGGGGCTCCAGGAGTATAGTTTGATCTCAGAAACTTTACCTTTCTCCTTTGTCGCTGACTGACGTTTGGAGGCTTGTGGCAGTGTCATGGTGGAGGCTTCTGGAGATGACATGGTGTCCTGCTGTGGTGCTGCATCATGATGGCTCACATCTGGCATGCATTATACCATTCTCTACATTGTGTGTTACTGACCTGTAAGCTTTTGGTCCTCCTGAGCCTGGGGACAAAATCCTGGTCCTGTTCTGAGGCACTGGTCTGTGTTTGTGGAGATATCAGCTTCAGAGAACGCAGTGACACTCAGGGATCGTTCTCCAGCCTGAGGAAATCAGTTCAACACCCGTACTGAGTAGCTGATCAACCTTATTGTAACTCAACAATAACCATAAGAAGATACACAAAACAAGAAATGAGAGAGTGGGAGTACTAGTTACCTGTCTCCTGTATCTGACTCAATATCATTATAGCGATTGAAAGTATCCGTCAGTTCTGATTTCTGCCCTGAACATGTGTCCAGCTGTAACCATTACAGCTGAGAACAAGTTAACATGAGGTGTGACAGGAGAATCCTGACCTGTAACCAATAGTTGGTGTGACTGGTAGCAAGCAAACTGAGCTCACCTTCAATGGCACAAGCTATACCTGCTGATTTTTTAACTTACTCTAATGTAAAGACACTAGAAATACCATTAAATGTGCAAAGTGTAATTCAGCCACGGTGGTTCCCCACAACAACATCAGAGCTGACAGATGTGTGTGACTGTGGTCTTCTACACGTGCCATGACTGGAGGCCACTCACACACACATTCCCTTGTCAGTTCGGATGTTGTCGTGGGGACCACAGCGATTTGATCGTATGTTGCAGGTTTCATCACTTTTCTAGTCTCTTGAGTGTTCACACAGATGAAAAATCAGTATGTATAGCTTGTGCCACTGAAGGTGAGCTCAGTTTGCTTGCTACCAGTCACACCAACTATTGTTTACAGGTCAGGATTCTCTTGTCACACCTCATGTTAACTTGTTCTCAGCTGTAAGGGTTAAAACTAGGGTTGGGTACCGAAACGCGGTGCCAACAGGGCACCGGTTCCGACGTAAACGGTAGTAACCAGACCAAATAAGAATGAAAATTTCAGTGCCTCATTTCGGTGCTGGCCGCTGGTGTTCCGGCGTCAACTTGCGGTTGTTGACCGTGACGTCAGCGCCGCTACTCAGCACACTTGTTGATCAGAACTGATAGTGAGAGGATCAATAAAGATGCAAAACGCTCCAAAAAGGCAAAACGCTCCAAGGTTTGGCTACATTTCACGTCCCAGGAGGATGCAGACTGCGACATGCAACAGATTCCTTAAAGCAATGTCATGCAAGGGAGGTAACACGTCGAATTTAATGAAACATCTGACACACATGCAGTTTATTTAAAAGCCAAACAATGCACCATGTTTGATAACCTACGTCAGCGGTCCCCAACCACCGGTCCGCGGACCGGTACCGGGGCACGAGACATTCCCAGCCGGGCAGTGCAGCCCGACTGTCCCCCCACCCCCCGCAGTTGCGCACAAATGGCACGAGTTTATTATTGCCATATGTTATTTTATTTATATTGTCTAAATATTTAAGTTAATATTGTATTCAATTTGGCCCTGGAAATGAAAGGGTATTGTTTTTCGACAAAGTGTGTGCGTTTTTGTTTTTTTAAGTACCGGTTCGAGAACCATTTAAGCACCGGAACCGTTTAAAAAATACAGAGTAGGCACCGGTATCAGATAAAACCCAACTGATACCCAACCCTAGTTACAACTGGATACATGTTCAGGACATGAACTTTCACACATGCGTATTTTTTTTAATTTAACGACAGTCAAGACACTAGAAATCTCATTAAATGTGTAAAGTGTAATTCAGCCACCGTGGTCCCCACAACAACATCAGAGCTGACAGATGTGTGTGACTGTGGTCTTCTACAAATGCTGTGACTGGACCCCATTAAATCACAAAAACCAAAAAGGTGTCTGGCTGCATAGTCAAGACTTCACAGTTAGATACAGTATGTGTAGAGAAAACTTAAATGGCCCTCAAATAAAAATAATTCAACAACACTCAAAACAGCCGAGGCTTAAAATCTAAACTTTGAACAAATGACAAAGGAAATCAAATCAAGACTCAAGTCAGTACCTGGTTCAAGGTGACTGCAGAGCTCCGAGGATCCTGGTCTGTGTTTGTGGAGATATCAGCTTCAGAAAACGCAGTGACACTCAGGGATCGTTCTCCAGCCTGAGGAAATCAGTTCAACACCAGAAATGAAAAACACAAACAACCAAAACCATATTTTTTGATGTTCAAGCAGGCAATCTTCTTTCAAACAGAATAGATACAGCAACATTTTTATTTTTCACAAACCTGTTGCCTCCAAGGCCAGTGAGTTCCTCCATAGTTCTAAGTAATTTTCTCTCCAGCCAAAATATCCCTTAACGCAAATAGTTCCAAAACTGCCATCTTCTCGGGATGCATCAATACTTCAAAAAGAAAATCATGCACTAAGTAGGTGTAATAACATTTAACAATTTTTTTATATTCGCCAACAATTTAGTATTTGCCCTGCGATGGACTGGCGACCTGTCCAGGGTGTTTCACTGCCTTCCGCCCTATGTGCGCTGGGATAGGCTCCAGCAACCCCCCGCGACCCTTGTGAGGATAAGCGGTTTAGAAGATGAATGAATTTAGTATTTGTCCTTGAAAAGAAAGGCACATATATGAGACTGGGTCATCTCTTTTAATGCCATAGTCTGCAATAGCTAAATTGCCATTCATAAATAAACTGTAATAGATAAATAATCTGATTTCATTCATGTGAACCTGTATCGCACTTATTATATTACTGATGGCTAGAGTTGTGTCATGGGTCAACAATTCGTCTCCCCTCTGTCGGTCTCCGGTGCTCCGGCGGCTGTCAGCACTCCCTTTCCGGCTGCTGTGTCCACTGCACCCGGGCTTCCCGCTCCGGCGGCGCCGGGAGCTCGGCGCTAGTACCGGCGGCAGCAGTGGGAGCGATAAGGCCGACTCTCCGCTTCCGCGGCGCGTGGAGCCCGGTGCGAGGAGCGACGGCGGCAGCAACAGCCGGCTCCCACAGGAGGAGCGGGTGCAGTGGACACAGCAGCCGGAAAGGGAGTGCTGACAGCCACCGGAGCACCGAAGACCGACAGAGGGGTGAAAGTCCACCTCTCGATTGGACTTTCACCATGAACTTTGACATGGACGATAATGTTAAACATGAAACACGTTGTTTTAATGTTTTATTTACTCAAATACTGAAAAAGCTCATCAAACACGTTGTTCTGTAACCATAAATGTGCCTGGTGCAGCTAGCTACAGGCACATATTAGCTAATTAGCAACGTAATTAGGCTAACGTTACTTTGGCTAGTCATTGCCTCACTAGTAACATTATAAGGAAGCTTTCCCCCGACTAACGTTACAACAAGCATTACCAAAACCCCTGTTACTTTTTAATTACATAACGTGCAAAAGGCTTGTGATAATTTATTGTTACGTTAACTTTGCCCCCCCCCCCCCCCCCCCCCCCCCCCCCAGCATAAGGCATATAAATGTGTCCCTATGGCCGCTAAGAAAAACGTTTTTTTTAATATTCTGATGGCATGCTGCTTTTAAATCAAATAAAACTGTCTCAGTTCACTATGACACATTTTTACATATTGTTATCATAACTCACCTTGCAATTAACACCTGTCTCGCACTGTAAGCACACAGCAAATGGCGTCGCCCTCGGTTCCCTCCTCCGCTTGAGTCAGGGAGCGCTTGTTTTGTATAGTAAGCACATCCTGTTAGTGTGGTGATGCTGTTAGATCCATAGACTGGTTAGACCTGAGATTCCCATATCCGCCCACCAGGTATGCCAATATACTACACCCTCCAGAAAAACGCGATTATGCGATTTATTTATGCCCATGACTCTATCGATATGATGAAAATTGATTATGAGTTGGCTACTACGGACCACATACCCTTTTTCATGGTGTTGAACACAGGCAATTTACCAGTGTTGGTGCCTGTGGAAAATGGCATTGATGTAGGGAAAATAGACTGGTCAAAATTGTCAATGAAAGATCGTAATAAGTATGTCAATCATTCTGATGCCTTGCTGGGTAATATTATGGTTCCAAAAGGTGCCTTATTGTGTCGGGATATGAACTGTAAGAATGTACAACACTGTAAGGAATTATGCTCCCTTTACGAAGCTATCGTGGAGTCTCTTGGTATCTCAAGTGGGCATCTATATAAACATAGGACAAAAGCGTGTAATATTAAGCCGGGTTGGAAGGATTATGTAGAAGAGCTTCATGCAGAGGCTCGAACTGCTTTTAAAAAATGGGCTGAGTCAGGCAAAAGTAGGCATGGCCCTCTGTTTGAAAATAAAAAATGCACTAATGCTAAATTTAAGTACGCACTTCGCTATATCAAAAGAAATGAAAACACTATGAGGGCAGATTCACTGGCAAGGAAGTTGCAAAATAATGATGTTAATGACTTCTGGAAAGAAATAAAAACTATTAATAATTGCAAAACATCTCTTCCATCTAATATAGATGGTGTGAGTGGTCCTGATGAAATTTCACAGTTATGGCGGAAACATTATTATGAACTGTTAAACTGTGTAAAAAGTAATCTGGTAGTAGTTGATAAAGTTGAGTATAATGATGATTGTATTGTTACTTGTGCTGAAGTCTACGAAGCAATACTGAAGTTGAGAGATAATAAGGCCTGTGGTCTAGATAATATTACAGCTGAACATATTAAATTTGCCAGTAAGAAACTGTGCCCACTGGTGGCTTTATGTTATACAGATTTTCTTGTCCATGGAGTGTTACCTGATTCTATGCTCTCTGTTGTGCTGGTACCAGTAATAAAAGATAAAGTGGGGAAGGTGAATAGTTCAGATAACTATAGACCAATAGCACTGGCCAGTGTCATGTCCAAAGTGCTGGAGACAGTTCTACTGGGTAGGCTTGAGATGTATGTCCTGACTTCTGACAACCAATTTGGCTTTAAGCGGAAGCATGGCACTGACTTATGTATTTTTGCGCTAAAGGAAATTTTAGATAAGTATAATAGGCAAAATTCCACAATGTTCATGTGTTTCATTGATGCTTCTAAAGCATTCGACCGTGTCAGTCATGAGAAATTGTTTTTAGAACTATCTAAAAGTGGGGTGCCTGGTTTTTTAATTAGAATCTTGGTTTACTGGTACTCACATCAGACCATGAGAGTGAGATGGGGGAATGTAACATCTGCTCCCTTTCAGGTGTCCAATGGTGTCCGCCAGGGTGGAATTTTGTCTCCTTTTCTTTTTAACATGTATATGAATGATTTGTCTCTGTTCTTAAATGCATGTGGTACAGGCTGTTGGGTTGGTGACAGATTAATCAATCACCTTATGTATGCAGATGACTTGGTCATCTTTAGTCCATATAGTGCTGGCCTCCAGCAGCTGTTGGAAGTATGTTCACAGTATGGTGCTGACTTTGATATAAAGTACAATGCTAAAAAGAGTAAGATCATGATGGTCAGAACCAGAGAGGACAGACAGGCAACCTTTCCTGACTTCTACCTGTGTGGCACTGCACTCAGTGTGTGCAGTGAGATTACGTATCTAGGCCATATTATTTCAGATGACTTGTCTGATGACAAAGACTACAGGCAGCGGCGGAAGTTGTATGCCCAAGCGAATATGCTGTGTCGCAAATTTAGTATGTGTTCGGTATCTGTGAAAATCTCACTCTTTAGAGCATATTGTACACCCATGTATACTGCCCAGCTCTGGTGTCGGTACAAACAAGGCAGCATTAGAAAACTCAAAGTGGCCTATAATGACAGCATGAGGCTGCTGCTGAGAGCCCCAAGAAGCTCCAGTGCAAGTCATATGTTTGTCAGTGTTGGAGTACCTACCTGCCCTGCTGTTCTACGTAACCTGATGTATAGATTTATGTGTAGGGTATCTGAGTCAAAAAATGACTTAATTGCTGTTCTGGCCAACCCTGTACGCAGTTCTGTCAGATTTTCCTCAAAACTGTGGAGTCACTGGAGAACAAGTCTGTATGTTAGACAGTAGTGGAAAGCTTTGTTTTATTTTTCTTGTTTCTTTTCTTTGTTATTGTGCTGTTTTCTTTTTATTGTGATATGGATCCCCTGGGTCTGAAATAAAGGGAATTATATATTATTATTATTATATGCGATTCCCGCATAAATCACCAAAATGTCGCTGATTATGCGGGGTCAATTATTTTCCAAAAGGGCGCATAATTCCCGCGTATTTCGCATATTTTGCGAAATTATCAGCTCGCGCAAGAACAGCGCTCACAGGAGAGAGAAAAGATGATATTGCACTGAATGGGGTTCCCACAAATGGTGCAGTAAGGTTCTTAAACTATTTAGACCTATCCACAATTTTCCTAGAGTGCTTCCGGGGTTGTGGGTGAAACATCCGGTTGACTCGGGCGGAACGCGGAAGTAGCTATTTGTTTACGTTACGGTCTCGTCTTTTACAACGTTAGTTAGCTCGCTACTTTGTGCTCAGCTCTGCCACCTCAGAGCTGAGCTCCGCCACCCCGGAGCTACTACAGTGCTACAGTGCTACTACTGCAGCCCACAGGATGGACCGCAGGTTAATGAAGCCCGAGGAAGACAGCAAAGATGTTAAACCGATGATGTCGGTGCTGACAGGATTCGGCATGCCTACTTTACATATCGATATCTCCTAGACCGTTTATGACATACAGAAAAAACGCCGGAAACCGGAGAAACACACTGGGATTAGACTGTCGTGAGACAGGTTAGTTTTACCCTACTGATTTTACCCTACTGCCATTACGGTAACTCCGTAGGACTACTGACAATTCTACCGTCCAATCACAGAAGAGTCCCCGGTGTGTCACATGTTTGTAATATGAGCTTCTCAGTACCGTAACTCCTGAACCAATGGCGCGACCGAAAAAATCAGACGTTTTCTTTATCCAACCAACATGAAATCCATGAAACGAAACTTTACCACACGTAAACACCAGTTACCGCCAGCCAGCTCGAATCTTTTTCCGCCTAAACTACTACTTCCGCTGGCGCACCGGAAGTTTGGAACATAATTGCTGATAATGGTTTCCCCAGCAACTCCCCCAGGAAAATTGTGGATACTGAGACATGATAAGATTGTATTCTGTTTGCAAGGACATTCACTCTTTATAAGTATCTGGTAGTTTCGAGGTTGCATGTAGAGCATCTAAAAGTGCAATGCGCTGGGATAACTCCTAGGGTTCTTCTGATGGGCCCTATAGGAGATAATCTCCCCTCTTATGAAAGCTTTCATCATTTCCCACAGTACGGACATATATATTTTCAGGCACCACTGGCATTGTTGCCTTTGGTTTGCAATATTTTCATTGATATTTTTATGCACTAATGGTACTGCTGCCTTAATTGCTGGTTGACTTTTCGAGCTTGCTGTTTTCACCATAGATCAACAGGAAAGCATCACTGTGGCTTTCTCTCTGTGTGCAGAGCTGTTGGACACCAGACTACAGCCCTACCGTGATCTCATTAATAAAAGCCCAATCATGGAGAGAGATATCCAACAATTTGGGAATACCAGGTGCATTTAAAAACTAGCAGAGATATATGATGTTTTTAGGCGAGTTTTTTTTTTTCTTTTTTTCTGCCATCAAAGACCAATACTGTTGTAAACTGAAGCAAATGATTTACTATACGGACAGGAGGTATAAATATTTAGAAATCTAGATGATTGACATCATGAGATATGCACTACTCTTGAAAAGACAATGCAGTATAGTCATGCATTTATTATAAAATCCCATGTGAAGTCACACACACAGCAGGTAACAGGTGAAATCAGATGAAATGAGAAAAAAATACAGCCTTCATTCATGTAACATAATTTATTAAGAAGCATTAGTTCAGCTAATTCATAAACATGACAGAGAGAGAGACAGACACACACACACACACAGACAGACACAGAGAGACAGACACACACAGAGACAGACAGACAGAGAGAGAGAGACAGAGACACACAGGCAGACAGAGAGAGAGAGACAGACACAGACACACACACACACAGAGACAGACACACAGATAGACAGACAGAGAGATACAGAGAGAGACACAGAGAGAGAGAGAGAAAGACACACAGACAGTCAGACAGACACACACACACACACACACACACACACACACACACACACAAAGACACACACACAGACAGACACACACACAGACAGACAGACAGTACGTTTCATCTGAGTATTTGTTATAGTCAAAATAATGAACAGAATTGGAGGGTTAAAAAGACTAATGTCAGGAAGAGCCCTGGACCTGACAATATTTGTGGCCGTTTGCTTCATACCTGTGCTGATCAGTTAGGCCCCATCTTCTTTTACATATTTCAGATGTCAATCAATCAGCAGAGGGTGCCAAAGTGCTGGAAAAACAGCACAATACGGTTTATGCGGAACTACTTCCGCCTTTTACAAAACATACCTATCCACTTCCGGTCTGTCCAGGAATGGTCAGTATCGCAGCTATGGCATCGTTTTATAGTCGCTGCTTGCAAGAGCTTCCGAAAATTTCAATTTCAGATGTCAACAGGATTGTAAACTCGTCGTCCAGGACCGCCCCCGCGAGTTTAATGGATAAAGGATTTAAATTATACGCGTCGTCATATATCCAATGACTATGAGGGTAAGTGTTTACTTTTAGCAAAGGAAGCTAGCTAAAATTCATTACGTTACCTGACGTTAGCGAGTTTGCTCGCTAACGTTAGCTAACGTTAGCTGTCTGCTGGTAGTTAGTGAACATGGTTAACGTTTGTCAAACATTATGTCCATCTGTTGTTGTCATCCCTCTTATTTCCCACCAGTGTCCAGCAAAGATCGCAAGACAGGCGAGGTTAGCGTCAGGGCAGCCTGTCACAGATCGATGGCCAAGAACGAGAAGCCACACAGCCTGAGAGTAGTGATGATGGTTTAGTAAGCAAGCACCACCAGTACCTATAACATCTGTTCGCGTTTACCATCAGTTCAAAATCAAGGGTGGTAACACGCTGTCAAACTTCTCAAAGTAGAAAGGACCCCTAAACCATCCAAAGTTATTCACACCTGCAAACGTGTAACTTATTTTGGCTACAGTCCCCTTACATGTCGACCAGGGTTTTAGTTTTAGTGTGTTGTCACCGTTTTCGCTACTCCAGAGTTTGTAGGTTTGGTTATTGTTGATGTGATTTAAATAGCACGTTTCATCTCCTCTATTTTGAGAAGTTTGATAAATCATTCATAAATAACAGACTCTGTGTTCAACTAGTATTCAAAGTTGTTGGTTTGGTGTCGGACCGACGCTAGGCTAACTGCATTGTTGTAAATGGCTTAGGCATAGGCCTAATGGAAATCTATCGGTAGCCTGGCCAGCCAGCCCCTCCTATGTCATCAACATTTGTTTGGAGAGTCCCCCTGCAGGAGAGAAATGTTGATGACTTAGGAGGGTCAGGCTGGACAGGCTAGTCAATAGGTATATCTGGTGTTATGTTTTGCTATAAGGACAGTGTCATGTGTCTGATGTTCTTACATTCACTTTAAAATATTCCTTTTACAGATAGTGCTTAGAGATTCCAGTCCCGTGATGATGATTTTTCAAAGGTGTTCCTGTAAAGCTGGCACTGCTGTTTGCAACCACACTGTTGCTCTTCTCTACCAAACAGCCACCTACTCCTACTACTAACAGCTAAATATGCAGGTTGTACCACCTGTCCATGCCTGCACTGAACTAGAGCAACAGTGGCATAAGCCCAGGACAGCTGTAAGTGTTGAGCTACCATATTATAGACTGAATAAATATCTAAATGTTTAACCAACAGGAAACGGTATCCAAGGCTTCTCCAGTCAAGATTTCCCTGTACTATTATTTTTCTTGTCTCTTGCAGTGATTGTATGGTGCATAACATATTGTAGCCTAGAGCTCCACCTAAAGGCATAATGAAGAACACTGCTCTACCCCAACCAATCTTTATAGCAACAACACTGTATTTTGTATATTCTGGTCATCTGGAGTTTGAG
This sequence comes from Myripristis murdjan, assembly GCF_902150065.1. NCBI lineage: Eukaryota > Metazoa > Chordata > Actinopteri > Holocentriformes > Holocentridae > Myripristis > Myripristis murdjan. The sequence continues at coordinate 26,814,937 of NC_043997.1, forward strand.
TATTTATTTAAAGGGTAACTTTGGTATTTTTCAAGCTGGACCCTATTTTCTCATCTAATTTTATCTAAATGAGTGGTGGGATTTTCAATTTTTGCAATTGCTCCTGTCGGGAGTGAGGGACCGGGCTGACTCAGGCCCAAAAGCCTTTTTCAATGCATTCAGTAGGGGCCCCTTTGAAACTTCAAAATACTTCCACGAAAAATGAATTTTTTCCCATTTTGTTAAAATGTGAAAAAAAATCCATGAAAAGTGAATTTTTTGACATTTGGTTAAAATGTGAAAAAAAAAAAAAAATCAGTTTTTGTGGAAGTATTTTGAAGTTTCAAAGGGGCCCCTACTCACAGACAGACCCCTACCTACCCCTACTCTTGAGGAGTACAGGCTTGCTCCGACAGTGAGCACGTCTGCACTGAAGAGGAGCAGTTCCATCTGAAGAGCTTGACGGTCACACTTGACATTAGAGATGGGACCGATCTGATCCAGTATCGGTATCGGATGCCAATATTGACGTAATTCAGGTATCGGATATCGGCCCGACGTCACCGATCCTCTTCCTGATCCACAATCAGTTTCTGCTGTTAGCCTATATGAATAATGCAAATTCAAGCCCATAGCCAACACGGTTAAGCATACAAATACACTTCTACAAAGTTACTTTTTGTTCAATCATTAATAACATATCATTTTCACCTTTTATTGATATAACAATGTAATCATTAAATAAACAAATAAATAAAGTGTTGTTTATTTGTTACCTCAATTAATTTAAGTTAATTTCTATTTCATTTGTGTGCATTCTAGTCATTAACATTTTAGTCATTAGCATTAAAAACACCACTCTGTGGTGGAAAATGTTGGATTTCGTGGCCTTATCGAGCACCTAGAGCCGAGGTATGTCCTGCCACAAAAAACAAACGGAGGTATCGGTATCGTTATCGGCCAATATTCACATTCTCGTATCGGTATCGGACCTGAAAAAAGTGGATCAGTGCATTTCTACTTGACATGGCCAGAAACATCGAGATGTCTACAAGGGAACAGGCAGAAGACCAACAATGGCATCAGCTCCATAGGGTTAGGCTCACCTCCTCATGCTACAGAGAGGTGTGTTTTGTGAAGGGTGATCAGAGTGCAGAGTCTCTTGCAGAGAGAATCCTGAAAGGAACAAGGCAGACGGCTGAGATGAAAAGAGGCAGAGACATGGAGTTCACCGTGGCAACAAAATACTGCAAGATGAAGAACATCAGTTACAGACCATGTGGTCTTGTAATCCACCCGGATGCAGCATGGCTAGGAACCTCACCCGATGGGCTAGTCTTCGATCCAACCACACAGCCACCATTTGGCCTTGTTGAAATCAAATGTCCTAATGTAAAGAGTTATGTAGACTGTTCTTACCTTAAAATGAAGTACGGCTCTTTGGCTCTCTGTGACAGCCACATGTATTACTGGCAGGTACAGGGGCAACTCTTGCTCACTGGCCTGCAATGGTGCGACTTTGTAGTTTTTGCACAGGAAGACATGCTAGTGCAGCGGATCTATGTTGATTTCAACATAACAGCGGTTATCAGAGAGAAGGTAGATAGGTTTTATTTAAATGTGTACATGCCAAAGTACCTGGCCATCTCCAAAAGGCCTTAGTTGGTGGGAGGGTGGATAGCCGGCCCAGGCCTCATCCCCAGTCTTCATAAAGACTTCATCCTGTCCCTTGTGACTTTTTTATTTTGATGTTTTTGATGTTTATCTCATATACCAACAGAACAGTGGGATCTATCCCCATATTTTTTCAGCAAATCCACTCTACATTTTGCTCTGGATCGTTCCCATTGTTCTTGACTGTACTCCTGTCCCAGAAGCACTGTAGATAAAATGATGTAGTGTACTATACAGAAATGTGTACACATGTTCATGGGCTCTGCCCACAAGCTCTTGAGCTTTCTCTAAGTGTCCCTGTTCACTTTATATTTGTATCTTCATGTGTTGTAACTTTTGATAAACATGATTGAAGTCAAGCAATATAACCTGCTAGTAAACCCCACTGAATGTTCTCTGCCCTTGTCTTCAGTTCTGCCTTTCTCTGCACCTGCATCAAAGACCTTTGTTACATGCATGGGGATAGAAATATGACTGCACAATTTGTCAACCACAAAAAACAAATCATAAGGGTGACACTCCGTAGCTTCACTGCGAGCAAACTTTTATTAGCCAGTGTTCACAATCAGTATCCAGTATCAAAAATCAAAAGAAATAATACAATACAGGCAAGGCAATTTCATCTGAAAAGTGCTTTTCCCAAAAGCCTTTTTCAATGCATTCAGTAGGGGCATATGTGAAACATCAAAATACTTCAAAAAAAAAAAAAAAAAAAAAAAAAAAAAAAAAAATCAAAATACTTCCACAAAAGTGAACTTTTTCACATTTCAACCCTATTAAAATGTGAAAAAGTTCACTTTTATTATTAGTTTTATTATTAGTTCATTAGTTTATTATTAGTTATTATTATTATTATTATGAGTTTACTTTTAATATTATTATTTTATTATTCATTTTTATTATTAGTTTTATTATTAGTTATTATTATTATTAGTTTACTTTTGTTATTATTATTTTATTATTCATTTTTATTATTGGTTTTATTGGTTTATTATTATTATTATACTTTTGTTATTGTTATCAGAATCAGAATCAGACAACTTTATTTATCCCCTAGGGGCAATTTCGGTTTAGCGGTGTACCCAGATTATGCATACAAAACAAGAAAAGAGAAACAGACAAAAACAGACCCATACCAAGCAGGGACAGTCAGTGTGTGGCACAGATACACAACAGGCAATAGTCAATGGACCATAAAATATGAAAATAAATAAATACATCATAATAAATACAATAATAATAATACAGTAGTGTAGCCTTGACAGGCCCTTCAATACACAGTGCGCAGCACTGTGAGCTTGGTGCAGTCCAACACAAGCTCCAAGAAAAAGGGAGTAGCCTACGTTTTTTATTCATTCCACATTCTGCCATCGAGGTTCAGCAGCCTGATGGCACTAGGAATGAAAGATTTTGACAGACGATTTGTCTTTATTATTATTTTATTATTCATTTTTATTGTTAGGTATTTATAATATACACAATATGATTTAATTGAAGGTTTGTAGGTGATACACAATTTATGATGGCTGGAGTGTGTGTCCTTACAATCATTACATTGTTCACACAAAATATGTGTAGAAAAGTAATTGTTACTTCTGACAGGTAAAGTATTGAAACTAAAGAATACTTGGATCACAGACATTTAGATAATGTTGCATTACTGCATTATTCCTACCAAACTCCTGTGTGTGTGTGTGTGTTCAGTCTAGTTCCTTGGCCCAAGACTTGACCAGTGCTTTGTTCTGATAGTTGCAGAGGAGACAAGCTACTGCAACGAGCTGGTTTATGCTTCCTGCAGTGGTCAGAGGCACAACTGTGTCATATAATTTGTTTTCTTTTATTCTGCGATTAATTCTTTCAATGTGTACCCTCAACCGTGCTATGCCCTGTGTGACATGCACTTCATCAGTTGAGAGCTGTGACTTTCCAACTAGAAAAGGTGGCCGGTACACTTTGCAGGGCACTAAGTCATCAATCCTAAAACCCTTATCAACCATGACAGCCATGTCTTTGTCCAGTAAAGGGAAAATACCACACTGCTTGAACAATTCTTTGTCAGTGACCGAGCCAGAGTACAAGGAGGAGACAAAAGTGACAGCGCCATGGGGAGACATACCTATTAGTCCTTTAAAGGTAGTGTGGGATTTGTACGTTGAGTATACCTCACTCTGTAAGACTGGAGATGAGGGGGTTTGACATCTGATCTTGGTGCAATCAACTATCACGTGAGTATCTGAATACTTGCCAAACACACTTGGCATTTTGGCTCGTACTTCATCAACAGACATCCAGATCCCAACCACGCCCAAGACAGTGGACAAAAAGTTCCCCCATGTCTTGAGGAGTCGGCTGACAGTGGACTGGTGGATGTTGAAGCGATCAGCGAGATCCATCTCCCTCAGGCCCAAGGACAGGTTTACAAGGAAGAGGAAGAACTCATCAATGAGTGGTAGGCATCGGCTCTGTATAGGATGGAAGAGGGAGGAATGAGAATTTATTTGAAAATGTTATCTTGATTTGGGAGTTCCAGTTTTAGGAATTCCATACACCATAGATTATTTTAGGTTACAGTGTTGTTTATACACCACTGAATAATGTGAAATTTACCCACCGGGCGACGAGGTGTATCAGTGCCTGGGTTCTTCTTGCCAGCTGGTTTCCAACTCCGATGAGGGCCAGTACTCTGGTCAGAAGCTTCAGCTGTGCAGGTGGAAATGGTTGACTGGGTATCATAACGAACGAGTCTCCAAGTTGCAGGTTCAATCAGTTTCCAAAATGTCTGCAGATGGCGGTAGCTTGAAAATCTAAATGTGAAAAAAGTAATTTATTGTATGCATGACCATCTAAAGCAAAGCATTTTCTACTGTATTATGACAGATATCTATCATATGAATGATAACTACATATTATACCGAACAATCTAGTATAGTGTAGTAGAATATGACATAGACTACAATACCATGCAATACTAACATTATAGGGCAAATTAACTTACCTGGTATAAAACCGTATTTGGTCATCAGATGCAGAAAACCTCTCCAAGCAAAAGGACCGCTGTAACGACACTTCCCCCAGCTTCTTTTGAAGTTGTTCAATCTCAGCTTGCTGCGCCTCGAGTTTCTCTTGTGCTAGGTCCAAAGCTGATGGTTCAGGCCTCACATCATAGTTGTGGCATTGAAGGAGAGGAGCAACATCCATTTCTTCAGTGGGCCCATCCACTTTCCTCCCCATCCGCTCCCACACACTTGGTCTGGGTGTAGGTTGAGCGTAGTCAGCCCCCTCTTTCAAACGTCGTCGGCCACCCTGAATGACATCTGACGGAACGAAATGTCTGCTGCATACAGTTGTGCTTCTGGAAATGATGAAATTCTTTCTTTTTATATTATGTGTCCATATTTTTCGTTGTTTTCCGTCTTTGGGAAGTGGTGGAAGCTAACAGCTGAGTTGAACCTCCCCGACACCGCACATTGAGGGACACAGCAAAAATCGCTGTTCAGCTTTATCCGTTGCATATATGTTAAACCTCTTGAATCGTGACATTTTCCTTGGACCCGTTTTGCAGACATGCCGAAATAAATAATAAACACAAGATATAATAAGTTCACTAAAGTTCATTAACCAGTAACCAAACTTTGCTCCCAATTATTGCAGCTAGCTAGCCCAACTGTCACGCAGCGACTGTTAGATGACTAGCTATGGGCAGCGGAAGTTGTCACTGGAAGTGGACTAGTCTGTTTTCCGGGTGGGTGACGTAGCGTTCCGCATAAACCCTATTGTCCCAGTGGCTAAAATTAAACATCCCAAAGAACTAAACGACTTCAGGCCTGTCGCCTTGACCTCCTTGGTGATGAAGTCCTTTGAAAGACTTATGAAGAAAGCACTTCTCCCTCACTTAGAGCCATTGCTCGACCCACTGCAATTTGCCTATAGAGCTGGTCGTGGGGTGGAGGATGCCACTGCCACACTTTTAAATCTTGTTTTTATTCATCTTGAAGGGAGCAAAACACACGCCCGATTCCTATTTGTGGATTTCTCTTCGGCTTTTGATACCATTCAACCCCATATTTTAATCATCAAGCTATTTTAATGTTGTGGGCTGGATGCTCGATTTTTTAACCAACAGAACACAGAGAGTCAGGGTAAATGGACACTTATCAGATGTTTTACCTTCATCCACAGGTTCCCCCTAAGGTTGTGTCCTCTCACCGCTCCTTTACATACTGTACACAAATGACCCTGTCGGAGTGAGTATGATAACAAATACATTTTAAAATTTGCGGATGACTCTGTTATTTTATGTTATTCATGGCCCTATTGTCGATGATTTTGTACAGTGGTGTGATAAATCCTTCCTGAAGCTGAACGTTGCTAAAACAAAGGATATGTGTATCGACTTCAGGCGGCAGCCCACACCCTCCCAGGCCACTACCATCAAGGGCCAGGTGGTAGAGTTTGTGGAGAGGTTTAAGTACTTAGCGTCTCTTACTGATAAAAAATTGACTTTTAAGGATAACACTGACATGCTATGTAAAAAGGGGCAGCAGTACTTGTTCTGTCTGAGGAAGCTGTCATCCATTCACGTGGACAGGTCCCTGGACAGAGAGAGAGAGACAGACACACACACACAGAGACAGACAAAGAGAGAGAGAGACAGACACACAGAGAGAGACAGACACACAGAGACAGACAGACAGAGAGAGAGACAGACAGACAGAGAGAGAGAGACAGACAGACAGACACACACACACACACACACACACACACACACACAGACAGACACAGAGAGAGAGACACACACAGAGATACACAGAGAGAGAGAGAGAGAGAGAGAGACACAGAGGGAGAGAGACAGACACACACACACACAGACAGACAGACACAGAGAGAGAGAGACAAACACACACACAGACACAGAAAGAAAGACACACATACAGACAGACACACACACACACACACACACACACAGGGAGAGACAGACAGACACAGGTGGTATGTGTGTGTCTGATTCTGAGGCGATCCTTCACACACACTCTTTCATTGTCTCTCAAAAATCAAATTCAAATTAGCTTAATTGGCATGAATTTTATCAACCATTGTTTCTGAAAGCAGAACATACAGACATACAATTCAATTATAATACAATAATACATTAAATATTAATACAAATACATGAAATAATTTACATTAAATACATTTCATATTAAATAGGCAGACAAAAATACATTCAATATTTTACATTAAAGTGTATTTTACGTTCTGTTGGCAGAGTGTAGTTGTGGAGACTGTTGTTTTGTTGTGTTTGTGACATGCACTGACACATTTTGCTGCTTCTATGGCACTGATGCTGTTTTCTTCAAGCAAATGTTGCATTTTTTCTTGATCAGATAGGGTAAATCATCTGATTATGTTTTAATTTTTGAAAAGAACTTTGCTGTAAACTCACTCACGCACTCACAATGTTGATTTGTATAGATTCAGCTGAAATCCCTTTCTGTAAATTTATCTCATTATTGTATTGTATAGTATTTGATAGCATAAAGTCTAATATAGTTTAGTTTAGTTTAGTTTATTTAATCAAGGGACAGTGCATATTAATAGAACAAAAACAATTGTAAATATGCCAGAGTTAGCCAGAAGGCTAGTTTTCATCTGTAGTCCCTATGCCAAGATGTAATACACGGCTTCCTGAAATAAAAAAAAAAAAAAATAGCTGTAAATTGTTATTTTATCTTTGAAACTGTTGATTTTGAGAAGGAAATTAAATATTATTGTGGAACTGTTAGTAATTTTCTGACTGTTCATTTGAATGTTTATACTAGACTAGGCAGGGAAATGTGTTGGCACACCAGCCCCACCAAGAATTTTTTTCACCAGCCGCCACTGCATTTTGCACTGTTGGATCTTAAGAAGGTTCTAAGTAGAGCTTCAAAATGCAACAAGAAGAAATGGGAGTGAGACAAAAAAAAAAAAAAAAAAAAAAAAAAAAATTGAGTTCGCAATTTATTGCAAACAACCATTAAACTGAAATAGGCTGTTCATCAGCTGATCAAAAGTTTAAGACCAAAGCCTTTAAAAGCTCAAAAAATGTGGATTCAGAATATACAAAAACATCTGTCATACATCATAACTGGTAGGCATGCCAGCCCCTCAAAAATGGAAAAAAAAAAAATTACATGGGTTTCATGATCGACCATGTTTGGGCCTTCAGAAAACAACTTTGTATATGCCCCAGCTTCTTGATTTTTTCAGAGCTTTGAGATACATATTCTGAAAAAAAAATTCTGAAAAATTCACCAGTTGTTCCTTATTGTATTGTATGTAAATTCTTGCAATTTCTCAACTGGTCTTAAGATTTTGATCAGGAGTGTACACACACACACACACACACACATATGTATATATATATATATATATATATACATATATATATGTACACACACATATGTGTATATATATATATATATATATATATATTTCAACTTATTTGTGAGTGCTGATGACTTCATTGGCTGTTTTGGGTCGGCCCCCATCAAACTCTGAAGACTTTGAGTCGAGCACGCCAGTCAAGTCACATCACCAACACTTGCACGACCTGTGGCTTCACCCTCTCTTACATGTCCGGGCAGTAAACGTGACTGAGCTCCTTTTTCCAAACAGTAACTGTGTTAGATGTGATCTTTTCCATGCAGTTAGAAAAGGAGGCAAGAACACGCTGCAGACTAAATGCTTTTAATGGGGCATTACACTAAAATTGTGGAATTAGCGCGTAAGTTGAGTCTAAATGGTGCTCGCTGCAGTCTTACATGGCACAGCTTCTATTGTGGAATTTTCAAATGACAAGAAGTAGAACGTTTCATCTTTGCTTCGCCATCACAGGTGCACAGCTCTACACCTTCCCACCAGGAGGGGGCGCTGGTGGCTTTGTATGGTGTGACGATGACGTTTAATAGTGAAGCAATGAGGAAGTGACTTAATATCAGATCAGAAGTGCACAGACACTCCAGAGTGACGAAGGACAATCAGCATCGTCTTCTCTCTCTGTGTTTCCTCTCCAGGTGAGGCTACAGCGTTTCTTTGATTTGAGGTGGCTGTGATTCAGCCGGTAAAGACCCGACCAGGGATCATCATAAATGTTTGATGAACAGGCTCCTGCATTTTTTTCTAACTGGATGACTGTAGAGCGGACTGTAAAAGTTGTTTTAAAATGTTTTACCTGAATGCAGTCAGTGTCAGGTAGATTGTAAACTCAACACTTCATCGATGAAAAATGCAGGAAGCAACAGAAGTGGTCTGATAGCTTGGCTAAGCTTGACTGAAGTCGATTTTAACACTGACACTAACAGAGCAAAACAGTGTCACCCCACCAATACCAACACACACAACCTGTTACCTGACCTGTTTTTGCACAGTGCATGTCTGAACCCGTGCCGGCTCTAGCCATGTTGGTGCCCTAGGCGAAATTACTCCCTGGCGCCCTTCCCCCCCGTTGGAGACATATACCATACATGATGGGTGTCTTGAAAATGATTTTAAAATAAAGACAGGAGCCTGGTGCCCTCAGTGTTGCTTACAGTTGGTAATGCTGCTGGAAATGATGACATGCAATAACAAGAATCTTTATTTACTCCTGCCAGAAAATTGCATGGCTGTTGTTTGAGTGGAGGATTGTTTGTATTTTTTTTCTCAGGGACCAACAATGGCGACACTTAAAGAGCAGCTCCTCAGTGTTCTGAAGGCTTTGGCAGATAAAGACCTAAAAGAGTTCCAGTGGTTCCTGCAGGACGCTGAGATAATGAGTCCCTTCCCAGCCATCCCAAAATGTGAAGTGGAGACGGCAGACAGGCTGGACACCGTGGACCTGATGGTCCAGACCTATGATGAAGACACTGTAGAGGTCACCAAGAAGGTTTTGAGTAAGATGAAAAAAAATGATCTTGTTCAGCATTTGTCAGGCACCAGCTCAGGAACTGAGGGTAAGTCTTGGGAAGATTATAAAAAGAGACACCAGACAAGATACAACTCACACATCATGTGATCAAGCACTTTATACCATTAGTTTATATAGAGTGAAAGCTGTATCATTTTTAAGTTTACTTTTATTAGGCTGCATATAGACAGTAAACAGGTGAAGAGAGACAAGCTGCCTTTTCAGGATCTGTACTTATGAATGTTATGCAGTCATCAGGGAAACAGCAAAACTGGAATGCCTCCTGGATTTTACCACTTGTTATTTTATCCAAATGAAGAAGTCGAGGTACACTATAGTTGAAGCCACTAGAAGCGAGTCAGCCACCATACTGATGCACCCCTAAAGGTGAAAGATGCGCCGTGCACAGTTAGAAAACCTGTGAAGGGAGAGTGAAATCAATCCACAGGTGACAGCAACACCAGGAGAAATTTTAATATTATTTAATATGTGTATAAACCTGACAGTTTTGTAGCTGTACAGATTGTCTCAGTGGTTTTGTTGCCTAACAGTATTAACAATATTTTACAGAACATCTCATTCATCTGGAAACAAACTCAACTTGTTTAACTAACTGTTTGCTAACAGCTAACTGAATGAGCTGCTGCTGGTTATCAATAACACTGGTTATTATCATCTATCAGTATTTATAGCACAGGGTTTCCATCAGTGTTTTACAAGCCCAGTGGACCTCCGGGTCTGGCTTGGCCCTCCATCAGGTCAAAGCATTGCGGGGAAATGAATTTTCCGCATGGAAACAGAAAGTCAGTTTGTGTTTCCTAGTACAGCAACAAATTTACATTCATTCTCTACAGCTTTTCCCTGATCTTAACCATAACCAGTTTATGCCTAATCCTAACCTTAACGATAACCTGAACCTAATGCTAATCCTCACTTTAAAACACAATGTAACAGTTTTGCCTAAAAATAACAGCATCATTTTAATGTTACACTGTCATGTAATGAGTAGAATGGTGCCTCTGTCATGGCCACTGTGTTCTCTGAAAGCCTGTTCCTCCACTATTGAAATTTGGTGGACTGGGCTGGAGACAGGCGTACCACTTTACGGCATGATATCATCACCTAAGCAGCAGCAACACCACCAGCTGTTCTCAGTACAGAAATCATAACAGAGCCCAAGAAACCCAACAAAAATGTTGACAGAGGAAGCAATGAAGATAAAAGAGAGAGTGACCGAGCAAAAGACAAAACTGGAGTAAATCTTGGACTGGCTTTTAGTTGCTGGTGAGCACTTCATCGCTTATACAGTTGGCAATACCAATATGGTATTCAATAATCTATTCAATTATATTTAATTAATTATTACAGATGAGTGGGCAGTTTCTTCTTCAAGATGGGTGTGACATAGGTATTAACACCCTTGCCAATGCATGTGTATGTAGCGCTTCCTTCACCTTTACCTATAGATAACGCCCTGAGTTCGACATATTAATTCCCTTATTAATTTTTTCAGTGTGTATCTATCAGTATCAGTTTTAGTATGGCTTCACTATAACCCCCTTTTTTAAGACCTGAGAAACCACAGAAACCACTATGTCCTCAAAATGAACTTAAATTTATTAAATAATCGTAAAAATTATAATATCAAAATAAATGAATTGTTCACGTCACCATCAGTAACAGTAAAGTCAAGAAAATAGCATTCAACAGACCTTTCACTGGAATGAATGAACTGCACTTGTAATACGGGACCTTGTCTATGCCCCTTTTAAGTCTTGTGTATTAGTCTTTTTTCTAATACCTTTCAGTGTACTTTTGTTGTTTAACTACAAATACCATCTATGCAAAAAACATATAAACAAAATGACTGCCTTGGTACCTTGAACCAAATCTTAAATAACCTGGTGGGCCCACACACACACACAGATACATACACATTAGTACAAAAAATAGAACATACACATGCCAAAGTAATTTGCAACCATGATCTTGAACTGAAGAAAGTGAGAGAGAGTTACACAAAAACTGGCTATGCAATCAGATGGCATAGGGGAGAGTGGGGTAATTTGTGCCAAGGGGCAAGTAGTGCCACCCCTGTTATCTAGAAAACCATAGAAGAAGTTGGTCATGTGACCACATATTTTTGAAGAGGCATCCATTTCACTCATCCTGTAAAGAAGGGAGACACATGGCTTGAGAGGAAAGCACATTTAAGTTCAAAAAACATTTTTTTGCCCTCCAAAGTAAAATTTCCATGATCAAGGTTTTTTGATTGCTGTGTTTGAACAATTATAGAAAACTTTGAAAACAGTTCACACAGGTTTTAGTACTTTAGTAAGCTACACCATGAGTCTATACAGTTAGCATGATGTTAACTCAAAACAGCTGGGGGATGCATTTTTTTCAAAATGGTGGGCTTGGGGTAATTTGTGCCAAAGGGCCTTGGGGTAAGTTGTGCCAGTGGTACAACTTGTGATTATATACTATATATTACTTTATTGTATTTTATTGTTATTGTACATTGTCTTCTTACCTTTGATCACTAAAACTATTCAGATTCAGATGAAGATAATTTGCAGGTGCTCATTTTGGAATTTTTATTTAGTTCTGGGTATGTGTTCATGTGGCGCTAGGCCTTGTTATAGAAAAGTGGCCTGTGATCTTGTTAAAATAATAAATAAATGTTAAATAAATAATTTTGTATTGAATTTGTTTTGCTTTTATATAGCATTATCATTTGTGAGACTAAAATGATCTGTTTTACTTCAATTATCAATGGCACAATTTACCCCAGTCTATTCTCTCTAATGGCACAATTTACCCCGCACCGGGGGCAAGTTGTGCCACAAAACCACTTTTTTTTTTAAAGCTATATTTCTCAATCAGTTTATATAAGATCCAAAGTGATTGTTCCCAGGGATGCACAACATCCTAAACTATATGTGCATATTTTAGTTGGAGGCATTGCTGTAATCCCCTCGTTTTAAAGGCACTTTAAGTAAAAATTGGCACTATTTACCCCACTCTCCCCTACCTTTATAGGAACGATCATCACAGTGTGAACATGTTTTTAAGGAGTCAGATTTGTTGCATGAATAATAAATCACGCTACAACAGCTTCCTGATGCAGTAACCTACTCAGGGCCTGCTTGTCCACTAACCACTAATGAACTGGGTAGATTCCATGGAATAGGGAATGTGTTCATTGACCAGAAATGTTGGCACCACTCACATTTAGTATAACATCACATTTAGTACAACTAAACAAAAAAACATCCTGTAATTAATATGATCTGTTGTTTATTCATTCAGAAAGTCTTGCTGACTGCCAGCATGAACTTAAAGTCAATCTGAAGAGGAAGTTTCAGAATTTGTTTGAGGGAATCACAGATGAAGATGAGAGGCCAAAACCTCTGAATCAGATCTACACAGAGCTGTACATCACGGAGGGAGGGAGTGGAGAGGTCAATACTGAACATGAGATCAGAGAGATTGAAACAGCATCCAGGAAACCAGAAACAAAAATCACATGTGTGGACATCTTCAAACCTGGAAGAGATCAACCAATCAGAACAGTGATGACAAAGGGAGTGGCTGGTATTGGAAAAACAGTCTTAACACAGAAGTTCACTCTGGACTGGGCTGAAGGCAAAGCCAACCAGCATGTACACTTCACATTTCCATTCACTTTCAGAGACCTGAATCTGCTGAAAGGGAAAAACTTCAGCTTGGTGAAACTTCTTCATCACTATTTTACTGAGACAAAAAAAGCAGGAATCAGAAGGTTTGAAAAGTTCCAGGTTGTGTTGATCTTTGACGGTCTGGATGAGTGTCGACTTCCTCTGGACTTCAAGAACAACCAGATCCTGACTGATGTTACAGAGTCGACCTCGGTGGACGTTCTGCTGACAAACCTCATCAAGGGGAACCTGCTTCCCTCTGCTCACCTGTGGATAACCACACGACCCGCAGCAGCCAATCAGATCCCTCGTGGATGTGTTGACATGTTTATAGAAGTGAGAGGCTTCACTGACCCACAGAAGGAGGCATACTTCAGGAAAAGATTCAGAGACAAGAAGCAGGCCAGCAGAATCATCTCCCACATCAAGACGTCACGAAGCCTCCACATCATGTGCCACATCCCAGTCTTCTGCTGGATCACTGCTACAGTTCTGGAGAACGTGTTGAAAACCAGTGAGGGAGGGGACCTGCCCAAGACCCTGACTGAAATGTACATCCACTTCCTGCTGGTTCAGTCCAAATTGCAGAACATCAAGTATCATGAAAACAAAGAGACAGATCCACACTGGACTACAGAGACCAGGGAGATGATCCTGTCTCTGGGAAAACTGGCTTTTGAGCAGTTGGAGAAAGGCAACCTGATCTTCTATAAAGAAGACCTGGCAGAGTGTGGCATTGATATCAAAGCAGCATCAGTGTACTCAGGAGTGTTCACACAGATCTTTAAAAAGGAGTATGGGCTGTATAAAAAAGAGGTTTTCTGTTTCGTCCATCTGAGCATTCAGGAGTTTCTGGCTGCTGTTCATGTCTTCCTGACATTCATCAACTCTGGCGTCAATCTGCTGTCAGAGGAACAATCACCCTCCAGGTCTAAGAGATTCAAAAAGAAGCCTAAGCTTGAACACCTTCACCAAAGTGCTGTGGACAAGGCCTTACAGAGTCCAAATGGACACCTGGACTTGTTCCTTCGCTTCCTCCTGGGTCTTTCACTGCTGACCAATCAGAGTCTCCTACAAGGCCTAATGACACAGACAGGAAGAAGCTCACAGACCAATCAGGAAGTAGTCCAGTACATCAAGGAGAAGATCAGGAAGAATCCCTCTCCAGAGAGAAGCATCAACCTGTTCCATTGTCTGAATGAGCTGAATGATCATTCTCTGGTGGAGGGGATCCAGTGGTACCTGAGTTCAGGTAGTCTATCCACAGACAAACTGTCCCTTGCACTGTGGTCAGCTCTGGTCTTCATCTTACTGACATCAGAAGAAGATCTGGAGGTGTTTGACCTGAAGAAATACTCTGCTTCAGAGGAGGCTCTTCTGAGGTTGCTGCCAGTGGTCAAAGCCTCCAAGAAATCTGTGTAGGTCCATAGATAACTGGATATATTAAATATATGATACTTTCTATGCAAAATAACAATCTATTTAAAGTTAATTTCATGATTACTTTCTCTTCAGGCTGAGTGGCTGCAATCTGTCAGAGAGAAGCTGTGAAGCTCTGGCCTCAGTTCTCAGCTCCCAGTCCTCTAGTCTGAGAGAGCTGGACCTGAGTCACAATGATCTGCAAGATTCGGGAGTGAAGCATCTCTCTATTGGACTGGACAGGCCACACTGTAGACTGGAGGCCCTCAGGTCAGGATTACTCAACACATGACCAGTTAAATCTTGCTTTACATGCAGCTTAACATGCTCAATGGATGATATCAGTGTATCAGATTCCAGACAGTGATGCAGAAAAGAAACACAGTAATAAACCGTAGGAAGAATTAAACATAAACCATGTAATGTCTAATCTTTTGCTGTTTTTGTTGATGTTTGTCATGGATGCTACTTCTTAGTGTTTTTATTGCAACTCAGTTTTTACCCCAACTTTTTACACTGATTTGGTCCCATTACCATCAAATTGACAACAGCACAGATCATTTTAAGATCCAAAAGCTGTAGCCAGTACCAGGTGTTTTCTTTGGATCATGTTGGCCTTGAGATGGAAAACCAAGTTTGGTCCATTAACTGCTTCCCGTTATGGAATGTTTCACTAGGAATGTATGAAATAAAAGGAGTAGATACAGAGCAGAACAGACCAGAACACAACACTCCAATTACTTTTCTGAGGAGGATGATGCTGGGATAGAACGTGGGGACATACAGATTTTTTTTAGTTTTCAGATTAGATTAAATTAGATTCACCTTTACTGATCCCCCAAAGAGGAAATTCAAAGTGACACAGCAGCAGCAGGAAAGTTAAGAAGTAACAATACCAAATAAACAGCAAGGCAAATATAAATATACAATAAAATAAGATACAATGTCCAGCAAAAGTGAAGGTAAACAGAATGAAAAAATAGAGTTAAAAGTAGACTAGGGTCCCCATAATGCACTCATGCCATAATACCTTTGTACATTCTGCATCAGTGCTTGTGTGTGTGTGTGTGTGTGTGTGTGTGTGTGTGTGTGTGTGTGTGTGTGCTGTATGTATAAGGCCATCAAGCTGTGGCTCAGCTGCTACAGTTGTATTAACTAACTGTGAACCCGTTACTGAATCAGCTTTGGAGCTGGGTGGCCACCCGGATTCTGGTGAAGAGAATGGGCTTGTGGCTTTTCCTGGTGCGTGTAGGCTATGTGATTATTCAAATGACCTTACAGTATCATATGAGCACACTATGCAGAGCACAACTCTGCAGTGATCAAAACACAAAGACAGACAAAGCACATCACCATGTAAGACATATAGCAGAATGACATTTTGTCATCTTTTCTTGTCCATTCAGGCTGAGTGTGTGTAATCTGTCAGAGAGAAGCTGTGCTGTTCTGGCACCAGTTCTCAGCTCCCAGTCCTCTAGTCTGAGAGAGCTGGACCTGAGTAACAATGATCTGCAGGATTCAGGAGTGAAGCTGCTCTCTGCTGGACTGGAGAGTCCACACTGCAGACTGGAGACTCTCAGGTCAGGGTTCCTCAACCTGCTCAACACATGACCAGTTCAATCCTGATTTACATGTAGCTTCATGTCACTGAACAGATTCCTCAAACCAGTTTGATATCAACATTCAGTGCTACTTCCTAGCTTGTGTGAACTGCTTTCCATGATTATGTTTCATTATTTCTGCTGCTTGTTGCCTCTTTTGTTGAGAGCTAAAATAACATTTATCTGTAATGTATCTTGTGCAGGTTGTCAGGCTGTCTTGTCACATAGGAAGGCTGTGCTTCTCTGGCCTCAGCTCTGAGCTCCAACCCCTCCCATCCGAGAGAGCTGGACCTGAGCTACAATCATCCAGGAGACTCAGGAGTGAAGCTGCTCTCTGCTGGACTGGAGGATCCAACCTGGAGACTGGAGGCTCTCAGGTATGGAGAGACACACACAATGTCTAATAGAGGGCTGAGGAGCATTGTTTCATGTTGAATGATGGATATGACGTCATCTGGTAAGTCATTCATAGGGAAGGTTATTTACTGCCCATGTTTCCATCATCAAAGAGAATCTGCTGCTCTGACTTTGTTCCTTCCTCCAGGGTGGACCATGGTGGAGAGCAGTGGTTGAAACCAGGTCTGAGGAAGTGTAAGTGTGGATAATTTTTTTGTTCATCAGCACAAAACATTCAGCTGTTACGATGGTGCAGCTGCAGTTTCTGCTGTTTGTTCTCAGCTGCTTTTACCTGTTGAACCAAACAAAAACACAGTTGATGCTCCACAACAAACTTTATTCCTTTAATATTTACATTTTTATCTTGGTATTACCTTTCTTCAGAAAGTATTAAAATGACCAAAATAAAACAATAATTTGACTATAGTTTCTCCGGTTCCGTATCCTCCTTCTGCCCACTTGTTTTTGTATATTATTGAGGTGCTTTCCTGTGACACTGGTTGTGCATACATTCTTTGATCAGAGATTTGACCTAAGCCTTGCTTAACGGGATTTCTATGTTGATTGAGTTTGATTTTATTACAGTTTTTTCCAATTGCTAAAACACAGTTTTGCAAACTAGGTTGGTTTTTATCAAAATACTTAACACAATTCACAAAATCACACACCCAAACTGCAAAATACCTCATATATCCTGCAAAATGAAGCACTGCAGCCAAAACTATGTATAGCATTATCAAAATCAAACTTTTGCACCAAATGGCACACACTTCATTCATATTACCAGATTTTTGTCTAACCTCTGTTGGACCTAATGAAAAGCACTCTCATCTTTAGTATGCTTTGCCATAATACTAAAATAGTTCAAATTGTAGAAAATTCTTCAGATTGTTCACATGCAGAGAAATATTTGTATATACACACATGCTGTTGAAACATTTATTTTTTTATTTTTCACCAAACAAGTCAGTGCAACATATGCACAGCAGATATATTTACATTGGAGTGAACAAAAATATGCTCACAAGAAACAGTAAACTGAAAAAGAAAATTGCAGAAAAAATGTGCAGAAAAAATATATAGAAAAAAAAAGAGGCAAGAAAAATAATTGGGCAGCATCTTGCCGCACAGCTGGGTCTGGCCACAACGCCTCGTCCACATCACAGGCAATATCTTCCCTTGCCAGACATCGAGGGAAGAAACGCCATGAGTGCCTTATCCATCCCTGAATCGCACCCACATCAGTTTCATCATATGCCTCTTCCATAGCCTGCACAAGAGGCATGTGCGCAAAGGGCTGCCGGTCGTATACCTTCCTCCACCATGCTGAAAAGAACTCTTCCATGGGGTTCAGAAATGGTGAGTATGGTGGGAGGTATTGCACAAGAAATGGAGGGTGGTCAGCAAACCAGTTTTGGACTGGGGCTGCACGATGAAACCTCACGCTGTCCCATACTACAACATACCAGTTTCTTTGATGGTCTGCATCATTCATGCGCTCTGGTGGTATGAGAATGTTGTGAGAATATGGGCTGTGTTGTGTGGTCCAAGGTTGGCATGACGGTGGAAGACATCATGCGTATTGGAGGTGGCAGCGCACATTGTGATGTTCCCACCACGTTGGCCAGGAACATCTATAATGGCTCTGTGGCCAGTGATGTTTCTTCCCCTTCTTCTGGTCTTTGCTAGGTTGAACCAAGCTTCATCTATAAAGATGAACTCCTGGGATTGCATGAGCATCCATTTCCAGTACTCCCTGAAAATAAAGAACAAAAATCCGTCAATATGGTGTTATCCAGTACACTGGGAAACAATGTTGCGTGTAGTGTACTGCAGTCAATATTGTACTTACATCCACATATGCTTGTATGAGCTCTTTGTGTCTTTGCGAGTTTCTCTCAAAAGGCACCTATGAAGTTGTTTCATTCTGATTTGATTTTGCTTGAAAATGCAAGCCAATGTGGACAGACTGACTTGTTGAATGTTGTTGAATATGGTGTCTTGGATGATATGGCTTTGAATTTCTCATAATCTGATTTCATTTTTTTCCAAAACCAAGTTTACAAAGGCAGCTTCCTGTACCCCGGTGAACATTTGGCCCCTTCCTACACCAAAGGTTGCTTCTGTCAGTCCTTTAGAAAAACAAAAAAACAAAAATATAGGGCTTGGACAATGCAGCCTCAAGATATTTCACCCACAGTATAGTAAATTGTACAGGAAACTTGTACAGTTAGTGTATGACATCAGCCAATCATAAAGTAAACAGGTATCACCCAAATAACTATTGAGTTGTTTGGCCAGATGGCACATATATTGGCCAATTAGCTCATGTAGTGCCATTTTGAATGGCAGTGTTTTGAAATGGCAAACATGTGACTTTATGTCAGATTGTTGTGTCTTATACAGAGAACTGTGTTCACTGCATTTAAAAAGTACCATTTTGAATTGCAAAATGTTTGTAAAGCAGAAAATGTGTTTAGAGTTTTTGAGACTTGAGAAGAGGTTTTGCTCTCTGTGTCAGTTTAAATAATTGTGCTATGCATGTCATTTTAGTGTGTTAGCAATTGGAAAAAACTGTATTTGCTTGGCTAATATGTCTACTTCCTCATTACCTTCAACACCTATGTGAGCAGGACCCCAGAGAAAAAAACATCCACATTTCTGTTATGCAAACTGTACAGTTGAGTAAATATTTTAAGTAATATATTCTGTCTACATGAGTTTCCTGATTTAATACTGGTAAGTGCTGAAGTACTGTCTGAGGCAATTGTTACACTGTGGTAGTTGTTATCCTCCACCTGCTGTAATGCTAGCACTACTGCAAACATTTCCACTGAGTTAACTGATAAAGTATTTGTTCTCTTTTAACAGCTACATTATACTTTAGGATGTATAATGCTCCTCCTGTGCGTCCAGTTTCTGGGTCTTTGGAACCATCTATAAATAAATATGAATAATATCTGGAAAATGTTGAATGATATACATTTTGTACTTTTGTCCATTCATTAGAAACCCAATGAATGGACATCTAATTCAAGCCAGTGTGAGTTTATTTCTGGTTCGTGTTTTCAAGAGGCTTGAAGCCCCAGTCACTCCCAATGACATAAAGTTGAGGCCAAAATTATTAGCCCCCCTTATGAAATTAGACAAATTCTTGATTTCTCCATGGAAATTAACATTTACAACAAGTGTTTATAGTGTATTTGTTACCAAAATAACAAAGACAAAATGTCCACTAAGTTTGATTAGGATATTTTATTGATACACTGAACTGAAACAAAAAGGGCAAAAATGAGACATCCAAAATTGTTAGCCCCCTGGCCATTTATAGTCAATAGTGTACCCTTTCTGAGCCACAACTGAACACAACCTCTTAGAGTAGTTATTTACTAGGTTGGCACAGGTCTCCTGAGGGATTTTGGCCCATTCTTCCATTGCAAATTGTCCCAGCTGGTCCAAATTGCGTGGTTTCCAAGCATGGACATTCACTTTGAGCACCCGCCACAGATTCTCAATAGGATTGAGGTCTGGGCTTTGTGCGGGCCACTCCAGGACCTTGGTTTTCGTATCCTTCAGGAACTGTTGGACCAATTTCGATGTATGCTTCAGGTCATTGTCTTGTTGGAAGACCCAGCGATTACCTAAGGCTAGACTATGAGCAGATTTCTGCATATTATCCCGCAAAATTTCAACATTATTTTCTTTTTTCATGATGCCATGCACCCGAACAAGGCTCCCTGTGCCTGAGGCTGCAAAACAGCCCCACAGCATGATGCTCCCACCACGTTTAATTGTGGGAACTGTGTTGTTAGGGTTGAAGGCCTCTCCCTTTCTTCGCCAAACATAAGCAACATCCATGTGCTCATACAGTTCCAGTTTAGTCGCATCAGACCAAAGCACAGACTTCCAAAACTCATCCTTACCTTTCAAATGTTCACGGGCAAACCTCAGTCCGGCTTTGATGTGCCGCTCTTTGAGTAAAGGGGTTCTTCTGGGACGATGGCCCTGAAGGCCACCACAATGGAGAGCCCTCACAACTGTGTTCCTTGAAACATCAACTCCAGAAGAGGTGTGATTTGAAAGCTGATTGGTTTATTAGGTGTGTTTTGAAAGCAAAAATTCACATGGGGAGGTTATATTATTGACCACCCCATCATGGGGGCTATTATTTTGACCACCCCATTTTTCACTATATTTGATATAAAGCAAGCCTAAAAATGCATTTTAAATTCCAAAATGTACCAAAAGCTACTAAATAGCACTGGTGAATGTTTGATTATATGAAATTTTATCAATGCTGCAAACATTGGGAAGAATTTTAGGAAAATGTTCCATAATTCCAGGGGGGCTAATAATTTTGGCTTCAACTGTAGAAGTGCGATGGTGCCATCTATTGACTCGGTCATATAAACATACATTGTGTTTAAGAAGAGTCTATTAGTATAGCTCTGATAATCAAAAAACAAAACAAACAAAAACAACAACAACAACAACAACAAAAAAACAAACAAACAAACAAACAAACAAAAAAAAAAACGGGGTGTCTGTGTCTCTTCTGTGTTATAAAACTAGGCTCAGCAGGAAATATCAACTTTTTTCAATCCCTTACAGTTACAGCAAGTAGATAAAACCTGGGAAATAATACAAATAGAGAATTATTAACTTCTCTCTATAATGTTTACATGTAGTTTAGTTTGCGTATAAATGGCTCTTACAGATGAAAAGTGAATTTCCACAACAGTAAGTGACGTCCATTCATTCAGATCCTGCTGTGAATGAAGAGGATGGTTGACACAATGTGTCATCATCAAAGTGTTAACAAATCAATAATCAAACTGATAATAAATCAGCAGATAATAATCCCAGCAGGTCTGTTGTGTCTTGTTCTCTCCATCAGATTCTTGTGAACTCAAACTGGACACAGACACAGCAAAAAGAGACTTCATCCTGTCTGAGGACAACAGGAAGGTGACAGTGAGACAGGAGCAGCCACATCCTGATCACCCAGAGAGGTTTGACTTCTGGTATCACATCCTGTGCAGCAATGGTCTGACTGGTCGCTGCTACTGGGAGGTCGAGTGGAAAGGACGGGTTCATATGGGAGTGACTTACAGAGGAATCAGAAGGGGAGGAGACAGTGATGACTGTGGGCTTGGATATGATGAACACTCCTGGAGTCTAGACTGCTCTGATGATGGAAGGTTTGCTGTCTGGCACAACAACATCAGAACAGACATACATACCCCCCTCTCCTCTAACAGAGTGGCAGTGTATCTGGACTGGCCTGCTGGCTCTCTGTCCTTCTACAGCGTCTCTTCTGACACACTGATCCACCTCCACACCTTCACCTCCACATTCACTCAGCCTCTGTCCCCGGGCTTTGGGTTTGGGGTTTGGTTTGAATTTGGTTCCTCAGTGTCTCTGTGTCAGATCTGAGGAGGGAGAGTTGCCTCCTGTGTGGAGAAACAGTAACACTGCTGATCAAAGACAGCTGCTGACTTGACTCTGTACACGATTGCGCACACGCACACACACGCACACACACACACACACACACACACACACACACACACACACACACACACTGAGTAAAACAAAACAAACTAAAAATAATAATTCTATTATTCTATTCTATTTCATTTTAACACTGGAATTATTCAAAGTCCCCATGAAATGACCTCACATGACTTATGCTCCCTGTCAAACAGGATCATACACACTCAGAAAAAGGGGTACAGAGGGGGGACATTTCTGTACTTCAAGGTACAGTTCTGTCCTACTGTAACCTACAGGGCATATTATTGTACTCTTAAGTACCTATGTGTACCTTTTTGGGGGAAAAAAAGGCACATAAATGTTCCAGAATAGCAAAAGGTACAAATATGTACTCCAAATGTAGTACAAATATGTATAAGGTACACATATTTACCCTCTAAAGGTACATTATAGAAACAGTTTGTTTGAAAAAATGTAGGCCTGCAAGCCTATAGGACTATTAATATAACATAGGACTGATTATTTAAAAAAATTGAATTAAGGTATTAATTATTAATTTTATCACAATTTGTTTGTATGTTTGCACACACACACACACACACAGATCACGCCGGTGTGATCATCGACTCCAGACAGTTAATGAGGAAACAACTTGGATGCTACAAAGAATGTGTTATATTTATCTTACTGCTCAGAGTGACAAACAACACGTTTATTTGCTTTTTCGGTTCATAAGTCGTTTTTCCCACAGTACCTGAACGCACCATACCAACGTATTGCGGGGCAATCGTTTTTTTTGCGTTTATCACTTCTTTTACGTGTAACTTATCTTTTTACTAACTTAGCTTTTAGAGTTTAATGTCATTGTGCTGAGTCACAACAGCAACTGGCTATGTTAAAATAAAACACCACCGCTTTGAGCCTTTGTGTTAGGCCGAAAACTTCCTTGGCTTTTGAGTATATACCACGACCTGTCGTATTTTATTGCTTTCTGGCACAATATAAAAACACAGTGATTAATTTCTTTGTTGTGGCCGTTTACGTTTTTGGGCGGGAGTCGGCGCCTAAGTGAACTAACATTAGCCATGCATTACGACTAGGCCCCGCTAGCCGCCACCGCTAATACCCACTAGCTCGTTGTTAGCGCACCACTAAGGGTCTTTGTGCTGAGTCACAACAGTAACTGGCTATGTTAAAATAAAACACAACCGCCTTGGGCCCTTGTGTCAGGCCGAAAACTCCCTTGGCTATTGAGTATATACCACAACCTGTCGTATTTTATTGCTTTCTTCTGCGTGGGGGCACAAAATAAAAACACTGCTATTAATTTTTTTGTTGTTGCCGTTTATGTTTTTGGGCGGGAGTCGGCGCCGAAGTGAACTAACGTTAGCCGTGCATTACAACTAGGCCCTGCTAGCCGCCACCGCTAAGTTAGCTCGTTGTTAGCGGTGGGGGGTGGCATTCACCTAACTTATACATTTTACAATTAAATTCACCATGTCGTAGAAACGTATCCAGTGAGTGAATAAACCCATGCATTATCAACAGTAAAACCGCATACGCTTGCTTTGTCATTGTTTGTTAATGGCGAGGGCAACACCAGACCAGTGAGCTCTGCATTCAAAGTATTTGAATTCTGTTTGCTGCCAACTCTAAAGCGCAACCAATCAATTCGAGTCCAACTGTATGTCGTAGCCAGATGGCGGCCGCCACTGTCTCTCACAGGGGAAAAAAAAATCTTTTATGGTGTTTCACAATCTCTCACCTGTCAGTCAGCTTCCTCCTGCTGCATTGACTTCTTGGTCAAGTTGGGGACTGTTTGGAAGCAGATGGGCACAGTTGAGTTGCTAAATGCTAACAATAATATAAGTTGAAAAATTTTAATTTATTGTGTCTGACCTACTGTATTGTCAACAACAATTTCACTTGGTTACACCCTCACTCATGTTCTGATAAAGATTGGAAAGCTGCCCTCTCCAAACGGTGTCAGTGTGTCATCAGTGTAGATGGATTTGAGGTATGTTCTTGCACTTCAGTGGACGAGGCCTTCATCGCAGCTTTCTGCATGTACTTCGTTGTCAACATGGTGTATCCTGCATCCCTGAAGAAGACACTCGCCTTTCTACAATGGCACATTACAAATATTGTGGAAAATGGAGACACACCCCTGCTAGTGACTGTCACTCGAGTAGTTAATCTTCTGTTCTGAAAATGCCTGTACACTGTAGCTGTTCAAAATGCACAAAAGGAACTGTTACACTTAAGAAACTGATTCACCATATTGGACTTGTACATGCCCATGAGCCTAATTTCAGGATTACATGTGGAGTAAATAACTGCCAGTCTACTTCTCCAAGTACTTGAGCAGATTTTATCTACTTCAGACTTTTTTCAGAGAGCATTTGATTCAATTCGATGTCCTTACATGGTAAAACAACACTGCAAATTAAAAATGGACATGACAGAACCTATCAGTTACACTGTAAGAGACACTACAGGGAAGAAAATTGGTAGTTATTCTTATGTTCCAATCACACAGGTATTGAAAAAATATTGTCAGGTAGAAGATGTGTGGGAACAGATTGTTTTGGATAACCACAGAAAACGAGATGAAAACACTTTGACAGACTACACTGATGGGATGTACTTTAAAGAGCACCCTTTTTTCACAGACCACCCTTCAGCTCTAAGACTTTATTTGTATGAAGATGAGGTGGTGCTTGTGAACCCCATTGGACCAGGAAATGTAAGTGGGAAGTACTGCTCAAACTTGAGTCACATTCATTTAGCCTTACTGGTACGCCATTCATTTGTGAAAGCAGTTGGGCTTGAAACTGTTCTACAACCATTAATTGATGACCTCAAAACGCTCTCTACAGAGGGCTTCACTTTGATTCAAGACGGTGTGGAGCATACAATGCATCCTTCTCTAGCCACGATTTCATGTGACAACCTGTCTGCCCATATGATTGGCGGGTTTTCTATGTGTTTCAGTAGTGGCAGAATATGTTGATTGTGTTTTGTAATTAGAACATCAGAAATACATAAATACCACAAAAACTGTGTAATTGTGCATTTGATGTACTGCCTTACTTTGATGTGACGAAATGTCTTCCGCCAGATGTAATGCACGATTTACTGGAGGGAGTCATACCTCTTGTAATGAAGTTAGTCATTTGCAAAGCTCATAACTATTAAAGAAGTCAATGATGAGCTGAAGCATATAAATCTGGAGAAGAATGACAGACAGAACAAACCTGTGGAATTAACAATCCTTTGAGATTCTGGTATAGCTGGATCAGCAAGCCAGATTTGGTGCCTTTTCAGACTACAACCTTTTTTAATGGCACAGCAAATACCAACGGGGACTCAATATTGGTTTGTTTTTTTATTGTGCTCTGAAATAGTTGACATTGTAATGGCATCGAAAGAGGACCTTGCTCATTTGAAATTGCTTGTTGAATTTCTTGGGAAGAGTACAGAAGTCTTTGGAAATGTTTTGCTTAGTGTCATTTCTTGATTCATTATTCCAGACTTATGTTGATGTATGGTCCTCTTCGTCCATTATGGTGCATGAGATTTGAAAGTAAGCACCAATACTTTAAAAGTATTGTCGATAACTGTAAGAACTTTGTTAACATCACTGCAACTCTGAGCAGCCGTCATCAGATGAAGCAATGTTCGGAGTTTTCCTCCAATAAGCTCCTAGGTGACTTTGAGTATGCACTCAGCAAAGGCATTAGTATACCATTTTCATGTCTGCCATGCGAGTTACAGAAAACTCTGAAATTGAACCAAAGATTTGAAAACCTTCATTTCAAGGAGAAAGTGCTTCAGCCTGTGTCATCTGCATCTGTTAATACTGTCAAATATGCACTTGGAAATGTTTTTGTCATCGGGCATGTGCACTCTGAAGACATCCCTCTGTTCTTTAAAACAAAGTACATACTGAATGTGGACACATTGTGGGTCTTGTGTGGAAAACTGTTGATTCCTACCTCTTATGAAAGTCATTTCCATGCTTACCATGTCACATGGTAAGCATGGCCTTGCCTGGCGCCGGACGCCGGACAAGGCATTTAAATTCCGGACTGTCCGGCCTAAATCCGGATGTATAGCCATACACTGCAAAAACTCAAAATCTTACCAAGATTATTTGTCTTATTTCAAGTCAAAAATGTCTTATTACTAGTCAAAATATCTCATTACACTTAAAATAAGACATGATCACCTCAGAAGTAACTTGTTTTTAGACAATTGTCTCTTGTTTCAAGTGAAAATTTGCTTGAAACTTAAATTTGCTTGTTTCATTGGCAAAATTTGTTTCTTGTTTCTAGCTAATTTTCACTTATTTCAAGTGAATTTTCACTTTTTCCACTGAAAAATTTTGCCAATGAAACAAGCAAATTTTCACTTGTTTCAAGTGAATTTTCACTTGAAACAAGTGAAAATTTGCTTGTTGTCTAAAAACAATTTACTTCTGAGGTGATCATGTCTTATTTTAAGTGTAATGAGATATTTTGACTAGAAATAAGACATTTTTGACTTGAAATAAGACAAATAATCTTGGTAAGGTTTTGCGTTTTTGCAGTGTAGGATAGGGTGAGAGACAAAATTAACAGATATATGGGGAATGATAAGGAAAATTAGTGGAATTAGCAGTAAATATGAAATCCCAGGGCTGCAGGTCAATAACCAAGTAGTAGTGGGGGTAGATAGAGTGGAGGTTCTGGCAAAGACATTTGTTAAGGTGCATAGCTCTGAAAATCTAACTCCGAAAGCCAAAATTAACAGGGAAAAGATGATGGAAAAAACAAACAAACGGGGAATTAAGAATAGAAAACCAATGTCCAGGGAGGGTATGTGCCATTTAGAATGTTTGAGATGAAGAGTGGAATAGCTAATGCAAAACAGACGTCACCAGGGAAGGATGCAGGGCTTTACATTAGGAATGGTTAGGTTGTTTATTTATATATGTATGGCCTGCCTGTAGTGTTTATGTTGTGTGTATTGGTATGTGATAGGTGCAGGTCTGTTTGTTTTAATGTTTGTTTTACTGTGTTAATCGTTTTAATGTTTGTTTTACTGTGTTGATTATTTTAATGTTTGTTTTACTGTGTTGATTGTTTTAATGTTATTTGTAAGGACTACAGATGGAAATTAGCTTTCTTGCTAAATATGGTGCACTCATCTTTTTATTCCTTTGAATAGCTAATGAAAGTGCACACTGTCCTTTATAAATTGAATAAAATAAGTAAATAAAATAAATAAAGTACTCTGGCATGGTGCCGGATTTCTGGCTTGACGGACATTGTTTTTTTTTTTTTTTTTTTGTGGCAACAATTTGGCATAAGTTAGTGTTTAACGAATAGTCTTCTGATTTTCAGCAAAGCACATGGGTAGATCCCAATAGTAGAGTGTTATCAAACTCAGTTGGCCAATAACAGCTGAGTGGGGAGGGTCTAAGAACAGCATGCCGTGTGCGAGTTGTGCAACAGGTGGATGCGGCAGTCTACCGTCCGGTAGAGCTAAACATCGTTGAAGTAGAGTGGAGTAGGGCAGAGAGATGGAAGCAAAATACATTCAGTGTTTCCCCTGTCAATCTATTGGTGGGGCGCAGCGCCCGACCCCTGACACGCTAAATTAATTTTCAAAGTAAAAAATAAAGAAAATCACAACAGAAATAATTTAATGTCGCGTTTCTGTACCCGCACTCATCCATATGAAGACAGAGAGAGAGGAGATCAGAGGAGAATCACACCTGTACCCAAGTACGTGAAATAAATAATTCATGTCTTGTAGGCTCCAGCCGCCTGAAAAATAGGCAAAAATATCGGTGTTTTTTTAAACGCACGGCGCGACAGCCTGAGTCGACCACCAGCGGCGAAGAGGAGTGTGTTTGCACTCCTCCGGTCCCGGTCCAAGTCGAATGGACGCCCACACGGGCGTTTAAAACACTGCTGCCGCTGTTACTCACGACCAGAGCCTATTCTATTAATATAGATTGATGTAATATAGATGGGTCAATGAGTACAAATCTTAAGAATATTGAGCAACTTACAGGGATGCAAAAGCGTCAACTTTTCGGAGCGCTAGTTAAGGGTTAACTTAACTAGGGCCCT
Source organism: Myripristis murdjan (assembly GCF_902150065.1). NCBI lineage: Eukaryota > Metazoa > Chordata > Actinopteri > Holocentriformes > Holocentridae > Myripristis > Myripristis murdjan. Next base: position 26,843,231 of record NC_043997.1, read on the forward strand.
ATAATTTCCGCAAACACGGAATCTATTTTTATTGCGGATTTTGACATAATTTGAATTAAATGCTGTTTTGTGTGGGATATGAACGTATTTCTGGAGAAAATTACATGGAGGGAAGAAAATCTGGGTGGCACAACCCCTCCAGTGGTTTCACTGCACCACCAAGAAAAAACATTCCAACACCTGCACCGGCACCGTATGTGTCCAAAAGGCAGAGAAACTTTCCAGGCTACAGCAGCGCACTGACATAGATTGTGTAACAAAGCGCGTGTAACTCTGCTGTATTTTCACTGGCTAACAGCAGCACACTGGCTTAGCTTGTCTATTCAGAGAAGAGGTATCACTTCGGCTTATTTTTCATATTCAATCTATGTTATCACATGCATACTCCTGCTCATTCATTGGTAGTTGAATTGTTAGGTCTGTTTGATAAGTAATTTACATTTTTAAAATAAATAATAATAATAAATAATAATAAATAATAATTTAACATATTGTTAAATTATTGGAGTCAAGCCTACTGGTAAACACCTACTCCTTCAAGATAATTATCATATCTCCGCAGTGCTACAAAAGATCCGTGGTAAACGGTAGCCTACTCTATTGTTGTGCATTGGGTTACATGCAGCCATCTGCGTGTAACCCAATGCATCAAAGTGGCTTTCGCAAAGGAAGAGGGATTATGGTCAATGTATGAGCAAATTTGGCATCACAGGAAATATGTACAATTGGGTCTTAAGTTTTATGTTTGAACGGAAGATTGAGGTGCGGGTGGACACTAACTACTCCAGAATGTACTGTGTAGAGAACGGAACGCCCCAAGGAAGTATGTGCAGTCCAACACTATTTAATATTATGATTAATGTTATCTTTGAGCAAGTCCCTTTGGACGTCATAACTTGGGAAAAATAAATATTTGATTCACCCAGATTTGAATGTCCCCCTAAATAAAGGACATATTTAACTCACTGAAAAATATATTGGTTGAGCTCAGGCACCTACATAATATTATATTTATATATTTTAACAACATGTGACACATGGAATATGTCCACTCTGTTAAGGACATAGACATACCAGTTTAAATGTTTTCACTGCATGATTGCTTTTGAAATTATATTTTAAAGAGAGTGTATGTCCCTCACTCTAATCAGATATTTTTTTGAGAATGTATTTATTTTAAATTAGCTTATATTGAGAAAAACAAGTGCATATTATGATCACGGGATATATTCTTCCAGTTAATTTCTTAAGAAAAGTGAATTATGATGCAAACTACAAAAAAATTTCTAGCATGTATAATCAACCCCCTCCATATCATTATGTCACTACGAATACATAGTTAATATTTTTTTTTATTTCATGAAACTATAATGGAAAAATATCAAAATAACAGCGTGGTCAGAGGTCTAACAGAGTGGACAGTATCATAACAGAGTGGACAAAACACAGACAATGACAAAACCTGAATGTGATTAAATGCATTTTATTAATTCTAACATCAATAAGAATGAATATGTTATGGATTAGGGAAGAACTGGAGGAACAGATTTCCAAATATTTAATTTTGTTTTCATTTTCATAGGCAAATTATATACTATATACTATACTACTATACTACTATACTACTATACTAACAGTGCAATGTACCAAGTTCAACTTGAAACAAATCAAACAAAGGAAATGGTGGTTGAATTGGCATATATTGAGATAACCACTCCCAGATATAACCAGACTGGCCTTAAGGTGAAACCCAGGGTAAAAGAAAACAAGGAAAGACAAGCAACAGCTGGAGAATGTCTGTTGGGCAAAACTAAAAAAAAAAAAAAAAAAAAAAAAAAAAAAAAAAAGGAACATCTTGGAAGCCCAGCACCAAACCATCTGCAAAAAGTTCATGAATGACCTAGATGGTCCCTGTCACATTTAAGCCACATTTTTAGTTTACATAGTGGTCTTCCAGATATTTCCATGTGGACTTCTCCAGTTGGACAGAGCGCTTGTTGAGTGCTTGTGGTTCTGGTATAAGACACAAAAATTGGTCATCTGCATACCAGCTTACATCTTCACGTGGACTTGGCCATTTGAATTTGTTCACCCCATTACTATGCATGCACTTCACTTGAATGCTGTGCTCCTCAACGTCCATGATGATGCCAGGGTACACGCCATTGTCATACTTGACAATACACCACTCTCCAATGTAGTTGCTGTCCACCTCCTCTGGTCGCCATGGGGTCTCTCTGTTCCTGGTTGGGAGTGTCTGCATTGGGGGTGTCACTGCTCCATCCAGAGTGGCTACTTTAAGGCCAAAGCAGGCACAATCCAGTCGACCATATAACCTCTGACAGAAACAACTGATGTCCCTGTACTTGATCTGCCCAGGTATGTGGCTGATTACCTGGTGCATTCTCATTGTGCCCTTAATAGGTGTCAGAGCAGGGACCTCTGTCTTTGCTTCAACATCATCCTCAGTGACAAAGAACAGCTCCACTGTCAAATCCAGTGCCTTCAGTTTTTGGAATAATGAGGAAGCATCTGGAATATCTTCCCCCAAGCGCACAATCCGGTCAGCTGACCGCTTCAGTGTCCCTCCGATTCCATCGGGAGCTCCCTTCCCATGACTGGCTTCAGAGAAATTCCATGACAGGTGTTTGAAACCATGCCTGAATGGCACAGTAGACAAGAGGTAGAAGTTGCCCTTTTGTTTATACTGTGTGGCAGGACCATCACTATAGAAGTGAAGTGTCTCCACCTGTGGGTATCTGGTCTTCACCATCTCCAGGACAGGCTGTAGGTGAGCCCAAATCGCTGGTGGGTCATGTCGTCGTGACGGAGAGATTGAACAAAATGAAACAGGTGCCTGGTCACTGGTGTACAGTACACCGGTGTGCAGGGTGGCCTGCTGATGAGATCCCCCAAAATGCACCGACTGGATCTCATTGTGATATTTGCAGGAGTAATTCTCACTGAAGTCGATGTGTATCATGCACTCGTTGGCTTGGAGGCTTTCGCGCAGTTGTCTGTAAGCAGTGTATTGCCATCTGATGTTAAATAGGTGCTTATGGAATTTGTAGAGATGATCCTGGAAATCATCGACTAGATCTGCTTCTGTGCTCTGCACCACTTTCTTCACAGTTATGGTCTTCCTTTCATCTTCCCCTGTTCTTTCAGCACACCACTGTACCACTTGAACAGCTTCCTCTGTGGTGTCTCTCAGAGTTGGGTGAGTGGTGAGGCGGCATTCTTTGCAGTCACCATAGGCACAGATTTTAACTCCTGTGGCACAGACAGTGCGGTCAGCCATCTCCTCTAGATTCTTGGTCTCCACAATGCCTCGACTATAAAGGGTGTCAGCCATAAACTGGAGGTTCTCATGTGTTTTGCACTGGCATGTGGCCCGATCAGCATCAGTAGGGGCTACGACCCAAAATAGCCGACATGTACAAAACAGACTATATGAGACGTTGTCTGAGTTTTCTGATACAAATCTCCTATGAAGATTCTTCATAGTGTCAGTAAGCAGTCGCTTCTGCATCCTCTTCTTCCTCACAGTTATGGTCTGCTTGCGCCCAGTTGTCATACGGCTCACATCGTCGCGGAGGAAGAAGGTATGGATACCTGCTTTACTCTCTGCTCTCCTTGAAGTCTTCTTTCTCTGAAAATCTGTCAGTTCTGCATTCCCGAATGACTTCCGCCTCTTTTTGGAGAATCCAAGAGCACACCAAGCGAAAGACTTCAGTCTGTATTTTTTTAGTAACTTACCACATGTGACTCTAGCGATCATTTGCTTCACCTTCTCCCTTCTCGAGGTTTTGTAAGAATGAGCAATGTCTGCAACTAAGGCAGAGTGGAAAGTAAGGGTCTTGCGGACATGTGGAGTGACCTTCTGATTTTGTAGCATCCTATTCACCATTGCACGTGGGGAAGAGGAGCTGGCCTTGCATCTTGAGTATCTTTTTTTCCACATTTCCTTCTTTTTTTTCTCTCTATCTAATTGGGCTTGTAAAAAGGCTATCTGCTGTTTGAGCTTTCTCTTTCCACTCCTTGCTCTCTTTTCACCTTTAAGGCGTTGCCTAAAACAGAGAAAACAAACAATAACAATAATACCTGTACATTCTGGCGTGAAATACCATGTTTTAAAAGCACACACAAGTCTTAAAACCAACTGTATTTTCAATATACAGAACTTTTCCTATTACAAGCTCTAACCTTGAAGGCCCAAACACAGTCTCTGTCTGACTCTCTGAAGTTGCAGGGGGCGTGTCCTGTGTCTGCCTGGCTCTGACTCTGGCCCTGGTGACTCTCTTCACCTCTCTCCATTTCTTTCTCCTTGCCCTTTTCTCTCTCTCAGACAATTCATCTATACCCCTCCTTTTGCCTTCCTCCCTGTCCCTTCTCCATTTTTCTCTCCCTTTCTCGAGGTAAATCCTTCTTCGCTCAGGGTCAGCATCACGGCGTTCTCTGTAACGCCGCTGTGTTTCTGCTGGACTTAGTGCGGGTGACATTCCTAAACAAAGGCATGCATCATTAAGGCAACAGAAAATTGATCTACAAACCAGGTTAAGTAAAGCAGAAGGAAAAGCACTCATAAAAAAATACAGTCGAAGCCGGTGGCAAGAATATTGGGAATTAGTGGAAACAGGCAGACATTTATTTTCAATACAGAGACAGGTAGGAGAGGGAAGGAGGATTGGAAGGAACCGGAAGGAAGAAACAATATTAACATGGCTGAGGATTGGGCATACAGGATTGAATGGGATTATATGGGGTTATATAAAATAGGTAAACATACAAATGGAAAATGTGAGAAGTGTGGGGTAACGGAGTCAGTGCAACATGTTCTGATGGAGTGTGTGAGATACGAAGAGGAAAGGAAGACCTTGAAAGCAGCAATGGAGAAAGATAAGGAAACATTTCATTTAATAAACCTGCTTAAAGTAGACAATAAGACTAGTCTGGGGCGGCTGATGGATTTTGTGCGGGAAACAAGGTTAATAGGAAGGATTTAAGATTTCTCCGTCACTAAGGGGTTCTAGTCTGTGACTGCCTAATCTCCTGTTCCAATGTAGACTCAGTAAGTGGCGGTAATGCTCCAGACACTGAGGAGTAAACTGCCATTAAACCAGTGGCGAGCGGTGACGTTTTTGTGTAGTCATGCTATGGTACCAATTTTATGCAATCGCCCGCAAGGGCGCAAGCTCGAAAATTTTGGGGCATTTATTTATTAATAAAAACGCATAATATGGTTTTTAACTATTCTATATCAACTCGACAACTCGATTTTGATAGACACGCGTGCGTATTTTGCCCCAATGTTACCAAGAACAATGTGTGGCAATTTACAGTATAAATGAAAGAGGAAATTATTAGAACGGACGGATGATGCCGTAATAACCAGTTACAGAGTCGAGCAAATGACACATGAACATGCTCACAGTGTTACCAACAATGTGTTGGAATTTACCATGAGATTGGAGCTATTGGGACGTGCCACGGGGTGATGCAAACACGCAGCACTGTCACCAGCTAGCCTACATGGTCAATGAAATGACACACAAACATGCCCAGTTGCCCATCAGGCAGGCTACGCACCAAAGTGATAAACGTCAGAGAACACCTCTTTTTCATAACACCTGCAATAGCCTAAATCGATGAAACATGCCAGGTTACTCAATTGAAGTTGTATTTTCACCCCTTTTGATTGGCACGATGCAGATGAAATAACAAACTAATGTTAACGTTCCCGTACTAGCTAGCCAGCTAACAACGTTAGCGGTAGCTAGCTGTCAAGTAAATGACTTGCTGTTGCCGCTGAACATTTCACTTTCGGAGCGAAAAAAATGAATGGTGTTCAATGGACAGAAAATAATTATTTTCTGGTCCCCCCGTCGTTATGCCATGGATTACACAAATGTTGTTTATAGGCTTAAATAACAAATTTTCATGTCAAGAGTTTGACCGTTTATTGTGCCATTGTTCAGTTAAATGCTGTTGAGAAAACACAATTAGAAAGACTACATACTGTGTCGCGTATGTGACGTCACGTCATCGCCGTTTCCCTCCATCCAGATTCAAGTCAAGATGCCGGTGTGTTTTGTTACCGATTGTCCGCGTCTCCGAGGGCCGACGGAGCGCCGAGCCGGGCGGGAGGGCGAGCGGACCCCGCCGTCGGGCGGAAAAACTCAGAACCTCAAAAACTCAGTGCGGAGCAGAGAAATCGCCATGTCTGTTGTAGGCTTCCAGTGCGGGTGGTGACGTATATCATTCGCACCGAGAGCAGCGAAGAGTTGTAGTTCACAAAGCGGGCTCACACAAAACCTAACATTATTAATATTCTTCGCACTAAATTGTAGTCTTCTTCTTTAAATATCACAAACAACATATGTGAAATCCATGGCACAATTCAAACGGGACCAGAAAATAATTTTTATCTACCCATTGGATCGCATTCATAATTTTTTGCTTTTGAGGACCCATGTACTGGAAGTGGGTGGGCGGGACTTCACCACTCTATTTTGTTGCTTTCTGTTGGCACCACATCACGCCGTGAGTAAATCCAATCAGCACCAAGTAAACCCCAAGCCCCACCCAGGAGTTTTTCGGGGCCGCTCAGAGTCTGGCGGTGGAGACACGCGACAACGGCCTTGGCCCTGTAAAATTACCCCGAAGTTCCAGCGGTGGAAACGGGCCTAATATGGATACGGTCAGGGATATTTCAGTTGCAATTCTTTGCTTGGACATAAAAGAGATTCTCAGAAAATGAACTATGTAAATTGTACAAGGAACACTCTAACCTGGTTCATTCACTCAAAAGGCTCCTGTTGGATTACTTGGATTATTTAGTCTCTGAGCTCCAATTTGTGGTGAAGCTGTAGACTTACAAGGAAAGCTGCTTGGAGTGGACTTTTACTGTTGCTGCACTGTTGATTGTAGTGACAATGGCACACGCACAACTGATCTGAAAGTTGGATATTTTATCTGCAGACCGTGATGTTTCCAGAGGCACTTTGGATGAAGCTGAAGTGGTGAGAGGGCAAAGTGGAGGGCAGAGGAGGAGCTTGTTTGGGCTCATACAGAAATGTAAAGGTTCGACCAGGAAATAACCACAGGGTGGCTATACAGTAAATTGTATGGTGGAAAGAAGACCTACAGTGATCACTCACGTTGAAAGGGGTCACTTTACTTCAACAAAGCATTTAATATTGCTTTTTTTTATTATTTATTTATTTTTATTATTTTTATTTGTTTATTTAGAAGGGACAGTGTACATTAATCACATGCATTGCATAAAATGTACCAGATTTAGCCATCAGGCTATTTTGCATCTGTAGTCCCTGGCAGGTTGATGTTGCCCAGGAATGGCAGGCTACAGAGAAATAACTAACAGAGGTACAAGAAGTATGTCACAACAGACAATTGACAAGCATACAATATATAAGACAGCAATTACTAAAGGGCTAAAGTAATTCAAACAAATAAAAAATTACATGTGATTGCAGGTTTGATTACCCAGCAACCATTGTTTTGTGGATGTTGAGAAAGTGTGTATATTAGCAATTTCCCTGAGCGCAGTAGGTAGGGTGTTCCGTGTGTGCTGCTCTGTAGGAAAAAGCTGACTGTGCAAAGGATGTTTTCCTGTATGGTATCTTGCAGTCTCCTCTGGTAGATGCTCTTGTAGTTGTTATGAGTTTGTGTAAAGAACTCACTGAGTGGAGGGGGGGCCAAGTCATGGAAGATCTTATATAGTAATAATATGTCAGCGAATCTGATCATGTTTTCCCAGTTAAAAAAGCCATGTTTTTCTAAAATTATACAGTGATGATAAGTATTAGATTTATTGTTCAGGATTTTCAAAGCCTGCTTATAAAGTCGTTCCACTGGTTGTAATGTGGTTTTGGTTGTCTGTGACCAGCTAGTAAGGCAGTAGTTTAAGTGGGAGAGAATCATAGCATGGAAGTACAATTTGGAAGCTTCTGTTGTTAGATTATTTCTAATATGTCTGAAGTTAACCAGATTGAATTGAACCTTTTTCACAACTTTTTTTATTTGATTTTTAAAGGTGAGTTTTGAGTCTATTAGTATACCTAGGTATTTATACTCATTCACAAGTGGTAATTGTCTTCCTGCCACTGTGACAACAGGCTCGGGTTCTTTATTTGCAGACTACATACAGATTTACTGATGTTGAGATGTAGACATGAACTGGCCAGCCATGCGGAAATATTGATCATTGCAGCTGACAAAGCATCAGCAGTGTCTTTCTTAGTTTTAGAATGTAGATAAATGACTGTGTCATCCACATACATCTGACACATAACTGAAGAGGGACAAGCTTCAGGAAGGTCATTTATATACAAGCTAAACAACAGGGGGCCCAATGTAGAGCCTTGTGGAACACCAACAGAATTACTGATTATTTGTGAAGTTTTACCACCTACACGAACACATTGTTTTCTGTCGGCAAGATACGACTTGATCCACTTTAAAACATGGGAAGAAAAATTAAATTTAGTTAATTTTGCAATTAAAATGTCATGGTTAACAGTATCAAAGGCTTTACTTAGGTCAAGGTAGACGGCTCCCACCACACCTCCCTTATCCAATTTAGCTTTGATATTTTCTATTAGAAAGCAGTTTGCTGTTTCGGTTGAATGGTGTCGACGAAAACCAAACTGCATAGGATGCAATGAGAATGGAGATGTGTTTAAATGAGATATAATTTGTTCAGATATCCATTTTTCAGCAACTTTTGACAGTGCTGGTAGAATGCTGATTGGTCTGTAATTGTGTATGGCCATTGTGTCCCTAGATTTGAAAATTGGTGTAATTATTGCTGTTTTCCAAGCTTCTTGGAATTGTCCTTCATTAATGGACCAATTAACAATTTTTGTAATGGAAGAGAGGAGAGATTCTTTATTTTCCTTGAGGAATACAGTATCCATCTATTTTGTTGAATTATTTTGTTGACTTTATAACTATTTATATCTATACCTCTGTAAGAACTCCAGAGCAGAGTCCTGCACTGGGTCGGGTACCCAAAACAGCTGATTTGCGGGTGGTTTTTAAAAACTTTTTTTTTCCCGGGTTCGGATCTGGGTGGAAAAAATAACATGCGGGTCGGGTCGCGTGTTTTACTTTGATACATCAAAATTACTATAAAATAATAATAATAAATACAATAAAATAAAAACATAAGTTGTAAGCTGGTTGTAAGGCTGTGACATGATCCAAGGGCTGTGACTGCAGCTTGCACCGCGCCATTTCCGGTTCATTTGCTCGGCAGCCATTTCTGGGTTAGCAAACAACAAAAATGGCGGAGGATGTGAGAGCAAAGCTACAGAGCGGAGAGTACAAATTAGCCGACAATTCATCCTCGAGAGCTAAGTCTAAAGTCTGGGAACATTTTGGTGTTATCATAGATGAAGAAAATAATCAAATCGCTGGATTCACTGCTTGTAAAAGGTGCAGGAAAGTGTTGTCTTACGATAGCCGCAAACTGGGAACTTCATCCTTGAAGAAACACTCGGAGTCGGAGTCAAGCTGCTCTGGAAATGCCGCTGTCGCCGCCGCACCAAGAAAGCAAGACAGAGACTGTTACAAAACTAGCAGTAAAGTTTGTATGCAGTGACACCAGATCTTTCGAAACGGTGTGTGGGGACGGCTTCACGGGATTAGCACAGGGACTAATCGACATTGGTGTGCGGGCTGGCCGTGTTGATGTTGTTACCAGTTGTTACCAGCTGTTACCAGATCCAACAACTGTATCTCGCAGAGTGAGTAAATATGCTGAAGACATTCGCCAAAGCATCATTCCTGAGCTGAAAGAACAGTTAAGTGAGTTTAACAGAGCAGTCACTTTGGATATGTGGACTGATGACTATAGAAAAATAGGCTACATCTGTCACACACTACACTATATCAACAACAACTGGGAGCTGGTGGAACGAGTGCTTTCTACGTCGGAGTGGGACAGTACGCTACGCAAAACGGCTGAAAACATCAAACCAGCAGTCATCCAAGCCCTGAGAAGATACAGCATCGAGGACTTCTTCTCCAAACTTGTGTATGTTACAGACAGAGGTTCAAACATAGTGGCAGCCCTTCGCACAGTCACAAGACTAAACTGTGCTGCACATGTGCTGAACACCATACACTACGCTTGGGAAACCAAGTGAGGAAGATGTGTTTGGAGAGGAGGTTTCTGCACTTATCAATGGAGCAAACTCTCTGGTAACCTACTTTAAGCACACAAGTCTCCAGACGCAGCTGAAAAAAACACTTAAGGTATCAGTGGAAACACGCTGGAATTCAATCCATACTATGCTTGAGTCGATCAGCTGTCAATATGAAGATGTTCGTTCCTTGCTGCTGGAAAGGGGGGAAGAGGGTCGTCTTAATGACTTGCCTGAAGAAACATTGCATGCAATGGTGATGTTTCTTGAGAAGTTCAAGGAGGCTACCAAGGCACTGGAGGCATCCAAAACTCCATCCCTTCACCTCACTGCTGTGTGGTTTGACCGCCTGAAACACCACCTGCAACCATCCTCCACTGATAACCAAACATTATCCTCTCTGAAGGGAAAATGCCTCAAATTCCTGCTCGACAAGTACGACGTCCACCTCCTGCACAAGCTGGCCATGTTTCTGCATCCAAAGCTGAAAAGTCTTACACTTCTTGCAGATGAACATGAAGTGGCAACAGTGCACCACAAAGTGTGACGTCTTGTTAAAGGTAAAAATTAAGTTAACACAAAATTGGAATAGTCATTATTAGGGATGAGCCGGATACGGCTGAAACGAGTATCCGGTACGGATATAGCACTTTTGCCGAGTACGAGTATGATCCGAGTAATATGAGTCAATATCCGTGCTTGTGATGAATGAAAATCTTCATTAGGTAGCTGACTGTGTCCACGTTGTGTGATAGGCCAGTCACACACAGTGCAGCAAGTGAGCGAGACTTTTCCACGGCTGGATTTGTGATCCAAGAGCGCAGAAGCCAGTTGAAACCAGGGACAGTGGATGACATTCTTTTTCTGCATAGCAATTTAAAGAGACTCTGAGTTGCAAGTTTGCTTCAAAGTGGCAAGGATGTTGACTGCAACACTGCATTAGTTTCTTGGCTGCAGTGCATCCTACTCTCACTCATGCCATGGTTCCCACTAATCTATCTTCTGTAGCTCTTCTTGTTTTTGCTTTTGCAATTGTTTTGTTTTGCTGGCAGGAAGCTCTGGCTCAGGGTTAATGCAGCCATACGCATCTCTGTACACTTTCTTTGCATTGTCAGGGCTGTCACTTTTGGAAAGCCTTTTCTGGGCAGCAGGAGCTTTGAGTCGTTGATAGTTATCTATCCAAAATATGAACTGTTTCACAAGCGAGTCATATCCAGTGACCACAACTTGGCCCTCAATATCATCTCGGAAGGATTTGGGGTAGAGAATTACCATCTTCCTTGCTATTTCAGTGATGTGCCTCTTTCCTGTTTTTCTGCACACAGTCAGTATTTCAGCAACCACAATCCTAATAATCTCCCTTCTCCTGGCTGCAGATGGCCTTTTCTCAGCATCCAGTACCTTCATTGTATTTGAGGGAATCTTACTCAGGGTATATCAAAGTTGTAATGCCAGCTACCATCTTCTCTGACGAAAGGTGAGGACCCACTGTCTGACGCGGTAGGTGAGGCTTGACTTCTCACGGCTGTGACTGAAGCTGGGCTTCTTGTGGCAGTGGACTTTGGCGTGGAGTGAATGCTAGTTATGTTATCGTCAATGTCACTCATGAATGATTCTTTGCCAGTGCTTGCCTCTTCAATTTGGCTACTAAGTAGTGAGGAGGAATCATCTTCTCTCATCTCTGAGGGTGAAATAACAAAAGGACACATTCATGTCAGTCAATATCATATATCATTCATTCTCTAGCCTTTGCCACCTTTGTCTCAAAAATATCCAGGGAAAACAATGGTAAGTATAAGAAAGATGTCATATATACTGCTTTGAACTGTATACTTTATATGAAGCTGAATATTTATCAGCTGCTCACGGCTAATATTTTACTTAGATTTGATGCAGGCCATAACTTTCCTGACCTAAATGGGCTTCAAGACTGCTGAAAGGTCATTTGCCTCGACATACTTCAGGTCCTCAGCTGAACAGACTAAGGTTTTTGATGACCTCTGTTACTCGCTGTATTGAATCTTGTTGGTGGAAGACAGAACTGAGGGATGAGTTTAGGTCGCTCATCCAATCATCCATGACTGCAAGCAAATAAGAAAATAGCTCAGTCAGAAGTTATAAAACATTACAAAATGGAACTATAGGGCAAACATCACTGTTGCATTTGTGTCTTTCAAATAAAAAACTATTTTTCCAGTAATATATTTTCATCATTCAACTTCTGTACAAAATATCGTTATATTGTATTGTTAATGTGAACCCAATGTTATGTATTGCGAGCTGAGGATATCATCACACCCCTACTGATCTACAACACTGTGTTTAAGAGAAAGGACTTAATGTCCATTCAGACTGTACAGAGGCAATGGATAGAAATACAGGCAGTGTTCTGCATTTATACAGTGCGTGTCCTCAACTGCTTGTTTCACTTCATAGAGCCCATACTCTGACAAATACAATGACGTGTGTGGTGTCACCAGAAAGCACACCTCTTTGTCACCTTTGATCAAAACAAGCTCAATCTGACCAAACTTGATCGACTCCTCAGTCTAAGGAGACACCAATTCTCCGCTGCTTGGCCACCGATTGTGTTGGCTTGTTCATTAACCTAACAGGGAGATGAGCTGGAATCTGAGTCCTTGTAGACAAATTGTGTGATTCGCCTGTTCAGCTGAGAGTATGTGAGCCAATGCTTGACCTTTATGAAGTAGCACAGGTAAATGGCTAAGTCATAAGCTACAACTCCCTCAAACAAGTCATGGCCTATGCATGGAGGAAGGCTGACATACATGGAAAAATTTCATGGTGTTAAAGACGGAGTGACATTAAATGCCTTTGACATGATTCACATCACTCTCCTGCAATAACTGCTAGAGCTGGGAATCTCTGGCCACCTAACGATTCGATTCGATTACGATTATGAGGCCACCGGTGCGATTATAAAGCGTTTATCGATACATCTTGACGCATATTTTGTGATTGTCATTGAATCATTTTTTAAATCATTTTTCAGACAATTTGTTTTTTTTTACTGTGACAACTAAAACAAGGTGTATTTGTAGTGAACTATGATTAAAAAGAACACTAAATTTAATCTACTGTTATTTACTGTAATTTCGTGTTATCAAAATATTTGTGTTTTGTGACATAACTTACATACTGTTTGACTCTTATCCAGGTCTTTTGTCGCTTCCTCTTCATAAAATCCGAAATGTTTCCAAACACTCACTTTTAATGCAGAGGGTGCCGCTTTGATGTTTCTTACAGCTTGTTCAGCCATCTTCACGTGATTGTTTTCTGTTGTGTGCATCCTGTAACTGCCCAGCTAGACGCTGCTCATATACTTCAGTTCTGTGTTTTTTTAATCATTTTATAAGCATTGATTATTGTCATTAATGCATCGATGCCGGCTTGCCCCACGTCCGCATCGCGATGCATCTAAAAATCAATTTTCTCCCACCTCTAGTCGATAACCTCTCACTCCTTTGGACCGGTGAGTTAGATTTTCTTGGTGCTCTAAAAAATCTTGTGATGTTTGGGCTGCAACCTTTGCAGTATTATCTTCATCGTCACTGCTTGTGAAGTTGAAGGAGACAGTTCTGGGCCGAGCTTTTGTCTCTGAAGTTCTTTTTGTCATCTCCTCCGTAGGCTGGGAACTTCTTAATCTGTAGGCCTCTGGGGATGAATCCTTTCCTCCAATAGTCAGACAGGTTACTGAGTTGAGGTGAAGTCTTATGTTTTTTTCCAGCAAGTACCTGAGATCTTTGTAGACTCTGTTAAGATTAGCGCAAGGTGAATCTTCATCAGGTAAATCATCCATCAATGAAGAGGGAGTGATGATCCGCTGTCCTTCCTCAAGTGAATAGGAGAAGGTGTTCTCCATGTTAAATGGTCTTCAGTGGTCCGACACAGACAAAATGGCTGTGGAGCTTCTCCTCAAAAGCACATCCCAGATGCTTGTAAGAATGAAGAAAAAAAATGTTTAAAAAGGAGCGCTTCATGGACTCATTGTTAAGTTTGAGGTGCTCTTTGGAGAGGGATATATGTAGTGCAAAAAACAGAGAAAAAATCCAAGGCACTCTCGTATAAACAGTAAAATGCCTTTATTTGACTGGCATTGTCAAAGTGACATACTAAAAACCACTCTGACGCGTTTGGGCGTCAGCCTTCATCAGGGAGTCAAACAGAGTATTTTCACAAACACAGTTCTTTTGTCTTGGTGTGGCTGTTGCATGAACCACATGACCAGAAGTGGTCACAAGTCCATTTCTTCAAGCTGCCTCAGGTCTGACAACATTCTTGAAAAGACCATGTCCTGACCAAAGGATTTAAAGTCTCTTTGCACAACAGTACTAACTGCAAATTATCAATACTGGAACGATGGAATGGCTCAAAGTCAGCAAGTGTGAAATATACTCCCACAAGCTTATGTTTCTTCCTAGCTGACCCAAGTGGGTTGACAACTTCAAATGCATCCTGATACAAAATCAGTTTTAAGATGATGTCACCTGCATGTAGAGACGGCTTGTTGGATTTGAATACTGAGCCATCACAAATATCACCTAAGATGGCATCAGAAATAGGACAATTTTGAGACTTAACACACTCTTCCCACACAACAGGATCTTTTGGAATAGCTCTTAAAGTGTCATGTAAGGGTATGTATTGTACAGAACTGTCTTTTCTATGTTCATTGGTGCCCAAGTAAACACTTTCTTCTCAAAATACTGCCTCCTGGTATGTTTCGTGGACAGATGAGAGCTACATGCAGCGTGCAAATCAGTTTCCTGAAGACTCTGAAAAACTGAATCAATCTCAGCATCCAACATGTTAGTATTATTGAATACTAACATGTGAATACTTGTGAATTTCCCAGTCTGGGATCAATAAAATATACCTATCTATATCTATCTATCTATCTATTACCTCGAAGTGTCTCTTTAATCTTGTCTTTTGTGTACTGATGACAAATGTCATTAAGGCCATTGATCTCTTCAACAATCATTTGAATAGTTGACAATGGAACCAGATACTTTGCCTGAAGTTGCATGTAAAACAGGCACAGATTCCTCATGTAAGACCTAATATCAATATCTTCTGTTGCCTGAGACTGATTTTCACTTTGGTCCATTCCAGTTTCAGTTTCATTGGGCTCAATCTGAGAGGACACAGATGTGAATCTAGAATTTACATCAGTTTCATGTTTATGTGTTCTTGAAACATGGGATGTAAATGATGACTTCACTTTAAACGCCTTGTTACAATTGCTGAATGGGCAATGTACTAACTCACGCTTACTCAAATGCACCTTGAGGTGTGCAACAAGATCTCTCAGATCTGTGCATTGCTTCTTACTTTATCTGCTCATACATATCCTTCCAGGGGCCATCCAGGGGCGGACTGGGACTAAAAAACAGCCCTGGACTTTGATTAAGCCCAGCCCAAAACAACGGACGCGCGAAAAATCATCAGCCACAGACACAGGTCTCAAAATACTTAAATATTAATCCATGATATTTTACCTTCCAATTTTATCTTTTAAAGAATTATCACTGATGTTGACTAAAAGTGTGTGTGTGAAGAGCTTAGTGTAGAATACTCACTGAGAAATAAACAAAACACCCTTACTGTCTCTCTGCTGATGAATGCAATGCAGGTGAGCTGACTGCCTGAAACACAGAAAAAAATGGTATGAGTTATGATAAATCACAATGCATGAGGCTGTGATTATACAGTTAACTTGAATACTCACTGAGAAAAATAAACAAAACACTCTTAATCTCTCTCTGCTGAACAATACAATGCAGGTGAGCTGACTGCCTGAAACAAAAAAAAAACAAAACAAAAACAAATGGTATGAGTTATGATAAATCACAATGTATGAGGCTGTGATTATGCAGTTAACTTAAATACTCACTGAGAAATAAACAAAACACTTTTAATCTCTCTCTGCTGAACAATACAGTGCAGGTGAGCTGACTGCCTGAAACACAGAAAAAAATGGTATGAGTTATGATAAATCACAATGTATGAGGCTGTGATTATACAGTTAACTTGAATACTCACTGAGAAATAAACAACACACTTTTAATCTCTCTCTGCTGAACAATATGGTGACTGCCTCAAAATATGCCAGCAATGATCAGTGGCATCTTAACAGCTCAGTGTTGGGGGAGAAGAAGTTTCTGTAGTAGGTTGCTTTTTTCTGCAACTCCATCTATGACCAAGTCATTGTCAAGGGACATGAGGACATCTTTCTCTGTGGTCATAAGCATGAATGCTTCAAGGTGTTCTTGTGACTGTGTGCTCCTTAACCGACTCTTGATCCGTTTAAGAACAGAGAAACTTCTCTCACAAGCTACCTGTGTCACAGGCAGAGTAAGGAGGAACTTGTATCCTAAGCCAAGGATGTGATAGGCATCTGTGAAGAGGTTGTAGCGTTGAAGAAGTTTGTAGCAGCAGATTGGGCATTCTTTACAAGACTTGCATCATTTGTTTTGTTCAGCTGTGTCCTTCTTCTCATCATCATCACCATCATCATCAGAACCATCCCCTGCCACCACCCTGACTTCATACTCTTCAAGTGCAGACATTTTGAGCCGTGGCCACTGGGTTGCCAGACACTTCAACTCTGATTGCAAATTGTCAGCAAGCATTTGCTCAGTTCTTGAAATTTTGAATCAGGCAGTGAGTCTGATGTAGACACTTCAAAGTTTCTCGGATCAAGAAGAGCCAAGTCAGCATAGAGTGTTCCATGAGTGAGAAACCGCCTGTGGATGCTCTCTGTGATTGTATCCATAATCTGGTTATGGACCTCGACCTCATAGGCTTTGTTTGCATCTGGGACACTTTCATCAGTTGCTACCTCACCAGCCATCATCTTCCTTTTTCTCTTCCTTTTCTGAGGAAGTGCTGCCTCCAACTCAAGTTCACAGTCCTCCTCCTCCATGAGTTGTGCATTTGCCCACTGGACAAAGGTATCAGCACCTTGCCTAACTGCCTCAAAATCTCTTGCCATGTTTTTCAGGGTCTCTTGAGTTGTCATGACCATCTTGTGTGCAGTTTGGATATCCAGCCCACTCGACTGTAGGTATTTTGACAGAGGTGTTGTTACTTCAAATATTTGAAGAAAAAGCTGAGCAGTTAGTACTGTCTCATACTTCATCAGCGAGTGTCATGAGGACATCAATGTACAAAGACTGGTCTGGTTTCCCAAATGACCCAAAGATCTTCTTCAAGGCTAAATCTTTGGCCCACCACCTTGTCTCTCCAATAGTGGAGAGATGTCTGTGTCGAGCGTCTTTGCTCCTTTGCTCCCACACGTTCATCCTTTGATAGGATTCACCAATGAACACCGCAATCTCATTCATAAGGGAGAAGAGGGATCCAGTAGGTATGGCCACTTTTGTCGTGTCAGCCAGAACCAGGTTTAGCACATGTGCATAACACCAAACGTGTACCTGGTTTGGGACAGTGTGGCAAAACCTTTGAAATGACCCTGCATGTTTGAAGCACCATCTGTGGCATTGCTGACACAGTTAGTAATGTCCAGATTAAAACGGTCCGTAACATCTGCCAGCAGCTGCACAAAATATTGGCCAGTGGATGCCTCACACTTGACTACTGCAAGAAGCCTTTCCTGAATAGCATCTCTAACATATCTCAATATTACAGAGCACTGCTCGTGGGACATAATGTCCTGGGTAGTATGGACAGAAAACATCCCACTTTCAGTCACCTCTTTTGCAATTGTCTCCTGCATTAGCCGCTGAACCACAGAAATGACATTGTTCACTGTGGTTTTGGATAATAAAGTTACAGCAGCACCACGACCTCTTGCCTGCTGTGACTGGTGCATTGTTTTACTTTGTGTTATGCATGCAGTGAGATGTTCCTTCAGGCATATATCATATTTTCCGAGAAGAATGATGAGCTCTAGAAAATCGCCATGTTGTGGGCTCCTATAAGTATCTTGGCATCAACATTGATAACAAACTTACTTTTGAGAATAATACTACCTTGCTCGTTAAGAAAAGCCAGCAGCGTCTGTTTTGTTTGAGGAAGTTAGCCAAGTTTCAGGTTGACAGATCTTTGATGACTATGTTTTACAAATCTTTTATTGAGTCTGTTTTAACCTTTTCATTTATTTGTTGGTTTACATCCCTCACTCTGAAACAGAAAAACTCATTATCCAGGATAACAAAGGTCAGCAGTAAAATTATTGGTTCCCAGCAAAAAACCCTCTCAGAACTGTACAATAATCAGCTTTCAAAGAAGGCCAGATCCAACATGTCCGACAGCACTCACCCCCTGCACTCAGAATTTAGGTTCCTGCCCTCTGGTTCCCGCCTCAGACAACCTTTAGCCAAAACTAACAGATACAAATTCTCCTTCATACCCTCCGCCATTTCACTGCTCAACTCTGTACAGTACAGGTAGCATCATCATCTTTAGTTCCCATTTTATTCAAGAATGCACTTTTTTATTTATTTTATTTACTTACTACTGATTTTTTTTGTGTGTCCCCTTGTAGTTGTTGTTTTGCTGTGTGTCTGACTCTGTTGTTGTCATTGTGGTTGTTGTCGATGTTGTTGTACTGTTTTTTTACTGCTACTGCGGCAGAATCAATTGCCCCTCGGGGACAAATAAAGGTCTTGAAACATGGTCAATGCTGGTATCATCTAGAGTGTAAGCTGCCTCAAATTGCTTTCCTCTGCAGCTCAGTCCTCTCTTTCCAATGAATTTTATCACATCTATAATGCGTTCTAACACCTGCCGTCTCTTCCTCACTTGATCTCTGTGAGCCGCAATTTGGGGACCATGAAGCAGGCTGGCTATATCTGATTTAGATGCCCTCAAAAAATATGCCTCAGCACAACTTCTGTGCATAATGCTCCTTTCATGTTCCTCCACTCTCTGACTCGTATGCTTCCAGTCCTGCATTCCACTTACGAAAGGATTTGTTTCGTGTGGCTTGGCAAATGCTAGACATACTGCACAATACATTGTATTATTTTCTTCACAGTATGTCAGCCATTTCCTCTCTGTACCATCCTTGCGTGTGAAGGCTTTTTGTACTGTGAGGTGTTTTGTTTTCCTCTGAGGGTGGTACGAGAAAAACACCTCTAGGCTTTGCCTGTCTGAATTTGGGCGTTTAAAATAATGCAGGGTGGAGCTGGAGTGTGCATCATGACCCTCTCTATGCTCTACCTAAATACACAAGTGAAAGAATGGATTAAAAACACAGGGTTTATGTACTGAATTGTCTATTCTCAAAATGGATTTATTACTTAATAATCTTAATTAGTTTCTGCAAAAAATACTACAAAAAAAGAAAAGAAAAGAAAAACAAAACAGTT
Organism: Myripristis murdjan; assembly: GCF_902150065.1. Taxonomy (NCBI): domain Eukaryota; kingdom Metazoa; phylum Chordata; class Actinopteri; order Holocentriformes; family Holocentridae; genus Myripristis; species Myripristis murdjan. The sequence continues at coordinate 26,862,759 of NC_043997.1, forward strand.
CAACTACTTTAAATAAATATTTCTTCGGCATTTATGTTGCTGGGGCATGTTAATATTTTGTTTAGAGCTAAACAGCTGTAACTACTGTAGGCTAATAGTTTGGTAAATTTCTGAGTTTAGATAAAAACGTAGCAACCTAAAATAATATAACATCAGATTACCAATACCTTGCATTTAACACTCATTATCCTCCTTTAATACTTACATGCCCTGCGCTTGTCTGGGGAACTTCCACCAGCTCATGCATCTGTCCCTCATCTAGCTGTCCCTGTGCTGCGGCTGCAGCCTCAGCTGAGTCAGCCCCCTGCACAGCGCTCTCACAGCCGACGGTGCGGCTTCCAAAACAGCTGCTGCCGGTACTTGCAGCGCTGCTGCCGCTGCCACTGGCAAACATTTCTGTCAGCTTCCGAATTTTTTTCTCTCTAATCTTCTCAGCTCCACCCTTTTCTTTCCTTTTTTTAGCATTCGCAACACGAGTGGTGTCCATGGTCTCTCTCTAATCACAAATTGCACACACTACCACAAGTATCTTTGACACGGCTGAGTGGCGAGTAAGCCTGCGCATCTAAGGGCCTACCGGCGCATTGTTGCCACCTATCGGTCTGGACATGGAACAAGAGTAGATTACAAGCAAAAAGGGGAGGAAAAAAAAAACAAAACTGGCCACCAGTCAACTTACAGCACCGGCCGTTCTGGTATTCTCCAGAACGTCCAGATGGCCAGTCCGCCCCTGATTCCAGCGCATGGCCATGAGAGTCGGCATGTCTGTGCATCCTGTGAACACAGAAAATATCATATTACCATTATCATCCTTACTTATTACACTTATGATCTAACTAATGCAGTATGTGATCATCTCACCTGCTTTTGACATATGTTTGGTGGTCACTGCAATCCTGGATAGGAAGGCATTGCATTGCTCCACCTCCTCCCGGAGTGTTGAACCAGCTCCCTCCTGATATGCCCCACTCCATTTCACCTGGTTAAAAATAAGAAAATAACAATCTAGAGAAGCTGTTGACATTCATATGCAGGTGTTCAAATAAAGTGATTCTATCACATGCTAATATTTACTTACCTCACACTTGAAATCATGGGCTTTGGCATGATATACTGAAAGGAATGGCTTCATGCTCAGAAGGTGCTGGAGCTCTGGACAGCTTTTTGCTACTCTCTGGAGGTAGGGCCAATATTTGCAGGTCACATCCATACAAAAAAAGGTGACTTGCCTACTGGCCAGCTTTTCTTGCAGGTACAGGGGATAAGCAAAAATTTCTCCCCTGTACATATTTAAAGCACAGAGTAGCACTCCATGCCGACACACTGCAAGCTCGAGTCCCTCCTCATCTACCTTGCTGGTGGATCTTTGGGAGGTCTCTCTGGCTGCTGACCACTCCCCTCCACAAACACCTCTTCCAGAGACCTACAGTATGGAAAATGGTTGATGCAAATGGTCCACAGATTCAGCTAAACAAACTCTTCAGTAGAAGATTATTGTGGTCCGATATATATAATTATAGTCTGCAGTCTTACATGTTTGGTTGTGTTGTGAATGTAGTCCACAAATTTTGTCACATCTTCGTCCTTAGCTATGAAGACGCCTTCAAAGATGGCCTTTTCCTCAGATCTAAATTACAAAAGGGTGCACAGCAGTTTACGATATCTTACAGTCTAAGGTTACTTGGTGAACATTAAAGAGTTATGTTTTCTTATTACTACAAACACACGATATTATACACATTTTGGAGTACCTAGCTGCATTCTTGAAACGGTAATGCTTGCGGTTTCCATCCACTGATACCGCAAGCATATTCGGGGTGCATGCAGGACAGGTGAAGAGCTCCTCTTCGCAGATGTTGTTCATCTCATATCGGACAGCCTTTAAGACATTTTTAAGACCTCAACAAATGTAATTTAAGACCCAAAAATCAAAACAATTTCCGTGGTAGAAAATACTCAATTTATTTTATTGTTAACATGATCAAAGCTCACAGTTGGTTTTCTTTTCTTTTCTTTTTTTTCAATTTTGTTCCATTGTGGTGCAGAACAGAGCCAACATAACATACACATGTTGCATTATGTTAAACACACTGTATTGCATGTAGGAACCATACACAATAATAAAACAATAACACTTAAAGCAGTCTCCATCATGGCTCAGTAGGAGCCATTTGTTAATCCTGCAAAACGACTTTTTTTTCCAAATAAGGAGACAGAATAATAACACTTCCAACACAGCGGTCTCCATTGTAAATAAGTCCTCAAAACAGCCTGTACTAAACCAAAAGGTTGAAAAATAATTAAGTATATAATAATACTAAGTACGTAAGTGTTTGAAAAACAACACAAATGTTAACACATGACTCTTAACAAGAGAAACTAATAAACAGAGAGGTCCATTGTTTTCTAACTCCTCAAGACGTGGCGTAGCTCTACCACCCTCTTCTCAATTTCACAGTCTAGGTCCATCAACTCCCCTCTCTTGTCCTTGCATCTTTTTCTTATGGAGTTGGATTTAGTGACGAGTTCTGCCATCTTGGTCCCTGCTGTATTCTCAGCCTTCTTTGCAAGGCTATCTGCATCTTTTTCTAGAGTTTCGCACACAGTTGAGACTGTTCTTCTTTTCTTGCATAGCTCTTCAAGCTCATTTTCAGTCCCTTTTCTCTTGTCCATCTGTTTTGTCTTTTCCTTTTTCTTCCTCTCATCATCCAAGAAGATCCTGTACTGGCTGCGTGCAGTTGCACACTCATTTAGCAGCTCTTTAGTCAGTGGCACTTTGACCACTCCACCACACACCCTCACGTAGTCACAGATCAGTCTCTGTGAGACTATAGTGTCCTCATTCATATTGCACATCTCCACCTCCTTGTTTATGGAGAATCCACATTCCACTGCTGCTTCTGTCCATGGGACAGAAGCAGCAGCTTTTCCACAAAGCTCCAAAGTACTGCATATCCATTCATGGCCTTATGCAGGAAGCTGTCAACTCTCGATTTTCCATCCAATGCACCGAAGGCCATGAAATCCTCTCCTCTGGCCTCAGTGAACAGGAACTTCTGAAATTGTTGTGCAATCTCATCACCTGCATTTAGATAAAGACAAGCACATATATAATAATTCCGGTTAAAATTATATTTTTTGGAAATCACAAGACATTTTTTGTATTCAGTATACCCTGGAAAATGAATCTCAGATTTCCAACTATATTTCAATTATTATGTCAAAGAATATATATTAGGCCTGCAAAATAATAGGCTAGTATAGCTTGACATCTAAAATATGACAGTTTGCTGATTACAACATCGGGCTCTAGTTTCCCGGCGCAGCGCGGGGTGGCGCAGTGAGGCGAACCCCGCGCAGAGCTAGTTTCAACCGGCGAAACGGCAGAGGCGGACAGTTTCCAAGTTTCGCAGGCGGAGGTTCGCCGAGATGGGAGTGGCGGCGCAGCGGGGGGAGGTGCCGACAGATTCGGCTTGGCGCAGTGACAGTTTCGTGCCAAAAGGCTTCGCCGAGGTGCGCCAAAAGCTCGCCATCTGAAACCACGTCTACTTTCAGCGCAAGGCGGAGCGGAGCTGGCGCAGTGGAAGTTTAGCTGCCTGGCGCACATTACCAAAACCTCACAATCAGCACAAACGGTGCCAATCTCCTTTGATCTGACATCAGCTGTGACGGGACAGTTGATATGGAGATATATGTATGTGCTGATTATGATCGTAGCATTGAATAGTGTTTTTTTCGGTATTAATTGCATTGTTCATGTGTCTGACATTCCGGAAGCCTGCCTGTGAGGTTTTGGTGACGTGTGCGCACTGCTCGCCGGTCTCCGCTCCGCGCCTGTCTCCTGAGCTCCGCTCCGCCTGCGGCAATAGACCTCCATGTCAGCTATGTAAACTTTCATTACGCCTTCACGCAGCGCATTTTAAAGGCAAGGACAGGGGCTCATTTGATTGGTTACATGTGAATCGGCTGTGTCAAACCCACTCCATGCCTTCTCTCCTCCCCTCCGCCGGTAGGAGGGACGGCGGAGTACTTGCGCCACCGAGAACGGCGTGCCAAACTTGGAAAATCCGCCTGGCCACACCCAGTTGGCGAAGCGCATCTGCGCTACGCCCTCGCCTGGTCTGCGAAACTAGAGCCCATCATCTTAGTGAAAGACATTGAGAAGAGAGACACAAAAACATTTAGAGCAGTGGTTCTCAAACCAAGGACCCCGAAACTGGCACAAATTAGACCACAAATCCCCATCTTTTAAGATTTCGGCATTTAGATATTTTAATACAAAAAGTGTATGAATCCCATTACCAAAATAGTCATACATTCTGTCACTATTTATGGATGGAATTATAGTGAAAATAAAGGTGAGGTGAAGGTGCCCAAAGACTCCCTTTGCTAAACACAAGGTAACTGTTCACATTTCTATATGTCTACACATATTACCCGCTGTGACTCCTCCTGACAATTTCTTGTCCTGCACAAATTTCATGATGAGGGCCTTCATTTTTTGCAGGCACCTGTCTGGTCTTTTGGGGGTCCAGGCACATCATATTTCGGTCAGCGGGGTATTTCAGGGGGCACTCCAATAGAATGTTCTGACAAATTTTTGACAGAGCACTCTGGCTGTCTCGCATGAACTGAAACACATCACGCTCACTTCCACCACTCTGACTGCCTGGCATTCCCTGACAAAAGCACAAAAGTCACGTGTCCTGAAACATCAAATAAATCTCCCTATGTGTAACTTACACTACACAATATTCAACAAATCATGTTACTATGTTAACTGCTTGATGTATAAAAAATGAATCTAATCTCTTAATTTTTCAGCATAAATACTTCACTAGTCATAGAATTTGCAGTTGATATAGCACATTGTTATCTAAGATAATAAAGTTACCTTGAGGACAGCTGTGGCTCCCATGCCAATGTCCACTTGCTTTGGACTGACCCAAAGCTTTTGGTCTGTCACATCAAGCTTGACCAGCTTTACTGGGGAAACATCAACCTGGACATCTTGCTTTATGAAGCGTCTGAGAAGGCTCTGAAAGTAGAATAGCACAGGCATAATAATTATTATTAGAATCAAAATTGGAATAAGTATTACAGTATTTACAATACTTTCTACAAACATCAACATGCTGACGACTCATTATTTTATTTTAGTGTTCATATCCTCTGTAAGTAACTGTGCTTAAAAGACTAAAGGGTCATTCCATGTCATTTCACCAGTAAAGTACCCATTCTGAATTTCACCATACATAAAATATGCATGACTAACCATTACTGGTTTGAACAGTCCATGTATGTATCTCAAAGCTCTGCAAAGTTGTTTTCTGAAGACCCAAACATGGTCGACCACAAAACCTGTGTAATTTTTTTTTCCATTTTTGAGGTGCTGGCATGCCAACCAGTTATGATGTATGACAGATGTTTTTGTATATTCTGAGAGAGTAGGTAGAGGTCTATTATAGTACCAAATTTCAGTTTCCTATGTGGTGTAGATCCTGAGATATTGCCACCTGAAAATAGAGGAAAAATAAGGACGCGCCAAAATCGCACCAAATTTGACACATACTCCCCTCACTAAATTGGCCGTATCTCAAAAAGTGTCCATCCGAGCAAACTAAAATTTTACAGTGTGCCTACTGGATACTAGACCTGCCGAAAATAATCGATTCTTGGATGCATCGAGATTCTTTACTGGATGATGCAGCATCGATGCTGTGACGCCAGAGAATCAATTTTTTATTAAATAAATAAATAAATAAGTAAACGGCAGCTGATTTTTCCCCATTATATATTAGACACATTATACTTTTTATATTATATAATATTATATGTTATGACCAGAATACATTTCATGCACGCGTTGAAATGGTGCATTCGGTGCATGCGCATGCGCCATCAGAACAACCTGATTTTGACATGTCATGACACGATCAGTCAGTCAGTTGGCGAATGGCGCTGGCTGAGGCAGATACCAACAGCGTCGTCCATCGGACGATTAGAAACACTGACACCCTAAAAGCGGACATATGGAAACACTTCCAATTTCATGAAGTTGAAGGAAAGAGAGCGCTTGACAAAACGTTTGCCATTTGCAAAGAGTGCCACGCCAAAATAAAATACTTCAGAAACACGACGAACATGCGGAATCTCCTCAGCAGATGGCATGACGAACTAGCCAAAGGCCTAGCTACCGGCGGTAGCAGCAGCAGTGCTAGCGATTGCACACCCGACCAACCAAAAATCACCGAATCGATGAAGAAATTGCCACCGGGGTCAGTGCGAGCTCACTCACACACTCACTCACTCACTCACTCACACTCACTCACTCATTCACTCTCACTGTGAATAATCCTGTTGACTTGACTTTTTGTAAGGATTTTATGTTAAACAGTCCTGTGACTGACTACTCTTTATTTTCAGAGTCGACTCATGTTGCACTGAATGTTGCACTTGAATGTTGCATTTGAATAATTTTGCACCGAAGAATTTATTTTTAAGAATAAATTAATACAGAATCAGCTGCATGTGTTCTAAATAAACAATCATTTAATGAATCATCTGCTGACTAAAACAGGCTTTTTGGCTGTTGCAGCCTTTACCATTTTGCTTTGATATCTCCAAAAATGTTCTGGTCTAATATGGAAAATGCAGGATGTGTTGCATCGAGATGCATCGGATAATCGGATCAAATCGAATCGCAGACTGCTGAATCTTAATCAAATCGAATCTTCAGGAGGGGGAAGATGCACACCCCTGCTGGATACACAAGGAACAACTGGTGAATTTTTCAGAATTTTTTGAGACCCAAGTGTGTTGGCCATTTGGTGAAATGACGTGGAATGACCCTAAACCATTAATACATTTTTAGTAGTCATTAGGCCTACCCTGATCAGATCCTCCAAATCTCTGCCGAGGAAGGGAATCATCAGGGCATCTGTCTGGTACTTGCTGAGAAATAGCTGAAAACTTCTTGAGATAGTCATGAAGAAGTGCAACTTCGCCAGGATAATGGGATCCATCCGGGCTTCTGCGATGGTGTCATATGATGATGACCTTGGATTGGGGAGCTTCTTGGCTTCGACTTGATCCACATAGGTGACAGTATATGGCCAAATTTCAATGGCTTTCTCCACTGCTGGAAGGTTTTCCAGCCAACGATGTCCACAAAATGGTAGAGGAAATGTATCACACTTAGTCACTAACACAGTCTTCTCTCCTTACAGGTGCACAATGAAACAAGTTGTGCAGGGCTTTCAGGACTTTCTCAACTTGCCACACCGTGATGCCATTCTTGAATGAGTTGTACATCGTATGAAGGCCACAACTCCCAATTATTTGTAGTTGGGCTCCACCACACTAATCTCTGTGTTCCTCTTGTAAGAGTTCAACAAATTTCCAGTTAACACTGGGCTCATCCATTGACAGTGAGAGCATATTGTTTGGATTCAGCTCCTTTGTAATTTCTTGCACATATGGAAAAAAAGGAAATTATCAATTCAATGTGCCAAGTAATCATTAGTGTAATGATGATAAAAATATTACTACTACTAAATTTACACTTCCGCATCTTTGCATCTTTACGCTCTCCTTGACAACCGCGAAATGGCAACATGCCCAGTGTCAGCGTCTGTCGCTGACGGTACGTCGCTTAACATCTATTAATCGCTAAGTCTCCAATTTGCTGCACGGTAAGTTAATGAAACAAATACACACTATTAGAAGTTTTACAGTGGGCCACAGTGCTTTCTCAATGGCATTAAATGCACCGTCTGGAAATTTTGTTTTTTTCAATTGCTTACACACAAAACCTTTATATATCACACTATTTCTAAACTCTTTCACTCAAACCTCACAACTTCACCTCAAATCAGCAAAACCATAAACTAATTCTCAGCCTTGACACAGTTTTCAATTTAGCTATTCACTTTTTGCAAATCAGTGCACACAATTCTCTAGCTAACACACAAAAATCTGTCAGGAAGTAACTTGATTTCCCATTTCAAACACAACCAATCAAAATGCCACACTTATTCATCAGTGCCTCAGACTCTGTCCTCACGTGTAAACAATAATTGCTTTACTGAACACCAACCAATCACTCCTTGACATAGGCCTATAAATAGGCCAAAGGTCAAACTATCTGTCTTGAACAATGTATGACAACAATGCAGAGAGAGCCAGGGGAGTCAGAGGAAGACGCAGAGGACAAGGAGTCCAGGTTCGTGGAGGACGCTTTGGAATAGTGATGGGTCGTTCGAGAACGAACTGGCTCTAAGAGCCGGCTCTTTGAAGTGAACGGCGGGAGCCGGCTCCTGATTGGGAGCCGTATTTTTTTTTTTTTCTTTTAGGAGCCGATTGATTATTTTTTCTGCGAAAGCTGCACTTGATTGGTCAAGATGTGGGGTACCGTCTGTCTGCGCTGAGCGCTTCACCCCGAACCGGCAGGTACACACACACAGTAAACACACACACACACACACACACACTCACACTCTCCTCCATGTGTGATGGTTGGTGTACTTTGCTTTGATTTTTTATTATGCGCTCAATGCTGCATCCACAACAGCAACTGATTTATTCAGAAAATTAAATATTTTTGGTTCCATTATTGCATGTGTTGACTTCTATTTGCATGCTACTGTATTTTCACTCTTATATGGCAATATATCAAGAAAATCCATTGAAATAAAAGAGCTTTAGATTTAGAGCACCAGTGTGTAAATGATATACACAAGTATGTGACACAATGGGAAATGTGTTTGTGATGTGAGACAAATGCTTGCTATTGAGATGTGTTTACAATATTTTGAATACTGTGTTTCATTTTGCAATAGATAGGGCGCTTTTTGCATTTTGTGTGAGCAGTAGTTGGATTTGTGTGTAAAGTTTTGAGAAAAAGACACAGAGCTTTGAAAATGTGTGTAAACAATTGAAAAAACTGTAATACCGACAGCAAATTTATAGTAAATTTAATAGAATTTAAGACCTTAATTACCCAGATTTTAATTTAAGACATTTTAAGACTTTTTAAGGACCCGCGGGAACCATGGCTGTCTGCTGAGACGTTCCCAATCTATTTCAAAACAAGGAAAACAACTTCTAATAATGTGCAAAACAGTGTTTCAACCCACAATACAAAGAGATGAACAATGCTGTAGGATAAATAACTTCAATACTCACACGGCCAAAGTGGACAGCATTCTTAAAAATGCCTGGCAGGACAGTCCTGGTGCCGCCATCTTCATTTCTTCAAATGAATAAAAGATGTCTGTTGAATATATTGTGGCGAAGTGAAGGGTAGCAGGCCAGTAGTCATCTTTAATAAAGTTGTCCAGTCCAGTGTAACACGTAACCCTTCTGAAGAAAGTGGGTAATGGTAATTATAACAGTAACTTAAACTAATGGCCAGATAACAGAAGATATAGGTTTGACTACGGAGCCCAGGATTAACAACAACACCAGGAAGACACAGAAACTGTATGGCTTTTAAGAAACAGTATGCTTCCCTATTTATTACAGTGGGAAAATAGCATGAACACAGGAAATACACAAAACAACCTTACCCGGGTAAGTATGAAAAATAACAAACCAAGTAAAATAAAAATGTTTTTGCAGCTGCGTGAGTCTCTTGTTATTGTTTGGTCAGTTCACTTTACTGTGTGCGCACCGTTCAGGTGGGGATCAGTCACGCCACACTACTGTGTGTGGTGGTGTGTGCATATGTAAAAGTGAAAAAAGGATTCAATTCCGCGGTCGTAGATCTAATGATCCTCCAGGGTCAGGCTCACCATCAACATCACTCTGGCTCCGACATCCAGGCAGATCCAGTCCAAATCCAAGGGTATCTCAAAAAACCTGACCAATGCGATTCTCCTTCCGAGCGAGTCCTCCAGCTGCACTCCTGCAGGTCCGGGTCGTCCGGGGGAATTCCACTGTAGATATTTTTCCGAGCTTTTATCAGTTTTCACAGTTTAATCCACTTTCTTGCATCCACCGTCCTGATATGAGGGTCGTGTCCTAAGCGTGTTCGCGTTCGCGCTCTCTCTTCCAGAGACTTAGGCGGAAGTGACTCTGGGCCGTCAGGGTCACAGGGTGTGTCTGTTCTCATCATTAATTTATTGTTTTTAAGCAACATAAATATTTTTAATACAAAACTATTTTAAATGCAGATTTTTTTAACCCAACATCACAGTGAATTATAATTCTATTTTAACCCAACATCACATCATTACATTACATGAATTATTATTATTTATATTTTTTCTATCACAGATTTTTTAACCTGGGTTACACCAGCACTTCAAGTGGCTTGGCATGCATCACAACCCAATTCAGGCATGCTGAGATCATATCGTCCTAGAAAAATGAAAAACACATCCACTGTAATGTAAAACTTAGCCACTTAATAACGGTTAGGTTTTTTGTATAATGCGGCATACATTACTCGATAGTCCTGTAGATTTCATAATAATAAATAATAATGACTTGAATTTATATAGTGCCTTTCAAGGAGCCCAAGGACGCTGGACAATAAAACAGATACAAAACATGTAGGAATAGATATTTTTTTTAAGCTTCTTTTCAAACGGGACAAAATCTAAGTTCTTCACAACCTCACCATTCATTGTGACCACAGCAACAGCCTTTCCTGGTTTGACTCTAAATGACCCTGGTGGACAACCACAAATTTTGAAAGGCATCTCCAGAGGTACAAGCCGCTCTGAAAAAGATTATACATGTGAATTACTATCATGGGAAATATAACATTGCAATGAGACAAAAAATTCTGGAAGATTTCTGGAACCACTTTAAACTGATAAAAACAGATTTTTTTTCTTTCGAAAGCTTCTTTCGAAGCTCTGCCAGTAGCTCTGTCTCTAATCTACATTTTACCCAGCATTTACCCAGCTTTTAGACAGAATTTTGTATCACGCTTGCCTAAATCCTCTCGTGCTATGCCTATGTTTTAACTTGGTACAACGTTTTTAGTCATCGGAGATTTGGATTTTTAATTATACGACTCGACTGCCACGACCGGCTTGGCTCCGCTTGTTTTCAACTCTGTCAGCACTGGGCTACCTCTCACCACCAACCGAGAGGAATCACACACCGCCAAACCTGCTTACCGGAGGCTGGGTTACCGGTAAGTTTCGATCCGACCCAGGACCCTCTGTGTACAGCTAACTCTGTCAAGTCTACTCTCCGCTGTGGGCTCCCGTTGTGGAGCCCTCACGAGTAAGTCTTGCCCTGTGTCACTGCCTACTGCTAACTTTAGCCGACCACCACCACCACCACCAATCAACAACAACAACATCAATAACAACACTACTGTCTCCCTTGTCTCGACATCCTTACTGGCCACAGCTGTTTTCTCTCCCCAGCAACCACCACCTAACACAATAAGACATGCCTCCACTCACCTCACCTGGATGCGACAGCTGCCTTCGCCTAACCCAGAGGATCTCCGAGCTGGAAGGGAGAATGTCCACCTTATATCAGCTGAGGGAGGAAGAGCAGATCATCAATTCGATGGTTGTCGCCGTGGGTCTTGCTGCCAGCTCTGCAACCGCCGGAGAAATGGACTCAACTGTTCCACTCCCATGTGCGGACGTCGCTGCTGCCTCAGCCACAGAGCACTGGTCCCGGCTGGGCGCTAAGCCCAAGGCTCTGGTTAGCTCCATTCCCACTCCCTGTCAGGAGGAGCCGTGGTGTACTGCCCGTAGAGGTAAACATGGTGGGAGGCCGGCCTCTTGCTCACCTCCGTCTCAGCCCCTCCTGCTGAACAACAAATTTTCCATCTTGGACGAGCAGCACTTTCCCCCACTTATCGATCACCACACCACTCCTCCGTCACTGAAGTCCGAAAAACACGCCAGAAAGTGCCATCTCTCCACGCCAACATGTCAGTCCAGCTGGTCATCCACCATTCCGGCTCCCCCCCGACGTCCAGATGGAACTGGAAAACCTTGTCGGCCCAATACTTGCTACTCCAAGCCTCTGTTTACTCCTGCACCTCGGGCCCCGTCCTTCTCTCCGCGCCCTGCCCGTGCCGCTGCACACCTCCACGACCCCGCCCCCACCGCTGCCCCCTCGTTCTCAGCTGCATCACCTCAAACACCAACCCTCAGTCCAACCACGCTTGTCATCGGGGATTCCATAATAAGAAATGTCCGCAGAAAATTTGCCAAGTGTTTTTGCTTTCCTGGTGCAAAGGTGTCTGATATAACGGAAAAATGCGTTAGCCTTCTGGCCAAATACCCCCGAGCACGCAGCATTGTCATTCATGCGGGATGCAACAACGTTCCGGAGCAGGGGTCTGAAATCTTAAAACAAGATTTCTTAGAGCTGTTTGACTCCCTGAAAGATTGTGGCAGGAGAATCTTTATATCTGGACCTCTTCCTCCTTTCGAGCGAGGATGTGACCGTTTTAGCAGAACTCTCGCCCTCCACACCTGGCTCCAATCTGCGTGTGCAATGCACAATGCACTTTTTATCAACAATTTTAATCTTTTCTGGAATTGTCCGTCTTTTTATAGGAATGATGGCATTCATCCCAGTTCCCTGGGCGGGCGCATCTTAACTGAAAACATGTTTTATACCGTTTTAAACACTCCTCTTCAGCCGTGGTCCTGACACCTGTCCACCACCGGTCACTTCCGGCCCACAGCCAAGTGACTACTTCTCCGCTGTGACACTACCACGACTCCCACTGCCAAACTCATCAGCTCCACCTTGTGGCCTGACGCCCGAAATGACCAAAATCCCTGTTTTAATTAACTATAGACCCCCGTATGCAAACTGGAAAACCCGGTCTATAAATAATCTGATATCTGTGCCTATTGTAAAGTGCACCCCACTCATACCCACCTCTGTAGTCACTAAACCCCCCAAACCTCCCCTACTAGACGCTGCTCAATTTAAGGCCAGAAAAGGCCTTGGGATTTTACATTTAAATATCAGAAGTCTCTGCAGACAAATAGATTATTTAAAGATCCTTGTACAACAGTCTGACCCCGATATTGTAGTTCTGACTGAAACCTGGCTCAAAAAGAGTATCCCTGATTCAGAGGTTTCCCTCCAAAATTATAATCTTTATAGGATGGACAGAACTGGCAGAGGGGGGGGGGCTGTTGCTGTATTTGTAAGATCTAACTTTCCCGTCTCTATTTCAAGTGCTGCTTCTGTGCCACCCTGTTTTGAGCTTATTGTTTTGAAAATCAATTTATCTCATGACAGGTCCTTTAATCTAGTGGGTGTTTATAGACCACCATCGGCTGTCCCTGGCTCTATCAGTGCTTTAGCTGATTTGCTTGCCCAGTTTGAGCAGACTGAGCTATTGGTCCTGGGTGACCTAAACCAGAACTGGTTATCGAATGATTATTCCAGTCTAAAGGAGATGTGTGCAAATCTCAACCTGTCACAGCTGATTGAGGAACCAACCAGACCCAATTTAAAGGATCCATCAAAATCTGATTGACTTAATTTTTACAAACAGGAAGGAAAACATTACAGCCTCTGGGGTTTTCCCACTTGGTTTTAGTGATCATTGTCCTGTGGTATGCATACACAGCTGTAAACGGAAAAAACTGGGCTCTAAAATTGTTTTTAAAAGGAATTTTAAATCTTTTAATGAGCAGTCCTTCCTCAGGGACCTCGCTGACAGTAATTTATGTCACACCTCTGACATTCCAAATGTGGAGGCAGCCTTAGAATATTTCACAAACATTTTACTTGCTGTCATAGATAAACATGCACCACTCAAGAAGCTTAGGATTAAGAAAAGATCAAGCCCATGGTTTAACTCAGAGTTGTCTTTGTTATTCAAGGCAAGGGACAAAGCCCGGTCACAAGCCAGGCGTACTGGAGCAGCAGTTGATTGGCTCATTTTTAGACAACTTAGAAATAAATGCACATCCTCCTTACGGAAATCAAAAGCAAACTGATGCTGAGGTCCCCGCCCCCTTCAATGTAGAGGGTGATGTATTGTGTTGCCTCCCCCCCCCCACACACACATTCATAACCACCACCCCAAAAATTGCACTAAACCAGCTGTTTTAGTCAAACCTCTGCTACGGGGAAAACGTAGGCCAAATGGGAAAACGCTGGGACGGTATCTGTTTTAAGGACCATGACCTCTCCACCGCATGTCAGTTTTCTCCATTTCCATGATGACTAGATCCGTACTCTTAAATCAAGTCAAATGTCAGAACCAAACAACTAATCACATTCATAAACATTCGTCCTCGCTTAAAGGCAGTCAAACTATTGTTTCAGGGATACGACGGCTCCAGCACTTTCCACCCAGCAGCCACACGCTGACTGGACTCTGCCCAGCGGCACAACTGGCCCAGTCTGCTTTTTCCTCCAGGCTTTTCTAAGCAGACACAAATGGCTGAGCAGCCACAGCTGGAAGTCCATCCTCGTAGCAAACAGCAACAACATCACCATTTTCCATGCAACAAATTGTGTGTAAGTTGTACTGTGTTTCTTGCAGTCCTTCTTTGCATAATGTTTGTTACTTGCTGGGATCCACGGGCACCGTCCATGGCTCTGTTCAACTCCATCACTGATCGTGGGATTCCATTTACAGTGCATGATGGGAAATCAAGCACTGACATTATTCCAACTAGAACAATAAGAACAGCACTGGTGCCTTGAAATAGAATGCTAGTGTAAAGACAGTGTGTTGGAGCGCTGTTTGAAAAAATGAACAGTGTGAATCTACAATTGTTTTCTTGGGTGCTTTCATGCAGCAATGCTGCATTGCATGATGGGAAGTAGAATCAAGGCATTTGATCACAATTCAACCTTCTCTTTCAAAATTATTTTCATTGATTTTTCCATGGATGCATGTTCATATCAACTGACAGGGTAAACAGGATTTAATCCAATACATCCACAAAGTTGTGAGGTACAATAATAATAATGATATTACCAAGATTATATAGAATCAAACTATTCCAAAACAGTGCAAGTAGAATATAACATGAAAAATAACCGTACATGAGAAGGAAAAAAAAACAACAACAACAACAGAGGAATGAAATGAAACTGAAATAATAACAATAATTAGAAGAAAAAAAAAGATATAAATGAAAGACAGGCAAGAGACACACGGACAGACAGACAAGGAGGGAACACATAGAGGAAGGGAAAGATTGGGGGTGGGGGGTCCAGTTGCACGTTGAATTGTTCTTACTCAGGGAAAGATTGGGGATGGGGGGTCCAGTTGCACGTTGAATTGTTCTTACTCAGCCAGGGTTCACGACGTTGTTACTGGTCAGCTGGTAGTCCATCACTCTACTTGTAGTCCATCTAGTTGCTTAACAAATCCAATAAGGTCATCCCATGTCTTGTGAAAGTTCTGAAGAGCACCATTAACATTATACCTGATCTTGTCTAGCTTGAGATTGCACATGATACTCTTGATGAGATGTGTGTGGGTGGGTGCACAATTCAAACTTCTCAAGGAAATAATTGCAACTCTTAGTGAGCCTTGGAAAAGCAGGGATGTAGAGTGGATGTGAAGTGATGTTCCAGGCTGTGTGTGTGTGTGTGTGTGTGTGTGTGTGTGTGTGTGTGGTTTTGTTCCACTGTGCCAGTGTGAGCACCATGAGACAGAGTGGTGTGTGTGTGTGAAGGGGGCTCCAGCGTGCGTGTCGGTGACTTCATACTTACCTGGCATGGGAGATACCATGATCAAGAAGGTGGTTCACCCAGGGCGAGGCTCAGCCATTGCACTCCGGCTGTGCTGACCCCTGCGAATTCCCCAAATGTGGGAATCTCGACTGCATAATTTATGGTAGTGGGGGACTGCGTCCGCGCTCTCCCCTGATCAGCGTGTCCAAAGACAACAGCCTTACAAATACACACGCCACGGCTTGCCCAATGCACGGCCTTATACGTCATGCTCGCTTGGGCAACAAACATCACTGCCCGTTTCACATTTCTCCTTCTATTTCTTATCATTCCACATGCTTGGACTATGTTCTTCTCTTAACCGTTTCATCAACCGCGTTTGCCTGCCAGTCACATACGCACAAGTCAAAACATGGATGACTGGACATTTCTCTTCAGCACAATCCTAGTTCCATCTTTAAACTGGAGCCCGTGCGATCAAGCTATTTGTCACTGAAAAGGATTGTTGAAGGTCAGCCCTGCATCAGCCTGTGATTGGTCCTCCTCACCGTCTGAACTAGCTCCGCCCTCTGCCCGCATCACCTCGTCCTCGCCCGAGCTCTCCGTTGATGAGGCTGTTGCAGGCCCCTCCCCTTCTCCCGCCTCACCCGCCTCCTCTACTCCAGTCACAGGATTTGGCGGGAGATTTGAACTTGCTTGGTCTTGTCTGCCGTTTCCTCCATTTTCATTTTGTTTGGCTGCCTTCAGTTTGTTGGCAAAAGACTTTGGGCAACCTCTGAAGAGGTGGTTTGACTCTGCACAGAGGTCGCACCTCCTGCCATTGGAGCACTCCTCCTAGGTGTGCCCACTTTCCTGGCCATTGCTGGATGGGGACTTTGTCAACCTTACAAGAAGAACAGCCTCTCCAGCCAGAAGCTATGAGCCCTGTGATATTCATCATCTATGATGACATGATGGTTTATGATGTCATAAGGGGGCTTTGTTGGCAGCTGTGAGCCCTGCGACATCATCATCATCTATGATGACATGATGGTTTATGATGTCATAGGGGGCTTTGTTGGAACACTGGTGCTTTTGTGTTTATTCAAGCTTTACAACGGCGGCGAATGGAGGCCTGCTGGAGTGGGTGATGTCACAGCCTTCTGACCAATCAGCTCTCAGTATTCAGTGATGACCTCATCTCCGAGGTCAGGCAGAGCCTATATAGGCGGGGGCCTCTCCTCACCTCATTTGGTCACGTGCACAACTCCTCCCGGGGACTTTGTCAACCTTACAAGAAGAACAGCCTCTCCAGCCAGAAGCTATGAGCCCTGTGATATTCATCATCTATGATGACATGATGGTTTATGATGTCATAAGGGGGCTTTGTTGGCAGCTGTGAGCCCTGCGACATCATCATCATCTATGATGACATGATGGTTTATGATGTCATAGGGGGCTTTGTTGGAACACTGGTGCTTTTGTGTTTATTCAAGCTTTACAACGGCGGCGAATGGAGGCCTGCTGGAGTGGGTGATGTCACAGCCTTCTGACCAATCAGCTCTCAGTATTCAGTGATGACCTCATCTCCGAGGTCAGGCAGAGCCTATATAGGCGGGGGCCTCTCCTCACCTCATTTGGTCACGTGCACAACTCCTCCCGGGGACTTTGTCAACCTTACAAGAAGAACAGCCTCTCCAGCCAGAAGCTATGAGCCCTGTGATATTCATCATCTATGATGACATGATGGTTTATGATGTCATAAGGGGGCTTTGTTGGCAGCTGTGAGCCCTGCGACATCCTCATCATCTATGATGACATGATGGTTTATGATGTCATAGGGGGCTTTGTTGGAACACTGGTGCTTTTGTGTTTATTCAAGCTTTACAACGGCGGCGAATGGAGGCCTGCTGGAGTGGGTGATGTCACAGCCTTCTGACCAATCAGCTCTCAGTATTCAGTGATGACCTCATCTCCGAGGTCAGGCAGAGCCTATATAGGCGGGGGCCTCTCCTCACCTCATTTGGTCACGTGCACAACTCCTCCCACTCTCTGTAGCGCTTTAAAAATGGCAGGCCGCATGGGGACCCTCCAAGCACAGTTCCAAGCGCCATCCTCATCCCTCACTTTGGTAGTGATGTGGAAAACTTCGGTCCAAATCAGGCCAGATTGACTTCAAAAACTTCTTAGACTTGGTACCAAAAACACTAATAAAATAAGTCTTGGAGGCTTCAAAATTAAGACTGAAACGAGGCAGCGTCTCAAGCAGGCAGGTTTATTTTCATTCGAGATCCCAAAATGGAAACAAACAGTGAGTCGATCACAAAAGATAGACGACTGACTTTCTTTGTTTGTGCACTTGATTTTATACCCTCCCAACCACCGTGTCATCGATTCTGTTCATAACAAAGAGATCATACATGATCACAAGAGTAGATGTGCCAGTGTAAGGCTTTCTGGTAAGACAACAATTTTTAATTGGGCCAGATGTACCTTAGGTTTGCAGATCTTGGACTCTGGCCGATGATTAGTGATCTTGTTTTTCTACACAAGGATGGCTGACTGGATACATTCTAATTAGGTAAGACCTTGATATGCCTTTAGGCATGGCAGTTGTGGTCAGTGCAGGCTTGTTCTCTTACAGAATGTTACTTGACCTGTGTGAGCCTTGACGTCATCATAGTGAGAAAGCATCACCTAAGTGCTTATGCTCTTGCTTCAAAGCAATGCTTAAGCCTTGATGTTTCTAGACTAATGCTGACTCCTGTCCTTCATTATGAGCTCTCTCTCTCTTCTTTAATACCCTCTGCAGTGTTGATTTTTTAGGCTCAGAATTACCTCTACAGTAGCCTGGCCTTTAACCGTGCAATATCTACCCGGCCACAGACAAATGTCCTCTGCATTCACCGTCTCATTGAACATTCTGACAATAACTGTTTTAGAAGCATTGTCAGTCAGTTTCTCCACAATGAAAGCAGCAAACTGGGTTTTGGCATTTTCAAATCGTGCCCAGAAGTCCCTCCAAAGGGCAGCAGATCTAAAGCTGACATCAAAACCTTTATTAAATGGCAGTGACAGTATACAGTTCAAGTCGTTTGGAGTAAAGTTTAGGGCTTTCTGGAGGAGCTTCCGGCAGAGATCGAGTCACGACATCACTTGCTCGGCCCGGTCACGGTATTAGTCCGGCAGAGTACAGGGACAGAAGTCCTCTGGGCCACTGAAAGTTGAAAGACTTTCCAACAGGAATGTGTGGAATTTCCTCCCAAGAGCTGGTAATAACCAATGCCACAGGAAGGCAAGGATTTTTACCACCAAGAAGAGGCGATCGCAGCGAAATATTGTACACAAAGCTTTTGGCTGTGTATGCGATGTTGACGGCAAGCATGAGCGCTTGAGATGTAAAGCGTAAGCCCCTGCATACCACACGTCCCGTTGGCAGTGGCTGCAAGTCCAAAGTTATGGGCCGATGTGTGTTTGCAGCTGGAGAAAGAGCTGGGGCGAGCGTAAGCTGTTATTGCACATGGTGAGGGAGGGGGTGCACCGTTCCTGGAGATACTGCAATACCGGGTCGATGCGTGGAGTGGACGGAGCAAGCCCCTATTCCATCTCCCTGTTCCAGAAATCCATTTAATATATGGTCCCCGGGTAGGGGACGTATCAGATATTAAACTGATAAGAACAGATACTACACTTGATCTTAGCCAAAAGGCCGAGAAGCGATAACTCTCACACGCTCAGAGGGAAGCGCCCCTCTCCCGGACAGGTCACTCCCACGGACGGTTTGGACCTCCCGCCACACACTTGAACCACACGTCAGCAAATGGCACACAAAGCACAGCCACTAGCCAAGGACTAACGGGTCATATCATTGCAGGAAAAGAAAGCATTTGGCCAACGCATCTTCTGGACCCCTGCGCATCTCGTGGTGCGTTAAGGTCCAGTCGGAAAATAGGAACCTCTGGGGAGTCAAAGTGGAGCACTGAACCACCAGATCCCAGGGAAAGCTGTAAATATGGGACGCAGATCAAAGCGGACTGTGAATCCCACGACAAGCAGGTGAAGACGGTGCCTTTTCACAAGCCAACAGCTCACCTCCCACAAATCAAACGCAGCTGTATATGCCTCTGGTGGACAATGGAGCCAACTGCCAAACATCTCTCTTCACAGGAGATGCTGAGGTCCCCGCCCCCTTCAATGTAGAGGATGATGTATTGTGTTGCCCCCCCACATTCATAACCACCACCCCAAAAATTGCACTAAACCAGCTGTTTTAGTCAAACCTCTGCTACGGGGAAAACGTAGGCCAAATGGGAAAACGCTGGGACGGTATCTGTTTTAAGGACCATGACCTCTCCACCGCATGTCAGTTTTCTCCATTTCCATGATGACTAGATCCGTACTCTTAAATCAAGTCAAATGTCAGAACCAAACAACTAATCTCATTCATAAAAATTCATCCTCGCTTAAAGGCAGTCAAACTATTGTTTCAGGGATACGACGGCTCCAGCACTTTCCACCCAGCAGCCACACGCTGACTGGACTCTGCCCAGCGGCACAACTGGCCCAGTCTGCTTTTTCCTCCAGGCTTTTCTAAGCAGACACAAATGGCTGAGCAGCCACAGCTGGAAGTCCATCCTCGTAGCAAACAGCAACAACTTCACCATTTTCCATGCAACAAATTGTGTGTAAGTTGTACTGTGTTTCTTGCAGTCCTTCTTTGCATAATGTTTGTTACTTGCTGGGATCCACGGGCACCGTCCATGGCTCTGTTCAACTCCATCACTGATCGTGGGATTCCATTTACAGTGCATGATGGGAAATCAAGCACTGACATTATTCCAACTAGAACAATAAGAACAGCACTGGTGCCTTGAAATAGAATGCTAGTGTAAAGACAGTGTGTTGGAGCGCTGTTTGAAAAAATGAACAGTGTGAATCTACAATTGTTTTCTTGGGTGCTTTCATGCAGCAATGCTGCATTGCATGATGGGAAGTAGAATCAAGGCATTTGATCACAATTCAACCTTCTCTTTCAAAATTATTTTCATTGATTTTTCCATGGATGCATGTTCATATCAACTGACAGGGTAAACAGGATTTAATCCAATACATCCACAAAGTTGTGAGGTACAATAATAATAATGATATTACCAAGATTATATAGAATCAAACTATTCCAAAACAGTGCAAGTAGAATATAACATGAAAAATAACCGTACATGAGAAGGAAAAAAAACAACAACAACAACGACAGAGGAATGAAATGAAACTGAAATAATAACAATAATTAGAAGAAAAAAAAAGATATAAATGAAAGACAGGCAAGAGACACACGGACAGACAGACAAGGAGGGAACACATAGAGGAAGGGAAAGATTGGGGGTGGGGGGTCCAGTTGCACGTTGAATTGTTCTTACTCAGGGAAAGATTGGGGATGGGGGGTCCAGTTGCACGTTGAATTGTTCTTACTCAGCCAGGGTTCACGACGTTGTTACTGGTCAGCTGGTAGTCCATCACTCTACTTGTAGTCCATCTAGTTGCTTAACAAATCCAATAAGGTCATCCCATGTCTTGTGAAAGTTCTGAAGAGCACCATTAACATTATACCTGATCTTGTCTAGCTTGAGATTGCACATGATACTCTTGATGAGATGTGTGTGGGTGGGTGCACAATTCAAACTTCTCAAGGAAATAATTGCAACTCTTAGTGAGCCTTGGAAAAGCAGGGATGTAGAGTGGATGTGAAGTGATGTTCCAGGCTGTGTGTGTGTGTGTGTGTGTGTGTGTGTGTGTGTGTGTGTGTGTGGTTTTGTTCCACTGTGCCAGTGTGAGCACCATGAGACAGAGTGGTGTGTGTGTGTGAAGGGGGCTCCAGCGTGCGTGTCGGTGACTTCATACTTACCTGGCAGGGGAGATACCATGATCAAGAAGGTGGTTCACCCAGGGCGAGGCTCAGCCATTGCACTCCGGCTGTGCTGACCCCTGCGAATTCCCCAAATGTGGGAATCTCGACTGCATAATTTATGGTAGTGGGGGACTGCGTCCGCGCTCTCCCCTGATCAGCGTGTCCAAAGACAACAGCCTTACAAATACACACGCCACGGCTTGCCCAATGCACGGCCTTATACGTCATGCTCGCTTGGGCAACAAACATCACTGCCCGTTTCACATTTCTCCTTCTATTTCTTATCATTCCACATGCTTGGACTATGTTCTTCTCTTAACCGTTTCATCAACCGCGTTTGCCTGCCAGTCACATACGCACAAGTCAAAACATGGATGACTGGACATTTCTCTTCAGCACAATCCTAGTTCCATCTTTAAACTGGAGCCCGTGCGATCAAGCTATTTGTCACTGAAAAGGATTGTTGAAGGTCAGCCCTGCATCAGCCTGTGATTGGTCCTCCTCACCGTCTGAACTAGCTCCGCCCTCTGCCCGCATCACCTCGTCCTCGCCCGAGCTCTCCGTTGATGAGGCTGTTGCAGGCCCCTCCCCTTCTCCCGCCTCACCCGCCTCCTCTACTCCAGTCACAGGATTTGGCGGGAGATTTGAACTTGCTTGGTCTTGTCTGCCGTTTCCTCCATTTTCATTTTGTTTGGCTGCCTTCAGTTTGTTGGCAAAAGACTTTGGGCAACCTCTGAAGAGGTGGTTTGACTCTGCACAGAGGTCGCACCTCCTGCCATTGGAGCACTCCTCCAAGGTGTGCCCACTTTCCTGGCCATTGCTGATGGGGACTTTGTCAACCTTACAAGAAGAACAGCCTCTCCAGCCAGAAGCTATGAGCCCTGTGATATTCATCATCTATGATGACATGATGGTTTATGATGTCATAAGGGGGCTTTGTTGGCAGCTGTGAGCCCTGCGACATCATCATCATCTATGATGACATGATGGTTTATGATGTCATAGGGGGCTTTGTTGGAACACTGGTGCTTTTGTGTTTATTCAAGCTTTACAACGGCGGCGAATGGAGGCCTGCTGGAGTGGGTGATGTCACAGCCTTCTGACCAATCAGCTCTCAGTATTCAGTGATGACCTCATCTCCGAGGTCAGGCAGAGCCTATATAGGCGGGGGCCTCTCCTCACCTCATTTGGTCACGTGCACAACTCCTCCCACTCTCTGTAGCGCTTTAAAAATGGCAGGCCGCATGGGGACCCTCCAAGCACAGTTCCAAGCGCCATCCTCATCCCTCACTTTGGTAGTGATGTGGAAAACTTCGGTCCAAATCAGGCCAGATTGACTTCAAAAACTTCTTAGACTTGGTACCAAAAACACTAATAAAATAAGTCTTGGAGGCTTCAAAATTAAGACTGAAACGAGGCAGCGTCTCAAGCAGGCAGGTTTATTTTCATTCGAGATCTCAAAATGGAAACAAACAGTGAGTCGATCACGAAAGATAGACGACTGACTTTCTTTGTTTGTGCACTTGATTTTATACCCTCCCAACCACCGTGTCATCGATTCTGTTCATAACAAAGAGATCATACATGATCACAAGAGTAGATGTGCCAGTGTAAGGCTTTCTGGTAAGACAAGAATTTTTAATTGGGCCAGATGTACCTTAGGTTTGCAGATCTTGGACTCTGGCCGATGATTAGTGATCTTGTTTTTCTACACAAGGATGGCTGACTGGATACATTCTAATTAGGTAAGACCTTGATATGCCTTGAGGCATGGCAGTTGTGGTCAGTGCAGGCTTGTTCTCTTACAGAATGTTACTTGACCTGTGTGAGCCTTGACGTCATCATAGTGAGAAAGCATCACCTAAGTGCTTATGCTCTTGCTTCAAAGCAATGCTTAAGCCTTGATGTTTCTAGACTAATGCTGACTCCTGTCCTTCATTATGAGCTCTCTCTCTCTTCTTTAATACCCTCTGCAGTGTTGATTTTTTTAGGCTCAGAATTACCTCTACAGTAGCCTGGCCTTTAACCGTGCAATATCTACCCGGCCACAGACAAATGTCCTCTGCATTCACCGTCTCATTGAACATTCTGACAATAACTGTTTTAGAAGCATTGTCAGTCAGTTTCTCCACAATGAAAGCAGCAAACTGGGTTTTGGCATTTTCAAATCGTGCCCAGAAGTCCCTCCAAAGGGCAGCAGATCTAAAGCTGACATCAAAACCTTTATTAAATGGCAGTGACAGTATACAGTTCAAGTCGTTTGGAGTAAAGTTTAGGGCTTTCTGGAGGAGCTTCCGGCAGAGATCGAGTCACGACATCACTTGCTCGGCCCGGTCACGGTATTAGTCCGGCAGAGTACAGGGACAGAAGTCCTCTGGGCCACTGAAAGTTGAAAGACTTTCCAACAGGAATGTGTGGAATTTCCTCCCAAGAGCTGGTAATAACCAATGCCACAGGAAGGCAAGGATTTTTACCACCAAGAAGAGGCGATCGCAGCGAAATATTGTACACAAAGCTTTTGGCTGTGTATGCGATGTTGACGGCAAGCATGAGCGCTTGAGATGTAAAGCGTAAGCCCCTGCATACCACACGTCCCGTTGGCAGTGGCTGCAAGTCCAAAGTTATGGGCCGATGTGTGTTTGCAGCTGGAGAAAGAGCTGGGGCGAGCGTAAGCTGTTATTGCACATGGTGAGGGAGGGGGTGCACCGTTCCTGGAGATACTGCAATACCGGGTCGATGCGTGGAGTGGACGGAGCAAGCCCCTATTCCATCTCCCTGTTCCAGAAATCCATTTAATATATGGTCCCCGGGTAGGGGACGTATCAGATATTAAACTGATAAGAACAGATACTACACTTGATCTTAGCCAAAAGGCCGAGAAGCGATAACTCTCACACGCTCAGAGGGAAGCGCCCCTCTCCCGGACAGGTCACTCCCACGGACGGTTTGGACCTCCCGCCACACACTTGAACCACACGTCAGCAAATGGCACACAAAGCACAGCCACTAGCCAAGGACTAACGGGTCATATCATTGCAGGAAAAGAAAGCATTTGGCCAACGCATCTTCTGGACCCCTGCGCATCTCGTGGTGCGTTAAGGTCCAGTCGGAAAATAGGAACCTCTGGGGAGTCAAAGTGGAGCACTGAACCACCAGATCCCAGGGAAAGCTGTAAATATGGGACGCAGATCAAAGCGGACTGTGAATCCCACGACAAGCAGGTGAAGACGGTGCCTTTTCACAAGCCAACAGCTCACCTCCCACAAATCAAACGCAGCTGTATATGCCTCTGGTGGACAATGGAGCCAACTGCCAAACATCTCTCTTCACAGGAGATGCTGAGGTCCCCGCCCCCTTCAATGTAGAGGGTGATGTATTGTGTTGCCCCCCCACATTCATAACCACCACCCCAAAAATTGCACTAAACCAGCTGTTTTAGTCAAACCTCTGCTACGGGGAAAACGTAGGCCAAATGGGAAAACGCTGGGACGGTATCTGTTTTAAGGACCATGACCTCTCCACCGCATGTCAGTTTTCTCCATTTCCATGATGACTAGATCCGTACTCTTAAATCAAGTCAAATGTCAGAACCAAACAACTAATCTCATTCATAAACATTCATCCTCGCTTAAAGGCAGTCAAACTATTGTTTCAGGGATACGACGGCTCCAGCACTTTCCACCCAGCAGCCACACGCTGACTGGACTCTGCCCACACGCTGACTGGACTCTGCCCAGCGGCACAACTGGCCCAGTCTGCTTTTTCCTCCAGGCTTTTCTAAGCAGACACAAATGGCTGAGCAGCCACAGCTGGAAGTCCATCCTCGTAGCAAACAGCAACAACTTCACCATTTTCCATGCAACAAATTGTGTGTAAGTTGTACTGTGTTTCTTGCAGTCCTTCTTTGCATAATGTTTGTTACTTGCTGGGATCCACGGGCACCGTCCATGGCTCTGTTCAACTCCATCACTGATCGTGGGATTCCATTTACAGTGCATGATGGGAAATCAAGCACTGACATTATTCCAACTAGAACAATAAGAACAGCACTGGTGCCTTGAAATAGAATGCTAGTGTAAAGACAGTGTGTTGGAGCGCTGTTTGAAAAAATGAACAGTGTGAATCTACAATTGTTTTCTTGGGTGCTTTCATGCAGCAATGCTGCATTGCATGATGGGAAGTAGAATCAAGGCATTTGATCACAATTCAACCTTCTCTTTCAAAATTATTTTCATTGATTTTTCCATGGATGCATGTTCATATCAACTGACAGGGTAAACAGGATTTAATCCAATACATCCACAAAGTTGTGAGGTACAATAATAATAATGATATTACCAAGATTATATAGAATCAAACTATTCCAAAACAGTGCAAGTAGAATATAACATGAAAAATAACCGTACATGAGAAGGAAAAAAAAACAACAACAACAACGACAGAGGAATGAAATGAAACTGAAATAATAACAATAATTAGAAGAAAAAAAAAGATATAAATGAAAGACAGGCAAGAGACACACGGACAGACAGACAAGGAGGGAACACATAGAGGAAGGGAAAGATTGGGGGTGGGGGGTCCAGTTGCACGTTGAATTGTTCTTACTCAGGGAAAGATTGGGGATGGGGGGTCCAGTTGCACGTTGAATTGTTCTTACTCAGCCAGGGTTCACGACGTTGTTACTGGTCAGCTGGTAGTCCATCACTCTACTTGTAGTCCATCTAGTTGCTTAACAAATCCAATAAGGTCATCCCATGTCTTGTGAAAGTTCTGAAGAGCACCATTAACATTATACCTGATCTTGTCTAGCTTGAGATTGCACATGATACTCTTGATGAGATGTGTGTGGGTGGGTGCACAATTCAAACTTCTCAAGGAAATAATTGCAACTCTTAGTGAGCCTTGGAAAAGCAGGGATGTAGAGTGGATGTGAAGTGATGTTCCAGGCTGTGTGTGTGTGTGTGTGTGTGTGTGTGTGTGTGTGGTTTTGTTCCACTGAGCCAGTGTGAGCACCATGAGACAGAGTGGTGTGTGTGTGTGAAGGGGGCTCCAGCGTGCGTGTCGGTGACTTCATACTTACCTGGCAGGGGAGATACCATGATCAAGAAGGTGGTTCACCCGCTCAAGAAACATCCTAAGACTCTGCCTGGAAATGGCCTCGGCTTCAGCTGGTTCCCGTAGGAATGCAGTTCGATTTGTGCTCCTTGAAGAATTGGAAATGGACAGACTACAGTTCAGCCGCAATGTCATCCAGAAGGAACTGGGCTTTACACCGCCACAGCTGGACTATGTTTTTGCCCTGCCTGGAAAGAAGACATTTGAGGTGATCTTTACTACTTATACTCTGTTTGAACAATGCCTTGAGCGCTACAACCAGAAGAAGGATAACAACCAAAGACTGAGTAAAGTGCATCTCATCCCCCTTTCAGAGAGGGAAGCAAAAACAGTTACTGTTATCATGTATTCTGAAAAAGTAACGACTGAAGACATCACTACATGGTTGTCTTTCCACTGCACTGTCTTACGCACCATGGAGCTCAGAGATGAGGATGGTATCAAAACTGGGGCTAGACGCTTTTATGTAAGGCTGAAGACTGATGGTGATTCCGGGAAACTCTGCCACCTGCCTTCCACTATTCAGCTGGGACCAGTTAGAGGCCATGTTTTCTATGCTGGGCAGCCAAAAACCTGTAGGAAGTGCGGCTCTACATCCCACCTTGCAGCCGAATGTAATGCTACCTTCTGCAGAAACTGCCAAAGGGTGGATCATTACACCAAAGACTGTGATCAACCAATGAGATGCAACCTATGTGGTTCAAACACCCACACATTTAGGGGTTGCCCCAAGTCATATGCTAATAGAACCAGACGTTTTACCACTACCTTCCAAGACCCTGAACCCATACCAGCAGAGGAACAGCATGACCCTGAGGAGTCAGACAAAAATGAGAGCGAACCAGGATTCCCTCACCACAACCAGCCAAGACATGGTGACCAGCAGCAACCAGTGTCTGTAGGCCAAGGAAGCCTGGAACCTACTGGTGAGGGAATTCAGTTGTGTTCCACCCCCCAAGAAGACCACCAAGGGACTGGAGATGAGGACCACACCTGCCAGGTGACCGCTCACTTTCAATATGACCAGCCAACCTCCGAGCCTCAAGAGATGCAGCTGTCCCAAGAGGATCTCCCAGCAGGCCAGACAGGGCAGACATCTGTAGAGAGCGCTCCTGTCTTAGCCAAAGACTGTAGAGATCTTCTGGACTTTATGCTTGCAGACCTGCCCTCTACTAGTAGCTCAACCAGTACCCCTCAGGGAATGTGCCAAGTCCTACCTGGGGACATGGAGGCCCCGTCTTCTTCCCCTTTACTCCCCAATGTCCCCAACGTACTCCTGGAAGCAACGCCATCCCGGAAGCACCCCCGGAAAACATCAAGTGATTCCTCTTCTCGGAGTCCAGACCTAGAGGTATGGTCTGACCCTTTGCCTATTTCCCCCCCTTTCTTGGACCCCCAGAGCTTGTCTGCCTTTTCTGCTGCCACCCAAATGAATAGTAGTGTGGGGGAAACAGAAAGGGGCTGGAGAAACCAAAAGAAGAAGAAAAAGAAAAAGGACAAACCCCCACCCCCACTGGTATGAAATGTTCTGTAGGCCCTTGATTTCCCTCAACACAAATCCGTAATGTCAACAATTAAGATTTGCACTATTAACACTAGAGGCCTTAATGACTCTGTTAAATGTCAGTCTGTTTTCAGTTTCTTATATAGAGGTGGGGGGGACATATTCCTTCTACAGGAATGTTCCATTGCCTTCAAAGATAATTACAAACTGTATGAAAACAGATGGGCACATGGACAGTCAGTGTGGTCGGGGGACAATAAGAACAGAGCCTCTGGCTTGGCAATCCTATTCAATAGCCAACTCTTTCGCATCCAGAAGGTTGAGAGGGTCATAGATGGTAGATTGCTGTTGGTAGACGTGGAGGGAAAAGGAGCCAAATTTAGAGTTATAAACATTTACTGCCCCACTGAGACTCAAGACCGTATTACTGTATTACAGACTGTACAAACTCTGATTCACTGTGGGAGGGAAGTTATCATCGGGGGGGATTTTAACTGTCTTGTGGACATAACAGACAGAAAATCCACCTCTCCTGTGAAATTAGATGCCAGTTCTTATGTGCTCCAGAATATGATTAAAGATTGTAAACTTGTCGATACCTATAGACAAAAAAATCCTAATACACCAGGGTATACTTGGACAAATGGGAGAACCTTTTCTCGTATAGATTTTCTGTTTACCACACCAGGAGTCACACCAGTGAATTGTGCAATTGAACCAGTGCCTTTCTCAGACCACCATAAACTAGACTGCTTATTAGAAATCAGCAACTCTATTAAGGCTGGGCCAGGTATTTGGAAACTTAACACAAGCCTTTTAGACAATCCAGAGGTGGTGGCAAGATATAAGGATAAACTTAACCAGTGGTTCACTTTGCAGCCCTTGTTTGACTCCATAGGAGAGTGGTGGGAGGACGTTAAATGTAAAACAAGGAAGTTTTTCATGGCCGAAGGCAAAAAAGCAGCAGCAAAGAAACGGGCTTTCCAAAAAAGAATGCAGGCTAAGTTGCAACGTTACTACCTTCTTTCCCTGTCTGGTTTTGAGGTCAATGAGGATATAGCTAAACTAAAAAAAGACATGATGAAATTATATAATGAAAAGAGTAGAGGGGTTCTCATGAGGAGCAGGGTGCAACACTTAGAAGAAAATGAAAAGTGTACTCGTTACTTTTTCAATAAACTGGCCAAATCCAGACATTGTATTGAAGCTGTGTTAGACAGAGAAGGGAAAGAGGTTAGTGATCAACAAGAGGTACTCAGGGTTGTCAGGTCTTTCTACCGCGACCTCTATCAAGATAGTGCCATATCTGAACAGTCAATCAGTTTCTTTTTGACACATTTAACAACAAAACTGAATGATACAGATAGTGATTTGCTTGAGAGAGACTTGACAATCAATGAGTTAACAAAAGCTATGCAGAGTATGCAGAATAATAAATCTCCTGGTCTGGACGGTCTACCCAAGGAGTATTACAGCACCTTTTGGGACCAGCTAAAAAATCCTCTATTGCAAGTGTTTAAAGAGAGTTTCTCTAGAGGTACACTACCCCTTTCACTAAGAACAGGTTCTATCTCCCTTCTTAAAAAAAAAGGAGACAGAAAAGACTTGAAGAACTGGAGACCTTTAACCTTGCTTGGAGTTGATGTTAAAATCCTGTCAAAGGCCCTTTTTTTTCGGATGCAACCAGTAGTCCATCAGCTGGTTAGCATAGATCAAACATGTGGAGTTGTAGGCCGGTCCATGTCCGACAGCCTGGCCTTAGTTAGAGATTCTTACCTGTTTGCCCAAGATCGTCATCTTCCTCTTTGCATTCTGGGGCTAGATTTGGAGAAAGCCTTTGATAGTATTAGTCACCAGTACCTTAAAGCTGTTTTGAACCATCTCAATTTTGGTAATACATTCAGAACCTGGGTAGACCTACTCTATGCAGACATTTCTAGTGTAGTTTTAGTAAATGGAAAATACACAGATCCATTTAAAGTCAAGTCAGGTGTACGACAGGGTTGTTCACTTTCCCCTATGTTATTCATCCTTGCAATTGAACCTCTCGCATGTGTTTTGAGACAAGAGAGAATTATCAGAGGTTTTCCAATTCCAGGGGCATCGGGTAAAGAGGCAAAACTTAGTTTGTACATGGATGACCTAACCCTCCTTCTCACAGATAATAAGTCCGTAAGAGACACTTTAGATATTTGTGATCTTTTTACTGCTGCATCAGGAACAAAAGTCAATAAAGATAAATGTGAATTACTCTACCTCAACTGGAGAGAGCCAGTGGAACACCTAGGCCTTATTAAAAAAAAAGATACGATCAAAATTTTAGGGGTACACATTGGGAAAAACATGGAAAAAATTAATTGGGAGTCAAAATTATCAAAAATTAGAGGAAAACTAATTCAGTGGCAAGACAGGGACTTATCAATAACAGGAAAAGTACTTGTCATAAAAGCAGAAATTCTTGCACCCCTGACTTTCCTAGCAACCACTTTTCCAGTCCCACACAGGTTTATGATGACAATTAGAAAAATGGTTTTCCAGTTCATATGGGAGGGAAAACACGAGAGAATTAAACGTGAAATAATGTGCAGGCCATTAGAGATGGGGGGTAAAGGTGTCCCAGACATTGAGAACAAACTAAAGGCGATGTTTGTGACTCCGATTTTAAAAGCTTGCTTGAAGCCTGAGGCAGGGCCAAGTTGGGCTCATTTTGCCCTGTTTTGGGTAGGGTGTGGTGTGCTTAGAGCGTGGGGGGAAAGGCCACCACAAACCATCCCATACGCACAAACATGGCCAAAAATTTATGATACAGTATTATCATGTTTAAAGAAAGGCATATCTCAACTTGCATACGACAAAATAACAAGAAAGGGTATAGAACAGGCCTTGTCACCCTTTCTCTCAAGGTTAACTCCCGCGGGCACATTAACAGAAGAAGTTTCAAAAATGGCATGGTGTAATATTAATAACTCCAGTTTAACCAATAATCACAAAGATTTAGCTTGGCAAGTTGCCCACAAGTGTTTACCCACGAGAGCTTTCCTTGAGGGAAGAAAATTCAGCCACAGTGCTAAGTGTCCTAGGCCTTCCTGTGGTGATAATGAAACTGTAGAACATCTTTTCTGGTCATGCCCTTTTGCGAAAACTGTGTGGTTTCTTGTGTCACCATGGCTGAAAACTTTGTATAAAGTCCCAGTATGTTTTGAAGATATAGCGTATGGTTGCTTGCAAAAAAACTCAAAAGCTAAGATTATTAAATGGTGGGTTGTTATTAATTGTGTAAAAGAAAGCCTGTGGAAAGCAAGAAATGTATGTGTTATGAAAAAGTATTGTGTATCACAAGAAATTGTTATAAGATCTATGTTAAGTATTTTCAACGATTATATGTTGAAGGATAAGACAACAACAGACAAGAAAACAAAATTGCAATTATGGAAAGTTCCAAAAACTGCATTGTTTGAGAACGCATAATCTGCTTCAGTGGAAAATAATGAAATTTGTGATGATTTTAGGGTGAAACTTTAAATGTAGTGATGTGAAATTAATTGTGTGTTTTTGATTTTTGTCCCTAAGGTAACCCTGTATTGGACTAAATAAACGTTTAAAAATTGAAAATTGAAAATTGGTTCACCCAGGGCGAGGCTCAGCCATTGCACTCCGGCTGTGCTGACCCCTGCGAATTCCCCAAATGTGGGAATCTCGACTGCATAATTTATGGTAGTGGGGGACTGCGTCCGCGCTCTCCCCTGATCAGCGTGTCCAAAGACAACAGCCTTACAAATACACACGCCACGGCTTGCCCAATGCACTGCCTTATACGTCATGCTCGCTTGGGCAACAAACATCACTGCCCGTTTCACATTTCTCCTTCTATTTCTTATCATTCCACATGCTTGGACTATGTTCTTCTCTTAACCGTTTCATCAACCGCGTTTGCCTGCCAGTCACATACGCACAAGTCAAAACATGGATGACTGGACATTTCTCTTCAGCACAATCCTAGTTCCATCTTTAAACTGGAGCCCGTGCGATCAAGCTATTTGTCACTGAAAAGGATTGTTGAAGGTCAGCCCTGCATCAGCCTGTGATTGGTCCTCCTCACCGTCTGAACTAGCTCCGCCCTCTGCCCGCATCACCTCGTCCTCGCCCGAGCTCTCCGTTGATGAGGCTGTTGCAGGCCCCTCCCCTTCTCCCGCCTCACCCGCCTCCTCTACTCCAGTCACAGGATTTGGCGGGAGATTTGAACTTGCTTGGTCTTGTCTGCCGTTTCCTCCATTTTCATTTTGTTTGGCTGCCTTCAGTTTGTTGGCAAAAGACTTTGGGCAACCTCTGAAGAGGTGGTTTGACTCTGCACAGAGGTCGCACCTCCTGCCATTGGAGCACTCCTCCAAGGTGTGCCCACTTTCCTGGCCATTGCTGGATGGGGACTTTGTCAACCTTACAAGAAGAACAGCCTCTCCAGCCAGAAGCTATGAGCCCTGTGATATTCATCATCTATGATGACATGATGGTTTATGATGTCATAAGGGGGCTTTGTTGGCAGCTGTGAGCCCTGCGACATCATCATCATCTATGATGACATGATGGTTTATGATGTCATAGGGGGCTTTGTTGGAACACTGGTGCTTTTGTGTTTATTCAAGCTTTACAACGGCGGCGAATGGAGGCCTGCTGGAGTGGGTGATGTCACAGCCTTCTGACCAATCAGCTCTCAGTATTCAGTGATGACCTCATCTCCGAGGTCAGGCAGAGCCTATATAGGCAGGGGCCTCTCCTCACCTCATTTGGTCACGTGCACAACTCCTCCCGGGGACTTTGTCAACCTTACAAGAAGAACAGCCTCTCCAGCCAGAAGCTATGAGCCCTGTGATATTCATCATCTATGATGACATGATGGTTTATGATGTCATAAGGGGGCTTTGTTGGCAGCTGTGAGCCCTGCGACATCATCAT
Source organism: Myripristis murdjan (assembly GCF_902150065.1). Lineage (NCBI taxonomy): Eukaryota > Metazoa > Chordata > Actinopteri > Holocentriformes > Holocentridae > Myripristis > Myripristis murdjan. Next base: position 26,895,857 of record NC_043997.1, read on the forward strand.
CATCTATGATGACATGATGGTTTATGATGTCATAGGGGGCTTTGTTGGAACACTGGTGCTTTTGTGTTTATTCAAGCTTTACAACGGCGGCGAATGGAGGCCTGCTGGAGTGGGTGATGTCACAGCCTTCTGACCAATCAGCTCTCAGTATTCAGTGATGACCTCATCTCCGAGGTCAGGCAGAGCCTATATAGGCGGGGGCCTCTCCTCACCTCATTTGGTCACGTGCACAACTCCTCCCACTCTCTGTAGCGCTTTAAAAATGGCAGGCCGCATGGGGACCCTCCAAGCACAGTTCCAAGCGCCATCCTCATCCCTCACTTTGGTAGTGATGTGGAAAACTTCGGTCCAAATCAGGCCAGATTGACTTCAAAAACTTCTTAGACTTGGTACCAAAAACACTAATAAAATAAGTCTTGGAGGCTTCAAAATTAAGACTGAAACGAGGCAGCGTCTCAAGCAGGCAGGTTTATTTTCATTCGAGATCTCAAAATGGAAACAAACAGTGAGTCGATCACAAAAGATAGACGACTGACTTTCTTTGTTTGTGCACTTGATTTTATACCCTCCCAACCACCGTGTCATCGATTCTGTTCATAACAAAGAGATCATACATGATCACAAGAGTAGATGTGCCAGTGTAAGGCTTTCTGGTAAGACAACAATTTTTAATTGGGCCAGATGTACCTTAGGTTTGCAGATCTTGGACTCTGGCCGATGATTAGTGATCTTGTTTTTCTACACAAGGATGGCTGACTGGATACATTCTAATTAGGTAAGACCTTGATATGCCTTTAGGCATGGCAGTTGTGGTCAGTGCAGGCTTGTTCTCTTACAGAATGTTACTTGACCTGTGTGAGCCTTGACGTCATCATAGTGAGAAAGCATCACCTAAGTGCTTATGCTCTTGCTTCAAAGCAATGCTTAAGCCTTGATGTTTCTAGACTAATGCTGACTCCTGTCCTTCATTATGAGCTCTCTCTCTCTTCTTTAATACCCTCTGCAGTGTTGATTTTTTTAGGCTCAGAATTACCTCTACAGTAGCCTGGCCTTTAACCGTGCAATATCTACCCGGCCACAGACAAATGTCCTCTGCATTCACCGTCTCATTGAACATTCTGACAATAACTGTTTTAGAAGCATTGTCAGTCAGTTTCTCCACAATGAAAGCAGCAAACTGGGTTTTGGCATTTTCAAATCGTGCCCAGAAGTCCCTCCAAAGGGCAGCAGATCTAAAGCTGACATCAAAACCTTTATTAAATGGCAGTGACAGTATACAGTTCAAGTCGTTTGGAGTAAAGTTTAGGGCTTTCTGGAGGAGCTTCCGGCAGAGATCGAGTCACGACATCACTTGCTCGGCCCGGTCACGGTATTAGTCCGGCAGAGTACAGGGACAGAAGTCCTCTGGGCCACTGAAAGTTGAAAGACTTTCCAACAGGAATGTGTGGAATTTCCTCCCAAGAGCTGGTAATAACCAATGCCACAGGAAGGCAAGGATTTTTACCACCAAGAAGAGGCGATCGCAGAGAAATATTGTACACAAAGCTTTTGGCTGTGTATGCGATGTTGACGGCAAGCATAGCGCTTGAGATGTAAAGCGTAAGCCCCTGCATACCACACGTCCCGTTGGCAGTGGCTGCAAGTCCAAAGTTATGGGCCGATGTGTGTTTGCAGCTGGAGAAAGAGCTGGGGCGAGCGTAAGCTGTTATTGCACATGGTGAGGGAGGGGGTGCACCGTTCCTGGAGATACTGCAATACCGGGTCGATGCGTGGAGTGGACGGAGCAAGCCCCTATTCCATCTCCCTGTTCCAGAAATCCATTTAATATATGGTCCCCGGGTAGGGGACGTATCAGATATTAAACTGATAAGAACAGATACTACACTTGATCTTAGCCAAAAGGCCGAGAAGCGATAACTCTCACACCCTCAGAGGGAAGCGCCCCTCTCCCGGACAGGTCACTCCCACGGACGGTTTGGACCTCCCGCCACACACTTGAACCACACGTCAGCAAATGGCACACAAAGCACAGCCACTAGCCAAGGACTAACGGGTCATATCATTGCAGGAAAAGAAAGCATTTGGCCAACGCATCTTCTGGACCCCTGCGCATCTCGTGGTGCGTTAAGGTCCAGTCGGAAAATAGGAACCTCTGGGGAGTCAAAGTGGAGCACTGAACCACCAGATCCCAGGGAAAGCTGTAAATATGGGACGCAGATCAAAGCGGACTGTGAATCCCACGACAAGCAGGTGAAGACGGTGCCTTTTCACAAGCCAACAGCTCACCTCCCACAAATCAAACGCAGCTGTATATGCCTCTGGTGGACAATGGAGCCAACTGCCAAACATCTCTCTTCACAGGAGATGCTGAGGTCCCCGCCCCCTTCAATGTAGAGGGTGATGTATTGTGTTGCCCCCCCACATTCATAACCACCACCCCAAAAATTGCACTAAACCAGCTGTTTTAGTCAAACCTCTGCTACGGGGAAAACGTAGGCCAAATGGGAAAACGCTGGGACGGTATCTGTTTTAAGGACCATGACCTCTCCACCGCATGTCAGTTTTCTCCATTTCCATGATGACTAGATCCGTACTCTTAAATCAAGTCAAATGTCAGAACCAAACAACTAATCTCATTCATAAACATTCATCCTCGCTTAAAGGCAGTCAAACTATTGTTTCAGGGATACGACGGCTCCAGCACTTTCCACCCAGCAGCCACACGCTGACTGGACTCTGCCCAGCGGCACAACTGGCCCAGTCTGCTTTTTCCTCCAGGCTTTTCTAAGCAGACACAAATGGCTGAGCAGCCACAGCTGGAAGTCCATCCTCGTAGCAAACAGCAACAACTTCACCATTTTCCATGCAACAAATTGTGTGTAAGTTGTACTGTGTTTCTTGCAGTCCTTCTTTGCATAATGTTTGTTACTTGCTGGGATCCACGGGCACCGTCCATGGCTCTGTTCAACTCCATCACTGATCGTGGGATTCCATTTACAGTGCATGATGGGAAATCAAGCACTGACATTATTCCAACTAGAACAATAAGAACAGCACTGGTGCCTTGAAATAGAATGCTAGTGTAAAGACAGTGTGTTGGAGCGCTGTTTGAAAAAATGAACAGTGTGAATCTACAATTGTTTTCTTGGGTGCTTTCATGCAGCAATGCTGCATTGCATGATGGGAAGTAGAATCAAGGCATTTGATCACAATTCAACCTTCTCTTTCAAAATTATTTTCATTGATTTTTCCATGGATGCATGTTCATATCAACTGACAGGGTAAACAGGATTTAATCCAATACATCCACAAAGTTGTGAGGTACAATAATAATAATGATATTACCAAGATTATATAGAATCAAACTATTCCAAAACAGTGCAAGTAGAATATAACATGAAAAATAACCGTACATGAGAAGGAAAAAAAAACAACAACAACAACGACAGAGGAATGAAATGAAACTGAAATAATAACAATAATTAGAAGAAAAAAAAAGATATAAATGAAAGACAGGCAAGAGACACACGGACAGACAGACAAGGAGGGAACACATAGAGGAAGGAAAGATTGGGGGTGGGGGGTCCAGTTGCACGTTGAATTGTTCTTACTCAGGGAAGGATTGGGGATGGGGGGTCCAGTTGCACGTTGAATTGTTCTTACTCAGCCAGGGTTCACGACGTTGTTACTGGTCAGCTGGTAGTCCATCACTCTACTTGTAGTCCATCTAGTTGCTTAACAAATCCAATAAGGTCATCCCATGTCTTGTGAAAGTTCTGAAGAGCACCATTAACATTATACCTGATCTTGTCTAGCTTGAGATTGCACATGATACTCTTGATGAGATGTGTGTGGGTGGGTGCACAATTCAAACTTCTCAAGGAAATAATTGCAACTCTTAGTGAGCCTTGGAAAAGCAGGGATGTAGAGTGGATGTGAAGTGATGTTCCAGGCTGTGTGTGTGTGTGTGTGTGGTTTTGTTCCACTGTGCCAGTGTGAGCACCATGAGACAGAGTGGTGTGTGTGTGTGAAGGGGGCTCCAGCGTGCGTGTCGGTGACTTCATACTTACCTGGCAGGGGAGATACCATGATCAAGAAGGTGGTTCACCCAGGGCGAGGCTCAGCCATTGCACTCCGGCTGTGATGACCCCTGCGAATTCCCCAAATGTGGGAATCTCGACTGCATAATTTATGGTAGTGGGGGACTGCGTCCGCGCTCTCCCCTGATCAGCGTGTCCAAAGACAACAGCCTTACAAATACACACGCCACGGCTTGCCCAATGCACGGCCTTATACGTCATGCTCGCTTGGGCAACAAACATCACTGCCCGTTTCACATTTCTCCTTCTATTTCTTATCATTCCACATGCTTGGACTATGTTCTTCTCTTAACCGTTTCATCAACCGCGTTTGCCTGCCAGTCACATACGCACAAGTCAAAACATGGATGACTGGACATTTCTCTTCAGCACAATCCTAGTTCCATCTTTAAACTGGAGCCCGTGCGATCAAGCTATTTGTCACTGAAAAGGATTGTTGAAGGTCAGCCCTGCATCAGCCTGTGATTGGTCCTCCTCACCGTCTGAACTAGCTCCGCCCTCTGCCCGCATCACCTCGTCCTCGCCCGAGCTCTCCGTTGATGAGGCTGTTGCAGGCCCCTCCCCTTCTCCCGCCTCACCCGCCTCCTCTACTCCAGTCACAGGATTTGGCGGGAGATTTGAACTTGCTTGGTCTTGTCTGCCGTTTCCTCCATTTTCATTTTGTTTGGCTGCCTTCAGTTTGTTGGCAAAAGACTTTGGGCAACCTCTGAAGAGGTGGTTTGACTCTGCACAGAGGTCGCACCTCCTGCCATTGGAGCTCTCCTCCAAGGTGTGCCCACTTTCCTGGCCATTGCTGGATGGGGACTTTGTCAACCTTACAAGAAGAACAGCCTCTCCAGCCAGAAGCTATGAGCCCTGTGATATTCATCATCTATGATGACATGATGGTTTATGATGTCATAAGGGGGCTTTGTTGGCAGCTGTGAGCCCTGCGACATCATCATCATCTATGATGACATGATGGTTTATGATGTCATAGGGGGCTTTGTTGGAACACTGGTGCTTTTGTGTTTATTCAAGCTTTACAACGGCGGCGAATGGAGGCCTGCTGGAGTGGGTGATGTCACAGCCTTCTGACCAATCAGCTCTCAGTATTCAGTGATGACCTCATCTCCGAGGTCAGGCAGAGCCTATATAGGCGGGGGCCTCTCCTCACCTCATTTGGTCACGTGCACAACTCCTCCCGGGGACTTTGTCAACCTTACAAGAAGAACAGCCTCTCCAGCCAGAAGCTATGAGCCCTGTGATATTCATCATCTATGATGACATGATGGTTTATGATGTCATAAGGGGGCTTTGTTGGCAGCTGTGAGCCCTGCGACATCATCATCATCTATGATGACATGATGGTTTATGATGTCATAGGGGGCTTTGTTGGAACACTGGTGCTTTTGTGTTTATTCAAGCTTTACAACGGCGGCGAATGGAGGCCTGCTGGAGTGGGTGATGTCACAGCCTTCTGACCAATCAGCTCTCAGTATTCAGTGATGACCTCATCTCCGAGGTCAGGCAGAGCCTATATAGGCGGGGGCCTCTCCTCACCTCATTTGGTCACGTGCACAACTCCTCCCACTCTCTGTAGCGCTTTAAAAATGGCAGGCCGCATGGGGACCCTCCAAGCACAGTTCCAAGCGCCATCCTCATCCCTCACTTTGGTAGTGATGTGGAAAACTTCGGTCCAAATCAGGCCAGATTGACTTCAAAAACTTCTTAGACTTGGTACCAAAAACACTAATAAAATAAGTCTTGGAGGCTTCAAAATTAAGACTGAAACGAGGCAGCGTCTCAAGCAGGCAGGTTTATTTTCATTCGAGATCTCAAAATGGAAACAAACAGTGAGTCGATCACAAAAGATAGACGACTGACTTTCTTTGTTTGTGCACTTGATTTTATACCCTCCCAACCACCGTGTCATCGATTCTGTTCATAACAAAGAGATCATACATGATCACAAGAGTAGATGTGCCAGTGTAAGGCTTTCTGGTAAGACAAGAATTTTTAATTGGGCCAGATGTACCTTAGGTTTGCAGATCTTGGACTCTGGCCGATGATTAGTGATCTTGTTTTTCTACACAAGGATGGCTGACTGGATACATTCTAATTAGGTAAGACCTTGATATGCCTTTAGGCATGGCAGTTGTGGTCAGTGCAGGCTTGTTCTCTTACAGAATGTTACTTGACCTGTGTGAGCCTTGACGTCATCATAGTGAGAAAGCATCACCTAAGTGCTTATGCTCTTGCTTCAAAGCAATGCTTAAGCCTTGATGTTTCTAGACTAATGCTGACTCCTGTCCTTCATTATGAGCTCTCTCTCTCTTCTTTAATACCCTCTGCAGTGTTGATTTTTTTAGGCTCAGAATTACCTCTACAGTAGCCTGGCCTTTAACCGTGCAATATCTACCCGGCCACAGACAAATGTCCTCTGCATTCACCGTCTCATTGAACATTCTGACAATAACTGTTTTAGAAGCATTGTCAGTCAGTTTCTCCACAATGAAAGCAGCAAACTGGGTTTTGGCATTTTCAAATCGTGCCCAGAAGTCCCTCCAAAGGGCAGCAGATCTAAAGCTGACATCAAAACCTTTATTAAATGGCAGTGACAGTATACAGTTCAAGTCGTTTGGAGTAAAGTTTAGGGCTTTCTGGAGGAGCTTCCGGCAGAGATCGAGTCACGACATCACTTGCTCGGCCCGGTCACGGTATTAGTCCGGCAGAGTACAGGGACAGAAGTCCTCTGGGCCACTGAAAGTTGAAAGACTTTCCAACAGGAATGTGTGGAATTTCCTCCCAAGAGCTGGTAATAACCAATGCCACAGGAAGGCAAGGATTTTTACCACCAAGAAGAGGCGATCGCAGAGAAATATTGTACACAAAGCTTTTGGCTGTGTATGCGATGTTGACGGCAAGCATAAGCGCTTGAGATGTAAAGCGTAAGCCCCTGCATACCACACGTCCCGTTGGCAGTGGCTGCAAGTCCAAAGTTATGGGCCGATGTGTGTTTGCAGCTGGAGAAAGAGCTGGGGCGAGCGTAAGCTGTTATTGCACATGGTGAGGGAGGGGGTGCACCGTTCCTGGAGATACTGCAATACCGGGTCGATGCGTGGAGTGGACGGAGCAAGCCCCTATTCCATCTCCCTGTTCCAGAAATCCATTTAATATGTGGTCCCCGGGTAGGGGACGTATCAGATATTAAACTGATAAGAACAGATACTACACTTGATCTTAGCCAAAAGGCCGAGAAGCGATAACTCTCACACGCTCAGAGGGAAGCGCCCCTCTCCCGGACAGGTCACTCCCACGGACGGTTTGGACCTCCCGCCACACACTTGAACCACACGTCAGCAAATGGCACACAAAGCACAGCCACTAGCCAAGGACTAACGGGTCATATCATTGCAGGAAAAGAAAGCATTTGGCCAACGCATCTTCTGGACCCCTGCGCATCTCGTGGTGCGTTAAGGTCCAGTCGGAAAATAGGAACCTCTGGGGAGTCAAAGTGGAGCACTGAACCACCAGATCCCAGGGAAAGCTGTAAATATGGGACGCAGATCAAAGCGGACTGTGAATCCCACGACAAGCAGGTGAAGACGGTGCCTTTTCACAAGCCAACAGCTCACCTCCCACAAATCAAACGCAGCTGTATATGCCTCTGGTGGACAATGGAGCCAACTGCCAAACATCTCTCTTCACAGGAGATGCTGAGGTCCCCGCCCCCTTCAATGTAGAGGGTGATGTATTGTGTTGCCCCCCCACATTCATAACCACCACCCCAAAAATTGCACTAAACCAGCTGTTTTAGTCAAACCTCTGCTACGGGGAAAACGTAGGCCAAATGGGAAAACGCTGGGACGGTATCTGTTTTAAGGACCATGACCTCTCCACCGCATGTCAGTTTTCTCCATTTCCATGATGACTAGATCCGTACTCTTAAATCAAGTCAAATGTCAGAACCAAACAACTAATCTCATTCATAAACATTCATCCTCGCTTAAAGGCAGTCAAACTATTGTTTCAGGGATACGACGGCTCCAGCACTTTCCACCCAGCAGCCACACGCTGACTGGACTCTGCCCAGCGGCACAACTGGCCCAGTCTGCTTTTTCCTTCAGGCTTTTCTAAGCAGACACAAATGGCTGAGCAGCCACAGCTGGAAGTCCATCCTCGTAGCAAACAGCAACAACTTCACCATTTTCCATGCAACAAATTGTGTGTAAGTTGTACTGTGTTTCTTGCAGTCCTTCTTTGCATAATGTTTGTTACTTGCTGGGATCCACGGGCACCGTCCATGGCTCTGTTCAACTCCATCACTGATCGTGGGATTCCATTTACAGTGCATGATGGGAAATCAAGCACTGACATTATTCCAACTAGAACAATAAGAACAGCACTGGTGCCTTGAAATAGAATGCTAGTGTAAAGACAGTGTGTTGGAGCGCTGTTTGAAAAAATGAACAGTGTGAATCTACAATTGTTTTCTTGGGTGCTTTCATGCAGCAATGCTGCATTGCATGATGGGAAGTAGAATCAAGGCATTTGATCACAATTCAACCTTCTCTTTCAAAATTATTTTCATTGATTTTTCCATGGATGCATGTTCATATCAACTGACAGGGTAAACAGGATTAATCCAATACATCCACAAAGTTGTGAGGTACAATAATAATAATGATATTACCAAGATTATATAGAATCAAACTATTCCAAAACAGTGCAAGTAGAATATAACATGAAAAATAACCGTACATGAGAAGGAAAAAAAAACAACAACAACAACAACAGAGGAATGAAATGAAACTGAAATAATAACAATAATTAGAAGAAAAAAAAAGATATAAATGAAAGACAGGCAAGAGACACACGGACAGACAGACAAGGAGGGAACACATAGAGGAAGGGAAAGATTGGGGGTGGGGGGTCCAGTTGCACGTTGAATTGTTCTTACTCAGGGAAAGATTGGGGATGGGGGTCCAGTTGCACGTTGAATTGTTCTTACTCAGCCAGGGTTCACGACGTTGTTACTGGTCAGCTGGTAGTCCATCACTCTACTTGTAGTCCATCTAGTTGCTTAACAAATCCAATAAGGTCATCCCATGTCTTGTGAAAGTTCTGAAGAGCACCATTAACATTATACCTGATCTTGTCTAGCTTGAGATTGCACATGATACTCTTGATGAGATGTGTGTGGGTGGGTGCACAATTCAAACTTCTCAAGGAAATAATTGCAACTCTTAGTGAGCCTTGGAAAAGCAGGGATGTAGAGTGGATGTGAAGTGATGTTCCAGGCTGTGTGTGTGTGTGTGTGTGTGTGTGTGTGTGTGGTGTGTGTGTGTGTGTGTGTGGTTTTGTTCCACTGTGCCAGTGTGAGCACCATGAGACAGAGTGGTGTGTGTGTGTGAAGGGGGCTCCAGCGTGCGTGTCGGTGACTTCATACTTACCTGGCAGGGGAGATACCATGATCAAGAAGGTGGTTCACCCAGGGCGAGGCTCAGCCATTGCACTCCGGCTGTGCTGACCCCTGCGAATTCCCCAAATGTGGGAATCTCGACTGCATAATTTATGGTAGTGGGGGACTGCGTCCGCGCTCTCCCCTGATCAGCGTGTCCAAAGACAACAGCCTTACAAATACACACGCCACGGCTTGCCCAATGCACGGCCTTATACGTCATGCTCGCTTGGGCAACAAACATCACTGCCCGTTTCACATTTCTCCTTCTATTTCTTATCATTCCACATGCTTGGACTATGTTCTTCTCTTAACCGTTTCATCAACCGCGTTTGCCTGCCAGTCACATACGCACAAGTCAAAACATGGATGACTGGACATTTCTCTTCAGCACAATCCTAGTTCCATCTTTAAACTGGAGCCCGTGCGATCAAGCTATTTGTCACTGAAAAGGATTGTTGAAGGTCAGCCCTGCATCAGCCTGTGATTGGTCCTCCTCACCGTCTGAACTAGCTCCGCCCTCTGCCCGCATCACCTCGTCCTCGCCCGAGCTCTCCGTTGATGAGGCTGTTGCAGGCCCCTCCCCTTCTCCCGCCTCACCCGCCTCCTCTACTCCAGTCACAGGATTTGGCGGGAGATTTGAACTTGCTTGGTCTTGTCTGCCGTTTCCTCCATTTTCATTTTGTTTGGCTGCCTTCAGTTTGTTGGCAAAAGACTTTGGGCAACCTCTGAAGAGGTGGTTTGACTCTGCACAGAGGTCGCACCTCCTGCCATTGGAGCACTCCTCCAAGGTGTGCCCACTTTCCTGGCCATTGCTGGATGGGGACTTTGTCAACCTTACAAGAAGAACAGCCTCTCCAGCCAGAAGCTATGAGCCCTGTGATATTCATCATCTATGATGACATGATGGTTTATGATGTCATAAGGGGGCTTTGTTGGCAGCTGTGAGCCCTGCGACATCATCATCATCTATGATGACATGATGGTTTATGATGTCATAGGGGGCTTTGTTGGAACACTGGTGCTTTTGTGTTTATTCAAGCTTTACAACGGCGGCGAATGGAGGCCTGCTGGAGTGGGTGATGTCACAGCCTTCTGACCAATCAGCTCTCAGTATTCAGTGATGACCTCATCTCCGAGGTCAGGCAGAGCCTATATAGGCGGGGGCCTCTCCTCACCTCATTTGGTCACGTGCACAACTCCTCCCACTCTCTGTAGCGCTTTAAAAATGGCAGGCCGCATGGGGACCCTCCAAGCACAGTTCCAAGCGCCATCCTCATCCCTCACTTTGGTAGTGATGTGGAAAACTTCGGTCCAAATCAGGCCAGATTGACTTCAAAAACTTCTTAGACTTGGTACCAAAAACACTAATAAAATAAGTCTTGGAGGCTTCAAAATTAAGACTGAAACGAGGCAGCGTCTCAAGCAGGCAGGTTTATTTTCATTCGAGATCTCAAAATGGAAACAAACAGTGAGTCGATCACAAAAGATAGACGACTGACTTTCTTTGTTTGTGCACTTGATTTTATACCCTCCCAACCACCGTGTCATCGATTCTGTTCATAACAAAGAGATCATACATGATCACAAGAGTAGATGTGCCAGTGTAAGGCTTTCTGGTAAGACAAGAATTTTTAATTGGGCCAGATGTACCTTAGGTTTGCAGATCTTGGACTCTGGCCGATGATTAGTGATCTTGTTTTTCTACACAAGGATGGCTGACTGGATACATTCTAATTAGGTAAGACCTTGATATGCCTTTAGGCATGGCAGTTGTGGTCAGTGCAGGCTTGTTCTCTTACAGAATGTTACTTGACCTGTGTGAGCCTTGACGTCATCATAGTGAGAAAGCATCACCTAAGTGCTTATGCTCTTGCTTCAAAGCAATGCTTAAGCCTTGATGTTTCTAGACTAATGCTGACTCCTGTCCTTCATTATGAGCTCTCTCTCTCTTCTTTAATACCCTCTGCAGTGTTGATTTTTTTAGGCTCAGAATTACCTCTACAGTAGCCTGGCCTTTAACCGTGCAATATCTACCCGGCCACAGACAAATGTCCTCTGCATTCACCGTCTCATTGAACATTCTGACAATAACTGTTTTAGAAGCATTGTCAGTCAGTTTCTCCACAATGAAAGCAGCAAACTGGGTTTTGGCATTTTCAAATCGTGCCCAGAAGTCCCTCCAAAGGGCAGCAGATCTAAAGCTGACATCAAAACCTTTATTAAATGGCAGTGACAGTATACAGTTCAAGTCGTTTGGAGTAAAGTTTAGGGCTTTCTGGAGGAGCTTCCGGCAGAGATCGAGTCACGACATCACTTGCTCGGCCCGGTCACGGTATTAGTCCGGCAGAGTACAGGGACAGAAGTCCTCTGGGCCACTGAAAGTTGAAAGACTTTCCAACAGGAATGTGTGGAATTTCCTCCCAAGAGCTGGTAATAACCAATGCCACAGGAAGGCAAGGATTTTTACCACCAAGAAGAGGCGATCGCAGAGAAATATTGTACACAAAGCTTTTGGCTGTGTATGCGATGTTGACGGCAAGCATAAGCGCTTGAGATGTAAAGCGTAAGCCCCTGCATACCACACGTCCCGTTGGCAGTGGCTGCAAGTCCAAAGTTATGGGCCGATGTGTGTTTGCAGCTGGAGAAAGAGCTGGGGCGAGCGTAAGCTGTTATTGCACATGGTGAGGGAGGGGGTGCACCGTTCCTGGAGATACTGCAATACCGGGTCGATGCGTGGAGTGGACGGAGCAAGCCCCTATTCCATCTCCCTGTTCCAGAAATCCATTTAATATATGGTCCCCGGGTAGGGGACGTATCAGATATTAAACTGATAAGAACAGATACTACACTTGATCTTAGCCAAAAGGCCGAGAAGCGATAACTCTCACACCCTCAGAGGGAAGCGCCCCTCTCCCGGACAGGTCACTCCCACGGACGGTTTGGACCTCCCGCCACACACTTGAACCACACGTCAGCAAATGGCACACAAAGCACAGCCACTAGCCAAGGACTAACGGGTCATATCATTGCAGGAAAAGAAAGCATTTGGCCAACGCATCTTCTGGACCCCTGCGCATCTCGTGGTGCGTTAAGGTCCAGTCGGAAAATAGGAACCTCTGGGGAGTCAAAGTGGAGCACTGAACCACCAGATCCCAGGGAAAGCTGTAAATATGGGACGCAGATCAAAGCGGACTGTGAATCCCACGACAAGCAGGTGAAGACGGTGCCTTTTCACAAGCCAACAGCTCACCTCCCACAAATCAAACGCAGCTGTATATGCCTCTGGTGGACAATGGAGCCAACTGCCAAACATCTCTCTTCACAGGAGATGCTGAGGTCCCCGCCCCCTTCAATGTAGAGGGTGATGTATTGTGTTGCCCCCCCACATTCATAACCACCACCCCAAAAATTGCACTAAACCAGCTGTTTTAGTCAAACCTCTGCTACGGGGAAAACGTAGGCCAAATGGGAAAACGCTGGGACGGTATCTGTTTTAAGGACCATGACCTCTCCACCGCATGTCAGTTTTCTCCATTTCCATGATGACTAGATCCGTACTCTTAAATCAAGTCAAATGTCAGAACCAAACAACTAATCACATTCATAAACATTCATCCTCGCTTAAAGGCAGTCAAACTATTGTTTCAGGGATACGACGGCTCCAGCACTTTCCACCCAGCAGCCACACGCTGACTGGACTCTGCCCAGCGGCACAACTGGCCCAGTCTGCTTTTTCCTCCAGGCTTTTCTAAGCAGACACAAATGGCTGAGCAGCCACAGCTGGAAGTCCATCCTCGTAGCAAACAGCAACAACTTCACCATTTTCCATGCAACAAATTGTGTGTAAGTTGTACTGTGTTTCTTGCAGTCCTTCTTTGCATAATGTTTGTTACTTGCTGGGATCCACGGGCACCGTCCATGGCTCTGTTCAACTCCATCACTGATCGTGGGATTCCATTTACAGTGCATGATGGGAAATCAAGCACTGACATTATTCCAACTAGAACAATAAGAACAGCACTGGTGCCTTGAAATAGAATGCTAGTGTAAAGACAGTGTGTTGGAGCGCTGTTTGAAAAAATGAACAGTGTGAATCTACAATTGTTTTCTTGGGTGCTTTCATGCAGCAATGCTGCATTGCATGATGGGAAGTAGAATCAAGGCATTTGATCACAATTCAACCTTCTCTTTCAAAATTATTTTCATTGATTTTTCCATGGATGCATGTTCATATCAACTGACAGGGTAAACAGGATTTAATCCAATACATCCACAAAGTTGTGAGGTACAATAATAATAATGATATTACCAAGATTATATAGAATCAAACTATTCCAAAACAGTGCAAGTAGAATATAACATGAAAAATAACCGTACATGAGAAGGAAAAAACAACAACAACAACAACAGAGGAATGAAATGAAACTGAAATAATAACAATAATTAGAAGAAAAAAAAAGATATAAATGAAAGACAGGCAAGAGACACACGGACAGACAGACAAGGAGGGAACACATAGAGGAAGGGAAAGATTGGGGGTGGGGGGTCCAGTTGCACGTTGAATTGTTCTTACTCAGGGAAAGATTGGGGATGGGGGTCCAGTTGCACGTTGAATTGTTCTTACTCAGCCAGGGTTCACGACGTTGTTACTGGTCAGCTGGTAGTCCATCACTCTACTTGTAGTCCATCTAGTTGCTTAACAAATCCAATAAGGTCATCCCATGTCTTGTGAAAGTTCTGAAGAGCACCATTAACATTATACCTGATCTTGTCTAGCTTGAGATTGCACATGATACTCTTGATGAGATGTGTGTGGGTGGGTGCACAATTCAAACTTCTCAAGGAAATAATTGCAACTCTTAGTGAGCCTTGGAAAAGCAGGGATGTAGAGTGGATGTGAAGTGATGTTCCAGGCTGTGTGTGTGTGTGTGTGTGTGTGTGTGTGTGTGTGTGTGTGTGTGTGTGTGTGTGTGTGTGTGGTTTTGTTCCACTGTGCCAGTGTGAGCACCATGAGACAGAGTGGTGTGTGTGTGTGAAGGGGGCTCCAGCGTGCGTGTCGGTGACTTCATACTTACCTGGCAGGGGAGATACCATGATCAAGAAGGTGGTTCACCCAGGGCGAGGCTCAGCCATTGCACTCCGGCTGTGCTGACCCCTGCGAATTCCCCAAATGTGGGAATCTCGACTGCATAATTTATGGTAGTGGGGGACTGCGTCCGCGCTCTCCCCTGATCAGCGTGTCCAAAGACAACAGCCTTACAAATACACACGCCACGGCTTGCCCAATGCACGGCCTTATACGTCATGCTCGCTTGGGCAACAAACATCACTGCCCGTTTCACATTTCTCCTTCTATTTCTTATCATTCCACATGCTTGGACTATGTTCTTCTCTTAACCGTTTCATCAACCGCGTTTGCCTGCCAGTCACATACGCACAAGTCAAAACATGGATGACTGGACATTTCTCTTCAGCACAATCCTAGTTCCATCTTTAAACTGGAGCCCGTGCGATCAAGCTATTTGTCACTGAAAAGGATTGTTGAAGGTCAGCCCTGCATCAGCCTGTGATTGGTCCTCCTCACCGTCTGAACTAGCTCCGCCCTCTGCCCGCATCACCTCGTCCTCGCCCGAGCTCTCCGTTGATGAGGCTGTTGCAGGCCCCTCCCCTTCTCCCGCCTCACCCGCCTCCTCTACTCCAGTCACAGGATTTGGCGGGAGATTTGAACTTGCTTGGTCTTGTCTGCCGTTTCCTCCATTTTCATTTTGTTTGGCTGCCTTCAGTTTGTTGGCAAAAGACTTTGGGCAACCTCTGAAGAGGTGGTTTGACTCTGCACAGAGGTCGCACCTCCTGCCATTGGAGCACTCCTCCAAGGTGTGCCCACTTTCCTGGCCATTGCTGGATGGGGACTTTGTCAACCTTACAAGAAGAACAGCCTCTCCAGCCAGAAGCTATGAGCCCTGTGATATTCATCATCTATGATGACATGATGGTTTATGATGTCATAAGGGGGCTTTGTTGGCAGCTGTGAGCCCTCCGACATCATCATCATCTATGATGACATGATGGTTTATGATGTCATAGGGGGCTTTGTTGGAACACTGGTGCTTTTGTGTTTATTCAAGCTTTACAACGGCGGCGAATGGAGGCCTGCTGGAGTGGGTGATGTCACAGCCTTCTGACCAATCAGCTCTCAGTATTCAGTGATGACCTCATCTCCGAGGTCAGGCAGAGCCTATATAGGCGGGGGCCTCTCCTCACCTCATTTGGTCACGTGCACAACTCCTCCCACTCTCTGTAGCGCTTTAAAAATGGCAGGCCGCATGGGGACCCTCCAAGCACAGTTCCAAGCGCCATCCTCATCCCTCACTTTGGTAGTGATGTGGAAAACTTCGGTCCAAATCAGGCCAGATTGACTTCAAAAACTTCTTAGACTTGGTACCAAAAACACTAATAAAATAAGTCTTGGAGGCTTCAAAATTAAGACTGAAACGAGGCAGCGTCTCAAGCAGGCAGGTTTATTTTCATTCGAGATCTCAAAATGGAAACAAACAGTGAGTCGATCACAAAAGATAGACGACTGACTTTCTTTGTTTGTGCACTTGATTTATACCCTCCCAACCACCGTGTCATCGATTCTGTTCATAACAAAGAGATCATACATGATCACAAGAGTAGATGTGCCAGTGTAAGGCTTTCTGGTAAGACAAGAATTTTTAATTGGGCCAGATGTACCTTAGGTTTGCAGATCTTGGACTCTGGCCGATGATTAGTGATCTTGTTTTTCTACACAAGGATGGCTGACTGGATACATTCTAATTAGGTAAGACCTTGATATGCCTTTAGGCATGGCAGTTGTGGTCAGTGCAGGCTTGTTCTCTTACAGAATGTTACTTGACCTGTGTGAGCCTTGACGTCATCATAGTGAGAAAGCATCACCTAAGTGCTTATGCTCTTGCTTCAAAGCAATGCTTAAGCCTTGATGTTTCTAGACTAATGCTGACTCCTGTCCTTCATTATGAGCTCTCTCTCTCTTCTTTAATACCCTCTGCAGTGTTGATTTTTTTAGGCTCAGAATTACCTCTACAGTAGCCTGGCCTTTAACCGTGCAATATCTACCCGGCCACAGACAAATGTCCTCTGCATTCACCGTCTCATTGAACATTCTGACAATAACTGTTTTAGAAGCATTGTCAGTCAGTTTCTCCACAATGAAAGCAGCAAACTGGGTTTTGGCATTTTCAAATCGTGCCCAGAAGTCCCTCCAAAGGGCAGCAGATCTAAAGCTGACATCAAAACCTTTATTAAATGGCAGTGACAGTATACAGTTCAAGTCGTTTGGAGTAAAGTTTAGGGCTTTCTGGAGGAGCTTCCGGCAGAGATCGAGTCACGACATCACTTGCTCGGCCCGGTCACGGTATTAGTCCGGCAGAGTACAGGGACAGAAGTCCTCTGGGCCACTGAAAGTTGAAAGACTTTCCAACAGGAATGTGTGGAATTTCCTCCCAAGAGCTGGTAATAACCAATGCCACAGGAAGGCAAGGATTTTACCACCAAGAAGAGGCGATCGCAGAGAAATATTGTACACAAAGCTTTTGGCTGTGTATGCGATGTTGACGGCAAGCATAAGCGCTTGAGATTAAAGCGTAAGCCCCTGCATACCACACGTCCCGTTGGCAGTGGCTGCAAGTCCAAAGTTATGGGCCGATGTGTGTTTGCAGCTGGAGAAAGAGCTGGGGCGAGCGTAAGCTGTTATTGCACATGGTGAGGGGGGGGTGCACCGTTCCTGGAGATACTGCAATACCGGGTCGATGCGTGGAGTGGACGGAGCAAGCCCCTATTCCATCTCCCTGTTCCAGAAATCCATTAATATGTGGTCCCCGGGTAGGGGACGTATCAGATATTAAACTGATAAGAACAGATACTACACTTGATCTTAGCCAAAAGGCCGAGAAGCGATAACTCTCACACGCTCAGAGGGAAGCGCCCCTCTCCCGGACAGGTCACTCCCACGGACGGTTTGGACCTCCCGCCACACACTTGAACCACACGTCAGCAAATGGCACACAAAGCACAGCCACTAGCCAAGGACTAACGGGTCATATCATTGCAGGAAAAGAAAGCATTTGGCCAACGCATCTTCTGGACCCCTGCGCATCTCGTGGTGCGTTAAGGTCCAGTCGGAAAATAGGAACCTCTGGGGAGTCAAAGTGGAGCACTGAACCACCAGATCCCAGGGAAAGCTGTAAATATGGGACGCAGATCAAAGCGGACTGTGAATCCCACGACAAGCAGGTGAAGACGGTGCCTTTTCACAAGCCAACAGCTCACCTCCCACAAATCAAACGCAGCTGTATATGCCTCTGGTGGACAATGGAGCCAACTGCCAAACATCTCTCTTCACAGGAGATGCTGAGGTCCCCGCCCCCTTCAATGTAGAGGGTGATGTATTGTGTTGCCCCCCCACATTCATAACCACCACCCCAAAAATTGCACTAAACCAGCTGTTTTAGTCAAACCTCTGCTACGGGGAAAACGTAGGCCAAATGGGAAAACGCTGGGACGGTATCTGTTTTAAGGACCATGACCTCTCCACCGCATGTCAGTTTTCTCCATTTCCATGATGACTAGATCCGTACTCTTAAATCAAGTCAAATGTCAGAACCAAACAACTAATCACATTCATAAACATTCATCCTCGCTTAAAGGCAGTCAAACTATTGTTTCAGGGATACGACGGCTCCAGCACTTTCCACCCAGCAGCCACACGCTGACTGGACTCTGCCCAGCGGCACAACTGGCCCAGTCTGCTTTTTCCTCCAGGCTTTTCTAAGCAGACACAAATGGCTGAGCAGCCACAGCTGGAAGTCCATCCTCGTAGCAAACAGCAACAACTTCACCATTTTCCATGCAACAAATTGTGTGTAAGTTGTACTGTGTTTCTTGCAGTCCTTCTTTGCATAATGTTTGTTACTTGCTGGGATCCACGGGCACCGTCCATGGCTCTGTTCAACTCCATCACTGATCGTGGGATTCCATTTACAGTGCATGATGGGAAATCAAGCACTGACATTATTCCAACTAGAACAATAAGAACAGCACTGGTGCCTTGAAATAGAATGCTAGTGTAAAGACAGTGTGTTGGAGCGCTGTTTGAAAAAATGAACAGTGTGAATCTACAATTGTTTTCTTGGGTGCTTTCATGCAGCAATGCTGCATTGCATGATGGGAAGTAGAATCAAGGCATTTGATCACAATTCAACCTTCTCTTTCAAAATTATTTTCATTGATTTTTCCATGGATGCATGTTCATATCAACTGACAGGGTAAACAGGATTTAATCCAATACATCCACAAAGTTGTGAGGTACAATAATAATAATGATATTACCAAGATTATATAGAATCAAACTATTCCAAAACAGTGCAAGTAGAATATAACATGAAAAATAACCGTACATGAGAAGGAAAAAACAACAACAACAACAACAGAGGAATGAAATGAAACTGAAATAATAACAATAATTAGAAGAAAAAAAAAGATATAAATGAAAGACAGGCAAGAGACACACGGACAGACAGACAAGGAGGGAACACATAGAGGAAGGGAAAGATTGGGGGTGGGGGGTCCAGTTGCACGTTGAATTGTTCTTACTCAGGGAAAGATTGGGGATGGGGGTCCAGTTGCACGTTGAATTGTTCTTACTCAGCCAGGGTTCACGACGTTGTTACTGGTCAGCTGGTAGTCCATCACTCTACTTGTAGTCCATCTAGTTGCTTAACAAATCCAATAAGGTCATCCCATGTCTTGTGAAAGTTCTGAAGAGCACCATTAACATTATACCTGATCTTGTCTAGCTTGAGATTGCACATGATACTCTTGATGAGATGTGTGTGGGTGGGTGCACAATTCAAACTTCTCAAGGAAATAATTGCAACTCTTAGTGAGCCTTGGAAAAGCAGGGATGTAGAGTGGATGTGAAGTGATGTTCCAGGCTGTGTGTGTGTGTGTGTGTGTGTGTGTGTGTGTGTGTGTGTGTGTGTGTGTGTGTGTGTGTGGTTTTGTTCCACTGTGCCAGTGTGAGCACCATGAGACAGAGTGGTGTGTGTGTGTGAAGGGGGCTCCAGCGTGCGTGTCGGTGACTTCATACTTACCTGGCAGGGGAGATACCATGATCAAGAAGGTGGTTCACCCAGGGCGAGGCTCAGCCATTGCACTCCGGCTGTGCTGACCCCTGCGAATTCCCCAAATGTGGGAATCTCGACTGCATAATTTATGGTAGTGGGGGACTGCGTCCGCGCTCTCCCCTGATCAGCGTGTCCAAAGACAACAGCCTTACAAATACACACGCCACGGCTTGCCCAATGCACGGCCTTATACGTCATGCTCGCTTGGGCAACAAACATCACTGCCCGTTTCACATTTCTCCTTCTATTTCTTATCATTCCACATGCTTGGACTATGTTCTTCTCTTAACCGTTTCATCAACCGCGTTTGCCTGCCAGTCACATACGCACAAGTCAAAACATGGATGACTGGACATTTCTCTTCAGCACAATCCTAGTTCCATCTTTAAACTGGAGCCCGTGCGATCAAGCTATTTGTCACTGAAAAGGATTGTTGAAGGTCAGCCCTGCATCAGCCTGTGATTGGTCCTCCTCACCGTCTGAACTAGCTCCGCCCTCTGCCCGCATCACCTCGTCCTCGCCCGAGCTCTCCGTTGATGAGGCTGTTGCAGGCCCCTCCCCTTCTCCCGCCTCACCCGCCTCCTCTACTCCAGTCACAGGATTTGGCGGGAGATTTGAACTTGCTTGGTCTTGTCTGCCGTTTCCTCCATTTTCATTTTGTTTGGCTGCCTTCAGTTTGTTGGCAAAAGACTTTGGGCAACCTCTGAAGAGGTGGTTTGACTCTGCACAGAGGTCGCACCTCCTGCCATTGGAGCACTCCTCCAAGGTGTGCCCACTTTCCTGGCCATTGCTGGATGGGGACTTTGTCAACCTTACAAGAAGAACAGCCTCTCCAGCCAGAAGCTATGAGCCCTGTGATATTCATCATCTATGATGACATGATGGTTTATGATGTCATAAGGGGGCTTTGTTGGCAGCTGTGAGCCCTGCGACATCATCATCATCTATGATGACATGATGGTTTATGATGTCATAGGGGGCTTTGTTGGAACACTGGTGCTTTTGTGTTTATTCAAGCTTTACAACGGCGGCGAATGGAGGCCTGCTGGAGTGGGTGATGTCACAGCCTTCTGACCAATCAGCTCTCAGTATTCAGTGATGACCTCATCTCCGAGGTCAGGCAGAGCCTATATAGGCGGGGGCCTCTCCTCACCTCATTTGGTCACGTGCACAACTCCTCCCACTCTCTGTAGCGCTTTAAAAATGGCAGGCCGCATGGGGACCCTCCAAGCACAGTTCCAAGCGCCATCCTCATCCCTCACTTTGGTAGTGATGTGGAAAACTTCGGTCCAAATCAGGCCAGATTGACTTCAAAAACTTCTTAGACTTGGTACCAAAAACACTAATAAAATAAGTCTTGGAGGCTTCAAAATTAAGACTGAAACGAGGCAGCGTCTCAAGCAGGCAGGTTTATTTTCATTCGAGATCTCAAAATGGAAACAAACAGTGAGTCGATCACAAAAGATAGACGACTGACTTTCTTTGTTTGTGCACTTGATTTTATACCCTCCCAACCACCGTGTCATCGATTCTGTTCATAACAAAGAGATCATACATGATCACAAGAGTAGATGTGCCAGTGTAAGGCTTTCTGGTAAGACAAGAATTTTTAATTGGGCCAGATGTACCTTAGGTTTGCAGATCTTGGACTCTGGCCGATGATTAGTGATCTTGTTTTTCTACACAAGGATGGCTGACTGGATACATTCTAATTAGGTAAGACCTTGATATGCCTTTAGGCATGGCAGTTGTGGTCAGTGCAGGCTTGTTCTCTTACAGAATGTTACTTGACCTGTGTGAGCCTTGACGTCATCATAGTGAGAAAGCATCACCTAAGTGCTTATGCTCTTGCTTCAAAGCAATGCTTAAGCCTTGATGTTTCTAGACTAATGCTGACTCCTGTCCTTCATTATGAGCTCTCTCTCTCTTCTTTAATACCCTCTGCAGTGTTGATTTTTTTAGGCTCAGAATTACCTCTACAGTAGCCTGGCCTTTAACCGTGCAATATCTACCCGGCCACAGACAAATGTCCTCTGCATTCACCGTCTCATTGAACATTCTGACAATAACTGTTTTAGAAGCATTGTCAGTCAGTTTCTCCACAATGAAAGCAGCAAACTGGGTTTTGGCATTTCAAATCGTGCCCAGAAGTCCCTCCAAAGGGCAGCAGATCTAAAGCTGACATCAAAACCTTTATTAAATGGCAGTGACAGTATACAGTTCAAGTCGTTTGGAGTAAAGTTTAGGGCTTTCTGGAGGAGCTTCCGGCAGAGATCGAGTCACGACATCACTTGCTCGGCCCGGTCACGGTATTAGTCCGGCAGAGTACAGGGACAGAAGTCCTCTGGGCCACTGAAAGTTGAAAGACTTTCCAACAGGAATGTGTGGAATTTCCTCCCAAGAGCTGGTAATAACCAATGCCACAGGAAGGCAAGGATTTTTACCACCAAGAAGAGGCGATCGCAGAGAAATATTGTACACAAAGCTTTTGGCTGTGTATGCGATGTTGACGGCAAGCATGAGCGCTTGAGATGTAAAGCGTAAGCCCCTGCATACCACACGTCCCGTTGGCAGTGGCTGCAAGTCCAAAGTTATGGGCCGATGTGTGTTTGCAGCTGGAGAAAGAGCTGGGGCGAGCGTAAGCTGTTATTGCACATGGTGAGGGAGGGGGTGCACCGTTCCTGGAGATACTGCAATACCGGGTCGATGCGTGGAGTGGACGGAGCAAGCCCCTATTCCATCTCCCTGTTCCAGAAATCCATTTAATATATGGTCCCCGGGTAGGGGACGTATCAGATATTAAACTGATAAGAACAGATACTACACTTGATCTTAGCCAAAAGGCCGAGAAGCGATAACTCTCACACCCTCAGAGGGAAGCGCCCCTCTCCCGGACAGGTCACTCCCACGGACGGTTTGGACCTCCCGCCACACACTTGAACCACACGTCAGCAAATGGCACACAAAGCACAGCCACTAGCCAAGGACTAACGGGTCATATCATTGCAGGAAAAGAAAGCATTTGGCCAACGCATCTTCTGGACCCCTGCGCATCTCGTGGTGCGTTAAGGTCCAGTCGGAAAATAGGAACCTCTGGGGAGTCAAAGTGGAGCACTGAACCACCAGATCCCAGGGAAAGCTGTAAATATGGGACGCAGATCAAAGCGGACTGTGAATCCCACGACAAGCAGGTGAAGACGGTGCCTTTTCACAAGCCAACAGCTCACCTCCCACAAATCAAACGCAGCTGTATATGCCTCTGGTGGACAATGGAGCCAACTGCCAAACATCTCTCTTCACAGGAAATGCTGAGGTCCCCGCCCCCTTCAATGTAGAGGGTGATGTATTGTGTTGCCCCCCCACATTCATAACCACCACCCCAAAAATTGCACTAAACCAGCTGTTTTAGTCAAACCTCTGCTACGGGGAAAACGTAGGCCAAATGGGAAAACGCTGGGACGGTATCTGTTTTAAGGACCATGACCTCTCCACCGCATGTCAGTTTTCTCCATTTCCATGATGACTAGATCCGTACTCTTAAATCAAGTCAAATGTCAGAACCAAACAACTAATCACATTCATAAACATTCATCCTCGCTTAAAGGCAGTCAAACTATTGTTTCAGGGATACGACGGCTCCAGCACTTTCCACCCAGCAGCCACACGCTGACTGGACTCTGCCCAGCGGCACAACTGGCCCAGTCTGCTTTTTCCTCCAGGCTTTTCTAAGCAGACACAAATGGCTGAGCAGCCACAGCTGGAAGTCCATCCTCGTAGCAAACAGCAACAACTTCACCATTTTCCATGCAACAAATTGTGTGTAAGTTGTACTGTGTTTCTTGCAGTCCTTCTTTGCATAATGTTTGTTACTTGCTGGGATCCACGGGCACCGTCCATGGCTCTGTTCAACTCCATCACTGATCGTGGGATTCCATTTACAGTGCATGATGGGAAATCAAGCACTGACATTATTCCAACTAGAACAATAAGAACAGCACTGGTGCCTTGAAATAGAATGCTAGTGTAAAGACAGTGTGTTGGAGCGCTGTTTGAAAAAATGAACAGTGTGAATCTACAATTGTTTTCTTGGGTGCTTTCATGCAGCAATGCTGCATTGCATGATGGGAAGTAGAATCAAGGCATTTGATCACAATTCAACCTTCTCTTTCAAAATTATTTTCATTGATTTTTCCATGGATGCATGTTCATATCAACTGACAGGGTAAACAGGATTTAATCCAATACATCCACAAAGTTGTGAGGTACAATAATAATAATGATATTACCAAGATTATATAGAATCAAACTATTCCAAAACAGTGCAAGTAGAATATAACATGAAAAATAACCGTACATGAGAAGGAAAAAAACAACAACAACAACAACAGAGGAATGAAATGAAACTGAAATAATAACAATAATTAGAAGAAAAAAAAAGATATAAATGAAAGACAGGCAAGAGACACACGGACAGACAGACAAGGAGGGAACACATAGAGGAAGGGAAAGATTGGGGGTGGGGGGTCCAGTTGCACGTTGAATTGTTCTTACTCAGGGAAAGATTGGGGATGGGGGTCCAGTTGCACGTTGAATTGTTCTTACTCAGCCAGGGTTCACGACGTTGTTACTGGTCAGCTGGTAGTCCATCACTCTACTTGTAGTCCATCTAGTTGCTTAACAAATCCAATAAGGTCATCCCATGTCTTGTGAAAGTTCTGAAGAGCACCATTAACATTATACCTGATCTTGTCTAGCTTGAGATTGCACATGATACTCTTGATGAGATGTGTGTGGGTGGGTGCACAATTCAAACTTCTCAAGGAAATAATTGCAACTCTTAGTGAGTCTTGGAAAAGCAGGGATGTAGAGTGGATGTGAAGTGATGTTCCAGGCTGTGTGTGTGTGTGTGTGTGTGTGTGTGTGTGTGTGTGTGTGTGTGTGTGTGTGTGGTTTTGTTCCACTGTGCCAGTGTGAGCACCATGAGACAGAGTGGTGTGTGTGTGTGAAGGGGGCTCCAGCGTGCGTGTCGGTGACTTCATACTTACCTGGCAGGGGAGATACCATGATCAAGAAGGTGGTTCACCCAGGGCGAGGCTCAGCCATTGCACTCCGGCTGTGCTGACCCCTGCGAATTCCCCAAATGTGGGAATCTCGACTGCATAATTTATGGTAGTGGGGGACTGCGTCCGCGCTCTCCCCTGATCAGCGTGTCCAAAGACAACAGCCTTACAAATACACACGCCACGGCTTGCCCAATGCACGGCCTTATACGTCATGCTCGCTTGGGCAACAAACATCACTGCCCGTTTCACATTTCTCCTTCTATTTCTTATCATTCCACATGCTTGGACTATGTTCTTCTCTTAACCGTTTCATCAACCGCGTTTGCCTGCCAGTCACATACGCACAAGTCAAAACATGGATGACTGGACATTTCTCTTCAGCACAATCCTAGTTCCATCTTTAAACTGGAGCCCGTGCGATCAAGCTATTTGTCACTGAAAAGGATTGTTGAAGGTCAGCCCTGCATCAGCCTGTGATTGGTCCTCCTCACCGTCTGAACTAGCTCCGCCCTCTGCCCGCATCACCTCGTCCTCGCCCGAGCTCTCCGTTGATGAGGCTGTTGCAGGCCCCTCCCCTTCTCCCGCCTCACCCGCCTCCTCTACTCCAGTCACAGGATTTGGCGGGAGATTTGAACTTGCTTGGTCTTGTCTGCCGTTTCCTCCATTTTCATTTTGTTTGGCTGCCTTCAGTTTGTTGGCAAAAGACTTTGGGCAACCTCTGAAGAGGTGGTTTGACTCTGCACAGAGGTCGCACCTCCTGCCATTGGAGCACTCCTCCAAGGTGTGCCCACTTTCCTGGCCATTGCTGGATGGGGACTTTGTCAACCTTACAAGAAGAACAGCCTCTCCAGCCAGAAGCTATGAGCCCTGTGATATTCATCATCTATGATGACATGATGGTTTATGATGTCATAAGGGGGCTTTGTTGGCAGCTGTGAGCCCTGCGACATCATCATCATCTATGATGACATGATGGTTTATGATGTCATAGGGGGCTTTGTTGGAACACTGGTGCTTTTGTGTTTATTCAAGCTTTACAACGGCGGCGAATGGAGGCCTGCTGGAGTGGGTGATGTCACAGCCTTCTGACCAATCAGCTCTCAGTATTCAGTGATGACCTCATCTCCGAGGTCAGGCAGAGCCTATATAGGCGGGGGCCTCTCCTCACCTCATTTGGTCACGTGCACAACTCCTCCCACTCTCTGTAGCGCTTTAAAAATGGCAGGCCGCATGGGGACCCTCCAAGCACAGTTCCAAGCGCCATCCTCATCCCTCACTTTGGTAGTGATGTGGAAAACTTCGGTCCAAATCAGGCCAGATTGACTTCAAAAACTTCTTAGACTTGGTACCAAAAACACTAATAAAATAAGTCTTGGAGGCTTCACAATTAAGACTGAAACGAGGCAGCGTCTCAAGCAGGCAGGTTTATTTTCATTCGAGATCTCAAAATGGAAACAAACAGTGAGTCGATCACAAAAGATAGACGACTGACTTTCTTTGTTTGTGCACTTGATTTTATACCCTCCCAACCACCGTGTCATCGATTCTGTTCATAACAAAGAGATCATACATGATCACAAGAGTAGATGTGCCAGTGTAAGGCTTTCTGGTAAGACAAGAATTTTTAATTGGGCCAGATGTACCTTAGGTTTGCAGATCTTGGACTCTGGCCGATGATTAGTGATCTTGTTTTTCTACACAAGGGTGGCTGACTGGATACATTCTAATTAGGTAAGACCTTGATATGCCTTTAGGCATGGCAGTTGTGGTCAGTGCAGGCTTGTTCTCTTACAGAATGTTACTTGACCTGTGTGAGCCTTGACGTCATCATAGTGAGAAAGCATCACCTAAGTGCTTATGCTCTTGCTTCAAAGCAATGCTTAAGCCTTGATGTTTCTAGACTAATGCTGACTCCTGTCCTTCATTATGAGCTCTCTCTCTCTTCTTTAATACCCTCTGCAGTGTTGATTTTTTTAGGCTCAGAATTACCTCTACAGTAGCCTGGCCTTTAACCGTGCAATATCTACCCGGCCACAGACAAATGTCCTCTGCATTCACCGTCTCATTGAACATTCTGACAATAACTGTTTTAGAAGCATTGTCAGTCAGTTTCTCCACAATGAAAGCAGCAAACTGGGTTTTGGCATTTTCAAATCGTGCCCAGAAGTCCCTCCAAAGGGCAGCAGATCTAAAGCTGACATCAAAACCTTTATTAAATGGCAGTGACAGTATACAGTTCAAGTCGTTTGGAGTAAAGTTTAGGGCTTTCTGGAGGAGCTTCCGGCAGAGATCGAGTCACGACATCACTTGCTCGGCCCAGTCACGGTATTAGTCCGGCAGAGTACAGGGACAGAAGTCCTCTGGGCCACTGAAAGTTGAAAGACTTTCCAACAGGAATGTGTGGAATTTCCTCCCAAGAGCTGGTAATAACCAATGCCACAGGAAGGCAAGGATTTTTACCACCAAGAAGAGGCGATCGCAGAGAAATATTGTACACAAAGCTTTTGGCTGTGTATGCGATGTTGACGGCAAGCATAAGCGCTTGAGATGTAAAGCGTAAGCCCCTGCATACCACACGTCCCGTTGGCAGTGGCTGCAAGTCCAAAGTTATGGGCCGATGTGTGTTTGCAGCTGGAGAAAGAGCTGGGGCGAGCGTAAGCTGTTATTGCACATGGTGAGGGAGGGGGTGCACCGTTCCTGGAGATACTGCAATACCGGGTTGATGCGTGGAGTGGACGGAGCAAGCCCCTATTCCATCTCCCTGTTCCAGAAATCCATTTAATATATGGTCCCCGGGTAGGGGACGTATCAGATATTAAACTGATAAGAACAGATACTACACTTGATCTTAGCCAAAAGGCCGAGAAGCGATAACTCTCACACCCTCAGAGGGAAGCGCCCCTCTCCCGGACAGGTCACTCCCACGGACGGTTTGGACCTCCCGCCACACACTTGAACCACACGTCAGCAAATGGCACACAAAGCACAGCCACTAGCCAAGGACTAACGGGTCATATCATTGCAGGAAAAGAAAGCATTTGGCCAACGCATCTTCTGGACCCCTGCGCATCTCGTGGTGCGTTAAGGTCCAGTCGGAAAATAGGAACCTCTGGGGAGTCAAAGTGGAGCACTGAACCACCAGATCCCAGGGAAAGCTGTAAATATGGGACGCAGATCAAAGCGGACTGTGAATCCCACGACAAGCAGGTGAAGACGGTGCCTTTTCACAAGCCAACAGCTCACCTCCCACAAATCAAACGCAGCTGTATATGCCTCTGGTGGACAATGGAGCCAACTGCCAAACATCTCTCTTCACAGGAGATGCTGAGGTCCCCGCCCCCTTCAATGTAGAGGGTGATGTATTGTGTTGCCCCCCCACATTCATAACCACCACCCCAAAAATTGCACTAAACCAGCTGTTTTAGTCAAACCTCTGCTACGGGGAAAACGTAGGCCAAATGGGAAAACGCTGGGACGGTATCTGTTTTAAGGACCATGACCTCTCCACCGCATGTCAGTTTTCTCCATTTCCATGATGACTAGATCCGTACTCTTAAATCAAGTCAAATGTCAGAACCAAACAACTAATCTCATTCATAAACATTCATCCTCGCTTAAAGGCAGTCAAACTATTGTTTCAGGGATACGACGGCTCCAGCACTTTCCACCCAGCAGCCACACGCTGACTGGACTCTGCCCAGCGGCACAACTGGCCCAGTCTGCTTTTTCCTCCAGGCTTTTCTAAGCAGACACAAATGGCTGAGCAGCCACAGCTGGAAGTCCATCCTCGTAGCAAACAGCAACAACTTCACCATTTTCCATGCAACAAATTGTGTGTAAGTTGTACTGTGTTTCTTGCAGTCCTTCTTTGCATAATGTTTGTTACTTGCTGGGATCCACGGGCACCGTCCATGGCTCTGTTCAACTCCATCACTGATCGTGGGATTCCATTTACAGTGCATGATGGGAAATCAAGCACTGACATTATTCCAGTAGAACAATAAGAACAGCACTGGTGCCTTGAAATAGAATGCTAGTGTAAAGACAGTGTGTTGGAGCGCTGTTTGAAAAAATGAACAGTGTGAATCTACAATTGTTTTCTTGGGTGCTTTCATGCAGCAATGCTGCATTGCATGATGGGAAGTAGAATCAAGGCATTTGATCACAATTCAACCTTCTCTTTCAAAATTATTTTCATTGATTTTTCCATGGATGCATGTTCATATCAACTGACAGGGTAAACAGGATTTAATCCAATACATCCACAAAGTTGTGAGGTACAATAATAATAATGATATTACCAAGATTATATAGAATCAAACTATTCCAAAACAGTGCAAGTAGAATATAACATGAAAAATAACCGTACATGAGAAGGAAAAAAAAAACAACAACAACAACGACAGAGGAATGAAATGAAACTGAAATAATAACAATAATTAGAAGAAAAAAAAGATATAAATGAAAGACAGGCAAGAGACACACGGACAGACAGACAAGGAGGGAACACATAGAGGAAGGGAAAGATTGCGGGTGGGGGGTCCAGTTGCACGTTGAATTGTTCTTACTCAGGGAAAGATTGGGGATGGGGGGTCTTCTTACTCAGCCAGGGTTCACGACGTTGTTACTGGTCAGCTGGTAGTCCATCACTCTACTTGTAGTCCATCTAGTTGCTTAACAAATCCAATAAGGTCATCCCATGTCTTGTGAAAGTTCTGAAGAGCACCATTAACATTATACCTGATCTTGTCTAGCTTGAGATTGCACATGATACTCTTGATGAGATGTGTGTGGGTGGGTGCACAATTCAAACTTCTCAAGGAAATAATTGCAACTCTTAGTGAGCCTTGGAAAAGCAGGGATGTAGAGTGGATGTGAAGTGATGTTCCAGGCTGTGTGTGTGTGTGTGTGTGTGTGTGTGGTTTTGTTCCACTGTGCCAGTGTGAGCACCATGAGACAGAGTGGTGTGTGTGTGTGAAGGGGGCTCCAGCGTGCGTGTCGGTGACTTCATACTTACCTGGCAGGGGAGATACCATGATCAAGAAGGTGGTTCACCCAGTTCTAGTCTTTGAGTACAGTCTTTGCTGTTGCCGTGCGGTGTATGGGGCACAAGTGAAGAACATTGTTGGAGGTTGTCTTTCCAGAGGGGCTGGTTCTCCGGCCTTGTCCTCTGGTTACCATCATGGCAGCAGTGCAAACCCAAAATAGGCGGAACGCTGTCCGTTTTGAACTCCAAGGAGACCTTGAGATGGACCGTCTACAATTCTCAAGAAATGTCCTACAATCGGAATTAGGGTTTTCAGCTTCTCACCTGGATTATATCTTCGCCCTGCCAGGAAAAAAGGTGTTTGAGGTCATTTTTTCGACCTTTGCTAGTTTTGAGCAGTGTGTGGACAGATTCAGACAAAAACAAGCCAACAGTCTCAGGCTTGAGAATATAACTCTCATCCCATTGTCTGAAAGAGACGCTAGATCTGTCACAGTAATCATGTTTTCAGAGAACATCACGACTGAAGACATCCAAACCTGGCTTTCATACAAGTGTACTGTTCTGAGAGGAATGGAGCTCAGGGACCAAGATGGCATCCGGACTGGGGCACGGCGTTTTTACGTCAAGTTGAAGAGGGACCAGAGCACTGGACAGCTGCATCATCTGCCATCCACCATCCAGCTGGGGCGGGTCAGAGGCAGTGTCTTCTACCAAGGGCAGCCCAAGGTGTGCAGAAGGTGTGGTTCACTGGGTCACCTAGCTGCTGAGTGCAAAAACATTTTTTGCAAGAACTGTAAAAACTCTAACCATGAGACTAGGGATTGCGACCAGCCCATGAGGTGCAATCTCTGTGGGGACAACACACATACCTTCAGGGGATGCCCAAAGTCCTACGCCAACAAGACAAGGCAGCCAGAGCTGTTCCAGGCAGACGAACCAGCACCAGCACCAGTACATGACCAGGCTCCAGAGCAGGAACAGCAGACCAGGCAGGAAGGGGCGACATCTAACATCCAGCAAGCCGAGCTAGCCCAGGATGGCCAAGGAGGGGAACTTTCAACCAGTACAGGGTCCTCAACACCAGCAGTGGAGTCAATCCAAGCTCAACCCAGCCAGGGGGAGCCTCCCATTGAGAGCGGGCGGCTAGACTGGAGTGACACCCCAGTTGACATGGGCGAAGATGAGGAAGACAGCAGCCAGTTGGACCTGCCACCGGCACAACACCAGGCCCCGGCAAACTCCACCGTCATCGCTACAAGCGACTGCAGAGACCTCCTAGACAACTTGCTGGCAGATCTACAGGCAACCCCGGAAGGCCGCCCCGAGTCTTTCGGGTCGAGGGGCAGACCTGAGGGGGCCGGGGGACCACTCCAGCCCATGGCTCCATTCATCGATGGCCCTGCGCAACAACAACCTTCTCCACTGAAGCGCTCGCAGCCAGAGACATCAGAAGAGTCCATCACCCTGGGCTCTCAGGTATGGCCTTCTCCATCATCCGCTTCTGCTTCCTTCTTGGATCCTGAGTGTCTGACTGCCTTCTCCACTGCCACACAAATGAACGTGACAGAGGGGGAGAGCACTCAGTACCAAAATAAGAAAAGGAGAAGGCGTAAGGGTGGAAAGCGAAGCCCCGACACCGACCCCCCCAGAGTGTGAACCCCCCAAGTATACCCCATGACTAACATATCAATCGCCTCCCTCAACACTAGAGGCCTGAATGACCCTGTAAAGTGTGTATCTGCTTTTGACTTTTTACATTCAGAGGGCAGTAACATCTGTCTATTACAGGAGTGTAACATCCCTTACAAGGACAATTATAAAGTGTATGAGGAAAGATGGAGTCATGGGCAGTCAGTATGGTCTGGGGACAACAAAAACAGGTCATCAGGGGTGGCTGTGTTGTTCAAAGGGTGGGGGTATAATATCCAAAGAGTACAGCAAGTGATATATGGGAGGCTTTTATGTGTAGATGTAGAATGGAACAATGTCAGGCTGAGGATAATTAATGTTTACTGCCCAGCAGATCTACAAGAGCGCATAGATACCTTAAAAGCCATTCAGCCTCTGTTACTGTGTGACAGCGAGGTTGTCTTGGGGGGAGATTTTAACTGTTTGGTAGACTCTAAAGACAGAATGACAACCAGTACAGTGAGGCTAGACTCCAGCTCAGTGTCACTAAAAAACATCATAAGTGACTTCAAACTGACAGATACTTTCCGTACAATACACCCCAGACAACCCGGATACACATGGACAAATGGCAGAATATATTCCAGAATAGACTTTTTACTTACCTCTAAAGGTTTGCAGGTTTCAGATGCCTCAGTTACACCAGTCTTTTTTTCAGACCATTCTAAAGTTGCCTGCTCTCTGGTCCTGGCGGACAGAAACAAAAGGGGTAAAGGGTTATGGAAGCTTAATACCTCTTTACTTCTGGATAAAAAGGTGGTTAGCAAACTAAAAGAAAAACTGAATCAGTGGTCTTCCCTACAGTTTGTCTTTGAATCAGTGGGAGAATGGTGGGAGGACGTGAAGGAACGAGTGAAGAGGTTTTTTATTGAGGTAGGGAAAAAGGCAGCCAAAAAGAAACGTTTTAAGCTAAAAAAACAACAGGCAAAATTACAACGCCTATATACAATGGCCCATGTCGGTTTTGAAGTCTCGGAAGACATTGCAAAATTAAAGAGAGAAATGCTTCAACTGTCCACAGAGGTGAGTCAAGGACTATTGGCTCGTAGCAGAGTCCAACATATGGAGGAGAATGAAAAATGCTCCAGATATTTTTTTAGAAAACTAGCCTGTCCCAAAAACAAAATGGAGGCAATTTATGACCAAGATGGTAATGAACAAAGAGAAGAAAAAAATATACATACTTGTGTACATTCCTTTTACTCAGACCTCTACAAGGGGGAAGACCTAGATAGAGCGTCTCTGGACAGACTCCTGTTAAAAGTAAACAAAAAGATAAATGACTTCAATTGTTTGTTGGAATGTGAACTGTCTGAAAAGGAACTCACAAAAGCAGTGGAAAGCATGCAGGATAACAAGGTACCAGGAGCTGACGGCCTGCCCAAAGAGTTTTATACTACCTTTTGGGCGGAAATAAAGGGGCCCCTTCTAGACATGTTTAAAGAGAGCCTTCTCTTAGGTAAATTACCACCATCTCTGAGGGAGGGTATTGTGTCTTTACTGTTTAAAAAAGGCGACAAAAAGGACATCAAGAACTGGAGACCACTCACACTGCTGGGGGTGGATCGTAAAATTCTAGCAAAGGCCCTCTTTTTCAGGCTGCAGGACATGGCAGGAGAGCTGGTGGGCGAGGAGCAGACATGTGTGGTGCCAGGGCGGTCAATGACTGATAGCCTGGCCCTAGTCAGAGACTCTTTTCTATACGCTGTTGACCGAAAGGTCCCCCTTTGCATAGTAGGCCTAGATTTGGAGAAGGCCTTTGACAGAATCAACCACATTTACCTAAAAAAGGTGATTGAGGCCTTTGGTTTCGGGCCAAAAATAAGGGCCTGGATAGACCTCCTCTATAATGACTGTGTAAGTAGAATTACTATAAATGGAAACACTACAGATACCTTCAAGGTACAGTCAGGGGTCAGGCAGGGTTGCCCTCTATCAGTGGTCCTCTTCATCCTGGCAATGGAGCCTTTGGCCTGCGCTATACAGCAGGACCCCTCCATTCATGGCCTCCTTGTACCAGGGAGCAGTGGGAGGGAGGCCAAGTTGACCCTGTACATGGACGACCTGACCATTCTAAGTACAGATAACAACTCGTTAGTCAATGCCCTTGGTTGGAGTGACTGTTTTTCAAGGGCATCAGGAGCCAAGCTCAACAGAACTAAGAGTGAAGCGCTGTATGTGAACTGGAAAGAAAGCAAACTTGACTTGGGACTGGTTGAACAACAGGACAGAATAAAAATTTTGGGAATATTTTTTGGTAAAGACATGGTGAAGGCAAACTGGGACTCAAGACTACCAAAAATAAGAGGCAAGCTTCTAAAATGGGAGGATAGAGATCTAACCATTACAGGGAAGGTTCTCGTCATAAAGGCAGAAGTTTATGCCTCTCTGACCTTTTTGGCTGTCACCTTGCCTGTGCCCAGATCGTTCTTAACAGCACTGAGAAGATTTATGTTTGAATTTATATGGGGTTCTCAGCAAGAAAGAGTAAAGCGTGACATCATGTATCGACCCCTGGATAAAGGGGGAAAAGCAGTGCCAGAGCTAGGTACCAAATTTGATGCATTGTTTTTAACTCCGATTGTAAATGCAGTTTTAAATGTTGATGCCACTACTTTATGGTTCAGTTTTGCCAAGTTCTGGGCGGGCCAAACCATATTAAAAAAGCTTGGGAGAAGACCCCCTCAGAATACCCCCTATGCAGAGTCAAGGCCACCACTTTATGGGAAGGCAGTTATACTTTTTAAGTCTGCAATCTGGGAAAGGCCAGTGGGAGGGAAGGTAAACAGGACTACTGTGGAAAATAGTCTTTCACCTCAATCCACAAGTCTGGTTCCAATTGGTATCTTGAAAGAAATAGAGTGCATTCAAGTTTGGAAAAATGTTAATGCCGGTTTTTTGCTCAATGTACATAAAGATATAGCCTGGAATGCAGTACAGAACAGTTTTCCCACCCGTGTTTTTTTGTACAGGAGGAGATGTTCGCGCAGCTCAAAGTGTCCCAGGGTAAATTGCAATATGGACGAGAACGTAACACATTTATTTTGGCATTGCACTCATTCACAAAGGGTGTGGGCACTTCTGAGACCCTGGTTGACTGACCTTTATAGGCGTCCTAATGTAGTTGATGTTCTGTATGGTGACCTTCAACCTAAAGAACAGGAAAGATGGGTAAGGTGGTGGGCAGCAATCAACTGTGCCAAAGAAGCCATTTGGAAGTGCAGAAATGTACTGGTTTTTAAAAAGTTTTCTGTGCCTCCAGAGTCAGTCGCTAAACTTACTTTATCAGTTGTCCGAGATTATATATTGAGAGACAAAATGAAGCTTGGCAAGGAAGAAACTATGAGGTTATGGAGAATGGAATATGGTTTGGGGAATTTTTTTTTAACAGATGCACTTTCATGTACAGAAATCTAATGTGTTTTGTATCACTGAAATTTTCTCTGAATTCACGATATGTAATTGTAGGTATTCTTGTGACTTATCTTAATTAGTTGCGTATGTCATATTGTAATGAAGTTCATGTAAATCCTTGACAAAATCTCAATAAAATAGCTAAAAAGTGAAAAAGTGAAAAGTGGTTCACCCAGGGCGAGGCTCAGCCATTGCACTCCGGCTGTGCTGACCCCTGCAAATTCCCCAAATGTGGGAATCTCGACTGCATAATTTATGGTAGTGGGGGACTGCGTCCGCGCTCTCCCCTGATCAGCGTGTCCAAAGACAACAGCCTTACAAATACACACGCCACGGCTTGCCCAATGCACGGCCTTATACGTCATGCTCGCTTGGGCAACAAACATCACTGCCCGTTTCACATTTCTCCTTCTATTTCTTATCATTCCACATGCTTGGACTATGTTCTTCTCTTAACCGTTTCATCAACCGCGTTTGCCTGCCAGTCACATACGCACAAGTCAAAACATGGATGACTGGACATTTCTCTTCAGCACAATCCTAGTTCCATCTTTAAACTGGAGCCCGTGCGATCAAGCTATTTGTCACTGAAAAGGATTGTTGAAGGTCAGCCCTGCATCAGCCTGTGATTGGTCCTCCTCACCGTCTGAACTAGCTCCGCCCTCTGCCCGCATCACCTCGTCCTCGCCCGAGCTCTCCGTTGATGAGGCTGTTGCAGGCCCCTCCCCTTCTCCCGCCTCACCCGCCTCCTCTACTCCAGTCACAGGATTTGGCGGGAGATTTGAACTTGCTTGGTCTTGTCTGCCGTTTCCTCCATTTTCATTTTGTTTGGCTGCCTTCAGTTTGTTGGCAAAAGACTTTGGGCAACCTCTGAAGAGGTGGTTTGACTCTGCACAGAGGTCGCACCTCCTGCCATTGGAGCACTCCTCCAAGGTGTGCCCACTTTCCTGGCCATTGCTGGATGGGGACTTTGTCAACCTTACAAGAAGAACAGCCTCTCCAGCCAGAAGCTATGAGCCCTGTGATATTCATCATCTATGATGACATGATGGTTTATGATGTCATAAGGGGGCTTTGTTGGCAGCTGTGAGCCCTGCGACATCATCATCATCTATGATGACATGATGGTTTATGATGTCATAGGGGGCTTTGTTGGAACACTGGTGCTTTTGTGTTTATTCAAGCTTTACAACGGCGGCGAATGGAGGCCTGCTGGAGTGGGTGATGTCACAGCCTTCTGACCAATCAGCTCTCAGTATTCAGTGATGACCTCATCTCCGAGGTCAGGCAGAGCCTATATAGGCGGGGGCCTCTCCTCACCTCATTTGGTCACGTGCACAACTCCTCCCACTCTCTGTAGCGCTTTAAAAATGGCAGGCCGCATGGGGACCCTCCAAGCACAGTTCCAAGCGCCATCCTCATCCCTCACTTTGGTAGTGATGTGGAAAACTTCGGTCCAAATCAGGCCAGATTGACTTCAAAAACTTCTTAGACTTGGTACCAAAAACACTAATAAAATAAGTCTTGGAGGCTTCAAAATTAAGACTGAAACGAGGCAGCGTCTCAAGCAGGCAGGTTTATTTTCATTCGAGATCTCAAAATGGAAACAAACAGTGAGTCGATCACAAAAGATAGACGACTGACTTTCTTTGTTTGTGCACTTGATTTTATACCCTCCCAACCACCGTGTCATCGATTCTGTTCATAACAAAGAGATCATACATGATCACAAGAGTAGATGTGCCAGTGTAAGGCTTTCTGGTAAGACAACAATTTTTAATTGGGCCAGATGTACCTTAGGTTTGCAGATCTTGGACTCTGGCCGATGATTAGTGATCTTGTTTTTCTACACAAGGATGGCTGACTGGATACATTCTAATTAGGTAAGACCTTGATATGCCTTGAGGCATGGCAGTTGTGGTCAGTGCAGGCTTGTTCTCTTACAGAATGTTACTTGACCTGTGTGAGCCTTGACGTCATCATAGTGAGAAAGCATCACCTAAGTGCTTATGCTCTTGCTTCAAAGCAATGCTTAAGCCTTGATGTTTCTAGACTAATGCTGACTCCTGTCCTTCATTATGAGCTCTCTCTCTCTTCTTTAATACCCTCTGCAGTGTTGATTTTTTTAGGCTCAGAATTACCTCTACAGTAGCCTGGCCTTTAACCGTGCAATATCTACCCGGCCACAGACAAATGTCCTCTGCATTCACCGTCTCATTGAACATTCTGACAATAACTGTTTTAGAAGCATTGTCAGTCAGTTTCTCCACAATGAAAGCAGCAAACTGGGTTTTGGCATTTTCAAATCGTGCCCAGAAGTCCCTCCAAAGGGCAGCAGATCTAAAGCTGACATCAAAACCTTTATTAAATGGCAGTGACAGTATACAGTTCAAGTCGTTTGGAGTAAAGTTTAGGGCTTTCTGGAGGAGCTTCCGGCAGAGATCGAGTCACGACATCACTTGCTCGGCCCGGTCACGGTATTAGTCCGGCAGAGTACAGGGACAGAAGTCCTCTGGGCCACTGAAAGTTGAAAGACTTTCCAACAGGAATGTGTGGAATTTCCTCCCAAGAGCTGGTAATAACCAATGCCACAGGAAGGCAAGGATTTTTACCACCAAGAAGAGGCGATCGCAGAGAAATATTGTACACAAAGCTTTTGGCTGTGTATGCGATGTTGACGGCAAGCATGAGCGCTTGAGATGTAAAGCGTAAGCCCCTGCATACCACACGTCCCGTTGGCAGTGGCTGCAAGTCCAAAGTTATGGGCCGATGTGTGTTTGCAGCTGGAGAAAGAGCTGGGGCGAGCGTAAGCTGTTATTGCACATGGTGAGGGAGGGGGTGCACCGTTCCTGGAGATACTGCAATACCGGGTCGATGCGTGGAGTGGACGGAGCAAGCCCCTATTCCATCTCCCTGTTCCAGAAATCCATTTAATATATGGTCCCCGGGTAGGGGACGTATCAGATATTAAACTGATAAGAACAGATACTACACTTGATCTTAGCCAAAAGGCCGAGAAGCGATAACTCTCACACGCTCAGAGGGAAGCGCCCCTCTCCCGGACAGGTCACTCCCACGGACGGTTTGGACCTCCCGCCACACACTTGAACCACACGTCAGCAAATGGCACACAAAGCACAGCCACTAGCCAAGGACTAACGGGTCATATCATTGCAGGAAAAGAAAGCATTTGGCCAACGCATCTTCTGGACCCCTGCGCATCTCGTGGTGCGTTAAGGTCCATTCGGAAAATAGGAACCTCTGGGGAGTCAAAGTGGAGCACTGAACCACCAGATCCCAGGGAAAGCTGTAAATATGGGACGCAGATCAAAGCGGACTGTGAATCC
The DNA here is from genome assembly GCF_902150065.1 of Myripristis murdjan. Classification (NCBI taxonomy): domain Eukaryota; kingdom Metazoa; phylum Chordata; class Actinopteri; order Holocentriformes; family Holocentridae; genus Myripristis; species Myripristis murdjan. The sequence goes on from NC_043997.1 coordinate 26,934,093, forward strand.
CACGACAAGCAGGTGAAGACGGTGCCTTTTCACAAGCCAACAGCTCACCTCCCACAAATCAAACGCAGCTGTATATGCCTCTGGTGGACAATGGAGCCAACTGCCAAACATCTCTCTTCACAGGAGATGCTGAGGTCCCCGCCCCCTTCAATGTAGAGGATGATGTATTGTGTTGCCCCCCCACATTCATAACCACCACCCCAAAAATTGCACTAAACCAGCTGTTTTAGTCAAACCTCTGCTACGGGGAAAACGTAGGCCAAATGGGAAAACGCTGGGACGGTATCTGTTTTAAGGACCATGACCTCTCCACCGCATGTCAGTTTTCTCCATTTCCATGATGACTAGATCCGTACTCTTAAATCAAGTCAAATGTCAGAACCAAACAACTAATCTCATTCATAAAAATTCATCCTCGCTTAAAGGCAGTCAAACTATTGTTTCAGGGATACGACGGCTCCAGCACTTTCCACCCAGCAGCCACACGCTGACTGGACTCTGCCCAGCGGCACAACTGGCCCAGTCTGCTTTTTCCTCCAGGCTTTTCTAAGCAGACACAAATGGCTGAGCAGCCACAGCTGGAAGTCCATCCTCGTAGCAAACAGCAACAACTTCACCATTTTCCATGCAACAAATTGTGTGTAAGTTGTACTGTGTTTCTTGCAGTCCTTCTTTGCATAATGTTTGTTACTTGCTGGGATCCACGGGCACCGTCCATGGCTCTGTTCAACTCCATCACTGATCGTGGGATTCCATTTACAGTGCATGATGGGAAATCAAGCACTGACATTATTCCAACTAGAACAATAAGAACAGCACTGGTGCCTTGAAATAGAATGCTAGTGTAAAGACAGTGTGTTGGAGCGCTGTTTGAAAAAATGAACAGTGTGAATCTACAATTGTTTTCTTGGGTGCTTTCATGCAGCAATGCTGCATTGCATGATGGGAAGTAGAATCAAGGCATTTGATCACAATTCAACCTTCTCTTTCAAAATTATTTTCATTGATTTTTCCATGGATGCATGTTCATATCAACTGACAGGGTAAACAGGATTTAATCCAATACATCCACAAAGTTGTGAGGTACAATAATAATAATGATATTACCAAGATTATATAGAATCAAACTATTCCAAAACAGTGCAAGTAGAATATAACATGAAAAATAACCGTACATGAGAAGGAAAAAAAAACAACAACAACAACGACAGAGGAATGAAATGAAACTGAAATAATAACAATAATTAGAAGAAAAAAAAAGATATAAATGAAAGACAGGCAAGAGACACACGGACAGACAGACAAGGAGGGAACACATAGAGGAAGGGAAAGATTGGGGGTGGGGGGTCCAGTTGCACGTTGAATTGTTCTTACTCAGGGAAAGATTGGGGATGGGGGGTCCAGTTGCACGTTGAATTGTTCTTACTCAGCCAGGGTTCACGACGTTGTTACTGGTCAGCTGGTAGTCCATCACTCTACTTGTAGTCCATCTAGTTGCTTAACAAATCCAATAAGGTCATCCCATGTCTTGTGAAAGTTCTGAAGAGCACCATTAACATTATACCTGATCTTGTCTAGCTTGAGATTGCACATGATACTCTTGATGAGATGTGTGTGGGTGGGTGCACAATTCAAACTTCTCAAGGAAATAATTGCAACTCTTAGTGAGCCTTGGAAAAGCAGGGATGTAGAGTGGATGTGAAGTGATGTTCCAGGCTGTGTGTGTGTGTGTGTGTGTGTGTGTGTGTGTGTGTGTGTGGTTTTGTTCCACTGTGCCAGTGTGAGCACCATGAGACAGAGTGGTGTGTGTGTGTGAAGGGGGCTCCAGCGTGCGTGTCGGTGACTTCATACTTACCTGGCAGGGGAGATACCATGATCAAGAAGGTGGTTCACCCAGGGCGAGGCTCAGCCATTGCACTCCGGCTGTGCTGACCCCTGCGAATTCCCCAAATGTGGGAATCTCGACTGCATAATTTATGGTAGTGGGGGACTGCGTCCGCGCTCTCCCCTGATCAGCGTGTCCAAAGACAACAGCCTTACAAATACACACGCCACGGCTTGCCCAATGCACGGCCTTATACGTCATGCTCGCTTGGGCAACAAACATCACTGCCCGTTTCACATTTCTCCTTCTATTTCTTATCATTCCACATGCTTGGACTATGTTCTTCTCTTAACCGTTTCATCAACCGCGTTTGCCTGCCAGTCACATACGCACAAGTCAAAACATGGATGACTGGACATTTCTCTTCAGCACAATCCTAGTTCCATCTTTAAACTGGAGCCCGTGCGATCAAGCTATTTGTCACTGAAAAGGATTGTTGAAGGTCAGCCCTGCATCAGCCTGTGATTGGTCCTCCTCACCGTCTGAACTAGCTCCGCCCTCTGCCCGCATCACCTCGTCCTCGCCCGAGCTCTCCGTTGATGAGGCTGTTGCAGGCCCCTCCCCTTCTCCCGCCTCACCCGCCTCCTCTACTCCAGTCACAGGATTTGGCGGGAGATTTGAACTTGCTTGGTCTTGTCTGCCGTTTCCTCCATTTTCATTTTGTTTGGCTGCCTTCAGTTTGTTGGCAAAAGACTTTGGGCAACCTCTGAAGAGGTGGTTTGACTCTGCACAGAGGTCGCACCTCCTGCCATTGGAGCACTCCTCCAAGGTGTGCCCACTTTCCTGGCCATTGCTGGATGGGGACTTTGTCAACCTTACAAGAAGAACAGCCTCTCCAGCCAGAAGCTATGAGCCCTGTGATATTCATCATCTATGATGACATGATGGTTTATGATGTCATAAGGGGGCTTTGTTGGCAGCTGTGAGCCCTGCGACATCATCATCATCTATGATGACATGATGGTTTATGATGTCATAGGGGGCTTTGTTGGAACACTGGTGCTTTTGTGTTTATTCAAGCTTTACAACGGCGGCGAATGGAGGCCTGCTGGAGTGGGTGATGTCACAGCCTTCTGACCAATCAGCTCTCAGTATTCAGTGATGACCTCATCTCCGAGGTCAGGCAGAGCCTATATAGGCGGGGGCCTCTCCTCACCTCATTTGGTCACGTGCACAACTCCTCCCGGGGACTTTGTCAACCTTACAAGAAGAACAGCCTCTCCAGCCAGAAGCTATGAGCCCTGTGATATTCATCATCTATGATGACATGATGGTTTATGATGTCATAAGGGGGCTTTGTTGGCAGCTGTGAGCCCTGCGACATCATCATCATCTATGATGACATGATGGTTTATGATGTCATAGGGGGCTTTGTTGGAACACTGGTGCTTTTGTGTTTATTCAAGCTTTACAACGGCGGCGAATGGAGGCCTGCTGGAGTGGGTGATGTCACAGCCTTCTGACCAATCAGCTCTCAGTATTCAGTGATGACCTCATCTCCGAGGTCAGGCAGAGCCTATATAGGCGGGGGCCTCTCCTCACCTCATTTGGTCACGTGCACAACTCCTCCCACTCTCTGTAGCGCTTTAAAAATGGCAGGCCGCATGGGGACCCTCCAAGCACAGTTCCAAGCGCCATCCTCATCCCTCACTTTGGTAGTGATGTGGAAAACTTCGGTCCAAATCAGGCCAGATTGACTTCAAAAACTTCTTAGACTTGGTACCAAAAACACTAATAAAATAAGTCTTGGAGGCTTCAAAATTAAGACTGAAACGAGGCAGCGTCTCAAGCAGGCAGGTTTATTTTCATTCGAGATCTCAAAATGGAAACAAACAGTGAGTCGATCACAAAAGATAGACGACTGACTTTCTTTGTTTGTGCACTTGATTTTATACCCTCCCAACCACCGTGTCATCGATTCTGTTCATAACAAAGAGATCATACATGATCACAAGAGTAGATGTGCCAGTGTAAGGCTTTCTGGTAAGACAAGAATTTTTAATTGGGCCAGATGTACCTTAGGTTTGCAGATCTTGGACTCTGGCCGATGATTAGTGATCTTGTTTTTCTACACAAGGATGGCTGACTGGATACATTCTAATTAGGTAAGACCTTGATATGCCTTTAGGCATGGCAGTTGTGGTCAGTGCAGGCTTGTTCTCTTACAGAATGTTACTTGACCTGTGTGAGCCTTGACGTCATCATAGTGAGAAAGCATCACCTAAGTGCTTATGCTCTTGCTTCAAAGCAATGCTTAAGCCTTGATGTTTCTAGACTAATGCTGACTCCTGTCCTTCATTATGAGCTCTCTCTCTCTTCTTTAATACCCTCTGCAGTGTTGATTTTTTTAGGCTCAGAATTACCTCTACAGTAGCCTGGCCTTTAACCGTGCAATATCTACCCGGCCACAGACAAATGTCCTCTGCATTCACCGTCTCATTGAACATTCTGACAATAACTGTTTTAGAAGCATTGTCAGTCAGTTTCTCCACAATGAAAGCAGCAAACTGGGTTTTGGCATTTTCAAATCGTGCCCAGAAGTCCCTCCAAAGGGCAGCAGATCTAAAGCTGACATCAAAACCTTTATTAAATGGCAGTGACAGTATACAGTTCAAGTCGTTTGGAGTAAAGTTTAGGGCTTTCTGGAGGAGCTTCCGGCAGAGATCGAGTCACGACATCACTTGCTCGGCCCGGTCACGGTATTAGTCCGGCAGAGTACAGGGACAGAAGTCCTCTGGGCCACTGAAAGTTGAAAGACTTTCCAACAGGAATGTGTGGAATTTCCTCCCAAGAGCTGGTAATAACCAATGCCACAGGAAGGCAAGGATTTTTTACCACCAAGAAGAGGCGATCGCAGAGAAATATTGTACACAAAGCTTTTGGCTGTGTATGCGATGTTGACGGCAAGCATGAGCGCTTGAGATGTAAAGCGTAAGCCCCTGCATACCACACGTCCCGTTGGCAGTGGCTGCAAGTCCAAAGTTATGGGCCGATGTGTGTTTGCAGCTGGAGAAAGAGCTGGGGCGAGCGTAAGCTGTTATTGCACATGGTGAGGGAGGGGGTGCACCGTTCCTGGAGATACTGCAATACCGGGTCGATGCGTGGAGTGGACAGAGCAAGCCCCTATTCCATCTCCCTGTTCCAGAAATCCATTTAATATATGGTCCCCGGGTAGGGGACGTATCAGATATTAAACTGATAAGAACAGATACTACACTTGATCTTAGCCAAAAGGCCGAGAAGCGATAACTCTCACACGCTCAGAGGGAAGCGCCCCTCTCCCGGACAGGTCACTCCCACGGACGGTTTGGACCTCCCGCCACACACTTGAACCACACGTCAGCAAATGGCACACAAAGCACAGCCACTAGCCAAGGACTAACGGGTCATATCATTGCAGGAAAAGAAAGCATTTGGCCAACGCATCTTCTGGACCCCTGCGCATCTCGTGGTGCGTTAAGGTCCAGTCGGAAAATAGGAACCTCTGGGGAGTCAAAGTGGAGCACTGAACCACCAGATCCCAGGGAAAGCTGTAAATATGGGACGCAGATCAAAGCGGACTGTGAATCCCACGACAAGCAGGTGAAGACGGTGCCTTTTCACAAGCCAACAGCTCACCTCCCACAAATCAAACGCAGCTGTATATGCCTCTGGTGGACAATGGAGCCAACTGCCAAACATCTCTCTTCACAGGAGATGCTGAGGTCCCCGCCCCCTTCAATGTAGAGGGTGATGTATTGTGTTGCCCCCCCACATTCATAACCACCACCCCAAAAATTGCACTAAACCAGCTGTTTTAGTCAAACCTCTGCTACGGGGAAAACGTAGGCCAAATGGGAAAACGCTGGGACGGTATCTGTTTTAAGGACCATGACCTCTCCACCGCATGTCAGTTTTCTCCATTTCCATGATGACTAGATCCGTACTCTTAAATCAAGTCAAATGTCAGAACCAAACAACTAATCTCATTCATAAACATTCATCCTCGCTTAAAGGCAGTCAAACTATTGTTTCAGGGATACGACGGCTCCAGCACTTTCCACCCAGCAGCCACACGCTGACTGGACTCTGCCCAGCGGCACAACTGGCCCAGTCTGCTTTTTCCTCCAGGCTTTTCTAAGCAGACACAAATGGCTGAGCAGCCACAGCTGGAAGTCCATCCTCGTAGCAAACAGCAACAACTTCACCATTTTCCATGCAACAAATTGTGTGTAAGTTGTACTGTGTTTCTTGCAGTCCTTCTTTGCATAATGTTTGTTACTTGCTGGGATCCACGGGCACCGTCCATGGCTCTGTTCAACTCCATCACTGATCGTGGGATTCCATTTACAGTGCATGATGGGAAATCAAGCACTGACATTATTCCAACTAGAACAATAAGAACAGCACTGGTGCCTTGAAATAGAATGCTAGTGTAAAGACAGTGTGTTGGAGCGCTGTTTGAAAAAATGAACAGTGTGAATCTACAATTGTTTTCTTGGGTGCTTTCATGCAGCAATGCTGCATTGCATGATGGGAAGTAGAATCAAGGCATTTGATCACAATTCAACCTTCTCTTTCAAAATTATTTTCATTGATTTTTCCATGGATGCATGTTCATATCAACTGACAGGGTAAACAGGATTTAATCCAATACATCCACAAAGTTGTGAGGTACAATAATAATAATGATATTACCAAGATTATATAGAATCAAACTATTCCAAAACAGTGCAAGTAGAATATAACATGAAAAATAACCGTACATGAGAAGGAAAAAAAAACAACAACAACAACGACAGAGGAATGAAATGAAACTGAAATAATAACAATAATTAGAAGAAAAAAAAAGATATAAATGAAAGACAGGCAAGAGACACACGGACAGACAGACAAGGAGGGAACACATAGAGGAAGGGAAAGATTGGGGGTGGGGGGTCCAGTTGCACGTTGAATTGTTCTTACTCAGGGAAAGATTGGGGATGGGGGGTCCAGTTGCACGTTGAATTGTTCTTACTCAGCCAGGGTTCACGACGTTGTTACTGGTCAGCTGGTAGTCCATCACTCTACTTGTAGTCCATCTAGTTGCTTAACAAATCCAATAAGGTCATCCCATGTCTTGTGAAAGTTCTGAAGAGCACCATTAACATTATACCTGATCTTGTCTAGCTTGAGATTGCACATGATACTCTTGATGAGATGTGTGTGGGTGGGTGCACAATTCAAACTTCTCAAGGAAATAATTGCAACTCTTAGTGAGCCTTGGAAAAGCAGGGATGTAGAGTGGATGTGAAGTGATGTTCCAGGCTGTGTGTGTGTGTGTGTGTGTGTGTGTGTGTGTGTGGTTTTGTTCCACTGTGCCAGTGTGAGCACCATGAGACAGAGTGGTGTGTGTGTGTGAAGGGGGCTCCAGCGTGCGTGTCGGTGACTTCATACTTACCTGGCAGGGGAGATACCATGATCAAGAAGGTGGTTCACCCAGGGCGAGGCTCAGCCATTGCACTCCGGCTGTGCTGACCCCTGCGAATTCCCCAAATGTGGGAATCTCGACTGCATAATTTATGGTAGTGGGGGACTGCGTCCGCGCTCTCCCCTGATCAGCGTGTCCAAAGACAACAGCCTTACAAATACACACGCCACGGCTTGCCCAATGCACGGCCTTATACGTCATGCTCGCTTGGGCAACAAACATCACTGCCCGTTTCACATTTCTCCTTCTATTTCTTATCATTCCACATGCTTGGACTATGTTCTTCTCTTAACCGTTTCATCAACCGCGTTTGCCTGCCAGTCACATACGCACAAGTCAAAACATGGATGACTGGACATTTCTCTTCAGCACAATCCTAGTTCCATCTTTAAACTGGAGCCCGTGCGATCAAGCTATTTGTCACTGAAAAGGATTGTTGAAGGTCAGCCCTGCATCAGCCTGTGATTGGTCCTCCTCACCGTCTGAACTAGCTCCGCCCTCTGCCCGCATCACCTCGTCCTCGCCCGAGCTCTCCGTTGATGAGGCTGTTGCAGGCCCCTCCCCTTCTCCCGCCTCACCCGCCTCCTCTACTCCAGTCACAGGATTTGGCGGGAGATTTGAACTTGCTTGGTCTTGTCTGCCGTTTCCTCCATTTTCATTTTGTTTGGCTGCCTTCAGTTTGTTGGCAAAAGACTTTGGGCAACCTCTGAAGAGGTGGTTTGACTCTGCACAGAGGTCGCACCTCCTGCCATTGGAGCACTCCTCCAAGGTGTGCCCACTTTCCTGGCCATTGCTGGATGGGGACTTTGTCAACCTTACAAGAAGAACAGCCTCTCCAGCCAGAAGCTATGAGCCCTGTGATATTCATCATCTATGATGACATGATGGTTTATGATGTCATAAGGGGGCTTTGTTGGCAGCTGTGAGCCCTGCGACATCATCATCATCTATGATGACATGATGGTTTATGATGTCATAGGGGGCTTTGTTGGAACACTGGTGCTTTTGTGTTTATTCAAGCTTTACAACGGCGGCGAATGGAGGCCTGCTGGAGTGGGTGATGTCACAGCCTTCTGACCAATCAGCTCTCAGTATTCAGTGATGACCTCATCTCCGAGGTCAGGCAGAGCCTATATAGGCGGGGGCCTCTCCTCACCTCATTTGGTCACGTGCACAACTCCTCCCGGGGACTTTGTCAACCTTACAAGAAGAACAGCCTCTCCAGCCAGAAGCTATGAGCCCTGTGATATTCATCATCTATGATGACATGATGGTTTATGATGTCATAAGGGGGCTTTGTTGGCAGCTGTGAGCCCTGCGACATCATCATCATCTATGATGACATGATGGTTTATGATGTCATAGGGGGCTTTGTTGGAACACTGGTGCTTTTGTGTTTATTCAAGCTTTACAACGGCGGCGAATGGAGGCCTGCTGGAGTGGGTGATGTCACAGCCTTCTGACCAATCAGCTCTCAGTATTCAGTGATGACCTCATCTCCAAGGTCAGGCAGAGCCTATATAGGCGGGGGCCTCTCCTCACCTCATTTGGTCACGTGCACAACTCCTCCCGGGGACTTTGTCAACCTTACAAGAAGAACAGCCTCTCCAGCCAGAAGCTATGAGCCCTGTGATATTCATCATCTATGATGACATGATGGTTTATGATGTCATAAGGGGGCTTTGTTGGCAGCTGTGAGCCCTGCGACATCATCATCATCTATGATGACATGATGGTTTATGATGTCATAGGGGGCTTTGTTGGAACACTGGTGCTTTTGTGTTTATTCAAGCTTTACAACGGCGGCGAATGGAGGCCTGCTGGAGTGGGTGATGTCACAGCCTTCTGACCAATCAGCTCTCAGTATTCAGTGATGACCTCATCTCCGAGGTCAGGCAGAGCCTATATAGGCGGGGGCCTCTCCTCACCTCATTTGGTCACGTGCACAACTCCTCCCACTCTCTGTAGCGCTTTAAAAATGGCAGGCCGCATGGGGACCCTCCAAGCACAGTTCCAAGCGCCATCCTCATCCCTCACTTTGGTAGTGATGTGGAAAACTTCGGTCCAAATCAGGCCAGATTGACTTCAAAAACTTCTTAGACTTGGTACCAAAAACACTAATAAAATAAGTCTTGGAGGCTTCAAAATTAAGACTGAAACGAGGCAGCGTCTCAAGCAGGCAGGTTTATTTTCATTCGAGATCTCAAAATGGAAACAAACAGTGAGTCGATCACAAAAGATAGACGACTGACTTTCTTTGTTTGTGCACTTGATCTTATACCCTCCCAACCACCGTGTCATCGATTCTGTTCATAACAAAGAGATCATACATGATCACAAGAGTAGATGTGCCAGTGTAAGGCTTTCTGGTAAGACAACAATTTTTAATTGGGCCAGATGTACCTTAGGTTTGCAGATCTTGGACTCTGGCCGATGATTAGTGATCTTGTTTTTCTACACAAGGGTGGCTGACTGGATACATTCTAATTAGGTAAGACCTTGATATGCCTTTAGGCATGGCAGTTGTGGTCAGTGCAGGCTTGTTCTCTTACAGAATGTTACTTGACCTGTGTGAGCCTTGACGTCATCATAGTGAGAAAGCATCACCTAAGTGCTTATGCTCTTGCTTCAAAGCAATGCTTAAGCCTTGATGTTTCTAGACTAATGCTGACTCCTGTCCTTCATTATGAGCTCTCTCTCTCTTCTTTAATACCCTCTGCAGTGTTGATTTTTTTAGGCTCAGAATTACCTCTACAGTAGCCTGGCCTTTAACCGTGCAATATCTACCCGGCCACAGACAAATGTCCGCTGCATTCACCGTCTCATTGAACATTCTGACAATAACTGTTTTAGAAGCATTGTCAGTCAGTTTCTCCACAATGAAAGCAGCAAACTGGGTTTTGGCATTTTCAAATCGTGCCCAGAAGTCCCTCCAAAGGGCAGCAGATCTAAAGCTGACATCAAAACCTTTATTAAATGGCAGTGACAGTATACAGTTTAAGTCGTTTGGAGTAAAGTTTAGGGCTTTCTGGAGGAGCTTCCGGCAGAGATCGAGTCACGACATCACTTGTTTGGCCCGGTCACGGTATTAGTCCGGCAGAGTACAGGGCCAGAAGTCCTCTGGGCCACTGAAAGTTGAAAGACTTTCCAACAGGAATGTGTGGAATTTCCTCCCAAGAGCTGGTAATAACCAATGCCACAGGAAGGCAAGGATTTTTACCACCAAGAAGAGGCGATCGCAGAGAAATATTGTACACAAAGCTTTTGGCTGTGTATGCGATGTTGACGGCAAGCATGAGCGCTTGAGATGTAAAGCGTAAGCCCCTGCATACCACACGTCCCGTTGGCAGTGGCTGCAAGTCCAAAGTTACGGGCCGATGTGTGTTTGCAGCTGGAGAAAGAGCTGGGGCGAGCGTAAGCTGTTATTGCACATGGTGAGGGAGGGGGTGCACCGTTCCTGGAGATACTGCAATACCGGGTCGATGCGTGGAGTGGACGGAGCAAGCCCCTATTCCATCTCCCTGTTCCAGAAATCCATTTAATATATGGTCCCCGGGTAGGGGACGTATCAGATATTAAACTGATAAGAACAGATTTTTTTTTCTTTCGAAAGTATTTATTGATACTTTTCAGTCCTCACATACAATATTCACATTGGATAATAAAGCAACAATTTACCCTTTAAAACACCAGTCAAGTAATAAATAAATACAATCTGTTTAGCAATAATTTAGTTTAAAACAATAAAAGACATTGTTTTAAAAGGCATAACAGATAAGAACATGGTGGTCGTAAAAGGTAAAGGTGCATTTAAAACAAACAATGTATGTGTGCTGAGTTCAATAAAATCTTTTAAAAAGGAGTGCATTTGTTAAAATGTGCAGAAGCGGGGTGAGTCCTTTCCAAGGGTAACTCATTCCGCTCTCCCAAACAGATTAGGTCTCTCGGGATCCTGCCGTGGTGCTCAGCGGAGACCCCCACCCTTTTGCTCCTTCCCACCTGCCACACCCGGAGAGCCAGGCCGCCGCTGCTTTGACCTTTTACTGTGTGGCTTCCGACACCTTCGTCCGAATGAGCAGTGAGGCGAATCTTCTTTGTGGCTGTGTCCTAGGCCCGCCGCCTGCAGCTCCGGCCGCTTGGACCGTCGCTGCTGCCATCCGGATCACAGCCACGGGGGGGCTCTGCCTTTGCCTTCTTACCAGCAAGTTTCTGGAGGTCCATATGGCGTCTTTGATGGCGGCGAGGGTGAGCCACTGTTTTGCAAAGTCCTTTTTGTTTTGTTTTTTTCCTTGGCTCACCCCATACAGCACCATTTGTGCTGTCAGGACCTCCCTAACCGGTAAGTACGGGAATTGCAAGGAGCCGGCTGTCGCCCACTGGTCTACGGCAGCGCTGCACTCCCAGAGCAGATGCCTCACCGACTCAGGCGCGCCACAACCTGGTCGGGGGCAGATTGAGGTCGCGGACATGCCCCGGGAGTGCATTACGGACCTGACTGGGAGGATCTCATGAGCCACCAGCCACGACAGGTCCCGGAGTCTGTTTGGGAGAGCAGAATGGTTCACGTTGCGCCAAACTGTGGAGGGCTCGCCAAAGGCGAGCCCGCGCACTGGACTCACTGGTTCCCGCTCCTGCACAACAGAAATGAGAGAGCGGTGGTTGGTTAAAACATGCAACTCCTCCTGCTCCAAGTTAAAATTCTTTAAAAACTTCTGGATAAAAGCATATGCGTTTGGCAGGCTAAAAGACACAGGTACTCTAAGATCAGTGGGTAAAAGTTTCAGTCTTCTGAGGTAGGACCCCATCCAGAAACGCGTCATGGCTTCAGTCTTGGGGTTTCTGGATGGGGCTGTGGCTTGTTTTATGTGTGTTGTGGTGTATCGGCTTCCTAAAAACAACAAAAGGTCGGGCACTCCTTTTCCTCCTTTCTCCTTTGGCCTCTTCATCACCTCCCTCCTCAGTCGTTCCCACTTGGATCCCCATAAAAAGTAGAACATGGCTCGGTCCAGGTCGAGTAGCACTCTCCTTGGTGGGATAAAAACAGAACTGATCAATAAAAGCAAAGGTAAAATCACTGCTTTGATGATTAAAACCTTTCCTTCCATGGTCAGTCCCCTAAGTCCCCAGTACCCTAGTCTCTGTCTAACTTTCCCTACCAAGTCTGGCCAATTTGTTTTCCCTCCCCCCTCCCGATCAAATTTGACCCCCAGGATCTTTTGGTCAGTCTGGGTCACAGTCAGGGGGAGTCCTGTCATCTCTGTCGCTGTCCACGGTCCGTAAAATTGGGCTTGGGTCTTGCTCCTGTTCAGTTTTGACCCAGAGGCCCGTCCAAACCAGTCAGTCACGTCCAGAGTCCTGTTCACAGATAAAAGGTCAGTGCATAAAATGTTCACGTCGTCCATATATAAAATGCATTTTGTCTCCAGTCCCCCGCTCCCTGGCACTCCCACCCCGTGGATTCGTTGATCCCTTCTCAAGATCTGTGCCAGGGGTTCTATACAGACAACGTAGAGGAGGGCAGATAACGGACAACCCTGACGGACACCGCAGTGTATATTGACTGCTTTTGTCAGATGCCCGTTAACCACAAATCTGCTGGTGATGCCCCGATACAGCAGTCCCACCCAAGCTATAAACCTTTCTGGGAACCCCATCTTTGGCAGTACCTGGAAAAGGTACTGGTGCGAGACCCGATCAAAGGCTTTCTCAAAATCTAAATTTAGGACTACTAGCCGGATGTCTCTGTCTCTCGCATAACAGATGGTGTCTCTGATCAGTACGAGGCTGTCGGTGATCTTCCTCCCCGGGACGGCACAGGCTTGATCCGGGTGAATCAGCTCCTCTAAAAACAAAGACATACGTGATGCTAAAACCTTGCTAAAAAGTTTACAGTCTATATTTAAAAGGGTGATAGGTCTCCAGTTCCTCAAGTCAGTCTTGTCTTTGTCTTTATGGAGGAGAGTCACTATCCCTACTCTAAAACTGTCAGGAAGTCTGTCCAGATGTTCAAAGTCCATAAAAACAGCAAGCAAGTCGGGTGCTAAAATGTCCCAAAAAGTCAAATAAAATTCTAAGGGAAGCCCGTCTTCTCCAGGGGACTTCCCTTTCTTAAAACTCTTGATACATTTACTTAACTCGGACATGGTAAAATCTTGGGTTAAAAGCACTCCGTCTGTCACTGTGTTTTCAATGGCCTCTAAAACATTGTTCATGGTGTCCAATAAAACAGGTTTTTCCTTGTAAAGCTCCCCATAAAAATTTTCTATAGTTTCTTTAATTTCCTCTGTCGTGTTTGCAGTGCACCCGTTGTCTTTTTGTAATTTAAAAATGGATCCTCTGTTATTTACAATTTTCTTAAAAAAATATCTTGTGCACTTTTCCCCTTCCTCAATTTCCTTTTCCCTGCTTCTTAAAATGACACCCTTGCTTTTAATTTCTGCTAAAAGCGACATCTGTGTTTTCACTTCCCGTATCTCTTCATTAAAATCCATACCTTCTTGATTTAGTTTAAAATACCTCTGGAGTCTTTTCTGCAGTCCCAACATGCGTCTGTCGTCCCTATCTTTCTTTTTCTTACCTGCCTGCCTAAAGAAAGTCCGGGTCTTACCCTTCACCATTTCCCACCAGTGTGCGCGTGTATGGTAAAAGTCTTGAAGGGTCTGCCACTCTTGATACTGCTCCCTGTACTGTCTAACTAACTCCCTATCCTCTAAAAGGGAGCAGTTGAGTTTCCACAGACCACTTCCTGCTGTCACACCAGAAGCGAGTGAAAGGGTGCAGGAGAGCATAACGTGATCGGAAAAGAAAACAGGTGTTAATCTAGCATCGGTTGGTGAACAGGCCCGTGTAAAAAGATAGTCTATGCGAGAGGCTCTGGTGCCGTCACCACTGAACCAGGTGAAGCCCTCCTCTCTGGGATGCATGGTTTTAAAACAGTCCTGAAGTTTAAAATCCCTGCATATGCCCTGCAATAAAACCGATGTCTTGTCGACTGTAAAATCCGCCCCTGCCCTTTTCCTGTCTTTCCTACTTAAAACACAGTTAAAATCCCCGCCTACAACTAAAGGTGCCCTACCTAGCATGTGGAACTGCAAGTCTTCTAAAAGGTCATACCTGTCATTCTTGTCATTAAAACCATAAATATTTAAGAGCTTAAAATCTTTTCCCATAAAAGTCAGGTGTGTTAAAAGGGCCCTGCCGTCTCTCACCACAGTGCTGCCCTTCACCAGAACCAGAGGGTTTTTGATTAAAATGGCCACTCCATCGTTTTTGTTGTTATTTGACCCGCTCCATATCGACGCTTGTGGCCACATCTCCTCCCACTCTCTGTAGTGCTTTAAAAACGGTAGGCCGCATTCCTGTATTAAAAACACATCTGACTTAAAAGAATTTAGAAAGGATAAAACAGCCTGGGCTCTAACTCTCGACTTCACGCTTCTCACATTGATGGTTGAGAAGGTGAGTGTCATGAGTATGGTTAAAAGCAACAGGTATGACATTTTAAAAGACTAAAAGGGGGTTAAAATGACTAAAAAAAGCAGTTAGCGGATTTCTTGTGAACAGAGCTCTTCCTTCACTCCTGCAAGCGAAGAGTGGCGGAGTTGAGCACTGTTTCCCTGTCGGACTCTGGGGGTTGGCCTCTGGCGCAGTGCTGCATTCATTTTGGAGTCCTTAGGGGTTGATTGCAGAGCTATTGACAAGAACGACACTTCATTTGGTGAATTGGAGGGGAAGACTCTGGGCTCCTCCACAGATGAACTGTCTGAGAGAGTCCCAACTCTTCCCCTCTTCTCTGAGGCTACAGGAGACTCAGAGGACAATTCTGAAATGGTTCTCTTGGCATGCTGGGCATCGGGGAGGGGGGCATCCTCGCTGTCAGCCTGTGATTGGTCCTCCTCGCTATCTGAACCAGCTCCGCCCTCTGCCTGCATCACCTCATCCTCACTTGAGGTCTCTGTCGATGAGGCCATTGCAGGCCCCTCCCCTTCTCCCGCCTCACCTGACTCCTCTACTCCAGTCACAGGATTTGGCGGGAGATTTGAATTTTCCAGCCCAGCCTCCTCAATTAGCTCTCTAACTGCTTGGTCTTGTGTACCGTTTCCTTCATTTCCATTTTGTTTGGCTGCCTTCAGTTTGTTGGCAAAGGACTTTGGGCAATCTCTGAAGAGGTGGTTTGACTCTCCACAGAGATTGCACCTCCTGCCATTGGTGCACTCCTCAAAGGTGTGCCCAATTTCTCTGCACTTTCCGCATACAATTTGCTGACATGCTTCTACCAGGTGACCATGCTCACCACACTTGCGGCAGAGCTTGGGTTGTCCCTGGTAGTGGATATAGCCCCTGTTATCTCCCAGGACTACCATGGATGGCAGATGTTTCAAGCCCTGAAAGCCCTGGGGGTCCGGCCATTGCTGGATGGGGACCCTCCAGGCACAGTTCCAGATGCCATCCTCATCTCTCACTTTGGTAGCCTGGCCTTTAACTGTGCAATATCTACCCAGCCACAAACAAATGTCATCTGCATTCACCGTCTCATTGAACATTCTGACAATAACTGTTTTAGAAGCATTGTCAGTCAGTTTCTCCACATTGAACTCAGCAAACTGGGTTTTGGCATTTTCAAAACGTGTCCAGAATTCCCTCAAAAGGACAGCAGAGCGAAAACTTACGTCAAATCCTTTGTTAAAAGGCAGTGTCAATATACAATTCAGGTCGTTAGGGGAAAAGTTCAAGGCTTTTTGGATGAGCTTCCGGGAGAAGTCAAGTCTCGACATCCCCATCAGCTTCCCATCTTTCTCTAAAAAGGTAAAACGGACACTGTGGTGCCTCCGCATGCCAGCATGGTTGGCTGACATGGTGGAGGCACCACACTTAAAAAAAATAAAGGAAATTAAAATCTCCACGTACCAATAAATAACAAGAATAAAAAGGGTCCTAAAATACTAAGAAAAGTAAAAGATAGAAAGCAAAAATTAAAAATAACTTACCTTTGCTTCTTTGGCTTGGTCAAGGTCTTACTCCAACAGAGTACAGGTAATAGGTCCTCTGAGCCAATGAAATCCTGAGGATTAAAGATTTTCAACTACAAAAAGTTGAAACAGTTATCAACAGGAATATGTGGAATATCCTCCAGAAAGCTGGTAAGCACCAGTGCCACAAAAAGGCAAGGATTTACCACCAGAAGGAGGCGATCGCTGTCTTAGCCAAAAGGCCGAGAAGCGATAACTCTCACACACTCAGAGGGAAGCGCCCCTCTCCCGGACAGGTCACTCCCACGGACGGTTTGGACCTCCCGCCACACACTTGAACCACACGTCAGCAAATGGCACACAAAGCACAGCCACTAGCCAAGGACTAACGGGGCCCAACTATCATTGCAGGAAAAGAAAGCATTTGGCCAACGCATCTTCTGGACCCCTGCGCATCTCGTGGTGCGTTAAGGTCCAGTCGGAAAATAGGAACCTCTGGGGAGTCAAAGTGGAGCACTGAACCACCAGATCCCAGGGAAAGCTGTAAATATGGGACGCAGATCAAAGCGGACTGTGAATCCCACGACAAGCAGGTGAAGACGGTGCCTTTTCACAAGCCAACAGCTCACCTCCCACAAATCAAACGCAGCTGTATGTGCCTCTGTTGGACAATGGAGCCAACTGCCAAACATCTCTCTTCACAGGAGATGCTGAGGTCCCCGCCCCCTTCAATGTAGAGGGTGATGTATTGTGTTGCCCCCCCACATTCATAACCACCACCCCAAAAATTGCACTAAACCAGCTGTTTTAGTCAAACCTCTGCTACGGGGAAAACGTAGGCCAAATGGGAAAACGCTGGGACGGTATCTGTTTTAAGGACCATGACCTCTCCACCGCATATCAGTTTTCTCCATTTCCATGATGACTAGATCCGTACTCTTAAATCAAGTCAAATGTCAGAACCAAACAACTAATCACATTCATAAACATTCATCCTCGCTTAAAGGCAGTCAAACTATTGTTTCAGGGATACGACGGCTCCAGCACTTTCCACCCAGCAGCCACACGCTGACTGGACTCTGCCCAGCGGCACAACTGGCCCAGTCTGCTTTTTCCTCCAGGCTTTTCTAAGCAGACACAAATGGCTGAGCAGCCACAGCTGGAAGTCCATCCTCGTAGCAAACAGCAACAACTTCACCATTTTCCATGCAACAAATTGTGTGTAAGTTGTACTGTGTTTCTTGCAGTCCTTCTTTGCATAATGTTTGTTACTTGCTGGGATCCACGGGCACCGTCCATGGCTCTGTTCAACTCCATCACTGATCGTGGGATTCCATTTACAGTGCATGATGGGAAATCAAGCACTGACATTATTCCAACTAGAACAATAAGAACAGCACTGGTGCCTTGAAATAGAATGCTAGTGTAAAGACAGTGTGTTGGAGCGCTGTTTGAAAAAATGAACAGTGTGAATCTACAATTGTTTTCTTGGGTGCTTTCATGCAGCAATGCTGCATTGCATGATGGGAAGTAGAATCAAGGCATTTGATCACAATTCAACCTTCTCTTTCAAAATTATTTTCATTGATTTTTCCATGGATGCATGTTCATATCAACTGACAGGGTAAACAGGATTTAATCCAATACATCCACAAAGTTGTGAGGTACAATAATAATAATGATATTACCAAGATTATATAGAATCAAACTATTCCAAAACAGTGCAAGTAGAATATAACATAAAAAATAACCGTACATGAGAAGGAAAAAAACAACAACAACAACAACAACAGAGGAATGAAATGAAACTGAAATAATAACAATAATTAGGAAAAACAAAGATATAAATGAAAGACAGGCAAGAGACACACGGACAGACAGACAAGGAGGGAACACATAGAGGAAGGGAAAGATTGGGGGTGGGGGGGTCCAGTTGCACGTTGAATTGTTCTTACTCAGGGAAAGATTGGGGATGGGGGGTCCAGTTGCACGTTGAATTGTTCTTACTCAGCCAGGGTTCACGACGTTGTTACTGGTCAGCTGGTAGTCCATCACTCTACTTGTAGTCCATCTAGTTGCTTAACAAATCCAATAAGGTCATCCCATGTCTTGTGAAAGTTCTGAAGAGCACCATTAACATTATACCTGATCTTGTCTAGCTTGAGATTGCACATGATACTCTTGATGGGTGGGTGCACAATTCAAACTTCTCAAGGAAATAATTGAAACTGTGAGCCTTGGAAAAGCAGGGATGTAGAGTGGATGTGAAGTGATGTTCCAGGCTGTGTGTGTGTGTGTGTGTGTGTGTGTGTGTGTGGTTTTGTTCCACTGTGCCAGTGTGAGCACCATGAGACAGAGTGGTGTGTGTGTGAAGGGGGCTCCAGCGTGCGTGTCGGTGACTTCATACTTACCTGGCAGGGGAGATACCATGATCAAGAAGGTGGTTCACCCAGGGCGAGGCTCAGCCATTGCACTCCGGCTGTGCTGACCCCTGCGAATTCCCCAAATGTGGGAATCTCGACTGCATAATTTATGGTAGTGGGGGACTGCGTCCGCGCTCTCCCCTGATCAGCGTGTCCAAAGACAACAGCCTTACAAATACACATGCCACGGCTTGCCCGATGCACGGCCTTATACGTCATGCTCGCTTGGGCAACAAACATCACTGCCCGTTTCACATTTCTCCTTCTATTTCTTATCATTCCACATGCTTGGACTATGTTCTTCTCTTAACCGTTTCATCAACCGCGTTTGCCTGCCAGTCACGTACGCACAAGTCAAAACATGGATGACTGGACATTTCTCTTCAGCACAATCCTAGTTCCATCTTTAAACTGGAGCCCGTGCGATCAAGCTATTTGTCACTGAAAAGGATTGTTGAAGGTCAGCCCTGCATCAGCCTGTGATTGGTCCTCCTCACCGTCTGAACTAGCGCCGCCCTCTGCCCGCATCACCTCGTCCTCGCCCGAGCTCTCCGTTGATGAGGCTGTTGCAGGCCCCTCCCCTTCTCCCGCCTCACCCGACTCCTCTACTCCAGTCACAGGATTTGGCGGGAGATTTGAACTTGCTTGGTCTTGTCTGCCGTTTCCTCCATTTTCATTTTGTTTGGCTGCCTTCAGTTTGTTGGCAAAAGACTTTGGGCAACCTCTGAAGAGGTGGTTTGACTCTGCACAGAGGTCGCACCTCCTGCCATTGGAGCACTCCTCCAAGGTGTGCCCACTTTCCTGGCCATTGCTGGATGGGGACTTTGTCAACCTTACAAGAAGAACAGCCTCTCCAGGCAGAAGCTATGAGCCCTGTGATATTCATCATCTATGATGACATGATGGTTTATGAGGTCATAAGGGGGCTTTGTTGGCAGCTGTGAGCCCTGCGACATCATCATCATCTATGATGACATGATGGTTTATGATGTCATAGGGGGCTTTGTTGGAACACTGGTGCTTTTGTGTTTATTCAAGCTTTACAACGGCGGCGAATGGAGGCCTGCTGGAGTGGGTGATGTCACAGCCTTCTGACCAATCAGCTCTCAGTATTCAGTGATGACCTCATCTCCGAGGTCAGGCAGAGCCTATATAGGCGGGGGCCTCTCCTCACCTCATTTGGTCACGTGCACAACTCCTCCCACTCTCTGTAGCGCTCTAAAGATGGCAGGCCGCATGGGGACCCTCCAAGCACAGTTCCAAGCGCCATCCTCATCCCTCACTTTGGTAGTGATGTGGAAAACTTCGGTCCAAATCAGGCCAGATTGACTTCAAAAACTTCTTAGACTTGGTACCAAAAACACTAATAAAATAAGTCTTGGAGGCTTCAAAATTAAGACTGAAACGAGGCAGCGTCTCAAGCAGGCAGGTTTATTTTCATTCGAGATCTCAAAATGGAAACAAACAGTGAGTCGATCACAAAAGATAGACGACTGACTTTCTTTGTTTGTGCACTTGATCTTATACCCTCCCAACCACCGTGTCATCGATTCTGTTCATAACAAAGAGATCATACATGATCACAAGAGTAGATGTGCCAGTGTAAGGCTTTCTGGTAAGACAACAATTTTTAATTGGGCCAGATGTACCTTAGGTTTGCAGATCTTGGACTCTGGCCGATGATTAGTGATCTTGTTTTTCTACACAAGGGTGGCTGACTGGATACATTCTAATTAGGTAAGACCTTGATATGCCTTTAGGCATGGCAGTTGTGGTCAGTGCAGGCTTGTTCTCTTACAGAATGTTACTTGACCTGTGTGAGCCTTGACGTCATCATAGTGAGAAAGCATCACCTAAGTGCTTATGCTCTTGCTTCAAAGCAATGCTTAAGCCTTGATGTTTCTAGACTAATGCTGACTCCTGTCCTTCATTATGAGCTCTCTCTCTCTTCTTTAATACCCTCTGCAGTGTTGATTTTTTTAGGCTCAGAATTACCTCTACAGTAGCCTGGCCTTTAACCGTGCAATATCTACCCGGCCACAGACAAATGTCCGCTGCATTCACCGTCTCATTGAACATTCTGACAATAACTGTTTTAGAAGCATTGTCAGTCAGTTTCTCCACAATGAAAGCAGCAAACTGGGTTTTGGCATTTTCAAATCGTGCCCAGAAGTCCCTCCAAAGGGCAGCAGATCTAAAGCTGACATCAAAACCTTTATTAAATGGCAGTGACAGTATACAGTTTAAGTCGTTTGGAGTAAAGTTTAGGGCTTTCTGGAGGAGCTTCCGGCAGAGATCGAGTCACGACATCACTTGTTTGGCCCGGTCACGGTATTAGTCCGGCAGAGTACAGGGCCAGAAGTCCTCTGGGCCACTGAAAGTTGAAAGACTTTCCAACAGGAATGTGTGGAATTTCCTCCCAAGAGCTGGTAATAACCAATGCCACAGGAAGGCAAGGATTTTTACCACCAAGAAGAGGCGATCGCAGAGAAATATTGTACACAAAGCTTTTGGCTGTGTATGCGATGTTGACGGCAAGCATGAGCGCTTGAGATGTAAAGCGTAAGCCCCTGCATACCACACGTCCCGTTGGCAGTGGCTGCAAGTCCAAAGTTACGGGCCGATGTGTGTTTGCAGCTGGAGAAAGAGCTGGGGCGAGCGTAAGCTGTTATTGCACATGGTGAGGGAGGGGGTGCACCGTTCCTGGAGATACTGCAATACCGGGTCGATGCGTGGAGTGGACGGAGCAAGCCCCTATTCCATCTCCCTGTTCCAGAAATCCATTTAATATATGGTCCCCGGGTAGGGGACGTATCAGATATTAAACTGATAAGAACAGATTTTTTTTCTTTCGAAAGTATTTATTGATACTTTTCAGTCCTCACATACAATATTCACATTGGATAATAAAGCAACAATTTACCCTTTAAAACACCAGTCAAGTAATAAATAAATACAATCTGTTTAGCAATAATTTAGTTTAAAACAATAAAAGACATTGTTTTAAAAGGCATAACAGATAAGAACATGGTGGTCGTAAAAGGTAAAGGTGCATTTAAAACAAACAATGTATGTGTGCTGAGTTCAATAAAATCTTTTAAAAAGGAGTGCATTTGTTAAAATGTGCAGAAGCGGGGTGAGTCCTTTCCAAGGGTAACTCATTCCGCTCTCCCAAACAGATTAGGTCTCTCGGGATCCTGCCGTGGTGCTCAGCGGAGACCCCCACCCTTTTGCTCCTTCCCACCTGCCACACCCGGAGAGCCAGGCCGCCGCTGCTTTGACCTTTTACTGTGTGGCTTCCGACACCTTCGTCCGAATGAGCAGTGAGGCGAATCTTCTTTGTGGCTGTGTCCTAGGCCCGCCGCCTGCAGGTCCGGCCGCTTGGACCGTCGCTGCTGCCATCCGGATCACAGCCACGGGGGGGCTCTGCCTTTGCCTTCTTACCAGCAAGTTTCTGGAGGTCCATATGGCGTCTTTGATGGCGGCGAGGGTGAGCCACTGTTTTGCAAAGTCCTTTTTGTTTTGTTTTTTTCCTTGGCTCACCCCATACAGCACCATTTGTGCTGTCAGGACCTCCCTAACCGGTAAGTACGGGAATTGCAAGGAGCCGGCTGTCGCCCACTGGTCTACGGCAGCGCTGCACTCCCAGAGCAGATGCCTCACCGACTCAGGCGCGCCACAACCTGGTCGGGGGCAGATTGAGGTCGCGGACATGCCCCGGGAGTGCATTACGGACCTGACTGGGAGGATCTCATGAGCCACCAGCCACGACAGGTCCCGGAGTCTGTTTGGGAGAGCAGAATGGTTCACGTTGCGCCAAACTGTGGAGGGCTCGCCAAAGGCGAGCCCGCGCACTGGACTCACTGGTTCCCGCTCCTGCACAACAGAAATGAGAGAGCGGTGGTTGGTTAAAACATGCAACTCCTCCTGCTCCAAGTTAAAATTCTTTAAAAACTTCTGGATAAAAGCATATGCGTTTGGCAGGCTAAAAGACACAGGTACTCTAAGATCAGTGGGTAAAAGTTTCAGTCTTCTGAGGTAGGACCCCATCCAGAAACGCGTCATGGCTTCAGTCTTGGGGTTTCTGGATGGGGCTGTGGCTTGTTTTATGTGTGTTGTGGTGTATCGGCTTCCTAAAAACAACAAAAGGTCGGGCACTCCTTTTCCTCCTTTCTCCTTTGGCCTCTTCATCACCTCCCTCCTCAGTCGTTCCCACTTGGATCCCCATAAAAAGTAGAACATGGCTCGGTCCAGGTCGAGTAGCACTCTCCTTGGTGGGATAAAAACAGAACTGATCAATAAAAGCAAAGGTAAAATCACTGCTTTGATGATTAAAACCTTTCCTTCCATGGTCAGTCCCCTAAGTCCCCAGTACCCTAGTCTCTGTCTAACTTTCCCTACCAAGTCTGGCCAATTTGTTTTCCCTCCCCCCTCCCGATCAAATTTGACCCCCAGGATCTTTTGGTCAGTCTGGGTCACAGTCAGGGGGAGTCCTGTCATCTCTGTCGCTGTCCACGGTCCGTAAAATTGGGCTTGGGTCTTGCTCCTGTTCAGTTTTGACCCAGAGGCCCGTCCAAACCAGTCAGTCACGTCCAGAGTCCTGTTCACAGATAAAAGGTCAGTGCATAAAATGTTCACGTCGTCCATATATAAAATGCATTTTGTCTCCAGTCCCCCGCTCCCTGGCACTCCCACCCCGTGGATTCGTTGATCCCTTCTCAAGATCTGTGCCAGGGGTTCTATACAGACAACGTAGAGGAGGGCAGATAACGGACAACCCTGACGGACACCGCAGTGTATATTGACTGCTTTTGTCAGATGCCCGTTAACCACAAATCTGCTGGTGATGCCCCGATACAGCAGTCCCACCCAAGCTATAAACCTTTCTGGGAACCCCATCTTTGGCAGTACCTGGAAAAGGTACTGGTGCGAGACCCGATCAAAGGCTTTCTCAAAATCTAAATTTAGGACTACTAGCCGGATGTCTCTGTCTCTCGCATAACAGATGGTGTCTCTGATCAGTACGAGGCTGTCGGTGATCTTCCTCCCCGGGACGGCACAGGCTTGATCCGGGTGAATCAGCTCCTCTAAAAACAAAGACATACGTGATGCTAAAACCTTGCTAAAAAGTTTACAGTCTATATTTAAAAGGGTGATAGGTCTCCAGTTCCTCAAGTCAGTCTTGTCTTTGTCTTTATGGAGGAGAGTCACTATCCCTACTCTAAAACTGTCAGGAAGTCTGTCCAGATGTTCAAAGTCCATAAAAACAGCAAGCAAGTCGGGTGCTAAAATGTCCCAAAAAGTCAAATAAAATTCTAAGGGAAGCCCGTCTTCTCCAGGGGACTTCCCTTTCTTAAAACTCTTGATACATTTACTTAACTCGGACATGGTAAAATCTTGGGTTAAAAGCACTCCGTCTGTCACTGTGTTTTCAATGGCCTCTAAAACATTGTTCATGGTGTCCAATAAAACAGGTTTTTCCTTGTAAAGCTCCCCATAAAAATTTTCTATAGTTTCTTTAATTTCCTCTGTCGTGTTTGCAGTGCACCCGTTGTCTTTTTGTAATTTAAAAATGGATCCTCTGTTATTTACAATTTTCTTAAAAAAATATCTTGTGCACTTTTCCCCTTCCTCAATTTCCTTTTCCCTGCTTCTTAAAATGACACCCTTGCTTTTAATTTCTGCTAAAAGCGACATCTGTGTTTTCACTTCCCGTATCTCTTCATTAAAATCCATACCTTCTTGATTTAGTTTAAAATACCTCTGGAGTCTTTTCTGCAGTCCCAACATGCGTCTGTCGTCCCTATCTTTCTTTTTCTTACCTGCCTGCCTAAAGAAAGTCCGGGTCTTACCCTTCACCATTTCCCACCAGTGTGCGCGTGTATGGTAAAAGTCTTGAAGGGTCTGCCACTCTTGATACTGCTCCCTGTACTGTCTAACTAACTCCCTATCCTCTAAAAGGGAGCAGTTGAGTTTCCACAGACCACTTCCTGCTGTCACACCAGAAGCGAGTGAAAGGGTGCAGGAGAGCATAACGTGATCGGAAAAGAAAACAGGTGTTAATCTAGCATCGGTTGGTGAACAGGCCCGTGTAAAAAGATAGTCTATGCGAGAGGCTCTGGTGCCGTCACCACTGAACCAGGTGAAGCCCTCCTCTCTGGGATGCATGGTTTTAAAACAGTCCTGAAGTTTAAAATCCCTGCATATGCCCTGCAATAAAACCGATGTCTTGTCGACTGTAAAATCCGCCCCTGCCCTTTTCCTGTCTTTCCTACTTAAAACACAGTTAAAATCCCCGCCTACAACTAAAGGTGCCCTACCTAGCATGTGGAACTGCAAGTCTTCTAAAAGGTCATACCTGTCATTCTTGTCATTAAAACCATAAATATTTAAGAGCTTAAAATCTTTTCCCATAAAAGTCAGGTGTGTTAAAAGGGCCCTGCCGTCTCTCACCACAGTGCTGCCCTTCACCAGAACCAGAGGGTTTTTGATTAAAATGGCCACTCCATCGTTTTTGTTGTTATTTGACCCGCTCCATATCGACGCTTGTGGCCACATCTCCTCCCACTCTCTGTAGTGCTTTAAAAACGGTAGGCCGCATTCCTGTATTAAAAACACATCTGACTTAAAAGAATTTAGAAAGGATAAAACAGCCTGGGCTCTAACTCTCGACTTCACGCTTCTCACATTGATGGTTGAGAAGGTGAGTGTCATGAGTATGGTTAAAAGCAACAGGTATGACATTTTAAAAGACTAAAAGGGGGTTAAAATGACTAAAAAAAGCAGTTAGCGGATTTCTTGTGAACAGAGCTCTTCCTTCACTCCTGCAAGCGAAGAGTGGCGGAGTTGAGCACTGTTTCCCTGTCGGACTCTGGGGGTTGGCCTCTGGCGCAGTGCTGCATTCATTTTGGAGTCCTTAGGGGTTGATTGCAGAGCTATTGACAAGAACGACACTTCATTTGGTGAATTGGAGGGGAAGACTCTGGGCTCCTCCACAGATGAACTGTCTGAGAGAGTCCCAACTCTTCCCCTCTTCTCTGAGGCTACAGGAGACTCAGAGGACAATTCTGAAATGGTTCTCTTGGCATGCTGGGCATCGGGGAGGGGGGCATCCTCGCTGTCAGCCTGTGATTGGTCCTCCTCGCTATCTGAACCAGCTCCGCCCTCTGCCTGCATCACCTCATCCTCACTTGAGGTCTCTGTCGATGAGGCCATTGCAGGCCCCTCCCCTTCTCCCGCCTCACCTGACTCCTCTACTCCAGTCACAGGATTTGGCGGGAGATTTGAATTTTCCAGCCCAGCCTCCTCAATTAGCTCTCTAACTGCTTGGTCTTGTGTACCGTTTCCTTCATTTCCATTTTGTTTGGCTGCCTTCAGTTTGTTGGCAAAGGACTTTGGGCAATCTCTGAAGAGGTGGTTTGACTCTCCACAGAGATTGCACCTCCTGCCATTGGTGCACTCCTCAAAGGTGTGCCCAATTTCTCTGCACTTTCCGCATACAATTTGCTGACATGCTTCTACCAGGTGACCATGCTCACCACACTTGCGGCAGAGCTTGGGTTGTCCCTGGTAGTGGATATAGCCCCTGTTATCTCCCAGGACTACCATGGATGGCAGATGTTTCAAGCCCTGAAAGCCCTGGGGGTCCGGCCATTGCTGGATGGGGACCCTCCAGGCACAGTTCCAGATGCCATCCTCATCTCTCACTTTGGTAGCCTGGCCTTTAACTGTGCAATATCTACCCAGCCACAAACAAATGTCATCTGCATTCACCGTCTCATTGAACATTCTGACAATAACTGTTTTAGAAGCATTGTCAGTCAGTTTCTCCACATTGAACGCAGCAAACTGGGTTTTGGCATTTTCAAAACGTGTCCAGAATTCCCTCAAAAGGACAGCAGAGCGAAAACTTACGTCAAATCCTTTGTTAAAAGGCAGTGTCAATATACAATTCAGGTCGTTAGGGGAAAAGTTCAAGGCTTTTTGGATGAGCTTCCGGGAGAAGTCAAGTCTCGACATCCCCATCAGCTTCCCATCTTTCTCTAAAAAGGTAAAACGGACACTGTGGTGCCTCCGCATGCCAGCATGGTTGGCTGACATGGTGGAGGCACCACACTTTAAAAAAAAAATTAAAGGAAATTAAAATCTCCACGTACCAATAAATAACAAGAATAAAAGGGTCCTAAAATACTAAGAAAAGTAAAACCTAAAAAGCAAAAATTAAAAATCACTTACCTTTGCTTCTTTGGCTTGGTCGAGGTGTTTCTCCGGCAGAGTACAGGTAAAAGGTCCTCTGAGCCAATGAAATCCTGAGGATTAAAGATTTTCAACTACAAAAAGTTGAAACAGTTATCAACAGGAATATGTGGAATTTCCTCCCGAGAGCTGGTAAGCACCAGTGCCACAAAAAGGCAAGGATTTACCACCAGAAGGAGGCGATCGCTGTCTTAGCCAAAAGGCAGAGAAGCGATAACTCTCACACCCTCAGAGGGAAGCGCCCCTCTCCCGGACAGGTCACTCCCACGGACGGTTTGGACCTCCCGCCACACACTTGAACCACACGTCAGCAAATGGCACACAAAGCACAGCCACTAGCCAAGGACTAACGGGTCATATCATTGCAGGAAAAGAAAGCATTTGGCCAACGCATCTTCTGGACCCCTGCGCATCTCGTGGTGCGTTAAGGTCCAGTCGGAAAATAGGAACCTCTGGGGAGTCAAAGTGGAGCACTGAACCACCAGATCCCAGGGAAAGCTGTAAATATGGGACGCAGATCAAAGCGGACTGTGAATCCCACGACAAGCAGGTGAAGACGGTGCCTTTTCACAAGCCAACAGCTCACCTCCCACAAATCAAACGCAGCTGTATATGCCTCTGGTGGACAATGGAGCCAACTGCCAAACATCTCTCTTCACAGGAGATGCTGAGGTCCCCGCCCCCTTCAATGTAGAGGGTGATGTATTGTGTTGCCCCCCCACATTCATAACCACCACCCCAAAAATTGCACTAAACCAGCTGTTTTAGTCAAACCTCTGCTACGGGGAAAACGTAGGTCAAATGGGAAAACGCTGGGACGGTATCTGTTTTAAGGACCATGACCTCTCCACCGCATGTCAGTTTTCTCCATTTCCATGATGACTAGATCCGTACTCTTAAATCAAGTCAAATGTCAGAACCAAACAACTAATCACATTCATAAACATTCATCCTCGCTTAAAGGCAGTCAAACTATTGTTTCAGGGATACGACGGCTCCAGCACTTTCCACCCAGCAGCCACACGCTGACTGGACTCTGCCCAGCGGCACAACTGGCCCAGTCTGCTTTTTCCTCCAGGCTTTTCTAAGCAGACACAAATGGCTGAGCAGCCACAGCTGGAAGTCCATCCTCGTAGCAAACAGCAACAACTTCACCATTTTCCATGCAACAAATTGTGTGTAAGTTGTACTGTGTTTCTTGCAGTCCTTCTTTGCATAATGTTTGTTACTTGCTGGGATCCACGGGCACCGTCCATGGCTCTGTTCAACTCCATCACTGATCGTGGGATTCCATTTACAGTGCATGATGGGAAATCAAGCACTGACATTATTCCAACTAGAACAATAAGAACAGCACTGGTGCCTTGAAATAGAATGCTAGTGTAAAGACAGTGTGTTGGAGCGCTGTTTGAAAAAATGAACAGTGTGAATCTACAATTGTTTTCTTGGGTGCTTTCATGCAGCAATGCTGCATTGCATGATGGGAAGTAGAATCAAGGCATTTGATCACAATTCAACCTTCTCTTTCAAAATTATTTTCATTGATTTTTCCATGGATGCATGTTCATATCAACTGACAGGGTAAACAGGATTTAATCCAATACATCCACAAAGTTGTGAGGTACAATAATAATAATGATATTACCAAGATTATATAGAATCAAACTATTCCAAAACAGTGCAAGTAGAATATAACATGAAAAATAACCGTACATGAGAAGGAAAAAAAAACAACAACAACAACAGAGGAATGAAATGAAACTGAAATAATAACAATAATTAGAAGAAAAAAAAAGATATAAATGAAAGACAGGCAAGAGACACACGGACAGACAGACAAGGAGGGAACACATAGAGGAAGGGAAAGATTGGGGGTGGGGGGTCCAGTTGCACGTTGAATTGTTCTTACTCAGGGAAAGATTGGGGAGGGGGGGTCCAGTTGCACGTTGAATTGTTCTTACTCAGCCAGGGTTCACGACGTTGTTACTGGTCAGCTGGTAGTCCATCACTCTACTTGTAGTCCATCTAGTTGCTTAACAAATCCAATAAGGTCATCCCATGTCTTGTGAAAGTTCTGAAGAGCACCATTAACATTATACCTGATCTTGTCTAGCTTGAGATTGCACATGATACTCTTGATGAGATGTGTGTGGGTGGGTGCACAATTCAAACTTCTCAAGGAAATAATTGCAACTCTTAGTGAGCCTTGGAAAAGCAGGGATGTAGAGTGGATGTGAAGTGATGTTCCAGGCTGTGTGTGTGTGTGTGTGTGTGTGTGTGTGTGTGTGTGTGTGTGTGTGTGTGTGGTTTTGTTCCACTGTGCCAGTGTGAGCACCATGAGACAGAGTGGTGTGTGTGTGTGAAGGGGGCTCCAGCGTGCGTGTCGGTGACTTCATACTTACCTGGCAGGGGAGATACCATGATCAAGAAGGTGGTTCACCCAGGGCGAGGCTCAGCCATTGCACTCCGGCTGTGCTGACCCCTGCGAATTCCCCAAATGTGGGAATCTCGACTGCATAATTTATGGTAGTGGGGGACTGCGTCCGCGCTCTCCCCTGATCAGCGTGTCCAAAGACAACAGCCTTACAAATACACACGCCACGGCTTGCCCAATGCACGGCCTTATACGTCATGCTCGCTTGGGCAACAAACATCACTGCCCGTTTCACATTTCTCCTTCTATTTCTTATCATTCCACATGCTTGGACTATGTTCTTCTCTTAACCGTTTCATCAACCGCGTTTGCCTGCCAGTCACATACGCACAAGTCAAAACATGGATGACTGGACATTTCTCTTCAGCACAATCCTAGTTCCATCTTTAAACTGGAGCCCGTGCGATCAAGCTATTTGTCACTGAAAAGGATTGTTGAAGGTCAGCCCTGCATCAGCCTGTGATTGGTCCTCCTCACCGTCTGAACTAGCTCCGCCCTCTGCCCGCATCACCTCGTCCTCGCCCGAGCTCTCCGTTGATGAGGCTGTTGCAGGCCCCTCCCCTTCTCCCGCCTCACCCGCCTCCTCTACTCCAGTCACAGGATTTGGCGGGAGATTTGAACTTGCTTGGTCTTGTCTGCCGTTTCCTCCATTTTCATTTTGTTTGGCTGCCTTCAGTTTGTTGGCAAAAGACTTTGGGCAACCTCTGAAGAGGTGGTTTGACTCTGCACAGAGGTCGCACCTCCTGCCATTGGAGCACTCCTCCAAGGTGTGCCCACTTTCCTGGCCATTGCTGGATGGGGACTTTGTCAACCTTACAAGAAGAACAGCCTCTCCAGCCAGAAGCTATGAGCCCTGTGATATTCATCATCTATGATGACATGATGGTTTATGATGTCATAAGGGGGCTTTGTTGGCAGCTGTGAGCCCTGCGACATCATCATCATCTATGATGACATGATGGTTTATGATGTCATAGGGGGCTTTGTTGGAACACTGGTGCTTTTGTGTTTATTCAAGCTTTACAACGGCGGCGAATGGAGGCCTGCTGGAGTGGGTGATGTCACAGCCTTCTGACCAATCAGCTCTCAGTATTCAGTGATGACCTCATCTCCGAGGTCAGGCAGAGCCTATATAGGCGGGGGCCTCTCCTCACCTCATTTGGTCACGTGCACAACTCCTCCCACTCTCTGTAGCGCTTTAAAAATGGCAGGCCGCATGGGGACCCTCCAAGCACAGTTCCAAGCGCCATCCTCATCCCTCACTTTGGTAGTGATGTGGAAAACTTCGGTCCAAATCAGGCCAGATTGACTTCAAAAACTTCTTAGACTTGGTACCAAAAACACTAATAAAATAAGTCTTGGAGGCTTCAAAATTAAGACTGAAACGAGGCAGCGTCTCAAGCAGGCAGGTTTATTTTCATTCGAGATCTCAAAATGGAAACAAACAGTGAGTCGATCACAAAAGATAGACGACTGACTTTCTTTGTTTGTGCACTTGATTTTATACCCTCCCAACCACCGTGTCATCGATTCTGTTCATAACAAAGAGATCATACATGATCACAAGAGTAGATGTGCCAGTGTAAGGCTTTCTGGTAAGACAAGAATTTTTAATTGGGCCAGATGTACCTTAGGTTTGCAGATCTTGGACTCTGGCCGATGATTAGTGATCTTGTTTTTCTACACAAGGATGGCTGACTGGATACATTCTAATTAGGTAAGACCTTGATATGCCTTTAGGCATGGCAGTTGTGGTCAGTGCAGGCTTGTTCTCTTACAGAATGTTACTTGACCTGTGTGAGCCTTGACGTCATCATAGTGAGAAAGCATCACCTAAGTGCTTATGCTCTTGCTTCAAAGCAATGCTTAAGCCTTGATGTTTCTAGACTAATGCTGACTCCTGTCCTTCATTATGAGCTCTCTCTCTCTTCTTTAATACCCTCTGCAGTGTTGATTTTTTTAGGCTCAGAATTACCTCTACAGTAGCCTGGCCTTTAACCGTGCAATATCTACCCGGCCACAGACAAATGTCCTCTGCATTCACCGTCTCATTGAACATTCTGACAATAACTGTTTTAGAAGCATTGTCAGTCAGTTTCTCCACAATAAAAGCAGCAAACTGGGTTTTGGCATTTTCAAATCGTGCCCAGAAGTCCCTCCAAAGGGCAGCAGATCTAAAGCTGACATCAAAACCTTTATTAAATGGCAGTGACAGTATACAGTTCAAGTCGTTTGGAGTAAAGTTTAGGGCTTTCTGGAGGAGCTTCCGGCAGAGATGGAGTCACGACATCACTTGCTCGGCCCGGTCACGGTATTAGTCCGGCAGAGTACAGGGACAGAAGTCCTCTGGGCCACTGAAAGTTGAAAGACTTTCCAAGAGGAATGTGTGGAATTTCCTCCCAAGAGCTGGTAATAACCAATGCCACAGGAAGGCAAGGATTTTTACCACCAAGAAGAGGCGATCGCAGAGAAATATTGTACACAAAGCTTTTGGCTGTGTATGCGATGTTGACGGCAAGCATGAGCGCTTCAGACGTAAAGCGTAAGCCCCTGCATACCACACGTCCCGTTGGCAGTGGCTGCAAGTCCAAAGTTATGGGCCGATGTGTGTTTGCAGCTGGAGAAAGAGCTGGGGCGAGCGTAAGCTGTTATTGCACATGGTGAGGGAGGGGGTGCACCGTTCCTGGAGATACTGCAATACCGGGTCGATGCGTGGAGTGGACGGAGCAAGCCCCTATTCCATCTCCCTGTTGCAGAAATCCATTTAATATATGGTCCCCGGGTAGGGGACGTATCAGATATTAAACTGATAAGAACAGATACTACACTTGATCTTAGCCAAAAGGCCGAGAAGCGATAACTCTCACACCCTCAGAGGGAAGCGCCCCTCTCCCGGACAGGTCACTCCCACGGACGGTTTGGACCTCCCGCCACACACTTGAACCACACGTCAGCAAATGGCACACAAAGCACAGCCACTAGCCAAGGACTAACGGGTCATATCATTGCAGGAAAAGAAAGCATTTGGCCAACGCATCTTCTGGACCCCTGCGCATCTCGTGGTGCGTTAAGGTCCAGTCGGAAAATAGGAACCTCTGGGGAGTCAAAGTGGAGCACTGAACCACCAGATCCCAGGGAAAGCTGTAAATATGGGACGCAGATCAAAGCGGACTGTGAATCCCATGACAAGCAGGTGAAGACGGTGCCTTTTCACAAGCCAACAGCTCACCTCCCACAAATCAAACGCAGCTGTATATGCCTCTGGTGGACAATGGAGCCAACTGCCAAACATCTCTCTTCACAGGAGATGCTGAGGTCCCCGCCCCCTTCAATGTAGAGGGTGATGTATTGTGTTGCCCCCCCACATTCATAACCACCACCCCAAAAATTGCACTAAACCAGCTGTTTTAGTCAAACCTCTGCTACGGGGAAAACGTAGGTCAAATGGGAAAACGCTGGGACGGTATCTGTTTTAAGGACCATGACCTCTCCACCGCATGTCAGTTTTCTCCATTTCCATGATGACTAGATCCGTACTCTTAAATCAAGTCAAATGTCAGAACCAAACAACTAATCACATTCATAAACATTCATCCTCGCTTAAAGGCAGTCAAACTATTGTTTCAGGGATACGACGGCTCCAGCACTTTCCACCCAGCAGCCACACGCTGACTGGACTCTGCCCAGCGGCACAACTGGCCCAGTCTGCTTTTTCCTCCAGGCTTTTCTAAGCAGACACAAATGGCTGAGCAGCCACAGCTGGAAGTCCATCCTCGTAGCAAACAGCAACAACTTCACCATTTTCCATGCAACAAATTGTGTGTAAGTTGTACTGTGTTTCTTGCAGTCCTTCTTTGCATAATGTTTGTTACTTGCTGGGATCCACGGGCACCGTCCATGGCTCTGTTCAACTCCATCACTGATCGTGGGATTCCATTTACAGTGCATGATGGGAAATCAAGCACTGACATTATTCCAACTAGAACAATAAGAACAGCACTGGTGCCTTGAAATAGAATGCTAGTGTAAAGACAGTGTGTTGGAGCGCTGTTTGAAAAAATGAACAGTGTGAATCTACAATTGTTTTCTTGGGTGCTTGCATGATGGGAAGTAGAATCAAGGCATTTGATCACAATTCAACCTTCTCTTTCAAAATTATTTTCATTGATTTTTCCATGGATGCATGTTCATATCAACTGACAGGGTAAACAGGATTTAATCCAATACATCCACAAAGTTGTGAGGTACAATAATAATAATGATATTACCAAGATTATATAGAATCAAACTATTCCAAAACAGTGCAAGTAGAATATAACATGAAAAATAACCGTACATGAGAAGGAAAAAACAACAACAACAACAACAGAGGAATGAAATGAAACTGAAATAATAACAATAATTAGAAGAAAAAAAAAGATATAAATGAAAGACAGGCAAGAGACACACGGACAGACAGACAAGGAGGGAACACATAGAGGAAGGGAAAGATTGGGGGTGGGGGGTCCAGTTGCACGTTGAATTGTTCTTACTCAGGGAAAGATTGGGGATGGGGGGTCCAGTTGCACGTTGAATTGTTCTTACTCAGCCAGGGTTCACGACGTTGTTACTGGTCAGCTGGTAGTCCATCACTCTACTTGTAGTCCATCTAGTTGCTTAACAAATCCAATAAGGTCATCCCATGTCTTGTGAAAGTTCTGAAGAGCACCATTAACATTATACCTGATCTTGTCTAGCTTGAGATTGCACATGATACTCTTGATGAGATGTGTGTGGGTGGGTGCACAATTCAAACTTCTCAAGGAAATAATTGCAACTCTTAGTGAGCCTTGGAAAAGCAGGGATGTAGAGTGGATGTGAAGTGATGTTCCAGGCTGTGTGTGTGTGTGTGTGTGTGTGTGTGTGTGTGTGTGTGTGTGTGTGTGTGTGTGTGTGTGGTTTTGTTCCACTGTGCCAGTGTGAGCACCATGAGACAGAGAGGTGTGTGTGTGTGAAGGGGGCTCCAGCGTGCGTGTCGGTGACTTCATACTTACCTGGCAGGGGAGATACCATGATCAAGAAGGTGGTTCACCCAGGGCGAGGCTCAGCCATTGCACTCCGGCTGTGCTGACCCCTGCGAATTCCCCAAATGTGGGAATCTCGACTGCATAATTTATGGTAGTGGGGGACTGCGTCCGCGCTCTCCCCTGATCAGCGTGTCCAAAGACAACAGCCTTACAAATACACACGCCACGGCTTGCCCAATGCACGGCCTTATACGTCATGCTCGCTTGGGCAACAAACATCACTGCCCGTTTCACATTTCTCCTTCTATTTCTTATCATTCCACATGCTTGGACTATGTTCTTCTCTTAACCGTTTCATCAACCGCGTTTGCCTGCCAGTCACATACGCACAAGTCAAAACATGGATGACTGGACATTTCTCTTCAGCACAATCCTAGTTCCATCTTTAAACTGGAGCCCGTGCGATCAAGCTATTTGTCACTGAAAAGGATTGTTGAAGGTCAGCCCTGCATCAGCCTGTGATTGGTCCTCCTCACCGTCTGAACTAGCTCCGCCCTCTGCCCGCATCACCTCGTCCTCGCCCGAGCTCTCCGTTGATGAGGCTGTTGCAGGCCCCTCCCCTTCTCCCGCCTCACCCGCCTCCTCTACTCCAGTCACAGGATTTGGCGGGAGATTTGAACTTGCTTGGTCTTGTCTGCCGTTTCCTCCATTTTCATTTTGTTTGGCTGCCTTCAGTTTGTTGGCAAAAGACTTTGGGCAACCTCTGAAGAGGTGGTTTGACTCTGCACAGAGGTCGCACCTCCTGCCATTGGAGCACTCCTCCAAGGTGTGCCCACTTTCCTGGCCATTGCTGGATGGGGACTTTGTCAACCTTACAAGAAGAACAGCCTCTCCAGCCAGAAGCTATGAGC
The DNA here is from genome assembly GCF_902150065.1 of Myripristis murdjan. Lineage (NCBI taxonomy): Eukaryota > Metazoa > Chordata > Actinopteri > Holocentriformes > Holocentridae > Myripristis > Myripristis murdjan. The sequence goes on from NC_043997.1 coordinate 26,969,426, forward strand.
CCTGTGATATTCATCATCTATGATGACATGATGGTTTATGATGTCATAAGGGGGCTTTGTTGGCAGCTGTGAGCCCTGCGACATCATCATCATCTATGATGACATGATGGTTTATGATGTCATAGGGGGCTTTGTTGGAACACTGGTGCTTTTGTGTTTATTCAAGCTTTACAACGGCGGCGAATGGAGGCCTGCTGGAGTGGGTGATGTCACAGCCTTCTGACCAATCAGCTCTCAGTATTCAGTGATGACCTCATCTCCGAGGTCAGGCAGAGCCTATATAGGCGGGGGCCTCTCCTCACCTCATTTGGTCACGTGCACAACTCCTCCCGGGGACTTTGTCAACCTTACAAGAAGAACAGCCTCTCCAGCCAGAAGCTATGAGCCCTGTGATATTCATCATCTATGATGACATGATGGTTTATGATGTCATAAGGGGGCTTTGTTGGCAGCTGTGAGCCCTGCGACATCATCATCATCATCTATGATGACATGATGGTTTATGATGTCATAGGGGGCTTTGTTGGAACACTGGTGCTTTTGTGTTTATTCAAGCTTTACAACGGCGGCGAATGGAGGCCTGCTGGAGTGGGTGATGTCACAGCCTTCTGACCAATCAGCTCTCAGTATTCAGTGATGACCTCATCTCCGAGGTCAGGCAGAGCCTATATAGGCGGGGGCCTCTCCTCACCTCATTTGGTCACGTGCACAACTCCTCCCACTCTCTGTAGCGCTTTAAAAATGGCAGGCCGCATGGGGACCCTCCAAGCACAGTTCCAAGCGCCATCCTCATCCCTCACTTTGGTAGTGATGTGGAAAACTTCGGTCCAAATCAGGCCAGATTGACTTCAAAAACTTCTTAGACTTGGTACCAAAAACACTAATAAAATAAGTCTTGGAGGCTTCAAAATTAAGACTGAAACGAGGCAGCGTCTCAAGCAGGCAGGTTTATTTTCATTCGAGATCTCAAAATGGAAACAAACAGTGAGTCGATCACAAAAGATAGACGACTGACTTTCTTTGTTTGTGCACTTGATTTTATACCCTCCCAACCACCGTGTCATCGATTCTGTTCATAACAAAGAGATCATACATGATCACAAGAGTAGATGTGCCAGTGTAAGGCTTTCTGGTAAGACAAGAATTTTTAATTGGGCCAGATGTACCTTAGGTTTGCAGATCTTGGACTCTGGCCGATGATTAGTGATCTTGTTTTTCTACACAAGGATGGCTGACTGGATACATTCTAATTAGGTAAGACCTTGATATGCCTTTAGGCATGGCAGTTGTGGTTAGGGATGGTCCGATCCGATCCACTGGATCGGTATCGGGTCCGATCCAGGCCAAAATGACTGGATCGGGTATCGGATTTTTTATTAGAACCCGTCCGATCCGATCCATAAGCCCAAGCTATCTCATATATCCTCAACTTCACTTTGCGCGACATGCTGTAACACAGACGAGCTGTTGCCATGGTTGCCATGTGCCTGTGTTTTCATCACGTGAGCAGAAGCCTGCAGAGCTGTAGTCATGTCCTCCGTTAACTATATGAGTGTCTCAAGGGGTGGTAGCAAAACCGGACGTTTTAACACAACGGACTTAATAAAGCATCTGAAGAAGCATCATGGAAAGGAGTACGGAGACTTTTTACAGGCGAGTACAAAGAAAAGCGAACCGTTTTTGTTTTGGTGCAGCCAATCTTGGGTTCGTTTCCCAAAGCAGGTTTTCCGTTTCACAAAGGGAGGTAACACAAAGCAGAGAAAGAGGGGTAACTCTAGTCTGTTTCACAGGGGGAGGTAACTTAAGCTCTCGGTCAGTTACCGCAGTAACAGACTCCATGAAACTAACCTGGTCGGGACCAGGTTTTTCTCATGAAACCTCGAGTTTCTCTCTGTGTCCGCCCTCTTTCAGCCACACACCGTATTTAACTTCCTCATTCATTCAGTCAGCAGGCGTGTTTTGGCGTGGCGTATTAGTTCTGCCGTCTGTTACTTTAAAAAAAATAAATAAAAATAAATAAATGATTTTTAAAAACAGTCAGTAGACCTTTATTAGAAGTCCATTAGTAGTTAGATGGCGTCTTTTTTTTTCACGAACATGGCATGTCCTTTCGACAACGATCCCGTGGATGAAGGTGCAGTGTTACTGCGCAGAGAATTAAATATCCGTCGGGAGATGGTTATAAGACCGCGCATAGATGTTTTAGCATTTCCAGACAATTATCTTTTTGAGCATTACCGTTCCACGTCACCTAAATGAAATAAATTAATAGGCCAGCAGTAATTCAAGCAGTTTTCCCCTGTAATATTATTGATTGCAACGGACTACATTTAAACTTACGCATTGACCCTCCCACGCCGTCTCCCTCTCCTTTGCCGCTGCTAAATAAATAAATAAAAAATAACATGTTCAAACTGCTGTATGAATGCATTAAGATTTCCAATTCAATTGGGGTGAAAAACGCCCGACGCTTCCCTGTTGCCTTGGTGACTCTTACAGCTTATAGCTTATAGCTTATAACTTATAGCTGTTGTGCACGTGCTTAACTCCAGGTGAAACTACTCCGAGTTGATAAAACTAACTCAAATGAAAAATTTGCACCAAGTTGCACTTTTATTTAGTGTTACACATGACTTTAGTTGTTGTCACATATTTTCCTTCTTTCTTTAGGGGACCAGAATAGTTGTTGTAAGGTGAATGTGGTGTTTTTAGATGTCAGTATCAAGCAAATTACATCCACGTATTATTAACAACTTTTAAAGTGACAAAATGAATCGGATCGGTATCGGTATCGGCCGATCCTCAAGGCTGCAGCATCGGTATCGGTATCGGATGTGAAAAAGTGGTATCGAGCCATCCCTAGTTGTGGTCAGTGCAGGCTTGTTCTCTTACAGAATGTTACTTGACCTGTGTGAGCCTTGACGTCATCATAGTGAGAAAGCATCACCTAAGTGCTTATGCTCTTGCTTCAAAGCAATGCTTAAGCCTTGATGTTTCTAGACTAATGCTGACTCCTGTCCTTCATTATGAGCTCTCTCTCTCTTCTTTAATACCCTCTGCAGTGTTGATTTTTTTAGGCTCAGAATTACCTCTACAGTAGCCTGGCCTTTAACCGTGCAATATCTACCCGGCCACAGACAAATGTCCTCTGCATTCACCGTCTCATTGAACATTCTGACAATAACTGTTTTAGAAGCATTGTCAGTCAGTTTCTCCACAATGAAAGCAGCAAACTGGGTTTTGGCATTTTCAAATCGTGCCCAGAAGTCCCTCCAAAGGGCAGCAGATCTAAAGCTGACATCAAAACCTTTATTAAATGGCAGTGACAGTATACAGTTCAAGTCGTTTGGAGTAAAGTTTAGGGCTTTCTGGAGGAGCTTCCGGCAGAGATGGAGTCACGACATCACTTGCTCGGCCCGGTCACGGTATTAGTCCGGCAGAGTACAGGGACAGAAGTCCTCTGGGCCACTGAAAGTTGAAAGACTTTCCAAGAGGAATGTGTGGAATTTCCTCCCAAGAGCTGGTAATAACCAATGCCACAGGAAGGCAAGGATTTTTACCACCAAGAAGAGGCGATCGCAGAGAAATATTGTACACAAAGCTTTTGGCTGTGTATGCGATGTTGACGGCAAGCATGAGCGCTTCAGACGTAAAGCGTAAGCCCCTGCATACCACACGTCCCGTTGGCAGTGGCTGCAAGTCCAAAGTTATGGGCCGATGTGTGTTTGCAGCTGGAGAAAGAGCTGGGGCGAGCGTAAGCTGTTATTGCACATGGTGAGGGAGGGGGTGCACCGTTCCTGGAGATACTGCAATACCGGGTCGATGCGTGGAGTGGACGGAGCAAGCCCCTATTCCATCTCCCTGTTGCAGAAATCCATTTAATATATGGTCCCCGGGTAGGGGACGTATCAGATATTAAACTGATAAGAACAGATACTACACTTGATCTTAGCCAAAAGGCCGAGAAGCGATAACTCTCACACGCTCAGAGGGAAGCGCCCCTCTCCCGGACAGGTCACTCCCACGGACGGTTTGGACCTCCCGCCACACACTTGAACCACACGTCAGCAAATGGCACACAAAGCACAGCCACTAGCCAAGGACTAACGGGTCATATCATTGCAGGAAAAGAAAGCATTTGGCCAACGCATCTTCTGGACCCCTGCGCATCTCGTGGTGCGTTAAGGTCCAGTCGGAAAATAGGAACCTCTGGGGAGTCAAAGTGGAGCACTGAACCACCAGATCCCAGGGAAAGCTGTAAATATGGGACGCAGATCAAAGCGGACTGTGAATCCCACGACAAGCAGGTGAAGACGGTGCCTTTTCACAAGCCAACAGCTCACCTCCCACAAATCAAACGCAGCTGTATATGCCTCTGGTGGACAATGGAGCCAACTGCCAAACATCTCTCTTCACAGGAGATGCTGAGGTCCCCGCCCCCTTCAATGTAGAGGGTGATGTATTGTGTTGCCCCCCCACATTCATAACCACCACCCCAAAAATTGCACTAAACCAGCTGTTTTAGTCAAACCTCTGCTACGGGGAAAACGTAGGCCAAATGGGGAAACGCTGGGACGGTATCTGTTTTAAGGACCATGACCTCTCCACCGCATGTCAGTTTTCTCCATTTCCATGATGACTAGATCCGTACTCTTAAATCAAGTCAAATGTCAGAACCAAACAACTAATCACATTCATAAACATTCATCCTCGCTTAAAGGCAGTCAAACTATTGTTTCAGGGATACGACGGCTCCAGCACTTTCCACCCAGCAGCCACACGCTGACTGGACTCTGCCCAGCGGCACAACTGGCCCAGTCTGCTTTTTCCTCCAGGCTTTTCTAAGCAGACACAAATGGCTGAGCAGCCACAGCTGGAAGTCCATCCTCGTAGCAAACAGCAACAACTTCACCATTTTCCATGCAACAAATTGTGTGTAAGTTGTACTGTGTTTCTTGCAGTCCTTCTTTGCATAATGTTTGTTACTTGCTGGGATCCACGGGCACCGTCCATGGCTCTGTTCAACTCCATCACTGATCGTGGGATTCCATTTACAGTGCATGATGGGAAATCAAGCACTGACATTATTCCAACTAGAACAATAAGAACAGCACTGGTGCCTTGAAATAGAATGCTAGTGTAAAGACAGTGTGTTGGAGCGCTGTTTGAAAAAATGAACAGTGTGAATCTACAATTGTTTTCTTGGGTGCTTGCATGATGGGAAGTAGAATCAAGGCATTTGATCACAATTCAACCTTCTCTTTCAAAATTATTTTCATTGATTTTTCCATGGATGCATGTTCATATCAACTGACAGGGTAAACAGGATTTAATCCAATACATCCACAAAGTTGTGAGGTACAATAATAATAATGATATTACCAAGATTATATAGAATCAAACTATTCCAAAACAGTGCAAGTAGAATATAACATGAAAAATAACCGTACATGAGAAGGAAAAAACAACAACAACAACAACAGAGGAATGAAATGAAACTGAAATAATAACAATAATTAGAAGAAAAAAAAAAGATATAAATGAAAGACAGGCAAGAGACACACGGACAGACAGACAAGGAGGGAACACATAGAGGAAGGGAAAGATTGGGGGTGGGGGGTCCAGTTGCACGTTGAATTGTTCTTACTCAGGGAAAGATTGGGGATGGGGGGTCCAGTTGCACGTTGAATTGTTCTTACTCAGCCAGGGTTCACGACGTTGTTACTGGTCAGCTGGTAGTCCATCACTCTACTTGTAGTCCATCTAGTTGCTTAACAAATCCAATAAGGTCATCCCATGTCTTGTGAAAGTTCTGAAGAGCACCATTAACATTATACCTGATCTTGTCTAGCTTGAGATTGCACATGATACTCTTGATGAGATGTGTGTGGGTGGGTGCACAATTCAAACTTCTCAAGGAAATAATTGCAACTCTTAGTGAGCCTTGGAAAAGCAGGGATGTAGAGTGGATGTGAAGTGATGTTCCAGGCTGTGTGTGTGTGTGTGTGTGTGTGTGTGTGTGTGGTTTTGTTCCACTGTGCCAGTGTGAGCACCATGAGACAGAGTGGTGTGTGTGTGTGAAGGGGGCTCCAGCGTGCGTGTCGGTGACTTCATACTTACCTGGCAGGGGAGATACCATGATCAAGAAGGTGGTTCACCCAGGGCGAGGCTCAGCCATTGCACTCCGGCTGTGCTGACCCCTGCGAATTCCCCAAATGTGGGAATCTCGACTGCATAATTTATGGTAGTGGGGGACTGCGTCCGCGCTCTCCCCTGATCAGCGTGTCCAAAGACAACAGCCTTACAAATACACACGCCACGGCTTGCCCAATGCACGGCCTTATACGTCATGCTCGCTTGGGCAACAAACATCACTGCCCGTTTCACATTTCTCCTTCTATTTCTTATCATTCCACATGCTTGGACTATGTTCTTCTCTTAACCGTTTCATCAACCGCGTTTGCCTGCCAGTCACATACGCACAAGTCAAAACATGGATGACTGGACATTTCTCTTCAGCACAATCCTAGTTCCATCTTTAAACTGGAGCCCGTGCGATCAAGCTATTTGTCACTGAAAAGGATTGTTGAAGGTCAGCCCTGCATCAGCCTGTGATTGGTCCTCCTCACCGTCTGAACTAGCTCCGCCCTCTGCCCGCATCACCTCGTCCTCGCCCGAGCTCTCCGTTGATGAGGCTGTTGCAGGCCCCTCCCCTTCTCCCGCCTCACCCGCCTCCTCTACTCCAGTCACAGGATTTGGCGGGAGATTTGAACTTGCTTGGTCTTGTCTGCCGTTTCCTCCATTTTCATTTTGTTTGGCTGCCTTCAGTTTGTTGGCAAAAGACTTTGGGCAACCTCTGAAGAGGTGGTTTGACTCTGCACAGAGGTCGCACCTCCTGCCATTGGAGCACTCCTCCAAGGTGTGCCCACTTTCCTGGCCATTGCTGGATGGGGACTTTGTCAACCTTACAAGAAGAACAGCCTCTCCAGCCAGAAGCTATGAGCCCTGTGATATTCATCATCTATGATGACATGATGGTTTATGATGTCATAAGGGGGCTTTGTTGGCAGCTGTGAGCCCTGCGACATCATCATCATCTATGATGACATGATGGTTTATGATGTCATAGGGGGCTTTGTTGGAACACTGGTGCTTTTGTGTTTATTCAAGCTTTACAACGGCGGCGAATGGAGGCCTGCTGGAGTGGGTGATGTCACAGCCTTCTGACCAATCAGCTCTCAGTATTCAGTGATGACCTCATCTCCGAGGTCAGGCAGAGCCTATATAGGCGGGGGCCTCTCCTCACCTCATTTGGTCACGTGCACAACTCCTCCCACTCTCTGTAGCGCTTTAAAAATGGCAGGCCGCATGGGGACCCTCCAAGCACAGTTCCAAGCGCCATCCTCATCCCTCACTTTGGTAGTGATGTGGAAAACTTCGGTCCAAATCAGGCCAGATTGACTTCAAAAACTTCTTAGACTTGGTACCAAAAACACTAATAAAATAAGTCTTGGAGGCTTCAAAATTAAGACTGAAACGAGGCAGCGTCTCAAGCAGGCAGGTTTATTTTCATTCGAGATCTCAAAATGGAAACAAACAGTGAGTCGATCACAAAAGATAGACGACTGACTTTCTTTGTTTGTGCACTTGATTTTATACCATCCCAACCACCGTGTCATCGATTCTGTTCATAACAAAGAGATCATACATGATCACAAGAGTAGATGTGCCAGTGTAAGGCTTTCTGGTAAGACAAGAATTTTTAATTGGGCCAGATGTACCTTAGGTTTGCAGATCTTGGACTCTGGCCGATGATTAGTGATCTTGTTTTTCTACACAAGGATGGCTGACTGGATACATTCTAATTAGGTAAGACCTTGATATGCCTTTAGGCATGGCAGTTGTGGTCAGTGCAGGCTTGTTCTCTTACAGAATGTTACTTGACCTGTGTGAGCCTTGACGTCATCATAGTGAGAAAGCATCACCTAAGTGCTTATGCTCTTGCTTCAAAGCAATGCTTAAGCCTTGATGTTTCTAGACTAATGCTGACTCCTGTCCTTCATTATGAGCTCTCTCTCTCTTCTTTAATACCCTCTGCAGTGTTGATTTTTTTAGGCTCAGAATTACCTCCACAGTAGCCTGGCCTTTAACCGTGCAATATCTACCCGGCCACAGACAAATGTCCGCTGCATTCACCGTCTCATTGAACATTCTGACAATAACTGTTTTAGAAGCATTGTCAGTCAGTTTCTCCACAATGAAAGCAGCAAACTGGGTTTTGGCATTTTCAAATCGTGCCCAGAAGTCCCTCCAAAGGGCAGCAGATCTAAAGCTGACATCAAAACCTTTATTAAATGGCAGTGACAGTATACAGTTCAAGTCGTTTGGAGTAAAGTTTAGGGCTTTCTGGAGGAGCTTCCGGCAGAGATCGAGTCACGACATCACTTGTTTGGCCCGGTCACGGTATTAGTCCGGCAGAGTACAGGGACAGAAGTCCTCTGGGCCACTGAAAGTTGAAAGACTTTCCAACAGGAATGTGTGGAATTTCCTCCCAAGAGCTGGTGATAACCAATGCCACAGGAAGGCAAGGATTGAGACGTCAAAACAAGTATGTCAAGTCAGAACATGTATGACTGGAGATTTCTCTTCAGCACAATACCAGGTCCGTCTTTGAATTGGAGCCAGTGTGCCGAAGCTATTTGTCACCGAAAAGGACTGCGGATCCACTCGGCGCAAAATCAGGAAAGATGAGGAGAAGTCTTGTCATTTGATTGCCCAGTCCGCGGCGTGCGGTTGTGGAACCCCCGGTTGAATTGGACAGAGCCAGTCGGGGGAGAAATATTGTATACAAAGCTTTTGGCTGTGTGTGAGAGCTGGGAGTTGTGTATGCGATGTTGACGGCAAGCATGAGCGCTTGAGATGTAAAGCGTAAGCCCCTGCATACCACACGTCCCGTTGGCAGTGGCTGCAAGTCCTGCAAGTTATGGGCCGATGTGTGTTTGCAGCTGGAGCGAGCGTAAGCTGTTATTTCACATGGTGAGGGAGGGAGTGCATCGTTCCTGGAGATACTGCAGTACCGGGTCCATGCGTGGAGTGGACGGAGCAAGCCCCTATTCCATCTCCCTGTTCCAGAAATCCATTTAATATATGGTCCCCGGGTAGGAGATGTATCAGATATTAAGAGACTGAAACTTTATAAGAGAAAAATAAATCTAGGAAAAGGTTCAATAGCTATGATGTACATTACCTAAACGTACTTAAGAGATGCTCAAGAAGCTGACTGACATGGAGTATCCACATGAATTCAAGATCAGGCAATATAGACAAAAAGCAATTGTTTAAATAGTCAAAGTGAGCTTAACGAGTTAGAAAATGAGAAATACATTATGTGTATTGTCGAGAATATTTTGTATACTCACAAGCCAAAACTTACCACAATGGGACTTAGCCTTATCCACAGTGACAGTTGTTGGAGGCAATGGCTGAAAGAATCCGGCTGTCATTTCATCTCTGTTATGAAGGACGTGTCTGGTGTGCATGCCGACGTCACATTCAGCACAGAAGAAGGGGCATGGTCGACAGTCACGACAACGGACAGCAGCTGGATTGCTCCCACACTGTTGGCAGATGTGTGCGGCCACATATTCTTGTGAAACAATGGTGTTCACAAGGGGTCTCTCTGCCCTCCAGCTCTCTGACAAGACACTGTTTCGTGTGCTCCGGTTCGAGGAAGCCTGACAAGGAGCTCTTGATACTTCCTGCTCATCACCAGCATCATTCAGTGAGTGCTGGAGATCTCGTAGAAAACATTCTGTTAAAATTGTATGGAATACTCAAAGACAACACTTTTTTACAATACCAAAAGTGTACTGTATGGAGTGGGTGTAGCAGTGAAAGGTCACCTCACAGGTAGTGTCAGGAGCACTGAATGGAGGATCAGTCTTGCGACTGTGACCAGCTGTATCGGAAAGAAAAAACTAATTTCTGAATATATAACATTAAAATTTCCTACACATCAGCCTGAAATGGCACAAGCTCTCTGTGTCATATTTAGATGGAGATTCGGTTATCTGTCTATGAGGCGTCATATACTATATTGTATATATTATATCCCTCTACTGCACACAATTTGATGGTACATGATAAAAAATGATTCCACATTATTTCTTGGTTCATTTTGGGACACTACTGATAAAATAATTTTTTTTTTTTTTTTATGACCCCCTCATTCCAAAATATTTTTTTGTTGCCTGAGGGCAACATCGTGCAACATCATGCAACATCGTGCAACATCGTGCAACAATTGTACAAAGCACAAAACACAAATACATAGTTAGCAAAGACATCTATTGAAAAGTACCCCTTATTGCACAACGTTGCCCTAAAGCAACGTTAAGAAAAACTGATATTCTGAACAAGCTAAATAAAAAAAACTTCATAAAACCTGACAAAAGTCTTCTCTACACCTTCATGGACACACACATATTTTTTATTTACAGTTTTTGTCATTTTAAATAAGATTAAAAAAGCAAATAATCTTACCTTCTTCTCACACCATGTGCGCCTGTGGCCATGTGTCAGAAAAGGAAGTCTCACCCTCAAATGGTGCTTGATAGAGAATCCCAAACTTTACTGGACTATTATTTGATACTTTTTCTGTCATTCTAGCTGGCTGCAATTATTTAAAGCGACATATATTGGTCACAGGGCTTAAGAAAACTTTACGTTGCCTGAGGGCAACGCTGTGCAGTAGAGGGATATATATTATATATATATATTCATTACATGAAGATTTTAACATTTATCCGCCAGTGTGGTGGATAGCCTTACGAGTCGAGTCTCTGCTGGTATATGATCGCCAGTCTCTTTTACTTCTCCGGCAGAGAATCGGGAATTTCACTGATTTTAATCACGGTGGTGGAAATACGTTGCCCCCGTTCTTGGCGTGGATTCCGCCTCACCTGTGCCGGGCCTCGGCCCTACCTTCTCGGTGGAAGCGCCCCCGTCGCCGCGGCAGTCGCGGTGGTCGGCTGGTGAAGCTGAAGCTATGGCTGACACGCTCTTCGGCCATTTCCCGAACAGGATATGGATTATTATATCCTCACACTGTGCCCCGACGCTTCCTCGACCCAATCGACGCCTGCCTGGTGCCCGTTGCCGGCTTATTTGACGGACCCCAGCCCCGCCGCCTCTGCCCTCCCCGGGTCTCTCAGCGCTGGGTGGACTATCGGCTCCTGAGGACGTTACCCCGGGCTTCCCGATCCACTGGACTACGGGCCCCAGCCCCCTGCAGGATTGGCTTGGTGAACACCAGATCCCTGGTGAACAAAACTTTCATCCTGAGGGATTTCTTTAGCTTCTGTGCCCTGGATTTTCTCTGTGTGACAGAGACTTGGATCGGTGCCGGTGAGTCCAGCGCTCTAGTCGAACTTTTACCTGCTGGATGTTCATATTTTAACTCCCCGCGGATGTCGGGTCGTGGAGGAGGGACGGCGGTGGTTTATAAAAACGTTTTTAAATGTAAGCAGCGCACCGTTTTATCCCCACTTTCCAGCTTTGAAGTGACTTTATTTGAGGTGGGTCGCTCCGACCCGGTGCTGTGCGCTGTCATATACCGACCCCCCAAATACAATAAGGACTTTCTGATGGACTTTTCTGGTTTCCTGGCTGAAATCATGCCAAAGTATGATCGTGCCATTTTCCTTGGGGATTTTAATATACATGTGTGTTGTCCTGATAAGCCGTTGGTGAAGGACTTTTTAAGCCTTATTGACTCTTTTAATTTGGTGCAGTGTGTGTCTGGTCCCACACATGAACATGGGCACACATTAGACCTTGTCCTCTCTTATGGTTTATCTGTGTCTAACTTGGAGATTTGTGACGATGTGATTTCTGATCATATGCCTGTTGTGTTTGAAGCTGCTTTCTCCTGTGCTGATGTTAAATCTGGCGCCTCTGTTCTGAGTCGTCGGATTTTTAACTCTTTAACTGCTGGTCAGTTCTCTGTGACTTTTAATCAGCGCTGTGTCCGTCCTGCCTCTGCTAACACAGAGGAGCTCAGCTCCTGGTTTAACTCCTCCTGCCGAACCATACTGGACTCTGTGGCTCCAATAAAAACTGTGCAGCCCAAGTCTAAATCTGAGCCCTGGTTTGATGAGACAACTCGTGCAGCTAGACGGGAGTGCCGCAAAGCTGAGCGGAGGTGGAAGAAGGACAAGCTGCAGAGGCCTGTACCATAAAGCTGGATTAACATAGTCGGGCTTTCTCTTACTTATCTGGCTTCACTTAACGAGACATCAGCACTCAGGATTTTCGGTACCATAAAGCCGACTATCAACTCGCTAATTCAACCCAGGCTTTCCAATCTAGATCTGTGCGCGCTCACATAAAAAGGGCGGAGTTTGCTGCATGCGACCAATCGCAGACATGGAAAAATCTACCCGAGCCGCATACGTCACAACCGAGGAGTAGACAATAATCATTAATAAATACGAGGAATATAAATCAATAATCCAGGCAAAAAGCAACTCAGTTGCAGCTGCCAAGAGCCGCAAGGAATGGTGGCAAAAAATCGCCGACTGTGTCAATGCGTAAATTAGTGGGATTATAATCTGACTTCCCCACCATGACGGCAAGAGTCGATCTGACTACACTAAATGAATGTGTCTCCCACTCAACCCCACACTCCTTCAGAGGAACTGGCCCTCTCTCACAGTGAGGGGCGACCCTCGCTGGACCGCTGCCTTCAGTTTGAGTTTCGTCAGAATCGTCACTTTGATTCAACTGATTCTGATATTTCATTTTATAAAGCATCTGACGCCTCGTGATTATTCTGCTGGTTAAAATATTATTTCACTGTCACTTAAAGACAGTAAAACATTTAGCATCAACTCCCATGTGGACTTTTCAGGACAGACCCCCTAAATACTAAATATGAGCAAACTAATGGAAACCTAAAGGAGCCCAGAGGCTGGCGTGTATTTTATCAAACTTTTATTTAACCCTCTGAATTAAATTCCCCTAATTTATTTTCATAAACATTAAAAAAAAAAAAAAAAAAAAATCATTAGGCTACATCAGTCTACAAGATCAATTTTTGGTTGGACAGTGCAGTCATGAGTAAAAAAAAAAAAAAAATAGCCTACAAGAAGAATAGTAAAATGTATTAATTTTAATTTTATAAAAGAAGAAGAAAGGGAAAATGGGCAGGCCATTTTCCAAGAGAGCTGATTGGTCAGTAGGTGGGGCTTTTCTACCTGCTGAGCTCTTATCCTGAACTTAACCTGCTCCGGAGCAGGTTAGGTGTTCAGCATACGTTACCACGGCAACGTAGCCCGATAAAAAGAAAGCCACCTTTATGGTACAGAAAAGCCAGGGTTAAGCCTGAAGTTAGCTCGCTAAGCCGAAATCCAGCTTTATGGTACAGGCCTCAGGTTTCCTTCCAAATCCTCAAGGACTGTTGGTACTGCTACCAGGACACAGTTAAAGAATCTAAAAGAAAATACCTGGCAAACCTCATTGAGTCAAATCGTCATAACCGACGTGTATTATTCAAAACCATTGACACTGTTCTAAATGCCCCACAGCCTGTCAGCTTGGAGGCATCTCCTGAAACTTGCAATAGCTTCCTGCACTTTTTTATTGATAAAGTTGCTACTGCAAGGGCTCTCATCCCAGCTCCTGCATCTGATCCCTCTGTCCCTGTCCCTTGTTCTGCAGCTTTTGAGGAGTTTGAGCCGGTGTCGTTATCATTTTTAGAAGATCTGATTGGCCACATTAAGCCTTCAGGCTCCCCCTGTGACGTGGTCCCTCCTGGTTTCCTGAAAAAAGTTTTTCCCAGTATAGGGCAGTCAGTTCTGGCCATCATCAACAGTAGTCTGGCCTCTGGTGTTGTTCCCCTGAGTTTTAAACATGCAGTGGTCCAGCCCCTACTTAAAAAACCTGGCCTTGATAGCAGCGTGCTGGCCAATTTCAGGCCCATCTCCAAGCTGCCTTTTATTTCTAAAATCTTAGAAAAAGTTTTCCATGCTCAACTCAAATCATATTTAGATGAACATGATGTCCTGGAGGTTTTTCAATCTGGCTTTAAAAATCTGCATAGCACCGAGTCAGCCTTACTAAAAGTGTTTAATGACATCCTCTTAGCAAATGACTCCGGTGACCATGTAGTTCTGGTTTTATTGGACTTAACAGCAGCCTTTGACACCGTGGACCACAACACTCTAGTGGCTCGGTTACGCCACCTAGTGGGCATCTGCGGTACTGCATTGGAGTGGTTCAAGTCCTATCTGGCCGACAGAAGTATGAGTGTGAGCCTTGGTGACTCAGAATCCAGCTCTGCGCCTCTGCCACATGGGGTGCCACAGGGGTCAATTTTAGGGCCTCTGCTTTTCTCCTTGTACTTACTACCCCTAGGATCCATCCTGAGAAGGCATGGCATCTCTTTCCACTTTTATGCTGACGACAGTCAGATATATGTGCCACTCAAAAAGAAAAATGCCTTCTCACTCACACCACTTCTGGCATGTCTTGAAGACATCAAAGCCTGGTTGGCCCTAAACTTCTTAAATTTTAATGAGAAAAAAACAGAAGTGATGGTGTTTGGTCCCAGTGGCCTTTGTGAACCCCCCCCTGTTGACTTGGGCCCTTTGGCAGATTTTTTAAAGCAAACAGTCTCAAACTTGGGTTTTAAAATGGACAGTGATTTTAAATTAGATCGGCAAATCAGCTCAGTAGTAAAGTCCAGCTTTTTCCATATTCGACATCTGGCAAAAGTCAAACCTTTCTTAGCACATCAGCACTTTGAAACAGTGGTCCATGCCTTCATTACATCTCGGCTAGATTACTGCAATGCACTTTATTTTGGAGTCAGCCAGTCCTCCCTCGCACGTCTCCAGTTGGTGCAAAATGCAGCCGCACGCCTTCTAACTGGAGTACGAAAGAGGGAGCATATAACCCCCATCCTGGCCTCCCTCCACTGGCTGCCTGTGCACTTTAGGGTTCATTTTAAGATTCTTTTATTTGTTTTTAAATCCCTAAATGGTCTGGCCCCTCCTTACCTCTCTGAGCTTCTTCACCCCTACGCTCCTGCTCAGTGCCTCAGGTCAGCCGACCTGCTGCTCCTGGAGGTACCGAGGTCAAAACGGAAGCTCAGAGGGGATAGAGCTTTTTCAATTGCCGGTCCGAAACTGTGGAACGAGCTCCCCCTCCACATCAGACAGGCCTCCACACTGTCCATTTTTAAAACTCGTCTTAAAACCCATTTTTATTCCTTGGCTTTCAACCCCGCATGAGACTCCGCTTCTGTTTTAGTGTTTTATGATTTGTTTTAATTATTGGTTTTATTTATTTGTGTTTGTTTGAATTTACTTTTAATTGTTTTAGTGTTGTTTCAGTGTTTTATGGTTTGTTTTATTTATTGTTTTTATTTGTCTGTTTTAATTTACTTTTAATTGTTTTATTCTCTTTATTAAATTGTTTTATTGTTTTATATTGTTTTAAAAACAATAAAAACAATAAACAATTATTTTAATATTTATTTTCCTGTTAGTGCCTATTTTTGTACAGCACTTTGTTGCAGCTGTGGTTGTTTTAAAGGGCTTTATAAATAAAGTTGAGTTGAGTTGAGTTGAGCTATGTTTACAACGAAGTGGCAGCCAGTGGAAAAGGGAATAGTAACAGGGTGTACCATCTCTCCCATCTTGTTCATCATGGGAATGAACCTAATCATCTCTGCAGCGAGTATGAAGTCAAGAGGACCAAAGACTGCTGCAGGAAATCAATTGCCAGCAATCAGGGCATTCATGGATGACCTTACCGTGATAACACCAACTCATGTGCAGGCAAGATGGGTCCTGGCGGAACTGGATCGTATGGCTACCTGGGCGAAGATGATCTTCAAGCCCAAGAAGTCAAGGTGCCTGGTGATCCAAAAAGGTAAGTTAACGGAGAGGTTCAAGCTGCTCGTTCAAGGGGAAGCTATCCCGAACATCCAGGGGAACCCGATTAAGTGCCTTGGAAAGTGGTATGATGATTCCCTGACAGATAAAAACAGCATTTCCAGCATGGAAAAACAAGTTGAGGTATGGTTGAAGAAGGTCGATAAGTCTGGCCTGCCGGGGAAATATAAGTGCTGGATCTACCAACATGGCCTGCTCCAAAGACTTATGTGGCTTCTCACCATCTACAAGGTGCCTATAACATCAGTTGAAGGAATGGAGAGGAAGTTCAACAAGCACCTTCGAAGATGGTTGGGAATACCCCCAAGTTTTACATCTGTGGGGCTGTATATAAGGTCGGGTCAGCTCCAGCTTCCCTTGTCCTCAGTTGTGGAGGAGTTCAAAGTGCAGACTGTCCCTGACATATAGGGACTCCCAAGACCATCTCATCAGGGAAGCAGGAATAAAAACAAGATCCCACAGGAAGTGGGCCGTCAGCACGGCAGTTACCCAGGCAGAATCCTCTCTCAGGACTAGAGATACCATTGGAAAACCCTGCACTGGAAGACGTCTAGGGACATCGCATTTCCAGCAGTGGTCAAAGTCCACTCCCAGGGAAAGGAGGACCATGATCCAGGACGAAGTCCGTAACCTTGAGGAAGAAGGGAGGAGAGCTAAATCTGTGGAGCTCGCAACCCAAGGGGCCTGGACAAGGTGGAACCTGCCCAAGAGGACCATCACGTAGAGTGAACTGTGGCGGCTGGAGCCTTTTCGCATCTCCTTTCTGCTCCGAGCGGTGTACTACACCTTACCAACCCATCAACCTGCACAGATGGGGAATGAGGGAGGACCCGCTGTGCAGGCTGTGTGGTGGCAAAGGAACCATGGCGCACATTCTCTCGGGTTGTAAAACAGCTTTGACCCAGGGGAGGTATAGGTGGCGCCACGATAAGGTGTTAGCATCGCTCGCTGACATCTTGGAGCAGGTGAGAAGAAAGATGTAGCCAGCCAAAGCAAGACCACTGCCAAGTACCATCTCCTTCATAAAAGAAGGCCACAGACCAGTCGCTCAAGGCCAAATCAAGGAAAACCTGCTTCAGTCAGCCCAGGGATGGGAAATGGAGGTCGACTTGGGGAGGAAACTCCGATTCCCAGAGGCGGTATTGTCCACCACTCTGAGACCAGATATTATCATGTGGTCTCCAGAGGGCAAGAAAATCATCCTGGTGGAACTAACAGTCCCATGGGAGGAGGGTTGTGAGGAGGCGGCAGAAAGAAAGAAAGCCAAGTACCAACAGCTGGTCACGGACTGTAAGAGCAAGGGGTGGACGACATTGCTGATGACAGTGGAAGTGGGATGTTGAGGATTCCCAGCTCAATCTGCATGGAATCTGATGACAAGGGTGGGTCTGAGAGGCCACCTGAGGAAAACAGCTGTTCATAGGCTGGAGGAAGCGGCTGAGAGAGCCTCCTGCTGGCTGTGGTTTAAGAGGGAAGACACTAGCTGGAAGCCTGGAGGAGAGGGGCAGTGACCTGGCCAAGCACTGCTGACCCGCCAACTGGAAAGTGTTGTGGATAAGGGTCGAAACACTCTAAGAAGGTTGGGGACCACCTGATGACCTCTCCCCCAGGCCAAGGCTTCATTCATTTGAAATGGATTAGGAGAAGCATCTTGTATGTATTATGAATATAATAAGTTTTTTTCTGGAATAATATGACCAAACAAACACAAATCAATTCAAATCAGATCATCAAAATATCTTGATTGAAAAAACAATACTGACCCTGATTTGACTGATTCCTGCTTGATCTTGGCCTTGGAGAGAGCACGTTTCCATCCCTGTCTCTCTTTTTCCACCTCACCCTTGGTTCAGGTGGTGGTGGTACTGCTGCTGCTGCTGCCCCTTCCTGCACCTCACCAGATAAGTCCCCAAGACTGTGGAGGTGATCATTGAGCTCATACTGATCAACCAGGTAATCCAGGCTCAGAAGTTGATCTTCTGAATCACTCAT
The DNA here is from genome assembly GCF_902150065.1 of Myripristis murdjan. Taxonomy (NCBI): domain Eukaryota; kingdom Metazoa; phylum Chordata; class Actinopteri; order Holocentriformes; family Holocentridae; genus Myripristis; species Myripristis murdjan. The sequence goes on from NC_043997.1 coordinate 26,987,377, forward strand.
GGTGACGACTGATCAGAAACACAGACAGACAGACAGACAGGCAGGCAGACAGACAGACTCACAAAGAGATGGACAGATGCAAACAAACAAAAGACAAACAGGCAATCTCTCTCTCTCTCTCTCTCTCTCTCTCTCTCTCTCTCTCTCTCTCTCAGAGTAGCTCTTAAAAGTGCCTTTGTGTTGTTGGTTTTGGTGGAAATACCGATGAAACAAAGAGTTTATAGCAGATCAGAAACACCTGTTAAGAGAAAACAATAGAACTGAGTAACTTATTCTCTTTGTCGTTCATCCCTAAGCTACAGTATGTTTATATTTATGGTTTAAAATAGAGAAATTGTGAATACAGGTCTCATTATAACTACTTAATGTTAATGAAAACTGAATAAAAGTTCACATTTTTCTATCTCCTGGAACACAGTTAAAAATGTCTGAGTTAGGGGTCTGGGGTTGCTCACCCAAATGTAGAACTCTGTCCACTAGTAGTGTGAAGATGTTGTGCTATTAAGGACAGTATTTTGGAATAATTTTTACGCTGAAGCATACTTTTAATTTGAAGAAGATCGGAAGTAGGGAGCATTCTGTTTTATTTATTTTAGCGGGTTTTATCTTTCTGGCGGACTTTTGCCGTCACAAGACCGGGAAAGCACCATGAGAGTATAATGCAGGAATGGTATTAAATAGCCTACTGATGGGTGCTGAACAAATCGTTCAAAGCCCCTGTCTTGACAACTTAACACAGAGCAGAGTTAACCCCCGCTAACAGTTAACGTTAAAAGTGATCCACAATGACAGGTGAAATGTCAACATCTAGAGGAGCTCAGAAAATCAATTTACTCACACATGTTTTAAGTCGTAATTAAGACATCTGCAAATGCTCAACGATACAATTCATTGGATATAATGTTGTATTATGTTACCTTATGTTCAACGGTGCTATCCCGCCAGCAAGGTTAAATTCAAGACTTTTTTTTTTTTTTTTTTCATTTGTGCTGACAAATGGTGAATCACTGCTGGAGATTTAATCTTCACCCTAATATTTAAACCATGCAAGTAATTTATCACATTAAATAAAACATGTAGCAGACGTATAGTCACACAACTTACCTTCACAGTAGTTTGGGAGCGAAAGAGCAAATTCCCAAGAGTGTGCCAGGGCTGACATCAAAATCCGGAAGTTTAGCATTGCGCTGGTTCCAGGAAAAGAAAGTGAATGGGATTTTTGCATTCTGTTTTGGATTATGTCAGAAAATAAGCTCTGTGGTTAACACAAGTTTATGAAACGTATACGTTTTGTTCAGCGAGATTGTATAATGGGGAAATCGGACTGTTTTTACTTGTTGAAGACCCATAAATAACATAAAATAACATACATAAGAACACTCTTGCCTGTTCGGGGGTGATGACGTTTAATGTCCCCGACAGAGTTTGTAGTCATATTGAGCAATTTGTTAACAATCGCCTTTTTTACGACACGTAAAAGCTTCAAAAAGAGTATTTATTGACGTGTTTTATGTCGTAGAACAAAACCTGAAACTTGCTTAAGCTGTTGTTAACCACAGACCTAATTTGAGGTATTTTACCAAAATCCCATTAAAAAAGAAAGTGTTAAAAGCGCTAACGGAGTTCCGGGTTTACTGGCAGACTCTATTACCAAGTTATATGACGCAGAAAATGCCACGTTACCATGACAACAAAGAGTTAGTTGACACCCCAAATGCTTCCTGTGGTGTCTATTTCAGACGTTGTGGGAGTTCTATGTAAGTCTGTCGGTTACCGAACTCGTCAAAAACTGACAAGAAACGGGTGCCTAATGAGTCGGCATGTGACGCTAAGGGACCCTGACCATTCGTCAGGCTGTTGACACATTGGGAGTGAGAATGTGTTGAATAATAAGCCCTGGGTCACCAAGGAGCTGAAACACTGCCTTAACCTAAAAAAATGGCATTTTCTCAAGGAGACAGGGATAGGGAGCTGAAAAAAAGAGATAAAACACAAAACCAGGATGGCCAGACTCCGATATAAAAAAAAGATCGAGGAGAAATTCACCACAGGAAATATCAGAGAGGCGTGGCAGAATCTCAGCATCATGATGGGCAGAGCACAGAGACCAGCAGGGATCAAGTGTACAGATCCTGCTGCCTTTGCAGAGCAGCTTAATACCTTCTATGTCAGGTTCAACAGGACGGACACTGAAGTTTGGACCCCATCCACCACCAGCTCTGCGCCTGCACCAATCAATGAGCACGTTTACATGCACACCTTATTCCTGTATTAACCGGAATATTCGCGATATTCCGGTTGCGCACGTGTCATGTAAACACGCACCGAACCCGATTAAGGTCATATTCCGGTTGGAGAGAATTCCGAATAAGCCCCCTGGAATATTCCTGTTCCAACCGGAACATTGGGGCATGTAAACACCTTAGTCGGAAAACTCCCCGAACCGGAATATTCAGTCACGACTGCGCATGCTCGACTCACAAGGAATTCTGTGGCATCTTTGTTGCTATGGTTACCTGCAAGCAGGGAAAACGGCAGGGCGAACAGCAGCAAGAGCCAGGAGACTGCAGTCCACCTTCAGCCAATGAAAGACTTAAATATCATGGAGTATATCGATGGGAGAAAACATAGAAATAGCGACAGAAGAAGAAGAAAAAGAAGAAGAAGAAGACGAGGAAGAAGACTTCTTCGTCTGTTTTTCCGGCAGACCAGACGCCTATACGCGTACTGCTGCCCCCCCGCGGCTGAGTGTCGCATTACGTCAGAGAGTGGAATACGCCGAAACACGGGGGCATGCCAAGTAACATGTAAGCGGAATATTCCAGTTGCCTTAGCCGGAATATTGAGCCGAACCGGAATATGGTGTGCATGTAAACGTACTCAATGTAGAGGAGCAGAGGGTTATCTCCATCCTCTCCAGGCTGCATCCTAGGAAAGCCCCTGGACCAGATGGGTTGAAGGGACGCATCTTAAAGGAGTGTGCTGCCCAGCTGGGACATGTGGTTGCTCAGCTATTCCAGTTGTTCCTGAGGGCTCTAGTTTCCCGGCGCAGCGCGGGGTGGCGCAGTGAGGCGAACCCCGCGCAGAGCTAGTTTCGACCGGCGAAACGGGAGAGGCGGACAGTTTCCAAGTTTCGCAGGCCGAGGTGCGCCGAGATGGGAGTGGCGGCGCAGCGGGGGGAGGTGCCAACAGATTCAGCTTGGCGCAGTGACAGTTTTGTGCCAAAAGGCTTCGCCGAGGTGCGCCAAAAGCTCGCCATCTGAAACCACGTCTACTTTCAGCACAAGGCAGAGCGGAACCGGCGCAGTCAAAGTTTGGCTGACTTGCGCACATCACCAAAACCTCACAATCAGCACAAACGGTGCCAATCTCCTTTGATCTGACATCAGTTGTGACGGGACAGTTGATATGGAGATATATGTATGTGCTGATTGTGATCGTAGCATTGAATAGTGTTTTTTTTTTCGCTATTTATTGCATTGTTCATGTGTCTGACATTCCGGAAGCCTGCCTGTGAGGTTTTGGTGACGTGTCCACACTGCTCGCCGGTCTCTGCTCCACGCCTGTCTCCTGGGCTCTGCTCTGCCTGCGGCAACAGACCTCCATGTCAACTGTATAAACTTTCATTACGCCGTGATTCACGCAGCGCATTTTAAAGGCGAGGACAGGGGCTCATTTGATTGGTTAAATGTGAATCGGCTGTGTCAAACCCACTCCACGCCTTCTCTCCTCCCCTCCGCTGGTAGGAGGGACGGCGGAGTACTTGCGCCACCGAGAACGGCGTGCCAAACTTGGAAAATCCGCCTGGCCGCACCCAGTTGGCGAAGCGCATCTGCGCTACGCCCCCGCCTTGCCAGGTCTGCGAAACTAGAGCCCTGAGTGTCAGCTTTGTCCCCAGTGCATGGAAGAGAACAACCATTGTCCCAGTTCCAAAGAAGCCTCAGGCCAAGGCTGAGAACTTAGACCCATTACAGTTTGCTTATAAAGCTGGGCGGGGAGTGGAGGACGTCAGCCTGACCCTTCTGTACACTGTGGCAAGGCGCCTGGATTCTCCTAACTCCTTGTTTAGGATTTTATTTTTTTATTTTTACTTTTCATCTGTTTTTAATACTGTTAGCACAAACACACTCCTGCAGCGTCGTGAAAGCCAACTCGTGAAAGCCAACTCGTGAAAGCCAACTCATACAAATCAACTCATCTCTGATTTTATGGATTAGGGAATTTTTAAGGGACAGACCTCAATGTGTTTTAGTGAAAGGTTTTAAATCTGGTGAACTTTTTTGAAACAGTGGGGTTGTGCTTTATCACCTATTCTGTTTTCATTATACACAAATCAAATAACCTGCAACAGTGATGGACTCAGACTTTTAAAGTATGCCGATGACATGGCCCTGATGATGCCCTGATGGCCCATGTCTGACGGATGAGGACTGTGACGGCCCTGGCCGTGTGTTTTCTGCTTGGTTGTCCTCTCTCTTGCTGTAGGTGCCAGGCCTGCTATACCTCCCCCTGCTGGTCTGGCTGCCTGGCTGCTGGGGTTCCGCCCAGCAATTGTGTTTGACAGGCTGCACCTGGGAGGGAGGACGTAAAAGCCCAGCCCCCTCAGCTCTCTCTCTCTCTCTCTCCCTGGACGCCAAGCTCCTGCCAACCTTCTTCAGTTTGTTTCAGATATTATCAATATATTTACAATATATGTGCTCATTTCCCATAATATATTCTAAATTATATGTATAAAAGTCCTCCATAATGTATTCAGATTTATATGTGATGAATGCTGGGTTAATATATTGGAAAAATACATGAGCTGACATTCCTAATACATGGGAACATGTATTGGAAATGTATGTACCAGGGGCGAGCGGTCATAATAAGTTATAAATGCAGCGCATGCCCAAGCTCTTCAATTAAAATCTTTAAAATGTTGGTCTCCTAGTGTGTCCTTTTATAATATACCTTATTTCTATCATTTTGGTTGCAAACCGCGGCCTATATACACGTATCTATCTCAATTTGCTAGCGAAATGCTGGAAAGTTGACAGCTTGACGCGCGCATGCGCTCTGTGATTTCTAGTGTTAACAGTAGTTTTGTAGCCGGTGTTTCTGTACGTGGGCGTTTTGAATGGAAAATAAGCTGTCTGCGAAGCAGCTTTTCAGAAGACGCATGTGCAACACGAGTAGCTACGTAGCAAGCTCGCCTGAAATGTTCAGTGGCAACAGCAAGTCATTCATTTGACAGCTAGCTACCGTTAACGTTGTTAGCTGGCTAGCTAGTACGGAAACGTTAACATTAGTTTGTTCTGTCATCTGCATCGTGCCAATCAAAATGGGTGAAAATACAACTTTAGTTGAGTAACCTGGCATGTTTCATCGATTTAGGCTATTGCAGGTGTTATGAAAAAGAGGTGTTCTCTGACGTTTATCACTTTGGTGCCTGATGGGCAACTGGGCATGTTTGTGTGTCATTTCATTGACCATGTAGGCTAGCTGGAGACATTGCTGTGTGTTTGCATCACCCCGTGGCACGTCCCAATAGCTCCGATCTCATGGTAAATTCCAACATTTTGTTGGTAACATTGTGAGCATGTTCATGTGTCATTTGCTTGACTCTGTAACTGGTTATTACTGCATCATCCGTCCGTTCTAATAGTTTCCGCTTTCATTTACACTGTAAATTCCAACACATTGTTGTTGGTAACATTGGGGCAAAATGCGCACACGTGTCTATCAAAATCGAGTTGTCGAGTTGATATAGTATAATTAAAATCCATATTGTGCGTTTTTATTAATAAATAAATGCCCAAAAATTTTCGAGCTCGAGCCCTCGCGGGCGCTCACATGAAATTGGACCACAGCATGACTACACAAAAACGTCACCGCTCGCCACTGATATGTACAGATATATCGCCAAATGTACTACCTCTTGAAGCTCATCGAGAGAATGCCAAGAGTGTGCAAAGCAGTAATCAGAGCAAAGGGTGGCTCTTTTGAAGAAACTAGAATATAAAACATGTTTTCAGTTATTTCACCTTTTTTTGTTAAGTACATAACTCCACGTGTTCATTCATAGTTTTGATTCCTTCAGTTAGAATCTACCATGTAAATAGTCATGGAAATAAAGAAAACGCATTGAATGAGAAGGTGTGTCCAAACTTTTGGCCTGTACTGTGTATATATATATATACACACACACACACACACACACACACACACACACACACACACACACACACACACATACACACACATATAAATGCACCATGTACGAGCAATATATGTTCAAACCTACATTTAATAACACAGACTAATTGTTAATCCATCAAAAGCCATTTATTTATTTTTTGGAAATCAGGACCCAGGCACAGACACTACAACAAGGCCTATTAAAACCAGGAAAATCTCTGCGGCCGTGCAGAATGTTAATCAACTAAAAGGAGAAATGTTAGACAGTGCAACATTTCTATACAGTGCAATTACATACAAAATATACAATTCAATGCCCAAAGAATATTTCAAACATTCAGCTGTGCTCTTTAAAATATATTATCTATAAACAAAATGTACACATAATACATAAAGAATGAATGCAAGTACTTAACATCCAAGGCATTTTTGTTCTTTTTTTTCAATACAAACTTTCAAGGACCTGTGGAAAGCGTGGTTAACAGTCCATCTTGGTTCTTCACTGATATAAACGTGGTCCAGAACAAAACAAAAAATGAAAATAAAGTGACTTATTTAACCTCAACATTTTTCTGCTTCACTTGGTGCCTTAGCTCGCACATTCTAGTGTTGATGGATTTTCTGATATCTGCTTTCCTGGCCCCTGGAAAGTGGTTTAGAACAGTATCTGTGGAACAGAATAATAATATGATTAGATATTCACAAAATACAAAAATATCTATGACATTCACAAAAGACATCAGGAATTTTAACAATATACATATTCCATAATATCATGAGCTGGCTTGGTGAATAATAATGGAGGAATGGGATTTGTACATTTTGGCCTGAGAATTGGGACTTGACTAGAATGATAAAAAATAATAATAATAATAATAATAACAAATAAAAAACAAACAAACCAAAAAAAAATAAAATAAATAAAGAGCAAAATGATGCTCATAGCACAGGAAACAAATGACACAACCCCGGCTGAGTAGGTACTAAAAATGGGACCTGGTACTAGGTACTACCACATAATGGAGAAGCTCTCAAACCGAGTAGAATTGAGCCGAGTAGTGGAAAAGCGCCATATGAGATTCCCTGTCAACCAACACGAAGGTCACAAGTTCGAACTTAGGGCTCTAGTTTCCCGACGCAGCGCGGGGTGGCGCAGTGAGGCGAACCCCGCGCAGAGCTAGTTTCGACCGGCGAAACAGGAGAGGCGGACACTTTGCAAGTTTCGCAGTCCGAGGTGCGCCGAGATGGGAGTGGCGGCGCAGCGGGTGGAGGTGCTGACACATTCAGCTTGGCGCAGTGACAGTTTCGTGCCAAAAGGCTTCGCCGAGGTGTGCCAAAAGCTCGCCATCTGAAACCACGTCTACTTTCAGCGCAAGGCGGAGCGGAGCCGGAGTAGTGGAAGTTTGGCTGACTGGTGCACAGCACCAAAACCTCACAATCAGCACAAACGGTGCCAATCTCCTTTGATCTGACATCAGCTGTGACGGGACAGTTGATATGGAGATATATGTATGTGCTGATTGTGATCGTAGCATTGAATAATGTTTTTTGTCGGTATTTACTGCATTGTTCATGTGCCTGACATCCCGGAAGCCTGCTTGTGAGGTTTGGTGACGTGTGCGCACTGCTTGCCGGTCTCCGCTCCGCGCCTGTCTCCTGGGCTCCGCTCCGCCTGCGGCAGTAGACCTCTATGTCAGTTGTGTAAACTTTCATTACGCCTTCGCGCAGCGCATTTTAAAGGCGAGGACAGGGGCTCATTTGATTGGTTAAATGTGAATTGGCTGTGTCAAACCCACTCCACGCCTTCTCTCCTCCCTTGCGCCGGTAGGAGGGACAGCGGAGTACTTGCGCCACCGAGCACGGCGTGCCAAACTTGGAAAATCCGCCTGGCCACACCCAATTGGCAAAGCGCATCTGCGCTACGCCCCCGCCTCGCCAGGTCTGCGAAACTAGAGCCCTTAGTGTTACCTCCAGCTTGGTCCAACATCCATACAGGCACGTTTGGGAAGCCAGATTAGGGGTACAATATCCTGGTCACTACACTTGTGTCTTTTCTGTTGTCACTGTTAAACTTAGAATAACTTATTTATTCTAAGTTTAACATTTGGAATAGCAGACCATATCAGGGTACTTACTGTACTGTGGGGCCTATTTAACTTTTCAGGACCCTGCAGCTACCCTGATACAAGCAGTAATTTTGACAAGTAATTGTCTGGAATAGCTTTAAAAATAAAATAATAAAATAATGATTAAATTAAGAAAAACAAAACTGGAAAGCACAACAGCTCTGAGAACAATTTACCAACTAAAGCTTGCAGTTTAATCGGATCAAGAGGCTGTCGACGCTCTGCCGTGGGATTCAGCTTGTTGAGCCCTCCGGTCAGGTTAGACTTCAGAAGAATGTCAACGCTGAAAAGGCCCATCAGCAGCACTCGTGCCATCCCATTGGCTGAAGCACATGATTTAGCAGTCTCCCAACACTGAGCCGAGACAGTAGTGGTGCCATCTTGACCCATTTTCACCTTATTAATTGTAAACAAACAAACAAAAAAGAAGAGAAAAAACAAAGAAAATCACCCCACACAATGGAATGCTATGCTGTAAGTTTTAATGTTAACCTAAAATTTACTGAATAAAAAATTCTTACTACTGAAGGTTTGCAAGGTGTGCAAAGTGTAGTCTCCCCTGGGCTCTCACTCTCAGCTTCACAGTTACCATCGGTGGGACTCTTAATGGCAATAAGCCTTCTCACTTCCACCAACAAAAAAAAATAGTGCAACAAAATGATACCATGATACCAACCATGGAGACTAATATGTGCGTAAACATCCCATCTCCAGTGTTTTATTGATTATTTGAATGGCTGTCTTTTTTATGGTGTATGTACTGTTTGTCCTTTTATGGTATGTGTATTGTGTGTATTATGAGCTGTGGGATACAGAGAATTTCCCTGAGGGGATGAATAAAGTACCTATCTATCTATCTATCTATCTATCTACAGTATCTATCTATCTATCTATCTATCTATCTACTATTAATACAATACACGATACTTGCCTGTAACTACCATGTTGCGCAGTTTGGCGTTTTCCTCCTGCAAATCCTTGACCATCTTCTGAAGGTCTATTGGCCCTTTTCCACTAGTATCTACTCTGCTCGACTCGGCTCAACTCTACTTGCCTCGACACGGTTTAGGTGGTTTTCCATTACAATTAAGTAGCACCTCGCCATGGGGGGAGTCGTCATAGCAAGGCGGCGCACTGTCCAGCTCCCTCTGGATTCTTTCGACCGCCACCAAGCACAGAGAAGTCACTTCAGTGATGATCAATGAGCATGGTCGCTGTTGCCGTTTTTTTTTTTGTTTGTTTGTTTGTTTTTTAAATGTCGGGTTTTGTTTTCGTGCAGGAGTCGCTCTCATGTGTCATCGCTCCCCGTCCAATCAGTTGCCTGCACGGCATTTACGTCACATTTTCGGCCCGACTCAGCTCGACTCAGCTCGCTTGGAACCCCGGCTGAGTAGGTCCTAAAATGGGACCTGCTACGAGTAGAGTCGAGCCGAGTAGGTACTAGTGGAAAAGGGCCATATGATCTGGCAAGGAATTTCCTGGCCTGATGATTCTCCACGGCTCTGGAGTCCGGGGCCAAATTGTCTCTCCTCCGCAAAGACGTCTTCCTCTGCCTGTCCCTGGGCTGCAACTTTGAGCTTTTTCTATAGGGCAAAGATATTCAATTGTAACATTTGATTATGCATGAGCCAATACACAAATGATCCCTAATGTGAAACCAATTTCAGCTGTTTAATTACCTGTGTTGGTATGCCAGAGGCTTTGGCACCAGTGTCCTTCACTTCCCCAAACTCCAGGCATTTTGCTTTCCTGGCTCTCTTTCCTTGTGGCACTTCATCTGCGTACAGGTTCCGCTCCGCAGCTTTAAGTATGGACTCTTTTCCTACATTAATGTAGAAAGATAGATTTTCTTCATGCCAAATCAACACCATTACAATGTTATGAAACACAGTATACCTGAGGGCTAGTGAGCTACAAGGTAAATTAATATTAATGATGTGTCACTTTATAGATTTCTTTAATAAATATCCATGTAAATCTGGGTAATATAAAGCTAGTTGGCCATTATTGCAAAAAAAGTCAAATATGGGATACATAGACCCATTTCAATGACAACAAACATTCTAAATTGCCTTACATTCTGTTGCTGTATTTGCTAATACAATACATATAGGAAATGAGACCAAGACAGACAGTTAACAGTTACTTGTCAGAAGAATTCCTGTGTGTGTGTGTGTGTGTGTGTGTGTGTGTGTGTGTGTGCGCGAAATCGAAAACATTTTATGATGATGAATTTAGAAATACAAGGAAATGTCTGAGCAAACTTAATTTCTACATTTTAATTCCATGTCAGATGAAATGTGTGATTTGACACCAAATTAGCCTACACTTTATTGCACTTACACTTTTCATAGGCTTCCAATCTGTGGTGTTAAAATGTTAAAATTATTCAAACACGTTCAAATATTTTCCAAGATTTTTCAAACATAGCAGCTATACAAGCCTGTATATTAGCTATTTTTTTAATTCGCTCAGTGCACAAGACGAGTGACGCACATCCGGTTTCGCCAGATAGCGGCATTTCAGTTTCCGGTCTGTGTAATGGCTAACCTTAACGCTTACATATTCTCCCGGTGCGTCACGGATTTGCCCAGACTAACGATAAACTATGTCCACCGAAACGTTGCTGCCACTTCCCCTGCCCCCAAAAGCAAACGAGAAAAGGGTTTTAAGTTATACATCTCCAGCTATTTGCACAACATCGAAGGTATGTAATTTAGAGAACGTTAGCTAACGGTCGTTAGCTAGCTTTAGCTAACTAACGTAGATGGTTAGCACCAGGCGAATCACACCGTAACGTTTGTTGTGTAAAATGAATCTCGTTTTTGTATGCAGTGGCAAGTTAGCTGACTATACCTGAGGCTTGTATCACGAAGCAAGCTCAGTTTTCCCCGGATTTCTCAGACCTATCCGGCTACACTAATCGAGATCATGGTGATCGGGAATAACCAGTATCACGACGCCAGTTATCAACTCGCTCACTCAACCCAGGTTTGTCTCATCAAGAGCCGTGAATCTGGCCTGTAGCACTAACATTATAGAGTAAGACCATTATTTGATTTCTGCTAGTATCCACCCAGCTAGCATAAAATACCAAAAACATTGCACCAAGGTGGAAAGTAGGGTGGCCATTTCCACAACACCAAAAAGGAGGACACTTTGGGGGGTGGCGATGCGGGCCCGGGGGAGGGGGGTTGAGTCAGGTCCACCAGTGTTAATTTCATCAGCTATTTTCAATTCGCTCTGTGCACAAGACGAGTGACGCACATCCGGTTTCGCCAGATAGCGGCACTTCAGTTTCCGGTCTGTGTAATGGCTAAGCCTAACGCTTACATATTCTCCCGGTGCCTCACGGATTTGCCCAGACTAACGATAAACTATGTCCACCGAAACGTTGCTGCCACTTCCCCTGCCCCCAAAAGCAAACGAGAAAGGGTTTTAAGTTATACATCTCCAGCTATTTGCACAACATCGAAGGTATGTAATTTAGAGAACGTTAGCTAATGGTCGTTAGCTAGCGTTAGCTAACTAACGTAGATGGTTAGCACCAGGCGAATCACACCGTAACGTTTGTTGTGTAAAATGAATCTCGTTTTTGTATCCAGTGGCAAGTTAGCTGACTATACCTGAGGCCTGTATCACGAAGCGGGATTAAGGCGTTAGCGAGATAACTTCAGGCTCAACTCCAGATTTTCTGTATCACAAAGCTGGTTCACCTCTCATCGGGATAGGATACCTATCCTAAACCTGTTCTGAAAGCTAGCCTGCTAGGGTTAGGGATAGGGTTGACCCTGCTATCAACTTGATGTACTGACATGATTGAATTTTGGCGTCTGCTTTATTTTATTATAGCCTGTAAAACAGACACGAAACACGTCTGTGCAGTGCAGTGAGTTCATAGGTGTCAGCGTCAGATGTGGGCTACTTGAGCCACTGATGTGTAGTTTGCGCATTTATGCCGTGGCTGCCTTCTCTTCGCGGCAGCCACGGTGTTCGATTTAGTGTGTACATTTCGTTTTTCCTCCTCATACTTTTCCAGTCAGCTGCCTCGGAACCCTCCCTTATACGTGCGCGTTCACGGCTCTTGATGAGACAAACCTGGATTGAGTGAGCGAGCTGATAACCGGCGTCATGATACCGGTTATCCCTGATCACCATGATCTCTGTTAGTGTAGCCGGATAGGTCTGAGAAATCCTAGGAAAACTGAGCTTGCTTCGTGATACAGGCCTCAGGTATAGTCAGCTAACTTGCCACTGGATACAAAAACGAGATTCATTTTACACAACAAACGTTACGGTGTGATTCACCTGGTGCTAACCATCTACGTTAGTTAGCTAAAGCTAGCTACGACTGTTAGCTAACGTTCTCTAAATTACATACCTTCGATGTTGTGCTTTTTTGGGGGGCAGGGGAAGTGGCAGCAACGTTTCGGTGGACATAGTTTATCGTTAGTCTGGGCAAATCCGTGAGGCACCGGGAGAATATGTAAGCGTTAGGCTTAGCCATTACACAGACCGGAAACTGAAGTGCCGCTATCTGGCGAAACCGGATGTGCGTCACTCGTCTTGTGCACAGAGCGAATTTAGTTTTAGTCTTAGTCTAGTGTCAAATGCCCTTTTTACTTTTTTTTTTTTTTTTTTTTTTTTTTTTAGTATTTTAGTCTAGTTTTAGTCGACTAAATTACAAAGTATTTTAGTCTAGTTTTAGTCAATATTCTTTTTCAGTCTTTGACCTGCATCATGTTGGCTTTTTTTTTTTTTAATTTAACAATATTTTAAATTATTATTTTAATAATGTAAATTACTTATCTAACAGACCTAACAATTCAGCTACCAATGAATGAGCAGTAGTATGCATGTGATAACATAGATTGAAAAATTAGCCGAAGTGATACCTCTTCTCTGAATAGACAAGCTAAGCCAGTGTGCTGCTGTTAGCCAGTGACTTCAGACTTCAAACAGCGCCACACACACGCACTCCGGCATGAGCGCACAGCAGCGCAGGAGGAGAAAAACTAACGCGCATCCAATTAATGCACTTTCTGGATTGTAATTTAAAAGTCTATGACGAAAAATATAACTGATATCGATGTACAGTCCGGGCCAGCATTGTGTTCAAGTGCAACTCCAAAAAGGAGGACAAATAAGCGTCCGGCTTGAGGCTGCGCCGGACGCCGGACAAGGCATTTAAATTCCGGACTGTCCGGCCTAAATCCGGACGTATGGCCACCCTAGTGGAAAGTTTTGCTAGCCAAAGTATATAGAAGGAGCTGCACACCACCTTGTGGCGAAGGTGGAGTTGTTGAGTAGTTGAATAGAGATTAATATTTGTGGAGTATTTTCGTTAGAGCACATAGTGTAAATTGTAGTTGTGTGTTTATAGCACTTAAGTTAGTTAGTGCAGCAGCAGTATAGGTTTAGTTGAAGAGTACTTCAGAGAGCCTAGGTCCTAGGTCGGCAATTAGTGGCCCCCGGGCCACATGTGGCCCGCAAGCAAAAACATCTGGCCCGTGAGATTGTTTGAACTAGAGAATGAAAATAAAAAAAATAAATTATACTTTTTAAAAATCAGACTGACAGTCTCAAAAAAGCTCTTTATTTGGAAACTTTGAAAACAGAAACATTTCAATCAATCTAAATTCTTATTTAATAAGCGCATCAGCGAGGTGCAGCGTGGACGCTTAACATGCAAAAACAAATGACGTCAGCGGACAGCGCCTGGTGCTGAAATTCCAATAGTCTCTAAAACACAAGTTGTCACTCAAACAACGGACATAGGCGTCATATTATTGTGAAAATTAAAACACTTCTTTCAAACAGGCAAGACATCAAACATAGGTATATACATAGGAACAGAGATGTGAGTAGCACGAGTTTCAAACATAGCGTGCGTGTTATTTAGGCCTTTATATGACTGTGATGGCACAACAAATATGAACCGATAACAATGCATTGCACTGTTGGAAGCAAATCGGAGCAAACCAGAGCAAAAAGGTTGAATCCACTTGACCATGGGCTGCCGGGCTCGGCCCCTGAAACGACAGAGCAGACATGCTTACAGTAGCCCTGAATTGTGTCCAGCCACATTCATAAAAAATACAGTTTTAGACACAATAACTACTCACCTAGTGTGAAAAGTGGCATCTCCCGCTGGTCACTATTTTCTGAATATCTGGTGAAATAGACGTCACTTTAATCCTCAGGCAGTTCTCGAGGTTTTGGTTAGTCAGTCTATTTCTCTTGTGCATCTTTATTGCATTCATTGCTGAGAAGGACGACTCACACACGTAGGTGGAAGGGAACATGGTCAGAATGAAAAGTGCGAGTTTCTTGAGGTTGCTGTATTCCTCGGAGCCTAATAAGCCCACCCAAAAGGCACTAACAGTCTCCGCACTTCTGAGTGCATCTCGCACAACTGAGGTGGTTTGGAAGTCAACCATTTCCATCTCCAGCGCAGCCTGATCTAAAGAGAGGATCATTTCGTTCGCCAGGGAGAAGTTGTCGGCTGGTTTTACTTCAGGGTCACGTATAAAGTCAATGATGTCTTTTGGGATGGAGTAGTCATCAAACCGAGAAGTGAAGTTGGCTCGAAGCCCCTTGATGAAGTCAACCATCAGCTCCGTCACTTCTCCCGCTGTCTTCTTCAGTGTGCTGAAATGGAGGAGCCTGCCGGTAGATATGTCGGCCTCAAGCATCTAAAGCTTCCTCATGAATGACTCCAGTTTTTCAACCATGTCCACGATGGTTTTGTCTCTCCCCTGTAGCTGAAGGTTAAGCAGGTTTAGGTGGCCAAATATGTCAGATAAAAATGCTACATTGGACATGAACTTTTCATCCTCCAGCAGGATAAGGTGGTC
The DNA here is from genome assembly GCF_902150065.1 of Myripristis murdjan. Lineage (NCBI taxonomy): Eukaryota > Metazoa > Chordata > Actinopteri > Holocentriformes > Holocentridae > Myripristis > Myripristis murdjan. The sequence goes on from NC_043997.1 coordinate 27,002,540, forward strand.
AGCTGCTGCCTTGCTTTGATCTCATTCAGTAGCGCACAGAAGCGATCCAGTGCTTTCCCCTTGCTTAACCAGCGCACATCATTGTGAAGCAGCAAGTCGTCGTGGGTGGCATCTGCTGACTCAGCCACAAGTTGTCGGAAAAGCCTATGCTGGGTGCTTGATGTACCTCTGACAAAATGAATGACTTGCATCACTTTGTCCATAACATCCTTGAGCTCACCATTCAGTCTGGCACAGAGGACACTTTGGTGGATGAGGCAGTGCAGCGCATGCATTTGGGGGGTGTGTTCTTTCAGTCTGCTCACCAGACCTCTGTGCTTTCCCATCATAGCAGGAGCCCCGTCTGTCACGATCAGGTTAACCCTCTCAAATGATAAGGAATGCAACTTAGTTTCGCATATATAGCTTCCAGTTCCAGTTTCCAGTTTCGCATATATAGCTTCTCCAGTGGTGTGCCCTTCTAATGGAATTAGAGACAGCAGCTCTTCCTTGAAATCTTTCCCATCAAAATATCTCACATAGACGCACAACTGGGCTACATCTGTGTTGTCAGTGCTCTCATCAATGGCTAAGGAAAAGTAGTTTGAGTGACTAACACCATCGATAATTACACCCTGCACCGTATCAGACAGCGCTTCTATGCGGCGGGCAGCTGACCTGGCAGAGAGTGACATCTGTTTCACTGACTCGATCACACCATCCATCGACTTGTTGGCATCAAGTTCCTCCAAAACTGTCACCATCATCTCCTTGAAGACCTCTGCATCAGTGAATGGCTTGTTGTGCTTTGCGAGCACCCAGAACGCTTTTAGAGATGCGCTAGTTACCTTCTGTTGGGATGTGAGACCTCGCACCAAGATCCTGTTGCTGTGTGCATAAGCACCTTTCAGGGCTTTGAGCTTGCGCTTTCGTGCCTCTGTCTTCTGAGGGAACGCAACCTTGAAGTTAGCATAACTAATATTGTATTCTTTGCATACTGAGACAACTTCATTACAGATCAGGCAGGTGGGCTTTGCATTAATAAAACTGGGCAAGATGAATGCATAGTTCTCTGTCCATTCATCATGAAAGAGTCCTGTTTTCACTGCTAACTTTTCTCTTTAGATTTTTTGATAGTGCCATTTTTTCGCAGCTAACAGCAACACATGGAAATGTGTGTGTGGGGTGGTTGTTGTTGTTTTTTAACAAACATGCAGATAATTAATAGCGCCCCTAATGGCCAGTCAGCAAATTTAACCTACATCAGCCAGCTTGAATGTCTCAGTACGTCTGTTCTGTCATTTCACGAGCGCCTATCATTTTCATCCTCCCCTATTAATTTAATAAATTAGCCATTGTTTTGGTTGTGACCCGCCATGTAATGGTTTGGAAAAAAATCTGGCCCAAGGCCAAACTTAATTGCCGACCCCTGGCCTAGGTTATGTGTTTGTGTGTTTGTCTTAGAAATATCTTATGAACTAGCCATATTACATCTTGGTAACATGCAGGTAATCTGTTTTTTAGGCAACTGATGATTCTGAACCTTGGTCTCCTCTCAGCACACAACAAAGTTTGTCAGGAGCAGATGTCTCTGTAAGTTCCAACTGTGTGGTGTTTAGTTGAACAATGTATTCTTTAGTGGCTGGTAGATTCCCTGACGACAACCACGAGGGTTGCAGGTTTGCACCCCCATGTTACCTCTAGCTTAGTCATGCTACCATATAGGCACTATTGCTTGTGTCTGTCGTATGTTTCAGAACAATGTCACTAGCTCTACTGGATTCCGTGCATTAGTCAAACTTTTGACTAATTCACAGAAGCTACTTAAGAACTAAGTTAATCAAGACGACCTAACAGATGCATTCTGCTTACCCAACAGAACCTGAATGAAAATTCCTCTGACCTTGACCCCCTCAATTGTACTTGTGAAGTTGTACTTGGTCAATTAAACCAAGTCATTCAGATATTCAAAATATCCGTTTCCCCAACTCGTTAAATGTCCAGAGGCCTCATACACTGATTCTGAATATACAGCAGTTCAGTCACTTGGTTAATTTAGTTAATTTAACCAAGTAAACCTACTGTCACATTCATTCAAACCATTGCATTGGGCTGCAGGAGCACTGGCAGTACAGAGTTACAGTATGCAGCGTGTGTGTGTGTGTGTGTGTGTGTTTTTGATTTTCCATTTACTTTCCTAATCTGAATTTGTTTTTGTTTTCATCTCTCCATATATAGAGCCTGCATGCTGACTGTGGAGATTCTATTCCCAAATTTCCTACTTCCCCACTCTTATTTGAGGATGAATGTTCCACAGAGAGTGAACTTCACTTCAGTGATGTACCTGATTGCAGCCTAGCGTCAGAGTCACCAAATACCAGTAACTTCATTCCTGATCACTGGGATAACAGTCTTGGATCCATTATTGGCAGTGAAGAAGCATTTTTCCTTGGATTTGAAGACAGTCCTGATGAGTCAGTAAATGAGGAATCACATTTTGGAGACATCAGTCATGAAAAGTCTCCTCTCGAAAATGAAGACCCACTTTACAGTGGTTCACGACTAACCAAAGCTCAGAGTTTTTTACTTACAGTTTCATTTGTTTTGAGACACAGACTCACAGGCATGGCCCTCTCTGATCTTCTAGAATTGATCAATATTCACTGTCCAGAAAACACACAGTCAACCTCAAAGCATATGTTCTTAAAAGAACTTAAGCCAGTACAAGGTCACCTACAATGTCACATATATTGTCCAAACTGTGAGTACTACATGGGTGACCAGGATAGTAAAGGGCAATGTGTTGTGTGCAACACGTGGGATAAAAACAGCTCGCTGAAGAATGGAAACTTCTTCATATACTTGCCAATCCAAACACAGTTGGAACATCTTCAAAGGGAAGATATTGCTCATTGTCTCCAGCCAAGATGATTTTCTGGACTTTTTTGGTAACAAGGTTGAGGAAATCAGGCAAAAAATTAATTCTGAATCTGCTGTAGCTCCTGCGGACTCATTGGTAGTTGCTAGCTCACCAGTAGTCCCTACTATCTCGGTTTTTGAGGCTGTCTCACTTGATACCTTATCTAAGCTTGTGATAGCCTCTAAACCGACAACCTGCTTTCTTGATCCGCTACCTGCCAAGTTTTATAAAGAATCCTGGCCTTTACTGGGCTCTACAATGCTAGATATTGTTAATTTATCTCTTAGTACTGGCATTGTGCCCAGCAGCTTTAAGACAGCTGTGGTCAGACTGCTTTTAAAGAAACCACATCTTGATTCTAGTTCTTTAAATAGCTATCGCCCAGTTTCCAATCTCCCGTTCATGTCTAAAGTGCTTGAGAGAGTTGTGTTTCAACAACTCTCCACCCATTTGGCAGTGAATCAGCTGTATGAGCCTTTCCAATCAGCTTTCAGAGCCTGTCACTCCACTGAGACAGCACTTACTAGTGTTGCCAACGATCTTCTGTTGGCTATTGATGCGGACTCTACCTCTGTGCTTTTATTACTGGACCTCAGTGCAGCCTTTGATACTGTTCATTACTCCATTCTATTAGAGAGACTAACTGAGAATTTTGGTGTCACTGGCCAGACTCGTGCATGGCTTAACTCATACTTATCTGAAAGAACACAGTGTGTCATGTACAATAATACTAGATCCAAATTCTCCAATGTTAAATGCGGCGTACCTCAGGGCTCAGTCCTGGGTCCTCTTCTCTTTTCCCTGTACATTTCGCCACTTGGACAAATTATACGTAGCCATGGTATTAATTTCCATTGTTATGCTGATGATACTCAGCTATATTTGCCCATAAAGGCTGATGATCCCACAGAGATCAATAGATTAGAGGTCTGTCTGGCTGCGGTAAAAAATTGGATGTCACTAAATTTCCTGCTATTAAACTTAAAGATAAAACTGAGATGTTAGTAGTCGGCCCTCCCAGACATAGACACTGTTTTGAACAGTTAACAGTTCTACTTGACAACTGTGTGATTTCACAAAGTGTGGCAGCCAAAAATCTTGGTGTTACTTTTGATCCCTGCTTATCCTTTGACAGGCACATTAAGGATATCACCAAGACTGCCTATTATCACTTACGTAATATAGCACAAATTCGGTCTTCCCTGTCCATGGCTGACGCAGAGACCTTAATTCATGCATTTGTTTCAGCCAGACTTGATTACTGCAATGTTCTGTTTTCAGGTCTCCCACAGGCCAGCACCAAAAGTCTCCAGATGGTTCAAAATGCTGCAGCTAGGGTCTTAACTAGAACAAGAAAATTTGATCATATTACTCCAATTCTTGCCTCCCTTCATTGGCTTCCTGTGCATATTAGATCTGACTTTAAGGTGCTTCTGTTAACCTACAAAATCTTAAATGGGTTTGCCCCATCTTATCTTTCAGATCTCCTTAAACCCTACATTCCATCGCGGGCTCTCCGCTCTCAAAATGCGGGGCTGCTTTGCTTACCTAGGATTAAGAAGAAGTAAGCAGGTGGCCGGACCTTTTCCTATCGTGCCCCGCTGCTATGGAATAACGTCCCTGCTGACGTCAGGCAATCTGAATCTGTTGATTCTTTCAAATCTAGATTAAAAACTCATCTCTTCAGCCTAACTTATGGCTGACAGTTAGTGGTGCGGTGGGCTGGTTCTCTGTCTCAATGAAGTAACCCAAGCACTCACCTGCCGACGAGATTATTGCTCTCATGGAGCTAATTATCAATTAGTCTTCTGCAGATAATTAATGTTCCACCTTTGTCTCTGTGTGAGTGTGTGTGAATGGTTGATGCGTGTTTGTCCGAGTGCGTGCTCTGTCTTCTTCAGATCCAGGTCTTCATGGTGTTGGTGGCTGTGTGGCCCGGGTCCCTGGCTGCTCTGGTGCATCCGGCTTCCCTTGGCGTCATCATCCCTCATCCACCACCTATCTATCCTCATACATTTTATTGTTTGTTATCTGTGTTTACAACATGTATTGCACGTCTGTCCATCCTGGGGAGGGATCCCTCCTCTGTTGCTCCCCTGAGGTTTCTTCCTATTTTTCTCCCTGTTAAAGGGGTTTTTTAGGGAGTTGTTCCTCATCTGATGTGAGGGTCTAAGGACAGAGGATGTTGTATTTTTCTGTATTTTTCTGTAAAGCCCTTTGGGACAAATTTGTAATTTGTGATTCTGGGCTATACAAATAAATAAAATTGAATTGAATAAATAAATTGAATTGAAGAGATAGCATATGTAATTCTGAAATGTATGAAGATATTGGAAGTGGTCAAATGTACCATAATCTGAACAAAAATGGAGGGCTGCTCGACTGTCCTCATGGATACTCCTTAACATTCAACTGTGGCCTATATTCAAATCATCACTTTATAGTATTTGGCCGTTACAGGGGATTGTAAACGAGCTGCCTTATCCTGTGCGCAAAAAAATGTATTACTTTTTGGCTTGTGGTTTGGCAATACAAAGCCAAATGTTAATACATTTTTAAAGCCATTCACTCTAAAATGTCAGAAGTTGTCAACTGTGGGCTTTAACATAAAAAGAGACAGCATTCTTGAACAGTATAGAGTTGTGGCAGTTCTTATGATGTGCGATTCAGTAGCCAGGCCCATACTTCAAAATATGACACAGTTTAATGGTCAGTATGGATGCAGCCTCTGTCTACATCCTGGTGAACAGGTTCAGAAGGGTAATGGCACTGTTAGGTCATACCCATACAGAGAAGTTCCAAAGAGGGACCACGCTTCAACCATAAGTGATGCAAGGGAGGCTTTGCATACAACAAAGTCTGTGAGGGGTGTTAAAGGGCCCACATTTCTGATGAACATTCCACACTTTGATTTAATATCTGGCATGCCTCCTGACCATATGCATAATATACATCTTGGTGTAGTTCACCAAATGGCAAGCATGTGGCTGGACAGTGATAATCATGAGAAGCCATATTACATTGGCAATAGAGTGAATGAGCTTGATGAACAACTCTTACGAATTAAGCCTCCTTGCAATGTCACAAGTGTACCCCGATCTCTTCAGCAAAGGAAGTTTTGGAAGGCTAGTGAATGGCAGAACTGGTTACTGTTTTATAGTATCTTTGTGCTAAAGGGAATTCTGCCCCATGTCACATTTATGTTCTTACTTTGCAAGGACATTATTACAACAGAGGACTTAAAAAAGTGAAAAACTTGTTGTAGATTTTGTCAAACAATTTGAAACACTGTATGGAAAGCCAAATGTGTCATTTAATGTACATTTATGTCTTCATTTGCCAGAGTCTGTCAAGAATTGGGGACCTTTGTGGGCTCATTCTGGGTATATTTTTGAGTCATTTAACGGGGAAATACTAAAAATGTTTCATGGGACTCAGTGCGTTCCTTTACAGATAATGAAAGAATTCACATATAGGCAAGTATTGCCTCTTTTGAGGAATGATGCACTGAGAAATGCTGGGCCAGAATGCATCCAGCTATATAATAACTTAACTAGTCAAAAAAGACTGAAGCAGTTTGAAAGAGTAGGTGATCAGGTTATTACCCTTGGTTTGCATTATTCACGAAAACTTTATAGGGAGCTATTTGTTCAAACAGGGCGACTGCAGGCCCAGGGGGAAGTCCGTCTTGGCCGGGTTTCAGAGGAGCTAACACCTATTAGATTCTTGGACTGTGCTTTGAATTATATCTGTATAGAGAGATTGTTATTGAGGAGTTGTTGAGGAACTCTGTAGCACTCTTGAAATTGTGTACTTTAAATATTTTGTCTTGCTGTGTTTTTCCATTTTTGCACATTTTGTAAATGGTCTCACTGTTTGCACCTTTAGAGGCTGACACAATAAATCACAATATTCTCTGGCTACGCCTGCATTTTTTCCATTTTTTTCTGAGGAATTTGAAATAGAATCCCCACAACAGGTCACATGATATAGCATAATATGACTTCATAGTTTCGTATGTGGTCACATGACGTTATTGTATTATATGTGGTCAAATGTTGTTATTTTAACGTATGTGGTCACATTACATTATAATGTCATATGTGGCTAATCTCATTATTTTCAGTTATAGGCTGTCTACAATAAAAATAAACGCATTGTCACAGTTTCCACTGTGTACATTACATACAAATTCACAGTAACAATAGGAATATTGCAGAAATGCTACAGACAACAGTGTAAAAGTCACTGTTACATAAAAGAAGGATTGTGAAGCCAACATGTAAACTGGCCAAGCATCTGAGCAGCCTTGGATACACACTAGGCACACCCACTAGAGTACTCCAAGGACACATTCACACATTGCAGGTCGAACCCTGACAGATGAGGACAGAATGAGTGTGAGGGTGTAAACACCTCAAAAGATCCTGATCCCCAGCAGCTAAAATTAGACAACAATGCATTGGCCTACTGTCAGATTACTAATTTGAACTTTTAATGAGTGCCTCCTGTCTTTCCTTGTCTTCCTTTTGTCTGCCACTGGCTTCTGAAATGTATGCACATTTTGCTGTTTCAGACTTTATTTATTTTGTTATGTAATCAATGATGTTCAGAAATGCTTTAATGTGCAAGAAGAATCAAAAAAGAAATGTGGAAAGGAACAAATACAGAGGCAGGAGGAGTTGAGGGTGTGTTGCTGCCACATAAGGAGCTTCATTTCCCAGTGACAGAGCCAGTAAGGCTTGATACAGACAGGAGCCCTGCAGGCCGCAGCACTGATGACCTCAGAGTGCCACTTCATTCAAAACCACAGGGAATTCAACTATCATCACCTTTACACCAAGCTCCTATGAAGCTGCAGAGGATGCTGCTTAGGCTGCAGAGACAGAGCCTTAAGGTCACCTGTTGACCAGCCAAGGAACTTCATATTGCAGATGTATTAAGTCGAGCATTCCTCAAAGAGCATAAAAAAGATCTGCTGGATAGAGAAGTAGAGGTGATGATTACACCTCAGCTGCCCAATGCAAACGAAAAACTGCACTATGTCAGAAAGGCAACAGCTGCACACCCTGAAATGCAGCTGCTGAAAGACATTGCATTAAAGGAATGGCTTAATGAAAGAAGTGCAGAGCTGACAGTTGTTGCAGACAAAAAAGAGACACCTGATGAACAATCAGGAACACTCAGATCTGGTAGACATTTGCAGTGTCTAAATGCTTTGTCAAATCTTATTTTGTGAAATAAGACATTTCTGCATTTGTCAAGCTTAAAATAAACAGACCCCTGTGATTTAAAAAATAATGTCAAAGAGAGGGATATGATGTAATAGGTTTGTGTGCCTTGAAAGTTCCTGTAGTTTGGACCATACATAATACACAGGTTGAGAAAGAGGATGTTGTCATTGTTCTGAGCTGCATCAGCATATGGCTGTATGTTGCATGAGTAACCAGTAAAGTTATGTTCACAATGAAACTTGTTGTAAGGACTCATTAATATAAGTCAGTTGTTTTTTTGTTTGTTTGTTTTAGCTGTGTTTTAGTGTGACAAAGCTGCACAATACCTTGTTTTGTTGTCATTCTCTCCTCTTTCTACTTCTTCTTACAATTTTTCTTTGCTAAGGGACTGTGCATTATTTAGAATGATTTGTTGATTTCATCTGTGGGTTTTTTTGGGGGGAGTTTTATCTCACCCACTATGAGGATTAGTCAGGGGGTGTTGTCCTGTTTTGTTTGCAGTATAAATGTGGGCCTGTAAAGCCTTTTAAGACTGCAAACAGTGATTTTGGACTCAAAATAAACTTCAACTTGAAACTGGCTTTACCAGTCCCTGGAACAGTTACACTGTCTGCTGAGCGTCTCATTACCAGCTGCAGGGAAACCTCGAGCTGGAGGAGGTCCAAGGCCAGCCTGACGCATTAGCAAAATTAAGTGCCTGCTTACAGCCCCCTGTGGCCACCAGAGGGCCCCCAAGCACTGTTTACAGTCCAACAGTCTGGCTGACATACTGTTTTGTAGGGTCTCTAGCAGGTTCAGTTTTAAAGCTAAAGTGAAGATAGCATTCATATGAATAAGTCATATCATTCATATGAATGCTATCTTCATATGCTGTCTATCATATGAATCTACCTATGTCATGGAAGGTTGTTGGCAAGGGGATAAATATTGCTCCAAAGTAAGGCCTGTTGTAAAATGGTGTATATGTGCAGACTGGGGCCTAAACAGTCTTGGAGTTGCATAAACTGGGTTACACTGGAAAGCTGTGGATTCAATGAGCCACATTTGATTCATGTTGTTGTTGTTGATGATGATGATGTTAGCCCCTATAGGAGCCATTTCACTGTAGTGAGAGTATTTTTTTAAATGTGACATCTTGTATAATTGCTTCACACTGTAACAGCTTCATGAAATTTTACAGCCACAAACTAGACAGTGAGGGCATTCAGTCTGTCAGATATCTGCTTCCAGGTATATTGTCAGTATACGGTAGAGTTTTTGAGCAATTTTCAGACCACAATGCCCACCACCCGATCATCAATTCTCAAATAGGTGAGGGGGTGGGGGAGTTACTGTTCTGCACTTATGCACGTGGTGGTTAACTTGTTTGCAGTAAATGCATTGTCTGCAGGTTCATTTGTTTGTTTTGTTTGTTACTTGTCAGTATACCATGTTCAGGATGCCATTTAGCACTGCATCACTTTGAATATGATGAAAACATGCCAAGCTGAAATTAGTAAACTGTAATCAACACAGCTACAGCTAATAAAATTGCCAAGGCAGTGTTGGGGGGCCCGAATCAAACTCTGCTACTGACACTGAGGTGGACTGTCCCACAGCTAACATTCTAAAGAATAACTGCTGGAATTATTCTCCTTATATTCAATGACAGCAAGGGAGTGGCCATCTTTGTTTACTCTGTCTTGGAATTCCCAGTATGATAGTTAATCCACTGTTTTAGACATGGCAGAGACGCCATTTTTGAAGCTTGTAATGATAAAAATAGAGATGCAATTACCTTAATCCTGGCATGGTTAATTTCCAAAGAAGGCACATGCATAACATGTGCAATGTTTGATTAGAAGTGTTGGGACGATTACAGAATAAAGTGTGGTGAACCATGACGTTGCTGCTAGCAAAACCTGCCTTTATCATGACATTGCTGACCCCCAAAGGTGGTATTGTCAAAAGCAGAGGTCATGGCTTCAAGTCATTAGTCACTAGATCAATTCAATTCAATTGCTTTAAGCCTGGCATCATTCAATTCAGCAGAACAGTGAATTTTGATGTATAACATGTTTATGTTTGTTTAAAAATGTGAGAATGAATACAAAAATAAAGAGTAATTTATTTATTTATTTATTTTTGTCTGCATTGTTCTCATTGTTAAACACCACATATTAGAGGTCGACACAGTTTTAGTCTTGCAGACGAAGAATAAAGAGTCAGGGTGCAATACAGGTATCTGTATCAGTGCATCTCTGCCTGCCGCATTTCCTCCAGTGCCCGTTGGGTCAGCTGCAGGGTCGGCAGCTGGTGCCACCATTCACTGATGTTTCGCCCCCTTATCAGTACATCTCCCGGTGGGGGGGCCGTGGCAGCATGGGGACGTCTCCCCGCCACTCCCTGCAGCTGCCCTCATTGGGGTGTCGGACCCCATGAACTGTCCCTCCTCCGTAGCCACAACCGATAGCTGGCTTTCTCTGCCTCCTCTGCTAGCTCCTAAAAAAATAGGAACAAACCAGACCATACCTGACCATAAGTCCCAAGACAAGAGTGGGAGAACTAAACTCTTGAAAGCAGGTGTAGCAGAAAAAGATGCATAGTTGTAACATATTTTGTCTCAGCACCTACAATATATAACATCTGTAACTAGTTCTGTTGTTTCAATCTGCTGCAGTACTGGGGTAAGTAGTTACACTACCTGGGGTAAGACGTAACGTATGAGGAGAGAAGGAAAAATTGAGCCTACACTATGAGATAGCATAGGCTACATTATGATTATGATCCTAAACTAAATTTTAGAGTTTTAGCTTTTCTTTTATGAGCTAACAATAGTAATGTAAATCAAGAGTAGATAAGTATGTAACAGTGGTGATCATATGATTCTGTCTTATCCCTAATTGGTGGAACTGGAGCTGATATAACTTGCCCCATGTTAAAATTATACCCGGTCTCCCTGATAACATTTCCTTCTGAAATGAAGTGCAGGAAAAGTAGAAAGTCTCACTCAATGGAAATACTCAAGTAAAGTGACAGACTGGACTGAAGGTACTTGACTTCCTTCAAACTTGACATCCTTTTTTGTGTCTTAGCTCAAATGATACTCTATGCTATGATTAACCCTTGTTGCAGCAATTCTGAAATCAAACATTGACAGAGTTTTTTCTCTGTCTCACTACTGATAGAAACTGCTGTGTCACTGTCAGCAGGACAGGGTACATACTACAGGATCTGTGAAGTTGCAGGTCTTTCTTTGGGTGTTTTTCCTGCATTATTCCAGTGTTTAACCCTTCATCTGAGCCCATTCCTGGTGAATAATGACAAAGCTGTTGCTAAAATCACCAGGCACTTTGGAGGAGACTTTGATCTCAGGTGCTGGCTGTTTGTCTTTAGGTTTTTCCGCTCCGGTTAGTCTTGAGCGATCCCACAGCAGCAACCAGAGAAAGAAAGGCATCCCCCGGACCCCTCTTCCTCCCATACACAAACCTCCCTCCCTCTCTCCCCCGAGTCTCTCTCTACCTCGCTCACTCATTCATGGGCGGAGTTTGCCTGCTGAGGAGTGAGCAGAGATTCCGTCAATGAGATAGTTGCTTTTGAAAGCAGAGGACAGCAGACAGAAGGGAAGAAGGAGCAGGAGAGGTGCCAGATGTTAGCAGATCAGGTAAGGACATGTCTGGCTTTATGTGGAGATCTCGGCTGGGGAACTTTCTTGTTAAAGGCCCAAATAAGATGTTTGCATGAGTGACTACTTCATTTCATTATCATCATTATTGTTATTATTATTAACTTTGTCTCTGCATCATCTGTGTCCCTTCCCACTCAGAAACACAATGCTTTAGAAAGAATGATTTTCAGGACAAATCGAACACAAACCAACATGCCTGCAAGACATTTTCCTCTTTGTCAAGGTTCTCATTTCTCACCAGCTCATTTTAGTTTTACAGTTGACATGACAAGACAGATACATCATACAAGCAATCACAGAAAGAAATTAACTTTTCCAGAGATGCATTTTGTGATGAAAGTAGCAAAATATACTCACCTCCATCATCAGTCACGACGCACAAAAAAGGATTTTTTTTTTACAGTTGCAGAAAGTTGTTGAACCTTCTGTTCTGTGCGTTCAGCTGTTTCACACCATACTCAGCTCCTCTTTCTTGTGCTTGGGAGCATTTAGGAGCTTTTTAAGACTCTCTGTTGTGCATTCTTAAATAGGCTGGATGGCAGCCAAATGTTGGTTGGTCATGTATTCAGTAGAATGCCTTTTTTTTTTCTCCCCCGTGTGGCTCCTCTTTCTTTGAAAATTGCTGGCTGTCGAGGACCCTGTCATTATTAAGATTAGAAGAAGCACTGGTGTGAATGGACACACCAGGCATTTCCAGCTGTGGAGCAAACCCACTTGTTAGATTGACACATCACGTAATGTTTTCTGTTCATCATGGGTGTGTGCTTTTACCAGTGGAAAGGCAGGATTATGTTGCTGAGAATCTGCTGTTTATATCAGGGGTTAGGGTTTGTTTCACACATCATCAGCTTGGAATGATACCTTGTCATTATTTTCATCAAACTTGACTTATGCACACATTCATGATCTTGGAGTGCTTGGGGTTTAATTCTTAAAGGACCATACCAGTGATTTTGCATGTTCAGCGTAATATCTACAAAATGTATATACTTCATGTTTCTACTCATCTTTTCCCAAAACAAACCAATAGCATTTTTCCTCCCTTTTATCCTGCCATTGGTTTCCATTCATTCCATTCATGAAAATGAACCTTCAGAGACTTCAAACTTTCTTCACATCAGTCACTGTAATCAACTCGTCCATATTAGTTTTCTGCACTGTTGTGTTTTGATGACTTGAAACTGGGTGGAGTGAAATGCTCCCTCCACCAGGGAAAATAGTCCCCGGGGAAACGTTTGCTTTACACAGCCAGGTATCAGTTGTGTTTTGACCAAAACTTCTAATTTGAAAATCGGGGAATTTTGAGTCTGTGTCGTGAAATCATAAGTTGCATTTCACACAGACACAACCATTTAGCACATATTAAAAGTTGCTCGTTTGGTGGACACATGAGAAAAGAATTAGTTGGAAGTGTTTACAGCAATTTTGCATGCAGAGATCCTGGAAATGGATCAAGGTCTTCATGTGCTGCTCTCAAGACTGAAGCTTGGCCTTCCCTTGCTGACATACTTACAGCTGTTTCAACTCATAACAAACCGTTTGGAGTGCGTAAATGAATTGGTGATGTACTTGTCACACTGTGCATTTGCTAGATGGCTACAAGATCGCCATTGTGTTTATTTTTGGATTAAGAAGTGCATGCTGAACCCCCAGCCCACCAGTGTTAGTTTTCCATAGGAATGTAAATCCAGCCAGTTGTTAGACCTGCCGGCTTTGACACAGAGCAGATGCTAAGCCTCTTCCTGAATGATAGGAGGATGTCAGCGTCCCCAAGGAGAGAAAACAGCAACGCTTCACAGCCCTGGTCACATAAGGGATTAATTAGGAGCTGAGATCCACAGACTTGTTTTGGCTCAATAAAAAGAAACTTGTACTGTGTTTGTCACGGACGGGATGCAACCCCACACAGGAAATGGGTTTGCTTTGGGGCTGCTTTGCTTTTGTTGACATTGTATGGTCACTGTAAGGTGAACCTCTGGCTCAAAAACGACCAAAACAGGAAGAGGATTAAGGCTCGCTACTGGAAACGGGGTGCTCAAGGAGCTTTCCCATCACCTCCACCCTGTTGTTGCTGGGGCATTTGTCTCACTTCACTGAGAATAATGATGAGAGAGATCAGCAACAAACAGTTATTTGGCATGAGACAATAGTGGGTCAGCTGTTATCTCCTCAAATGTGATCTACTCTTAACTCTGGCATGCAGCCGGACTTTGATTCGCTCTGGCTGTGCCTCCCATTGCTCACAAAAGCCAGGAATGAAATGAATAAGACTTTATGGATATCATGAATATGCTCATTTGCCTGATAGGAAAGCCATTCATCAATGTGTTTTTTCTCCTTCCTTCTGATTTATATGAGGTCATGATGCATGAAGGATTCACATACATTTAGTTATCTATATTTAAGTCATGACTGCTTGTACTGTCTGTAACAGCTGTGACCTAATCCACACATGTTAAGTTCTCTGGGCAGTACAGTGATGTTTTTAACACTTTGAAACCCGAGCAGGTTCACTTGATTTCTATCAAAAGCATGTATTAAGTATTTAAATTACAAGAAAATGAAAAAATAAAGGAGAAAATAAGATTTATAAGCAAAACAAGTGTGTGTGTGTGTGTGTGTGTGTATGTGTGTGTGTGTGTGTGTGTGTGTGTGTATAAAACTAAGAGTAATTATATATTTAAAACCTGACCTGATTTCATAATGGGGATCAACTAAATTTCTCTTTAAATTGACAGCAAAGTCTGGCTCACCTCCATTGTGTGAAGATGGCAAGGCAGCATTTGCAGTAATACGATAATTTCATTTTTTTAAAACCCAGCATCATCATAAGTGTGATGCATAAATAGACATTGTAAGAGAGCATCATATATACACTATCCTTACTTTCAAATTGATCTTTGTGATCACCTCAGTGTCTAAGAAGACAAAGACATGGTGGTGTTAACTGTAAAGCTGCCAATCATAACTACACAGGACAAATTATAGTCTGGCTGGTATTTCATTTGCCCTCAGGTCATAAGAGGTGAGTTACAATTCATCACTGTTTTTGGTGGAAACCTTGTATCTCCAAAATATCAGCTATTCAGGAAGAAAGAAAAACAGGCTTGGGTTCAGCTTGACCACTGAGTTCATCCAGTGGGGGGGTTGACAGAATTTCGTGAGACTCTGGGTGGCAGACTATCCTCAGCCTCCTCAGGGAGCAGGGAATCATGCCATTGATGTTAAAACCTCAAAATCACCATGACTGGGGTTACAAGATTTTCCCATGCCATCAGTGAAACAGTATAAGTCATACTCAGGAGGAGGTCTGATGGGGGTGGGGGTTTGGGGGCTGTGACCGTTTCAAATCCTGTTTTTCAAAACTCCTTGAACATGATCTTACCGGCTCCCTAAACACAAGCATTGTTCACAAGGGCAAGTGTTAACATGTTCTCCAAGCCAGACCCTGATTAGAAGGTGCATTTCTCTTCAAGGTGCTTTCTGTGGGGTTTGGGGCAGGTATAATAGACATGTGCTGAAGGAATGTGGCTGAATGACGTGAGCTCCCTCTCTTCTAGCACAACACATCTCTATCATGGATGTTCCTTGATTGATCCCTGTGGGGAAATGAAGCCGATCAAGCAGGGAATGTAACAGGTTTCTGCAGCGAAAGGCGACAGATTTTCTGACAACGGGTCTCATTTATCATTGTGTCCGTAAATGTTTGTCAACATTTCCTCCTATATTGCCTTATTTCAACCAAAATTGCTCTGTTTCTTGAACCGGTTCAGGATTTTTGGAACCAAGGTGCTAATGAGCACTCCGACCCACATTTGCATTTGGAGTGGAACCACTGTGACAGAGGTGTCTCCACATCTCTGGCCACTGACTCCAGCATTGCTGTGGCTGAATTCAGCCCCAGTCTGCTGGTTTGCTGCTCTATGACCCAGCAGGGCACCAATATGGCATAATACTCTCCCATATTACCCTGTCCAGCTCCACTTTACACTGCAGTGTTTTGTTTTGTTTTGTTTTTTACACTTGTTGATCATTTAGTCCTGGGTTCTAACAAAGCCAGCCATGGCCAATTCTTTATAAATTTGGAGATACAATTGACATTGACAATTGGCAATTTTTTTGCTTCTCCCTTCCATCTTTTCCTGAACTTCAGGACTTTTTTCCGTCAGACCACAGCACACTCTTTGATGTTTCCTGTAGAATAATACACACCCACTCAGCTCCCACTTCAGGCCCTTCAAATTTCCTGGTGGATTTAGTCCATAATCACAATTTGGTAGAAGAAAAATAATTTCCCCAGTTTTTTTCTCTTAAATTTACCACTTACTACCTTTTTTATCTATAGGTCTCTCATATATGGTCTCTGATATATGTGTTAATCATAATGTCATAATGTGTTAATCTTATGTATGTATGTGTTAATCATATATCACCATATATCAGGGCAACATTCTTGATATAGGGGGATATAGGTCATGTATTACATTTCTGTATGGGTGAACAGGTAGGGCTCACAAAAAATTTGATAAATCAAATTTTCTAATTTTCATATGTAAACGTCGCATACATTTGCATGTCGCTTGATAAATGAGGCCCATTGTTAGTTACAGATGTTTCTGACAGTCTTGATCTGTGTGTGACACAACTGGGGTTTCTGCTGCAGTCAGGTGTCAGGGTCTAACATGTCATTACTTCACCACAGAGCTTGTTTTACCTCAGGTCAAAACTCAGGCTACATCCAACTTGGTTTTAGTGCATCCTTTCATTTGAACCTTTCTTTAAACCAAAGGTCAAGGGAGGAGAACGAGCCTGTTTCCTGACAATGTGAACACAGAGCAAGTCAATAAGCTGGAGCTAATTGCTGCCCTGTGTTGTAAAATTAGAAAAACGTTTACATCTTGTTGAGGGAGTAGCTGCCATAAGGCAGCAGTGCTGGTGCACACTGGAGGGCCACTATCTGCTTGTATTGCTCCTGGTCTCTATTACTGCCAGTGCAAGCTGATGGCAACCACGCCTAGATAGATTTAAAAAAAAAAAAAAAAAAAAAAAAAATCTAATTTTCTGACAATTATGTGGATTCTTTTTTGTACTTTTCCTTTCCTTTTTGTAGGTTTTTACTAATTTATTGCTAATTTTTGGGACATTTACTCTTAATTTGCTAATTGGCTTTTGTTTGTTTGTTTTTTTCTTTTGTGTGAAGAAATGAAATAAATTGATTTCCAAGGGATAAAATCAGTATTGCAGTTTTTCCCATTTGCTAAAACACATTTCTTGAAACCTCCACCCATTTTCTCAAAACCTTAAACACAAATCCAAAACCTCAAACTACATTCACAAAATCCCAGACTTTTCTATCCAAATCAAACTATCCTGTGTTCAAAACCAAACACTGTGTTCAGATCATACACACAGCAAGTAAAAATATACCACCACAGAGCATTCATCTGACACTACATCAAATAATTTAGGACACAGCATCCAGGGCATGTAGTTAACAGAAAATGTTTATTGTAAATGCATTTAGCAAAATAATATAGTCAAAGCAATATCTAGACTACATTCAGCACTTTCATAACAAAAAATAAAACTAAATGAAAAGCACATTACTGCACAATCAAAGTCACTGAGATTCATTTTCCAACATCATGTCTTTGTTGGGGGGCCGGCCAGAGGACTTCATCCACGTCACAGGCAATATTTACTCAAACTGGGTTGGACTCTTTGTCCTGCTTCCCTCATTGTCATCCCATGAACAAGGACATGGTGCACAATAGTTGCCAAAATTTCATCAGTGATGATAGTTCTTGGTCTTCCTTGGCCTCTTCCTCATCCCCTTCCTCCTCGTCCACCACCTCTCATACATACTCCTCCTCTGCCTCTCTGTATGTTTCTGTCCATTGTAGATGGATGCACATGTGCCACCTGTGCACTCTGAACTGACTTTTATCCTGCCCAGTTGGTCTGATCACATCATTAGAATGATGTGTGTTGTTTTGAGTTGTTGTGTGTAAAAGGTGACAGCCGTGTTGGAGTTGTGTTCACATTTAGCTGTCAGTGTTTCCAATTTTGAAACACGAGTGTATGACAGTGTGAAATGTGTTTAGTGACTGAGAATGTGTTTAGCGTTTAGTGGATGAGTTTTGCAAATTGTGTCCAAGTACCTGAACAGTGTTTAAGGTTTAGCCAAAAGAGTGTTTGATTAGAAAAATGAGTTTAGGCCAATGAGTGTTTGGTTCAGAGAATGGATATTAGTGTTTTAGCAACTGAGAAAACTGTAAAACATATGATGGTGGTATTTGCAGGCCTAATCCTCAAGATAGTTTTTGGTTTATTTTTTTGTTTGTTTGTTTGTGCGTCTCTGTCTCTGGTGCTCAGCGCTCATTGCTCTGGTGTTTCTACACCTCACTTCCCAGGGATAACCTATCAATCCAACTGTGTGTGCAGTTTGAGTTTCTCTTTTCTTTGTCTGCTCAGCCATGGTGGCTGCTCATGCTAACTGCCCACTTCATATGTTTTATCAATCAATCAGTCTTTATTTATATAGCGTCAAATCACAACAGAAGTTATCTCATGACGCTTTACAGGTAGAGCAGGTAAAGACCACGCTCTACAAATTATAGTAAAAAAACAAGAAACCCAACAGATTCCCTCCTGAGCATGCTCTTGGTGACAGTGGCAAGGTAAAACTCTCCTTTAACAGGAAGAATCCTCAGGTAGAACCTGACTCAGGGCAAGTGGTCATCTACCTCCGAGAGGGGAGAGAGAGAAAGACAAAGAGACAGAGACAGGGAGATAAGGGAGATATGTTTTATTCCACTGGGCCTATTCCATTGCATGTATCGTGTGCCAGAGGACAGTACATTTACTTTTTTCAGCAGCAAACGTAACAGTTTGTGCAGACCAACTGTAGACTGCATCACAGTTGTATTCTATCAGAGGAAAGCAATCGAGCAGATCAATCCTATCTCACAGGAGTTTGTGCAGTAGGGGAAGGTTAGGTTTAAACGAAACAGATTTGAACCCAGGTCGCCTGAGTGAAAGACCCATCCAACACCCCACCTTCCTCTTTACACTAGATTCAATTTTCATGACTGTAACACAAACTGCCATGTGAGGCACTATGTGAGGCACTATTAATATTAAATTAAATGTTTGTTAACTTTTCTTGTAATTTTTTTTTATAATTGATTTTGTGATTTTTGTGAATGACTGTTTTGTGATTTTCTGGTGTGTTTTTTCTTCCATTTTTCTGGTAACTTTCTTCTTTTCTCTGAATTGTTGTACTAATTTGCTCCTTGTCTCTTTTCCCTCGTGTTTTTGAATGAAATAAAGTGAATTTGCTCAGGTCTCAAAGGATGAACAGATAGGCGCTCACCTTCTTGTCTTCTCAGAAAGCTGAACAGATGTAGAAAGCTGTATAAACACACACAGGGTTAACTTAGCACCAAGCCTTACAATGAAGCTCCAACTGATGTGGTTAAAAATCACATCTTATCTCTTTCAATCAGCGAGACACAATAGCAAAGCTGATATTTATTCCTACATATATAAAAAATGTTTACTCTAACACTTTGATTTCTTTCCCAGTGCCTGACCAACAATGTGAGCCAGGAAAAACTCCCAACCGCATGCAGCCACGAGCAACATACCAGCACCAGAGCATCCATCTTCATCTTGAGAGGAAAGACATCCCTCACTTTACTGACAAACCCCTGTTGAAATTTTCATCTAAACTGCCTCTGTACACTTGTTTAGAGCCATTCCTCTCATACGATGACAGCGACGGCTTCACGGGGTCAAAGCCTGGCCTGGATGTTGCTGACAATGCTTCTGCTGGGAGTGGCCTGCTCATCACATGCTTCCCTTGTCAAAGTCAATAAGGGTTTAAAGGTGAAGCGGGGTCAGTCAGCCTACCTTCAGGAGGGCAACCTGCAGTTCCATATTCCTCGTCAGAAGGATGCATGCAAGGTGGAAGTCGTTTTAAATGAGCCCATAACTCAGCGAGTGGGAAGACTCTCACCTCAGGTGATGGAAAAATCTTCTTCCTTGTCAACTCCCCTTTTGTTCCAGGTGTCAACATCAGTGATAAAAACTAGTATAGCTGCAGAATTTCAAGCTGTGCATTTTGTTCCCAAAACACTGTTTGACAGTTAACATGTAAGGGACAGTGTAATAAATTATTAGTTTTGTGTTACAGTTTTATCTGATTGCTTAGGCACTGTCTTTGCAACTATTGGCTATTTTTGCAAAACTCTACTCACTAACCACAAACCTAACACCAAACCAGCAAAACAATAGATATTTCTTACAAAAGCAAACAATTCTTGCAAAAATCATAAAACTCTCCACTCCTCTTTTAGAAACCTGTATGTCTGTGTCAATAGACGACACACACACCATCATTTGGATAAGCACACCAAGCACCAACTACATACTGACCATGTTTGCATGCACACCATATTCCTGTATTATTCAGAATATCCTCAATATTCCGGTTGTGCACGAGTCATGTAAACACGCACCGAACCCGATTAAGGTCATGTTCCTGTTGGAGAATAATCCAAATCAGACCCCTGGCATATGCCTGTTCCAACCGGAATATCGTGCCATGTAAACACCTTAATCGGAAAATGCTCCGTACTGGAATATTCAGTTACGTCTGCACATGCTCGATTGACAATGAATCCTGGGGCATCTTTGTTGCTATGGTTACTGTAAGCGGGGAGAACAAGAACAACACAAACAACACGAAAAGCAGCAAGAGCCAGCATTTTTGGAGTGAGGAGGAGACTGCAGTGTGCCTTCAGCTAATGAAAGACTTAATTATCATGGAGTATATTGATGGGAGAAAACACAGAAATAGCAACATCATCTTCTGTATTTCCAGCAGACCAGACGCCTTTAGGCAGGGGCACCGCTGGGAAGTTTGGGCCCCATGAAAAAAAATAAAATAAAATAAAAAAATAATATATATATATATATATATATATATATATATATATATATATATTTACTCAATGATGGTTTAATAATTTTACATTAGTTTTTACCTATTTTTTGGGGCCGCTGTCAGGCAAGGGCCCTTGGAATTGTCCTAACTTTTCCCCCATATATGGCGCCCCTGCCTATAGGCGTATTGCTGCCCCCCACAGGTTGAGTGTTGCATTAAATAAGAGCATGGAATATGCCGAAACATGGGAATATGCCAAGTAACATGTAAACGGAATATTCCAGTTGCTGCAGCACATATAAACACCTTATTCAGAATATTACCATAACCAGAATATTGACCGAATCGGAATATGGTGTGCATGTAAACATAGTCACTGATAGTGGAAATGAAACACACTTGTGGCTTTTGCTTTTTCTGTAAGCAAAGCAGCAGTTTGTCATACATGTAGTAAAAGACAAAAATATGGGTCTGGAAATTAGACTTCATCTTCACCACCCTCTTCATCACCCCCTCTTCCTCCTCCTCCTCCTCCTCCTCCTGCTCCTGCTCCTCGTCCTTGTCTAGTTCTCTCTCCTCTTCCCTTCTGTCCAGTATTGACCTTCATTGTTGCCCAACCAGATGTTTGCCTATTGCTTGAGCTCTGATATGTGAGTGAACTCATTATTCATGTAACAATGTTTTCACATGTGTAAATGTGGAAAAGCAACTGGCAAAATAGTGTGCCAGTATAGAGACCAGTGTTAACAGTTTTGCCAGCAGTGTGTTATTAAATTGCAAACTGGGTGAAAAACAGTGAGCTGTGTTTAGAGTTTTGCAAAAAGTGCGTTATAAAATGACAAAGTGAGTGTAAAGCAGAAAACATGCATTCAGTTTGACACACATGGTAAATGCATCGGTTACATGTGTTCATGCTTTCAGAGATAGAGCGTCAAGAATCACTGCTAGTGTTTACAGTTACAGTGGTAAATTTGGAGAAAAAAAATCCCCTTATTTGTACTGATAGTGTGTTATTTTCAGAATACACATTCATACTTTAAACATTTGGATATCTGTGTGTGTGTGTGTGTGTGTGTGTGTGTGTGTGTGTTTGTGTAGTACAAAACTTTATTGCAAACTGCTGCCAGACAGAAAAAAGTATTTTTCATTTCTACTATCAGTGTGTATTTGGTGCTTATTGAAATGACGGTTTTTGTGTTGTGTATTGTCGTGTAAATGTGTTTAAATGTGAGTTTTTAAAAGTATGTGAAGAGTTTTGCAAGGATTGCAAAGTTTGCTTTTGTTTGCTTTTGCAAGATATATATTTTATTTTGCTGGTTTGGTGTGAGGTTTTATAGTTAGTTTGTAGAGTTTTGCAAAAATAGCCAATAGTTGCAAAGACAGTGCCTAAGCAATCAGAAAAAAAAAAAAAAAAAAAAAAAAAACTGTATCAAAAAGAGCAAAGGAGCACAAGAGATAGAAGAGTCAAATTGTATACAAGAGTATGAAGGATTAAAAAGGAAGAACAATGAATCATTGATGTTACAATGATTTTTTTTAGAGAACTGGGGTAGCGTCATCAAAGCGTAGAAATATATACCAAACAGTATTGTGGGAAAATCATGCGGAAATTTCACGATGAAGATTCATAAAATAAATCTGTGAGCACTGCTTCTTTTCTCTGAATCACTTGTCATCATCAGACTTTCATAGTAAATTTTAACTATGAATAATGTATGGGTGAGTCTTACATGGTTCTCATCATTGTGTGTCATTTGAGTCTAAATGGTCCTCATTTCGACCATGTTCAATTTTGCTCAGTGCACTTTTAATATAATGCTAGAAAAGTATAATCCCTTTCTTAAAAGGCTTCAGAAATGAGTATGTAAATAACTGCACACTTTTTTTTTTTTCTTTTTGGCCCATTTGTCCTGTTCAGATCAGATAACAGATAAGATGACCAGTGGGCCAAAATCAAAATTTTGTCTGGTACAGCTCTATCTGGTGAACATAGTACTGCATTAGCACACAGTATGTAAACTAGTCCTACATTTTGGTGCCAGTCCTCTCATCACGTATTGGATGAGGTGACCAATGGACCAAACAACAACAACAACAACAACAACAACAACAACAACAATAATAATAATAATAATAATATTCCAGAACCCATTTTTGACTAAATTAAATGACTCTTTTCTTGTTATTTTCCAATTTAAGCTGGAAAGCATACCAGATAGGTAGCTTCTGCAGATAATGTTTGCATAGTACTAAAATGGTGCTTTCACAAATAATTGTAATTACACCACAAACACAAAATGGGTGTCAGAACTTGTTTTTTTATTGACACACTCTGATTTGGTTGTGTTTGTTTATGTGGTAAAAGTGTTATTTTGGGAGCTTTTTTGCTACGGAAGTGAATGGAGAGATAGAAATACAGTATTGTGGATTAGCAGCCCAGGAGAGCACAGAGCAGCTAATGAGGATCTATACCCAGGTAACTGTACTGTACAGCTATACAACACTCTACCAAAGTTTGATCAGTTAATAAAAAAAACCATACAAACAAAAATTAGCTCACTGTTTTGCGTAAGTGCTGTATTACTGCAGTAATGAGAAGTAGTGTATTCAAAACAGTGCAGTGGCAATGCAAAGCAAGGCAGTCCAGCTTTTATGTGTAGAAAAGAAAGGACTGCTGAGGAGGAAAGCATTCTCTATACTCCTTCCATTGTGTTGCAGGTAGACCGGCCGTCTCCTCTCTAATAACTTGGTGCTGACAGATGCAGGCAGCTGCTGAATGGTCCAGATGATTGGTGGTTGAGGCATTTTATATGTTTAGAGTTGCACTGAAGACTTAAGGATTTAACTTGGCTTACTTTGCAACAAGTGAGGCCTTAAGTCCTTTAATTAAGCTGTGAAGGAATACAACAAGTTTTTGGGAGACTGTCCCAGTGCTCAGATCAGCCATTATGTGATGAGAACATGGGCACTAAAATCATTCATATGCCCATGGTAGATCAGTAACTCTGATGCTTCACTTAATCATATTCTATGTTGGGTGATAGTATGTCACATTCATATCTCACAGCCCATTCTCATTCTATGCAGGGTGTCAAATCACGCAGCTTGGTCACGGCCCTTTCACATCTGAAACTGACACCAAAGGCACCCATTAGAACCCAAAGGCACCCTTTGGCGCCAGTATGAAACACTGGGGATGGTGATGTAGTATAAAGAGTGAGAAAGTCTGCACATGTCCAGTGAGACCTCTCGTGTGTGTCCACGACCGTGTCCGGCTTCCATTTCTATGCCTAAACCTAACCTTAACCAAGTGTTTTTTTTTTTCTCAACCCTTAACTAAGTGTTTTTTCTGCTCAAACCAAAAAAAAAAAAAAAAATCCCCTAATCTTAACCAAAAGGTTTTGTTGCCTAAATGTAACCACGTGACACTAACTCATGATACAAGTGAGAAAGCCCAATGCGTTCTGATGCTGAAGGGCCCTTAGCATCACTATCAGACGCCAAACAGCCGTGACAAAGCTGCAGTCTTTAATGACCTGGGAATGAGAATGTGTTTCATCTCAAAAATGAAAAACTGAAAACTCTCTAGCAGCTTTAAAACAAAATGGTTATTAATCCTAAATTTTACGCAGTTATGTCTAACAGTTTTCTGAAGAAAATTAGTAAAATTTGGAGGAAATATATTTAAAAAAAAACATACTGTTTTGAACTAGTTCTATAGGAAATGAAAGATACCAGTCATGAAAAATATGAAAGCATGATTGCTGTCCTCAGATAGTTCCAAAAATAAATCTGGCTGCATCAGCTATACTGAATTGAGGACATTTTTGTTTTCATTCATTTACAGGTATTAATCTATTAATGATTTATTATATTTATGAGTGTGTTTGAAAACTACCATCTTTATTAATGCAACAGTTGGACTAGTTAGTGATCTAAGTAGGTGCTAGTATACAAAATCAAGTATGCAAACACTCTCCATGTTGCTTACAATGGATACGTCAGCAAATCTAACTTTTGGTTTGGATTATGAGTCTGACAAAGAAAACAGGGCAAATGTTACTTTTCATAAGATTAGCAATTAAAGTCACAAAGCAGTCACAAAAGATGAGTCCAAAAAAGTGGAGAGGAAATGAGGATCTACAAAACAGACATCCACCAGTTGGCTAGAGCACAACATTGTCACAAATGTAAAACTTCATGTAGGCTGTACATAGTCTACCACTCAGAATGGCTGTAGTTTCGGTTTTGGGAACTAAACTTTTAATTGGAGCAATAAAACAAGTAATTGCAACTTTTTAGCATGCTATTTGAGACAAGTGACAGTGAACAGTGAACAATATTATTGCAACAAAAACCGTTACTCTTGTACAAAAGCAATGGAATACTCAAAGCCTCTGTGTTATAGCAAATATAAATAAATAACATCATGGCTGTGACAATGTACGGCCTGCTACCAAATCACAGCAGTGACATTATTTACTGTAATACATGGCCTTACATGTTCTATTGCTTAAGTCAACCAAAAACCCAGTGCTCTGTCTGAACAGACGAGTAAACTGATCTAACAAATGAACCAGTAAGTTCTACATGTCCTGTTGTGCTGATTTACTGTAAAGCTGATAATAATGATGCACCTCATCCCATCACATTTTAGGTCTTTGACTGCCATTACCTGGCTGATGAGGTCAAGTATGTACATAACGGCTGTCCAATATTAAAGGAGGACTCTGTGAAGCTTCGACTGTACAGGTACAGCAACTAAACAGCCCTAAAACAGTATTACTGCACATGAATTTCAGTTAGGAGTCTTCTACATAAAATGGAACCATTTTTCCTTAAATAAATTATACAGTGACAAGACTCACTCATATTTTCTTTTTAGTTTGCCTATATCAGACTGTGCCCATATTCTTTGCATTTAAGCTGTAAAGTTCCCGTAAATATTAAAAGGAACGTGTGGTTAATCATATAGAGCTTTTAAAATAACAATAAAGATTGATTTTGATCCCTGCTGAAAAATTTGTTTGTTGTAGCAGGATATCAGAATAGAGCAAATACGCATTATTTATAGGTATGAAATTAACAGTTTTAAAAGTAGCATATTTGAAAGTATGAAAAAGCGTTGATCGCAAAATGATGTGTGCAAAACAACAGCAGGACAAGATACTGCCACAGAGAAAATCAAAGAGTGGCTAATATTTACAATATGAATGATGCTGTTGTCAAATTACCTGATGACCAGATGACCAGTGTGACAGCCATATGGCTTTTTGTCCAGGTTCACTGACAATGAGACATACATGGAGGATTTTTCTCTCCATGTGGACATTATGGAACCTGAATGCACCATCATCAAGCTGGGACCCAAATCCCTGGAGGTTCCTGAGCTCTACGGCCTGTCTGATGCTGTGGATGGTAACGTGGTGTCTTTCCACTACGAGAGGCGGTCCACCCTGGAGTGTAGCATCCATCTGAGCAGCCATGATAGCCACCTCCCTGCCCACGGCCAGCTGGTCACCGGAGAACCGGACCAGCCCACCACCAGAGGGGATGAGCCAGAAAGCTTCATCCCCTTACGCAAGCAACTAGGTGATGTATGAAACTGCATGTGTTGCAGCTGAGCATGGCAAAGTATGACAGCTGTGAAAATCCCCCCTTGGATATGCTTACATTAACCTGTGTCTTCAGTCTATGATGTGTAAGACATTGCGTTGAGGTTTTTTGTGATCAAGTGCCTTAATTTACCAAGAAGTAGTAAGTCAAAGGCAGCTGGATTTGGTTGTCTTGAAAACGTTTTGCAACTCATCTCCAAGAGGCTTAGGCCGAATCCACAGTTAAAGTTAGAGTTTTCCGCACCAAGAAAAAGGAGCTCTGTAAGAGGATGCGTAAATCTGAAATCATCAGCCTGACATTTCAATGTTGATGGGGGACACAGCGTTCTGAAAACAATGATGTAAGATCGTCATGTAATCTGAAATCCAAAAGGCCACTGTCCACACTGAAACACCCATAACACACACAGGCCCCTTTTGTGCATGGGCACATCTATGCCACTTCTGCTCTACAATGTGGAACATGGAAGTATTTGGTAGATCACTGACAAACTTATGTCATCAATTACGTCATTTGAGAAAGCTCCATTTTCCCCATCCACACGAGAAAGACCAGGCCACTGTTTTCAGATTTACACACTTTTGTGTATGGATGGAAGGGTAAAACGCTGCCTAGCATTTTCATACTGTTTCAGACCATTTTCTACAAGCCCACTGTCCACACTGAGAAACCTGTAATTTGACAGTGTCTCCTATTGAGCAAGCGTGTGCCTACACAACTTCCACTCCAATGTGGAAGGCAGAAGCATTATGCTAGATCACATGACAATCTTACAAGACTGTGTTCAGAAATCTCTCTTTATCCACATGGAAATACCAGGCAGGCACTTTCAGATTAGCAAACTTTGTTGACTATTTCCGAAAAGCTCCTTCTTCTGGATGGAAAACGTCAACTTGGTGTTGATATAAGGCTAAAATGGAGAAAAAATGTATCCGGCTTAGTGTGGACATGGCCTTAATCAGCTGTAATGACTAGTGGGGACTCCGAGAAATTTAAACCTCTGAGGAGCATGAGCACCTCTGAGGATCCAGACAATGTCTGGATCCATCCAAGTCGTAAAGAACGACTTGGGTGAGTGGAGAAACATCCTTAACATAAACAAGTCCAGTTACTTTTGACTAACTACCTCTTGATATCCTGTGACCTGGATAACTAACATCTTAATCTTCACAGACATATTGCCTTAAGTTACCTTTCCGATATACCCATTTCCCATCATCGTGTCTTATCTACTTCACTTTCAGTTAGAGGTTTTCTACCTTTTCTCCATGGATAGGTTGCGGACCTATGACTAATAACTGATTACATTGATCACCCTGACCAAATATTAATTTCAAGTCAGATCAGAAATTTTGTGAAGTATCAGCAGGTTTGGAAGTTTTGATGGTACATGATATTAGATGCACTGAAATTGGCAAAGTTTAGCAAATTGACGCCCTTGCGAACTTTTTCCAGAAAATGTTTCACACCATAGTGATTATCTATTGGTTTGGCATCTATCATAAAAGCACAAAAGCAGATTTAACCTTTTTTGATTTTTCAGAAAATAAAGCCAGAGCAATGTGTAAAACTGAAGACTGCCTGAAAGGCCTGAAGCTGATCAAGATAACCAAAATTCCCTGTGATGACTTCCTGATGATGGGACTCAGGTATCAGCACATAGACCCTCCATCTCCAGACGTAGACTACATCGCAATCAGACTGGACCTCAGGGACACTAGGAGTGGCAGCATATACCAGGTATTTTCTGTTGTGCTTTCTGCTGTTCTAATAACGTTTAACCCTTTAACCTGAGAAAATTCACCTGATTTCTTTCACACGAATGGGAAAATAGGTGATCAGAAAATTTGCAAAAACAATTACCTGAGTAGTAGCAAAAAAAGGCAAAACAATCACAAGAAAATCATCAGAACATTAGCAAGAAAATTATCTATTGATTGATAGACAGAAAAGTATTTTTTTATAATTACTAAGGTTATATATTTAAATATCAGATTAGTGCTGATGGATGTCAGATTTCTTGTGTTTAAATGCCTGAGACCCCAAAATTAGCATGAAATTAGTAAGATGTTACAAGAGAGAAAACAAAGGGTTCAAAGGGTAAATACCACTACTAACTGGTTAGCAATATATTTCGTTGCTCCTTTGTGAAGTTCTGTGCCTATTTCAGCCATCACTTGGTCATCATCACCATTTCTCTGTTTGTCCCTGGTGTGTAGTCGGAACAGGCCTGGATACCAGTGCGGATACTGGGCGCTGTGCCCAACCAGCCACCTAAGCCATCCTTCATGTCCATGTTTATTCTGGAAGTGGACCAGTTCATCCTCACACCACTCTCCACTGCTACTCTGGATGCTGAAGATGAGGAAACTCCGAAGCAGCTTTTGGTTTTCAACATCACCAGACCCCCTGCAGAGGGATTCATTACACATCTCTCTGATCACACTCGTCCAATCTCGTCCTTCACATGGCTGGATCTCAATGACATGCTCATAGGGTATCAGCCTCCTAACTCTTCTCACACCCAACGCAGGAACTATGAGGTAGTGTTTCCCTTGCTGGTGATTCTCTACCCGTTTAACAGTATCTAAAGTGAACATTAGCATTGCCTGAAAATGTTTGCAATCTTCCTTCACAGGTAGAGCTTGAGGTCCATGATTTTTTCTTTGAGAAGAGCCCATCAATGATTGTTCACATGTCTGTGAGGAATGCAGACACCAATGCACCCAGAGTGTCCTGGAACATGGGTAGGTATAGGGATAAAAGCAGAGGGGAACATCTCATCTCTGCTCATTGAGATGCTATTGATTCGACTCTGCCAGCAGAGTTGGATGAGGGTTATGTTTTCATCCCATTCCATTTGTCTGTTTGTTTGTTAGCAGGATATCTCTAAAAGTTAGTAATTGATTGCATGAAACTTGATGGAAAGGTTGGACATGGTTGTGGGAATGATTAACCTTTAGTAAATACCCAACTTGTGAAACTGGCATATCTTGACAATTGCATAGTGTTGGCAGTGGTATGTGCTGTAATGAGTGCTTTCTAGTTTGCCCAAATGCAAGTCTGATGTTGGAGATCCTCTCTACACAGGGCCCCCCAATGGCACTCCAAAATTAAATGTTTTTACCACTCTCACACTGTTCCTTTGGTAAAATGCATCACCTTGGATTTAATTTGTGTCTATGTCGTATTTATACTTGAATATTAGTGCCCTTGTGATATGTTATCAGAAAGAAGTAACCCTACATGTAAAGGTATGCATCTTTGTGTTAGTCCATTAAACATGGCTTTAGAGTGAGGGTGGTGGAAATTACCCTGGCAGTCCTGTTTCAAGTTAAGTTGAAGCTCTCCTTCTTGTGACAGTGAAGATTTTAAAGGACCATTCTTGGTGGGTCTATTATACTCCCTTGGAGTAGCAAATACCACTGTATGAATAAGAATCCAAACTATCATTTTAAGGACCACATCTGATGTCCAAGAGCTAAGGATATTGCATAACTGAATATGTTTCCATGTATTTTATAGGTCTCAGTCTTTTAGAGGGCCAATCTCGTCCAGTCACATGGGAGCAGCTCCAGATTGTGGATAATGACAACCTTAATGCTGTTCGCATCATCACTGTGGATGGTCTGCAGCATGGCAGGCTGACTGTCAGAGGTATTGCAGAAAATAATGGCCAGAGGAATGTAACCAATCAAATGTCTTTCATATCTCAAGCAGGGCCCTCATCCCCCTCCAAATATTATTAGAGTAATTGCGATAATTCTAAATGTCAAGCTAACAAGAGAGGGTGGTGTATAGTTTCAGTACTAATCCTGTCATATGAATGTGATGTCCAGGTGGAAAGGGCTTCATGTTCACTGTCAGTGACATCAAAGCTGGTGTGGTTCGCTATCACCACGATGACAGCGACTCCACTAAAGACTATGTTATCTTCCGCATCACCGACGGCCGCCATCAGACCCGGCACAAGTTCCCTATCAACATCCTGCCAAAGGATGACAGCCCTCCTTTCCTCATCACCAACATGCTGCTGGAGGTGGCAGAGGGCCAGACAGCTCTGCTACGAGGCTCCATCCTCCAGGCTTCAGACATGGACTCCAGTGACGACTACATTCTCTTTAACATCACCCGCCCGCCCCAGGCAGGAGAGGTCATGAAAATTCCAGGACCAGGACTCACAGGTCAGGAAAGGGACCTTTCTCAAAGATGTTTCTTTACTCTTAACCTTGAACATATTCCAACTTTCTGTTCCTCTTAATTCAGGTTACCCTGTCAGCCATTTCCTGCAGAGGGATCTGTTCCATTCTGTGGTATTCTACCGGCATCTCGGAAATGAAGTGTTCGATGACTCTTTCGAGGTGGTGCTGTCTGATTTCCATGATCCCCCCAACCTGTCTGAGCCTCAAGTGGGTAACAATCATATATCTTTAAAGTACAGTCATTTAATCATTAAACAAATGAAAGCTGGACTCTTTTTTTAAATGTTTACAGCCAATATAAGAATGAAGCAATCTTTTGTAACTGCAAAGCAGTGTTTGAGCAGTTTAAAACGAAGACTAGGCAAGCCTAGTTTAGCTGGACTGCCATTACAATGTGCATCAGAAACAGAAACACCATTTTCCTAATTCTACATTTTGCAGTAAATTCTGAACAAGCAATAAATTCTAAATTTTAACTGAATAAATCCCTGCACATCCAAAATACAAGCAAACATGCACACCAAATGACACCTGAAATTACAACTCACTTCATGTGTGTCCGGTCCTTTTTACGTACCCAAATACAGTA
Organism: Myripristis murdjan; assembly: GCF_902150065.1. NCBI lineage: Eukaryota > Metazoa > Chordata > Actinopteri > Holocentriformes > Holocentridae > Myripristis > Myripristis murdjan. The sequence continues at coordinate 27,033,697 of NC_043997.1, forward strand.
CAAGTCTTAGTCTTATCAGCTGGATATTCACATATTCACATTTTAACATTGGAAGTCAAGCAGTCATTCATGATTCTTGGCTAGCCTTGCTTGAGCAGTCTGGCAAACACTGGCATTCAAAATCCCACTTCATGTTTTTTGCTGACATTGCCTACTTCTAAAATTATGAAAACAATCCAAAAAGGACTCATATTTATCTGATAACCAAGGAACTGTGGTTGATGTCTGATTCACTGATCTGCTGTGATGTTCCACTTCTACAGGTGATTGTGGTGCATATCGAGCCTGTACCTGACCAACCACCTAAAGAGGTTCTTGGTGTTAGTCGCTGTCTCGTGGTCAAAGAGACTGAGGTCATCTATCTAACACGGCAGCAGCTTCACTTTGTTGACCAGGAGTCTCCAGACAGTGAGCTGACGTACACAGTGACCACCCCACCTTTCTACACTGGTCTTCACAGGTTAGCATGTCCTCACCTTCAGAAATCACAGCATACAGGAGCCTGTGGAGAAGCACTGCACTGAACTTTGCTCTTTTTTGATGAGCAGCAGTCCTGATGCAGGCAGGCTGTTCCTGGTTGACAGCATACCCAAATTTACCAAAGACTCCAACGCACCAGTGCTGCGACTTTTCACACAGGTAACTTTTTCAGACTCCAACAGGTCAAACTGTTACATAAGACAATAGTGGTGCTATCTTTGCCTCATCATTACTGAGTGCTGGATACTGGCTGGATGCTCTAAATGCTAACTGTTAGCCTCCTGCCATTGAGGTGGACTTCCTCCCGGTTACTTCCCCTTGTTTGATCCAGTCAAAGATGGTTGACCATCACTTTACAAGCATTGCTTGTAAAAATGCACATACCACTACTATGTGCACACCACTGCTAGTTTTGCTCAGATTCTGTAACCACCTAAAGCCACTCTTAAATTAAGTGAAAAAGCAGTTATCACCACACCATACAGTCCTGTAGGATTTTGTGCGAATTACTCTCAAATTATTTCCTTAGGGAAGGATGTTTACACTTCTGCTTAAGTTCCAGTTAAGTTTACTAGCTCCTCAGCTAGGCTGAAAATGGAACAGAGCTATCTATAAAACAACAGGGACAATGCAGATTACATCAGATTATATTAACATGCTAGCAAGATACTAGCCTAAAATTTAGGCCCTAAATTACTGGCCCTTTGCAAAAACATATGGCAAACACTTGGACACATGGAATGGGAGACTGTAGAATACTGCATGTTTTTTTTTTCTACTGATATTTTTTTTTCTCTCCATCGCAAGGGCACCTCATGGTGTTTTCTCACTTGGAAGGGCATCTCAGAGGGCATCTTCTGAGTATTCCTCATTAGAGGGACACCGAGGGAACTTCACGTTTCCTCCTCGTTAGCTCACTGTCTCTTGGCTGTGGGGCGTTTATGGATCGTCTAGCTGCAGAACATCCCAGTAGCTGCATAACACAGTATGACTAGTTTCCTTGTTTCTTCTTCTCCCCTCCAATGCACTCCTGCCAGCCACGGTTGTAACTGACAACCAGCTCACAAGGAGGTTAGAGTGCTCAAGACAATAGTTCTAGCACTGGTATTTGTTTTTTAAAATGACTTTAATGATACTTTTTTTTTTTTTTTTTTTTTTTTGGACCATTTGGCCCATAAAATTCTGCCACACATCACTAAACTCAAACTTTGTTTATTGAGTAGTTTGAGTGGAGTGAGTTGTTATGCTAAAGAATGATAGCTGGAGAGAAATCCACCTCAGTGGCAGGAGGCTAACAGTTAGCATGTGGAGCATCCAGCCAGTATCCTGCACTCAGTAACAATGAGAGGAATATAACACCACTACTGTCCTACACAACAGCTAGGGGGAAGTGAAATATTATCACAATTTTCAGAATAGGTGAACTATTCTTTTAGATTTCATATTCTTTTCCTGGATTTTATGTGCAGATTTGTTCAACCCTAACCAGCAGTGGGAAAAAAAATGTAAAAAATTCTCACAATTGTCATGATTCAATGGTAATTTAATGTGAAACTGTTAGTAATTTGCTTGTTTGCTTGTTAACAGCATGCGGTGAACTTCATGAAAGTAGCCTACATGCCTCCGATCATGGACATCGGCCCTTACGCCCAGCATATCCAGTTTGTTCTTTCTGTAACCAATCAGCAGGGCAGAACAGTTACTGGAATCTGCTTTAACATCACAGTGCTCCCAGTGGATAACCAGCCTCCACAGGTACAGTGCAGTACAGTATAATATGCAACAACATCAGGCTGACATGACATGACCAAACTTGAGCTAATAGTGAAAACAGAAATAGTATTGAATTTATTACATAGCATTGTGACAGTAATAGTGATAGATTAGAGTAAACATATTTGGAAAGTATTCACACACACCATAAATAAATTGTAATGTATTTATATACTTTCATATTATATCTTATTTCAGTATTGCCAGGTTTTTATTAATTTTTTTTCCTTTCAAAATGTCTTCCTGTTCCCATTTTGCATGCCCTTTAATGATGTAATTCATTTCTCTTTTCCATACTTTTTATTCATACACTTGTACTTTAAACATACAGTCATGCAACCAACATTAGTAAGTGTAAAGAACCATACCAATGATTTTGCATGTTTAGTGTAATGAATACAAAATGTATATATCCTTCACATTTCTGCTAATCTTCTGCAGTCATATTTTAGAACTTTGCTATCACACCAGTATTCCATCATTGTAATAAAGTCGTTCACATTAGTTTTCCCTAAAAGCAGCAACACTGTTGTGTTATGATGACATGAAATTAGTTGGAGTGAAACAGTCCTTTCGCCAGGGAAAATAGTCCTTGAGGAAATGTTTGCTTTACGCAACCAATTATCAGTTCCATGGTTTATGAATGGCCACAACTTTTAGCCACACAAGCAAAACATTATTAGGTTGGTGTTTCAACTAAAGAGTCCAAGTTGAAAATTGCAGGATTTTTATTTTATGTTGTGAATTTAGTACCCCTGCATGATTTAAAAATGTAGCCAAACATAAAAAATCTCTGTAAAGGTCTTTAAAATACCCTCATTTATAAATGGCCTTAATCAGATTTTTGTAAATCTTATTTTATATTGTTGGAATATGAATAAGAGTGTAGCAAAAGGGAGGTATTAAATGTCATGCAACCAATGATTCCAACTTTTCAAGAACATTAGTGCATGCATGAATGAACAACATAGAGAGAGGAAAAGAAAGAAAAATAAGGTACAGCATTAGTTGGTTGCAGAAAACAGCACTTAAACATACTGATATTAAAAAAAAATGAATGAAGATGACAGCAGTGTGGGTATGTGGAAATGTGGAAGAAATGTAGATGCAGTATGTTCTCCCCTCAGGTCATCAGTAACTCTCTGACAGTGGATGAGGGGGCGCAGTGCTGGCTGGGTCCTGAACACGTGCTGCTGTCAGACGTCGACTCCATGGAGGAGGCCCTGCAGGTGGAGCTTCAGAGGGAACCTCAGCACGGCGCTCTGCAGCTGGGCAGCTCACCTCTGAAGGCAGGCCAGGCTTTCACTGTGCAGGACCTGAGGAGCCTTAAAGTCAGGTCAGACGTCACAGTGCACTCATCTGACTTACAGGCTAATTAGTAATGATATTATAAATTCATAAATAAATTAATGAATTTAATCTTGGAAATTCTGAGTTTTTGGTCAGAATATTAACCCCCTCCCCCGGCTCTGTAACGTTCTTTTCTCCCGACAATGGCCCTACTACGCTATCGTAGATATGAGACTATATTGCGTGGGATTTGGGATATCATGACATCATGACATGACGTCTGTTATCTTGATTTCAAAAGCTGTATTACAATAGAGGAATGTAGTTTTCTGAATTTATTAGACTGTTGTACCACCTCTGTTATTCGCTTCAACCTACTTGGTCATAATAACTAAGTATAACTAATGACTGTTTATCAAAAATCTCTTGGGTGTAAATATTGTATTGGTCGTCCCTAAAATGTTTTCATAAAATAGATATTGAGGTATTCAATCAAACAAATTGTGATATTTGATTTTGTCCATAATCACCCAGCCTTATTGCTTTCAGATTATTGTAGCGTAAATATGAGCTTCAAACTGGGAAAATCACAGCAGACTGCTGGTGGTGATTGCAAGTCAGACTGTGAAAGGAAATCAGGAGAAAACAGTAAAAACAGGCACATTTTTGTTCCAAAATAGATTACAGCAACTGAGAAATCTTATTGAGTCACTGGTAATAATCAGTCCCAACAGATGTGTTATGATCATTTTGTATATCTAAGAAGTCACATCATCGTTTGTCTCTGATTTGTTAGCGCTGTCAATATGTCCAGATCAAAATGTATTGATCGCCAATAGGAGAAATTAATGTGGTTTTCCTAATTCCTTCAAAAACATTCATACCCTTGTTTGAATGTGAAAAAGCAACTTTTCACATTTTTTTTATAACTTGAACATAATAGGTGTAGTTTAAAAAAAGCTGAGTGGTTAGCCCCCCATGCTTAGCCATTAACACTTTTGTTGTCATCCTTAAACAAAGAGATTAAAATCTCTTGTGGATTAAAATGTGGATGTGGATTAAAATCGAGACTAAAAGAAAAAAAAAATCCTTTTAGCCAGGTGCTCCATTGTCAATCAGGTTCTCATATTTTTGAGTCCTGGACTTACAAATACACACACATTAGGGCTATGGACCTGAATAAGATTTTTCCCCAGAGAGATTTTGTGTCAGTATTTAATTGTAGAACTGTCAACATGGGAAATAACAGAGTGACACTTAGCAATACAGTAGTCAGCCATTCTTATAAGTTTTCCATTTTGGGTTAAATCTTATGAACATGTAATTGGGGGAAAAAACCTCAAGCACAACCTGGCTCTGGGTGGGCGGCCATCTACCTCGATCGGAAGGGTCACATTAAATGTTTGGAATTTAGAGGCATACCAAAGTGTTTTTATCTCTGTGATTTGCGCATGCAGGTATAATCATGACGGCTCTGAAACAACTGAGGACGACATTGAATTCACTGCTACAGACGGCACTAATGCAGTCAGTTTTGTTCTGCAAGTTAAGGTAATTCCACCTATTTCACCGATTTGTGGAAGCTGTGATAGCAATTAAATTTGTAAGCCTAATTTCAGCAGCAGAGCACTAACAGCTACCTGCATGTTCTCTACAGGTGACGCCGGTCAATGATGAGGTCCCAGTGCTGGTTGCCGGTTTGAAACCCATCCTTGGCTGTGCAGAGGGACAGGAAGTTGTCATCACAGCTGAGTACATCTACGCCACTGATGCAGACAGCGACAACAGCAGCCTGGCCTACCTGATCGCCCGTCAGCCTTATCATGGCGTGGTGCTCAGAGGTGGCGTTGTGGTCGACCGCTTTGTTCAAGCAGATATCACTGCAGGCATCGTCACATACAAACACACAGGTATTAATGGCTGAATGATAGGCCTGTACATGGATTTAATGAAAAATCAGATCTGGTCTAGTCAGTCGCATCCAACACTGATATGATAGATATGATGCAGTTTGAGATTATAGAATTGATTATTACTGCCCTGGATGTCCACAGCAGTGGTTTTCAAGGTGGGGTCAGGGGTCCTTGATGACATTCCAGGTGATTCACAGTTAAAAGAAGAATATTTTAATTTCACTATACTTTAAATTTCCTCATATTTTACATAGCAAAAAAACATTTTAGAAATCATGCAAGTGTACTAAAAATTCCATAACATACAATTAAAATGCCTTGATTTTCAAATTTTATTTTTGAAACACCCACCTTTCTGCAGCTAACAAAGCCATCACCATTCATAAACCACAAACTACTTTCTGGCACAGGGACTGTAAGGAAAATGTAGATATTACCTGGTTTTCTTAGTGGTACACTGTTGCATGTAATCATAGTCTCATGCACCTCATCTTTAATAAATGCACCATTAATAGAAGACATACAGACACAAGTGGAAAAACACTGGGCACATTATAAGACTGAGAGAGAAGAACGTTGTTGTCAGGCAGAATTAAAATAAGAGTTCCAAGGACAACTTACCAGGAGCCTGTTTTTAAAGTGTGTGTATTGGAAACCAGTCTGAACCAGTCACAAAACACATTTTTCATACATTTTCAAGGCATTACCTCAGCAGAAATGTATGCTTGTGTAGTTTTGGGTTCATATCATAGTGGAATAAATGGAGACCATGGCTGGATAAAAGGGAGGAAAAGTAATATTAGAGTTCTAAAATATGACTGCTAGCTTTGGGAAAAGATTAGTAGAAATGTACATATGTGCATATGTTTTGTAGATATTATCACAGGTCCTTTAATTTACTAGAAACTGTTAGGGTAAAAATGGATGAGTGATCGTTTTAACATTATGTTGTACTGTCACTGCTTTGAATCTATTCATCAGTGTTCAAGCCTGACATCTAGATGATTTAACTCGTAACACAAACCAAATTATCTTTTCATATCAGGCTCCCAGTACAAAATGACCTTAAAAGGGTTTCCACACCTTAAAGAAAGTCACCTTGGGGGCCTGGAGCATGAAGAAGTCTGATTACCACTGGTCTATAGGGGACCCTTAACATTAACTGACTCTAATACGAAAATTTAGACTGCAGTAATATGTTTATTGTATGCTGATTCAGATGTGAATAAAATGTGTTTACTCATTTTTAAGGTTATATACAAATGTACATCATAGTATGTAGGGAAATAGCATGTATTAGCATGTAACTGTAACTGCTGTCACATCTGTTTTCTCCAAAGCAGGTTGATATTTCAATTATAAATATCTTAGTTTGCTGAAAAAGTATAATACACAACAGAATAGAGGCCATCTGTAAAAACTTGTGATTGTGTTTCTAGGGCTGGAGATCGGACTCAGCCCTCGACATGACACCATCACTTTTGTCATCTCTGATGGAGAAACAGAAAACTCTCCTTTATGCTGCAGTGGAGGACATCCCACGAAGAACAGAGGCTCGGCCCATCTGCGGGACAGTCTGCCTGTGTACGACCTCAAAATAACAGTGTATCCGGTCGACAGTGAGCCACCTGCCCTCACAACAGGTAGTAAATACAGCTCTCAGTGTGCAGAGAGCCACCATCTGAAAATCTGAGCTTAAACTGCAACAAAGATGAAACAAAACTTTCATAATCTCTGAGGTGATATTGGGCAACTGTAGCAGCAAATAATCCTTGGAAAATCTTATGTCAAAAAAGTAATGAATAATACTATGAAAAGGTATGAATTACAATAGTAAGAGTGTGTGCAAATAGCAGGAGTATGGACAATAGAACTAATTAAAGAGATAGTTTAGTGGATTAAGGTGGGGCGGTTATTTTTAAAAATGTTAGCCGAGGGGAAGTCCACCTGAATGGCAGGAGGCTAACAGTTAGCATTTGGAGCAGCCAGCCAGTATCCAGCACTCAGTAACAATGAGAGGAAGATAACACCACTACTGGTTCATTAGCGTAATGAACGGAGGGAATGCTCTTGTCATCGAGTGTCTTTGTCTCTGTGAGGGGGTTGGGGCCATGAGTGTGATCCTCGTTTGGTAGAGACGGGGCGGAGAAAACAGCGAACGAGAACGACATGGAACCAAACCAAATGCAACAGCCCCCGTGTGGGGATTTTTTGGATTCAAAGCAAATGAGAGAGGGGAGCCCAGTAACCTGGACGAGCCGGTGTGCCGCTTTTGTTTTAAAACTATCCAAACTAAAAGACGGACGAGCAACTAAAGCACAGCCACCCTGCACAGTTTTCCCAGTTAAGAAAAAAAAAAACACAACAATAGTCCAGTCATTTTATGAAAAAACCTAGGACAAATTTTAAGAGAAAAAAACTCAACTGATTTTGTATCCTCAGTTTGTCCTGAGTGAGGGGAAAAAAGTCCCAAGAAATCCCATTGGTGGAAAGTTTTGAAAATTACCTATTTATGACCATATAATACCAAAAAACAGCCTTTTTAACATGCAGGGGAAAGAGGTTCAACATTTTACTTTCAGATATCACTATAAAAATTCACAAGTTGATTACACACACAAAAACAAGAAAAAAAGTCAATTACAAGTTCTTTGAATTATTCAGTTTACACATGCATATCACACATTATCTGATATGATATGCGCTAATAAGGAATATAAGAAATAAATGCCAGAACAGATATTTAAACACTGTTATATAGTAACCTTTTAATTCAAGGTTACTATATATATTGTAACCTTTTAATTCACTGTGTGTTAAAAACAGTGTTTTTTGGTCATAAATAGGTGATTTTCAAAACTTTCCACCATTGGGATTTCTTGGGACCTTTTTTCCCTCACTCAGGACATACTGAGGATACAGAATCAGTTGAGTTTGCTTCTCTTGCAATTTGTCCTAGGTTGACCCCAATTTTGGCCTAAAATTATTGGACTACAAGCCAAGACGCAAAGCACCCCCGCCAAACAGGCGGCAATAGCGGAGGTGTTTCATCGACAGACCAAATATAAAAGGGAGAGTGCAAAATGGTGCACGCTTATTACTCTGCTACAACAGATATGTGGTCAAGCTCAAACATGACCCCTTGCATGAGCTTGACCATACACTATGTTGTGCTGACTTGACCCTGCACTCTAATGCCCCTTTTCCACTAGTACCTACTCAGCTCGACTTGGCTCGACTCTACTCGGTTTAAGAGCTTTTCCATTAGGTGGTAGTACCTGCTAGCAGGTCCCATTTTAGCACCTACTCAGCCGGGGTTCCAAGCGAGCTGAGTCGAGCTGAAAATGTGACGTAAACGCCGTGCAGGCAACTGATTGGACAGGGAGTGACGAGAGCGACTCCCGCACGAAAACAAAACCCGACATTTAAAAAAAAAAAAAAAGACGGCAACAGCGGCCGTGCGCATTGATCGTCAGTGAAGTTGTCAAAGTCGGAAAATGGCAAGCAAACCGCGACTGCGGTCAAATAAAGACGTGGAGACTTTTCTGAGCTTGGTGGCGGCCCAAAGAATCCACAGGGAGCTGGACGGTGCACCGGCGACTCCACCCACGGCGAGGTGCTACTCAACTGTAATGGAAAACCACCTAAACCGTGTCGAGGCGAGTAGAGTCGAGCCGAGTCGAGCCGAGTAGATAAAAGGAAAAGGGCCATATGTGTTTGGTTGTTTTGGTTGTGTGTAGTTTTTGAGAGTTTTTTTCTTAACAGAGAAAAAGTCTATTTTTTAATATTGTTTTTGGTTGTTTTTATTCAAGTGCAATTTTTCATAAGGTCTCTATTTATTTATTTTGGTATTTTTACGTGTTATTTATTTTGGATATTTAAATTTTCTTGTTTTATGCGTCATTATGCCTTTATTATCCTAATATAAGTTTAAAGAATGGTCTGAAAATGTCAAAATTACAACAATAATAAAAAATAGTCTTACAAGCACAACATTACGCAATATTATCGCTTATCGCAATAATTTCTGACGCAGTTAATTGCACAGCAAAATTTGTTATCGTGACAGGCCTAGCACCACTACTGTCCTACAGAACAACTAAAATGGATGAACTACACCTTTAAGAGTGTCATATCAACCAGTGTCATATCAATCTATCAATCAATCAATTCTACAATAAACAATAAATGCATAAGCAATAAAGGAAAAAAAATGTATGAGAAAATAAAATCAAAAATATGAAATTCAGTTTGATGATTATGGACATCATGGCTAAAAAAAAATCAGAATACTGTATATGCAATTAAAATGTTACAGCTGTGAATGACAAGAACACAACACAAGCATGACTGACATATTGAAAGTAGTATACTGAAAATATGACAAGCCATGATTCAGATTCAGATTCAGATTCAGATTCAGATATCCTTTATCTGCCATTGTGTAACACACATAGGAATTTGTTTCGGCTTTTTCGTGTGTGCATTAAATACTCTCTTTTCACAAGTAACACACAACAAGTAACAGAACACAAAAAAACACAGTGCAATGATGATGCATAAAATAAATATGATAAATAATATCAATATAAAGTGCAGTGTTTAAGTTCGGCCAGTGCAACATTTTACTAGTGACATTGTGCCGGTGCCACTAGGGGGCAGGGGTGGGAGGGAAGCCAGAGTCATTGAGGGAGAGTTTTTTCCATTGAGGGGAAAGCAGCAGCAGCCGCATCCTTCTCCCAGAGGGGAGCAGGGTGGGGAGGCCGTGGCCAGGGTGATTATTTCATTGATTATTTTTGTTCATTCATTCATCCATTCATTCATTTAAAACCCCAGAAACCACGTTGAGGAAGAACCGTCATTTTCAGTGGTGCTGACGTCCATACCAAACATGAAGACGCAACAATATTTGATCTGTTTTTTTGGTTTTGTTTGTAGGAGACATATTTGTGGTGGACGAAGGTGGGACTGCCCCCATCACTGTCTCTCATCTGAAGGCCTCGGACATGGACACTGCCCTGGAGGAGCTGGTGGTCAGCTTGGTGTCTCCCCCACAGTTTGGCTACATTGAAAATGTTCTGCCCAGTCCTGGCTTTGAGAAAAGCAACATGGGAATAAGCATAGGTAAGAATTATTAAAGAAAAAAAAACACCTTTGAATACTCTGACATTCTAAATCATCAGTCTGAGAGGTTCAGTGCGTTCCAAGACATAACACAAACTGTTTGTGGCTGTATTGCCTTTCTCTGTGGTCTCCATCTTTCCCTGTAGAATAACGCCCTCTCCTGTTGTCATCACAGTTCCCACTTCAGGTCCTACTGTTTTTTCTTCCAGTTGGAGACCAACTTTTTGGGTTCCAGTCATTTTAATTTTGGTCAAAATGCTCAGTATTCCAAATTCTGTTCACACAGTGGAACGGAACCAATTTGTTGGTTGCCAAAAATGGCAGCATGCTGATCATTGGTGCAAAACGCGGCTCTAGAAAGAAGGCCTCACTCTTTGAGGCCTGATTTTTTTAGTTTGCTGAAACCTTTTCTGTTGTTAAACTCCATTGTAACTGCTGGAAACATCTATCCATGCTGTCAATTAGGAGTGCCTCCTTACATGTAAAAGGTACCTCAACATGTAACAGTGTTTAAACAGTGTTGTAGGGGGTCTTTACACTGCATGTGTTTTTTTTAGGCAAAAATTCTTATGTAAATCATATTATTTCACAAGTCATGAGGTGATGAACTTACTGAATCATTTGACAATTTGTTGTATGTATTAATAAATATTTGATACTGTGATTTAGTGATTTAGGATGAATAGATAATGTTTAGACTCTGTGTTCAAGCTGATGGTCCATGAGGGATTGACCGTTCGTGGAGATATTCAGTGTTCATCAGCCAAATGAAACAGTGTTGTTTCTCCTCCAGTCATCTGTTTCCTCCTTTGTGGTGTCTCCCTGCCCTCCCCCAGCCTCCTTTTCCTACAAAGACATCATGGACGGCCATGTGAACTACGTCCAGTCCAGACACCAGAGGATGGAGCCCACAGCAGACCAGCTCATGTTCTGTTTATCAGACGGCAAACGCAGCTCTGTCGACGTGCCCTTCTACATCATCATCAGCCCAACCAATGACGAGGTCCCAGAGTTCGTGGCCAGGAACATCACTGTAAGTTCTGCCACTCAGTCTGTCTGCTGAGGACAATGACATGTAAGCACATGAACTGTCACTGTATTAAATCATCTACTTGTGAGTTGTTAACAAGTTACAAGAAGTTACAACTTTAATTACATTTTTGTAAATACATTTCTTGTAATTTCATTTAAATATAAAATCATAATAATTAATTAAATAGACATAATGTGCCATAATGTCTTGTAATTTTTTGCTGACGTATCGTAGTTATTGGTGTGTAACAGTGTGAAAGACATTATTTTCCTCTGGTTTATATCAGTCGAGGCTTCATTGACAAACACTGATCACTAATTAACAGAAAAATACTTTTCTTTCATATGCAAACAAAATAAATGAAATACGTATATATTGAATATAATGTTGTGGTAACATATGACAGTATACTGGAAAATACAGAATGAACTGCCACTTTTCATATACTGGAAAATATACTGATGTGCTGATCCACACTACTAGAGTAAAAGTGTATTTTACTCAGTAAATTTTAACACATGAAAAAGTAAATGAAACGAGCTTTTCTTTAAAATTGTTATGTGTCAAAAATTTGTTATAACTTGTGCCTTTTTTATAGTATTAATATTAGTATTATGTAACAACATATATAGGCATATTTGGTACATGCATATATTGCAATATATTGAAAAATGTAAGAACTGTCTTCCAGTGTATGGAAATGTAATTTTTTTTCCACTATATTTTTCCAGTATTCTACCATATTATATAGACAGGTGGCAAATTAAAGGAAAACACTAGCATTATGATCTACATCATTTTCATCCTCATGAAAGCATTCAGTGAGTTGTCATTCCCTGTGGACGGGGGTGTTGTCATCCTGGAAGAGACCACTCTCATGAGGATGGAAATGTTTCATCATAGGATAAAGAGGATCATTCTGGATAACTTTGAGTTGATTTGCAGTGAAGCATTCAGGCGTCTAGCCCTCTCATGATGGACAGCAGAATATAGTGACGGACGACTCAACCTGATCTCTGTAGATCAGTGCCACTCAACTCTTAAATGTCCATTTGTCTTTGTAATGAGGCTTTATGCACTGCAGCTCTGCTCTAATATCCCTCTCTATGTGCAGGATCATTTGGAAGAATGCTGCTCCATTCTTCCAGAGACATAGAGACAGCATGCCAAGCAGCCGTGAAGCTGTTCTGGTGGCTCGTGATGGCCCAAGACCTTACTAAGATAGTTTACACTGGTTTTTCCTTTAATCTGACACCCAACTATACTTTGTTGCAGTTGGTGCATGCCTCAGCTATAGCTTCCCTTGAAGCTGAACCACCAATTCAGTGTCTCTCTACATTTTAAAGTGTGAAAAAAGGAACAGCTTTCTCACAGCATATGCTCATATATTGACCTGATCTTCCTGTGCACTGAGGTCCGAGAAGGAGACATGAAGCAGCTGGACACCTCAGTTTTGAATGCGGTGGATCTGGACGTCCCGAAGAATGAGCTGCTGTTTAGCGTGGTCACACCCCCCCGGCATGGCAGCATCATGCAGCACAGCGATGGGAGGCCAAACAACAGGAGAAGGGAGGCTGGGGCTGTCATTGAAGACTTCACAATGACAGATCTAAGAAATGGTATTGTACCACAGTGTTTAATGTTGTGAAAGGTCATTTCACTGAATATCAGAGAGAACTCAGTCCATTCATTAATCTGTTATGATTTAGATTTTGTCTCAGTGCAGGTGTGGTGTAGTAGAAGTCCAGAGGATAGGTCTGCTCAGTGCCAATGTGCATTTATGCACTGTAGAAAACATGAAAGATATAACTAAACTAAATCCTGTCTTACAAATAAAAATTGTAAGTTAATACAGTGTTGCTGCTATGGCCAAGGATTGAAGAATATGGCTGTACAGGGCAGCTCTGAGTGAGAACCTCTGGCACTGCATGAATTTGAATAGGATGTGGCTGAAATAAGGCAGAAGTGTTCATTTATCCCTGGAGAAATTAAAGTTATGCACATATACACACCATTTTCATGGTGTATGCTGATATTTTCAGGCATACCACACTGATAAATGAGGTCCTTGATTCCTTATATAAACACTCTGCTAGCACGGTACAAGGAATAATTGCATTCAGGTCCTGTGCATTAGAAATTGTCAGGAAAATTGTAAAATTACTATTACATTTTTCCAATTGAATGGATAGATTGCCCATTTTGAAAATTCTGATATTTTTAAGAATGTTTGCCAGAGGAAGATAGCACCACTACTGTCCTACATAACAGCTAAGAGGGGGAAAGGGGATGAAATAATATAAAAGTTTCAAATGGGCAAAATAGCTCTTTAATTTGAAAAATGCAGTAGTTTCAATAGTTTTATAAAGTTTGGGCAAACTTTTCCTGACGATTCTCCAATGAACAGGATGTGGTGTAACTATCCCTTGTTGCTGAATGTAAGTGGAGTGGTTCTATAAGGAATCTGGTGTGCCTGAAAATTTGTGAGTAAACCATGCAAGTGGTGTGCATTTGTGCATAACTGTCATTTTTCCAAGGAAAGTCAACTAACAGTATTCTTACTGACTCCCAGGCATGGCTTTGATGTACATGCACGATGACTCTGAGAACATGGAAGACAGTTTCACCATTCAGCTGTCTGATGGGAAGCACCAGCTCCACAGACAAGTAATGGTTAAAGTGCTGCCGGTGAATGACGAGGAGCCTCGGGTCATAAGGTCAGGGCAATACCTTTGTTAGAGTTTCTCTTTACAGTTCAGCATCACATTATTGTAGGAACATGACTGTAGCTTGCTGTGTTCAGGAACAACGGGCTGGAGGTGGAGCCGGGGGAGGCCAGGCTCATATCCAGCGTCACGCTGTTTGCACAGGACAGGGACACTCTCCCTGCGGAGCTCATGTACTTGTTTGAGAGTGTTCCTACTCAAGGACTGCTTCAGCTGAAGGTTGGTAGAATCGTATTTACATGTTTAAAAAAATATTCATAACAGTTTTGTGTGTGTGTGTGTGTGTGTGTGTGTGTGTGTGTGTGTGATTGTGCTTCTGGTTGAGTGAGACATTCTGTGATGAGAGCATAGACACCCAGTCATCCATTTGTCCCCACTAGATTGTTGACTCCAATGCAAATTAGGGCCATTGTAGGGAGAAAAAACTTACAGAGCTGGAGGGACTCACAAAAGTAAGACTTTATAATCTCAGAAGTTTTGAGTTTTTCATAAAATTGGAATTTTTTCTTTGTAAATTTATAACTTCAATCTTGGAAATCTCTGGGAAACCACATCAACTTAATTTACCAAATCCGGTTCTTGGTTTTTGGTTCCTTGACCCAACAATAAATAAATAAATAAATAAAAAGAAAAACTGAGTTTTTTTTTTCTTGTAAATTTGTAATGTAAATTTGTGAGTTTTTTTCTCTTGAATTTACCATTTTAATGTCAGTTAATATCTGAGTTTTTTTCTCATAAATGTATTACTTTAATCTTGGACATTTTTTTCTTGGAATATTACTCCTCCCCTGGCTTTGTAATTTTTCCCCCCTACAATGGCCCTAATATGCCGTTGTAAATGCCTCATGCTACACATTTATTTGCCTATCACTTACTTCTTATGGCAACTGGCAAAGGCAGACATCAATCCCCTACATGGAATTTGGGGATTTGGAGCAAAGCAAGACGGGCATTAAGAGTGTTTGAAGGTTGCTGCTCGTTTGCATAAAGCTTAAAAAAAATCGAGTTTTATTCAAATGACAAGCAAAGTGACCTATGAGACTGAGTAAGTGAGCCTAAAACACCAAATGTAGTGATCATTTTAAACAAGCTTTCAAACAAGACAGGGTCGATTTAAAATTAAGCGTGAGTCAGACGCTGCATGGTGTATTTCTTAGTTTAGTTTAGGAACAGTGCATATTCATAACATTTCTGATATGCCAGAGTTAGCCAGAAAAGTCCATTTTCATCTGTAATCTGTCTTGTCTCTAATATATTTAGGGAGCAACTTGAGTATTTTTGTGCAAAAAGACATTGCCTGGTGCATTCTCAAAGTTCCACTCAAGGTGTTCTGCCCCTAATTGTGACTGATCCTGTCTCAGGAGGGCCAAGAGTGGGTGCCACTGTCAGCTGGAAGCAACTGCACCCAGGAGATGGTGGATCTGAACCTGCTGCGCTATCTGCACACAGGGCTGCACGGTGCTAAAACACAGGACTTCTTCGTCTTCTATCTGCTGGACGGGAAAAATCGCTCACCTGCTCAGCACTTCCACATCTCTGTCAAAGATATGGAAAAAGGTATTGAAGTGCATTTTCTGTGCACAAAAGACCCAGCATCCTTGATCAAATTAACATCAGGCAGTGTTAATTCTGACAGCCATTTCTGGTTTAGTTTTAGTGTTTTGACTCAAATGCATTTTAGCCTTGGTCACACGTTAGTCATTTGAATTTCGTTATAGTCTAGTTTTACTCGACAAAAACTTCAGTGGCTTTAAATGGTGAAAATAAACATTTTAATCTATTTCTACTGAATCATGTCACATTTTTCCATTAAATTCCTCATTTATTTGTCAGTGACCCTTATACATAAATTGATCACTAATAACTTCTCATATTAGTTTTTGTTTTTACAGTGTACTTAATATTAAAAGTAAAGTAAACTTATCCTGCACTAAGCAATTTCATAATGTATTAACAGTCCCAAAACTATCCTGTCCTTTATGGAGACTTTTGTACCACTAATTATATAAATCAATACAAGTCGCTAGGCCCAGCCATTTTGCCAATTTTCACCTGTTTTTCATCTTTTTTGCACTTTGTTGTCAAATTCTATCCCAGAATGCAGCTCTGCCCTCTCCTACTGTGTAAAACTGGCTCTCTCCCCCCTTCACAGCCTTGCATCTTCAACTAGTTCAGTTCAAAGCATCTGTGAAATGCCATATTCTGCAAATAAAGCTATCCAAATGGTGCGGGAGCCATGTGTCACTGCAGTCAGCACTGTGGCCACAGATAAAGTTAATTCAAAACAGGTATTTTCCTTGTCGCTGAAAGTCTGCACCACATTTTTAAATTGGAGCTCAGAGACAAAATAATCCAAGGAGGCTTGTGAGAGTGAAATGCGTCCCTCATTGCCATCCAAAAAACATGTGTTCTGCAGTGACCCCAGAAGAGCTGACTCCAAGGGCTCTAGTTTCCCGGCGCAGCACTAGGTGGTGCAGTGAGGCGAACCCCCAGCAGAGCTAGTTTCGAGCAGCGCAACCCGAGACGCGCTCAGTTTTGTAATGTGGCAGACCGAGGTGCACTGAGATTGGAGTGGCGTTGCAGCAGGGGGAGGTGTCGACAGATTCAGCTTGGCACAGTGACAGTTTCGTGCCAAAAGGCTTCGCCGAGGTGCGCTCAAAGCTCGCCATCTGAATCCACGTCTACTTTCAGCGCAGGCTGTGCACAGCCGGCGCAGTGGAAGTTTGGCTGACCGGCGTGCAGTGCGCACATGTCACCAAAACCTCACAGGCAGGTTTCCAGAATGTCAGGCACATTAACAATGCAATAAATACCCACAAAAACCACTATTCAATGCTACTATCTCAATCAGCACATAAATTTATCTCTATATCGACTGTCCCGTCACATCTGATGTCAGATCAAAGGTGATTGGCACCGTTTGGCAGCGTAATGAAAACCCAACCTGATCACCTGTCAGTCAAACAATGTGTCCAGTAGGGGAGAGTGGGGTAAATAGTGCCAATTTTTACTTAAAGTGCCTTTAAAGTGAGGGGATTACAGTAATGCCTCCAACTAAAATATGCACATATAGTTTAAGATGTTGTGCATCCCTGGGAACAATCACTTTGGATCTTATATAAACTGTTTGAGAAATATAGCTGCGGGGTAAATTGTGCCATTAGAGAGAATACACTGGGGTAAATTGTGCCATTGATAATTGAAGTAAAACAGATCATTTTAATCTCACAAATGATAATGCTATATGAAAGCAAAACAAATTCAATACAAAATTATTTATTTAACATTTATTTATTATTTTAACAAGATCACAGGCTACTTTTCTATAACAAGGCCTAGCGCCACATGAACACATACCCAGAACAAAATAAAAATTCCAAAATGAGCACCTGCAAATTATCTTCATCTGAATCTGAATAGTTTTAGTGATCAAAGGTAAGAAGACAATGTACAATAACAATAAAATACAATAAAGTAATATATAGTATATAATCACAAGTTGTTCCACTGGCACAATTTACCCCAGGCCCTTTGGCACAAATTACCCCAAGCCCACCATTTTGAAAAAAATGCATCCCCCAGCTGTTTTGAGTTAACATCATGCTAACTGTATAGACTCATAGTGTAGCTTACTAAAGTACTAAAACCTGTGTGAACTGTTTTCAAAGTTTTCTATAATTGTTCAAACACAGCAATCAAAAAACCTTGATCATGGAAATTTTACTTTGGAGGGCAAAAAACTGTTTTTTGAACTTAAATGTGCTTACCTCTCAAGCCATGTGTCTCCCTTCTTTGCAGGATGAGTGAAATGGATGCCCCTTCAAAAATATGTGGTCACATGACCAACTTCTTCTATGGTTTTCTAGATAACAGGGGTGGCACTACTTGCCCCTTGGCACAAATTACCCCACTCTCCCCTACGGTGATGTCTTTTTTTCAGGCATGGTGTCTGGCGCTGCTCGTGTTAACTACACAGTTCTCCTTCCATATGTATAAATATTCCACACAAATTGAAAATGTAAAATGCATCAGTTCCTTGCGAGACACTGGGCGTTTAGAACAGCAAATGTAAAAGCTTTCATGAACTGGATTTTGTTTTAATCTCTAGTGTGTTGTTGCATCAGTAAGTGATGGAGTCGAAAGTTGCAAAACAAACATGTAGGCTATTTATATGAATATGGCAAGGATTATCCTTTGAGGTAAAAACATTCATTAAAAATGGGGGCTTCACAGTTAAATTTATATTTGCTCGTAAAAATCAATAACTTTAACAGACGGTGACAGAGCTGGAAAAAGAGAGATGCGAGGCAGGTAGGTAATGGAAAGACAGGGGAATGAGGAAGACGAATGTAAGGATAGATGCATGGATAGATGGATGGATTGACAGATGAATGGCAGGCAGCTCCAGCAACATTCCAGCAGCCAAGACTGGCCTCATTGTCCTGAGTGTGTGTTGCGGCTGCTCTCTTCTTCCACGTCAATTGTGTAAACTTTCATTACGCCTTCGCGCAGCGCATTTTAAAGGCGAGGACAAGGGCTCATTTGATTGGTTTAAAGTGAATCGGCTGTGTCAAACCCACTCCACGCCTTCTCTCCTCCCTTCCGCCAGTAGGAGGGATGGCGGAGTACTTGCGCCAGTGCGCACGGTGTGCCAACCTTGCAAATCCACCTGGCCACACCCAGTTTGCAAAGCGCAGGTGTGCTGTGCCCCCGCCTCGCCCGGTCTGCGAAACTAGAGCCCCGAGTGTTTGTGTTTGAGTTTGAGCTCTCAACACCCTCTAGTGGTCAGAAAAAAACTTTCTGCAGCTTGAACTTAAAAAACTTAACTTAGTTAGCATTTTATAGTGTACTATATCAAAAAAAAGTAAAAGTTTGTCCTTAAATGTTTTCCTCCAAATTGAAGAACAGAAGCTGCGTTTTCATTCATCTATTTCTGGCATTTTCATGTCTTTTGTATTTGTTTTATTTTCATGAAAATGTCACTATATTTCATCATAGTTTTTGTCAACAAAGATTAAAGATTAATTAATTTAATACTAGAAGCAGCAATGATTGTGGCTCTGTGGCACCTTCAAGCCCAGAGTCCAGATCCAATCAAATAGCTAAACAAAATGATTGAATGATTCTCAGATCATGTCCTCCTGATTTACAGGGAGTATTGCCCTCTTTTTGAAGCCGGTGAACGTCAGTCGTGGAGATCGTTTGGTTCTCACCACGGACGTGCTGCTTGCCACAGATGGCTCAGACAGGCCAGAGGAGCTTCTGTATATTGTCACCAACCCTCCCGCTCATGGACACATAGAGTACATCAGAAATCCTGGGCTGGCCATCTCCACCTTCAGCCAGATGGACATCGCAGCAAACCTTGTGGCTTATGTACACGACAACCGAGCCAGTGCGACCAAGGAAGCTTTTCAGTGAGAGTCCACTTTCACTTTCCCCACATTTAACATTCAACAAACCATTTTGCAAAGTATGCAGGTTTACTAAAGATTTCATAATATATAAAAATACCTACATTTTCAAATATGAATTTTTGGACAATGTTATTACGGTGTACGGTATCATAGTGGAATGAATAAATGTTCAGATCTACCCCACCCACCCACCACTTGTTGTATGGGTGGTGACATCACCTGCCACAAAAGACCAGTAAGCCTACTTTTCACCATTAGAGCTGTAGTGTTTAGATAGAAGCCTAATTCAGTTCAAACTCAAAGGTTCATAGCTGGGAAGCACCAATACCGATCGGGGCTGATCCACACGTAATTCATGGATCAGATATTGGACCGATATTACTGATCCATGTTCTGCTACGCAACAGATGCACAGACACATCTGTAGTATTTCTATAATATTTCTGTAGTTAATGTACTGCTACTGAGTCCACAACAAACTGGAAACAATTTGGTACTAAATATCAGCCAATACCCAAAGCCCAGGTATCAAATCTGAAAACATGCATCCCTACTCCTAACATAGATATCAGATGCGTTTTGAAACAGACACAAGGTCATACAAAAAAGTAGATGTGAGCAGCAATTCAGAATTGAGCATGAAGACCTGCATTGTGCTACATACCCTAACTTACAAACCTTACTTTCTAACATTGGTTTAATGCAAATTATATATATATATATTTTATAGTGATCACATTTGGTCACACAGCCTAACATTCAGTCTGTGGTATGTTTTGTCAGGTTTCTTGTCAGTAATGGTAAAGCCAGCAGAAATGGGACCTTTGAGATTGCAGTGGAAATGGTGGATCGCATCCTGCCGTCACTGTCCCACAACAAGGGCCTCACGGTCCCCCAGGGCTCCTCCATCACCCTGCTCCCCGACTGCCTCACCCTGTCTGACCCGGACACCCCACCCAGCGGCTTGAGTTTTATTCTTCACCAGCCTCCACAGTATGGCAAGCTGCTTTTAGGCAACACCCCACTGACTGCTGGCTCAAACTTCACGCAGAAGAACATCCAGGAGTTGGAGGTAGCATATCAGCATGGCGGGGGGCCATCGCAGATCGACAGGTTTGCCTTTACTGCCTCTGACAGTACTAATCGGGGCTTCCTGCTGGATGGGCGGCTGCATACAGAACCTGTGTTCTTCACTATCCAGGTAGGTGGCAAAGGCTGTATCATGTATGTGAGTTGCTAGAGGCTGTGCACCTGTGTCACAAAACTATTAGCAAGAGCATCAAACAAAAAGCACCCACCAAAAACCTTCTCAGGCTGTGATGCTGGATGTAGAGAAGCATATCAAAATGCCCCTGCACTCACAGAAGTAGACATCTTGAATACTTCTGCCAGTGGAGTTGGACGCGGGGGTTATGTTTTCACCCCATTCTGTCTGTTTGTCTTTTTATTTGTTTGTTAGTGAGGTACCCCAAAAGGTTATGAACTGATTTGCATGAAACTTGGAGGCAAAGCTGATCATGGGCCAAAAAAGAACGGATTAACTTTTCACGCTGATTGAAGTGCAAGCATGGCGATGGGCGTGGCTTCACCTTTCAAACAAATTCACGCATCATCATGAAACTTTGTGGAAAGGCTGGTCATGTGGCAAGGTAGAGCCGATTAATCTTTCACACTGATTTGCAAAAGGGGAATGTGGCGGTGGGTGTGATTACCTTTTGGTGAATATCCAATATGTGGAACTGGCATATCTTGGCATCTGTATAGTGTTGGTATGCATGTTAGTGACGTATATTATCTTAAGAGGCAGCTGGATTTGCAAGATCATGATCACGAGAGGATCCATCTTCCCAGGCTTCAAGTGATGCGCTTGTGGCCAAACCACTATGGTTTGGACCAATCAGCATCCTACTCACATCTGCGCATGACGTTTACATGTGACAACAGTGAGAAGTGACAACAATGGCAGCTCCTAGATTAGCACGGTGCTGCTGCAAAATCTGTTGTATCAGAAGTGGATCCGCAAATTTGGCATCATCTACTTACACACTAACTACTTAGCTACAGTGACCTGGTTTGTTGATCTGATTGGCTGAATTTAGCCCATGATAAACAGTGATAGACAGATGGTTTGTCCAGTCACCTGCCAAGTATTTTTTGAATGTGCATGCCCTTTTCCAAATAGTTAGTTGGTTTCCAGATCGTTCTGCATTACAAACCCTCTGGCACGTCAGGTTAGGTCACTCAAAGCGTTTTTCAATGTTTGCCTCACGTTCACCCATTCACACACACATTCACACAGATGGCAGAGGCTACCATGCAAGGTGCCTAGCTGTCCATCAGCTTGCACAAGGGTAATTCAACACACTCTGGAGGAGCCAGGGGTCAAACCAGGTACCCTCTGATTACCAGACAACTGCTCTACCTCCTGAGCCATGCCATCCCACTGAAAAGTGGAATGTAATCTGTACAAGGTTGTTGGTGTGTTATAACATCATAGGTAGATTAATAGTGTGATGAGGTAGATTTGACAGATGCTCAGTTGATCAACCAGGCCAGGGCGGATATACAGTGATGGTGTTATCTTCTTCTGAAAAAATAGGTTCAATGCATTTTTTTTAGCCTTGCATCTCAATGTATTTTTGGCATGTGACTTCACAAGTCCCTACCACCTCCATTTTAGGGACTTCAGCAAGGCCCTGTTTTATTCACAAGCTGTGTGCGGTTTCAGGTAAAGCCCCTGGATAACTCATCCCCTAAGGTCGTGAGGTTGCTCCCTCTTTGGAAGGCAGAGCTTTTAGCTGATGGTCGATATGGGATCTTCCTGTCATCCAGGGAGCTGAAGGCACAAGACAGCCACAGCAGAGAAGAAGAGCTGACGTTCTTCATCATCCGCCCGCCCTACTTTGGTTACCTGGAAAACATCACTGCAGGTTGGGAAAAAATGGTTTGCTCGTCCTCATTTCCAAAAAGTTCAAGAAACATATATAAGCCTGTAGTCATCATATGATACACAGGCAGTTTTGTGGGCAAATTTGCTGGCAATAGGCAATTAGTATGAACAATTTGGCAATGGGCAAACTACACTACACCTTAAGTGTTTTATGGGTTTTCATGTAGTTTGGCACATAATAATAACAATAGTTTTATTAATGCAGAACAACCTGTTTTATAACCTTTTTTAAGAAGGCAACAGCTTGCAATATATATATGTATAAAAACACATTCCTAGTGTTTTATTTATAACAGTTTTAGTTATATTATTATATATGTTGGATTGATAGATAATTTTCTCAGAATTTGTAAATTGTCAAGAGGAGCCTGTGTGTGGGTTTTTATTTGTTTTTATTTTAAATTTTTAGATGAATTTTCTCTTTTTTTTTTTTTTTTTTTTTTTTTTTTTACCAATTTGGGGGGAATTTTTGCAGTAATTTTCCTTGTAATGCCATTTTAAATATATTTATTTATAATTATCATAAATAGATTTCCTGTCATTTCTTTTACAAACTGCTTATTTTTTTGTTTTTTGTTTTTAAGGGTTAAGGGTCAAAAGGTTAGATGCTTGTGAAAGGTGTTGGAGGCAGCATCACTGATCTGACATTGCAATATTTCATTTTAATCACTCTAAATATAGGTTTCTAAATGTAGCTTTCCCTGTTTTTTTTTTTTTTTTTTTAGCTTATTCTTTTTTGTTTATTATTTGGTCATTTTTTCCCTGTTTTTTGGTCAGCTTGTCACGAAGTAATTGGTTAATTCCACTTTTTTTCCATGGTTTTAATGAAATCAAGTGAATTTGTTCAGGCTTCAAAGGGTTAGCTGTAATTTTCTAATCAACATCTAAGATAATATAGTGAAGAAATCAACAAAGCTCCCTGCTGTTCATCTAATCAGCATGTTCCTGTCACATACACAAGATGAAAGTCTTTCTGTTTGCTCTTGCAGGTAATTTTGTGCAGCAGCGCTTCTCTCAGCTGGACCTGAACAAGAGAACCATTGTGTACATCATCAATCCAGACAGCGAGTCTCTGAAAGACAGCTTGGAGTTCACAGTGGCCGATCCTCTGGGGAACACAGGGCCTTCTCACATGTAAGAGAAATGAAACAAAGATTTTAGCATTGAGTGAACTGCTGCTTGAGTGTTCACCCAACTGCTCTGGTCCCTCCAGATTGGAGCTGCTCTGGTCCAGTGTTGAACTCTCCCAGCCTGAGTACTCTGCCTGTGAGGGGAAGGGAGCCATCTCTCTGGACATCGTTCGAAATGGAAACGTGGCAGAGTCTTCTTACATCACAGTCAAGGTCTGCTTTCCATTTTTTTTTTTATCCAGGCATAGGAGATGGTGTGAATTTGACAAACCTGTATGCCTGCAGCATTTCTAAAAAGGAGGTGGTTTTTGTGCATATTCTTCCCTGAATTTTGTAGTTCCCCTTAGAAGCTTTATGGGCTCGGACTCCAGTTATAACTAACAAGCTCCAAAATGACTCAGTTGCTTTGCTAAGCCAGCATGATTTGCTATGAGCCTGCCAACAGCAACTTTTTTCCTCTAGACAACAAAGATGTCTTTTTTTCTTTGAAGATGCCTCATGGTTCAGTTATCTGATGCACAGATCATTTATTTTATGTTTCCCTTTTTTTCTGTAAGACTTATTTTTTAATAATTTCTCTTAATTCCTAGGTAAAGGAGATCACTGCGACTGCTGGAAAAGATTTCCTCATAGGCACTTCCTCTCTCATCCAGTTTGATCCAGGTATTTGCTCATCATTATACAAATACTGGGGAAATTCTATTATTGATACAATTGGGGATGAAAAAAAAACCTCTTGTAGTCACACATTACAGTAATGTAACAATGATAATGATGATGATGATAATGATTCATTGGGAGAAAGATTATGATGCCCTTAACATGGTGTGAGATGAACAGATAAACAAATAAAGAATGAAAGCTGGCACAGCTAATACCTCTGGTCCACAAACTGTAATAAAGACCACAATCAAAAGCTGATGTGGCTGTGTCACCCAGCATGTTGGCAGCTACTTGCAGAGTCAGAAGACACCCCACAAGGCTCCCTTGGAGAAATTAAAAAGTGTTTTCGTCAGTATGAGAAGTCAATATGTTGTTCCTTGGCCCAGGAGCAGCCTTAAGTCAAAGTTTTGTGGTGTTGTCGTAATGCAAAGTTATGTTACAGCCTGAAAAGTCAATCAGGTCTTCTGTGACCCATGACAGACCTGCTAAAAGTTTTGTGATGATGTGTAAATCTGTTAAGAAATTATAAGCCTTTTTGTGATATGCCACACTCACTATCATGTCCCCCTTTTGGCTAAAGGGGGTGCGGAAAGTTAGGTACTTCGTCCATTTGAAAGTTATACCACTGTGACAAAAAGGCAAATGGAAAAACGGACCCACGCTAATTTATAGTTCCCCCTCCTCTAAATTCATGGGACAAATGATAATAAAAGTAATACTGACAATACTACTGCTACAACTGCTGTTGGTATAGTAACTTTTGAGATCATAAGTAATACAATAATACTACAATAATAAATATATATATAATATTGATAATGTAACTATTATAATATTGTAATACACTAAATCTAGAAAGCATTGGTGATGTTGCTCTCTGTTTAGGTGTGTCAAAGAGGAGCTGGCAGACAGAGCTGATCCAAGACCACCTGGAGGAGGCTGAGGAGATGTTTGAGGTATCGCTGGTCTCCCCTGAAGGCGCCGTGGTCGGCAGCATCAACAGAGCTCACGTTACCATCAGGGACTCAGAGAGCGGTGAGACCAGCCTCCATCAGCACTGACTCTGAACTCAGAGCTCAAACTGGGGTTACAAGATGCATAACATATGAATAAACACTATGAAATCATCATTTACTGTTTGAATATGAAGCAAGGTCATGCTGGAGAGCAAATCATTTTAACCCATTCCTGGGTAAAAAAACAAACAAACAAACAAACAAACAAAAAACTTAAAATATATACATACATATATATACATATATAAGGGATAGTGGACAGTGAGATCATTTGACATGGTTTATTTTTATTATTTTATTCTAAATTAAAGTACTTTACAAGCTTCCACCAAACACCTCAACCAGCTGGACACTCTGCACTCACCAAGCAGTAATCTGTTTTTTATTCCACCACAAGGTGGTGCTAGGTAATATAAACAGAAACCAATAAAACTGATCAGACTTTCTGACTGTGACATGAAGATGTGAAGCAACAGTCTTTTATTTGGAAATACGAATATATTCTGAATACCTACTGAATCATAACTCTATATTCAATCAAGCCATGTTCACTGCCACTCACTGACAAAAATGTGAAAATTCTGTGGTGTTTAAATTCATAAGTCAATTTTTATGTGAAGCAAGACCGCTGATCCACTGGTAACATTTACATGACTGTTTCCTTTAAAAAAAAAAACTACAGGACAGTGCAGACAGAAGCAGGGTGGAGAGGCTCCTGTCCTGGGAGGGAAAGCGATTCGGTCAGAGACTTACCCTCAGCATGGATCCATTCAGCTAGAGAAGCTCCCTCTGAACACAGAGTCCGTCGTCTGGGCCCGAGGAGACAGCATCCCCGGGCATGAAGCAGGGCCCCTGAAGAAGAAACTCCGAATCATGGGCAATCGAAAGTCTGTAAGTACCTGCTCTTTAAAGTGATAGTTTAGATTCTAAACTATATAGTGATATATGCTGCTTCATGCCCCTTAATGCATTCACCAAATCTGATCCATTGACTCCCTTCCTCTCACTAGAACAAGTGCTTCACCAGGAGTGTACTGAAAAACAACATGATTATGAGCGGCAACACAAAGCTGAAAAATTGTTCTGGACAATGCACAACACCACACTTTTATTTTGGTTTCATTATCAATGCTCTTTTCACCAGTCTGGCTTTCAAAATGGTGGAATTGTTGTTATTATTGTTATAATTGTTATTATTATTATTTTATTAATTTTATTTAATTTTATTTTTTTCTGTTACACTGCCACTATATCACCACATAATCACACTCTGCCTCCATGTTCAAACAAAAGGTTGATGCAATTACTGAAACTTTAAAGTTAGGTTATGGTTGGATGAAGGCTTCCTTGCACATGCTCACATGGTTAAGGTTAGGGCTATGGTTGAGTGAGGGCTCATGGGCAACAAATGTAATGGCATTTCATATATTTTGTGTCTTTCAGATTCCGCCTTCATCAGTTCTTCACAATGGAACAGACACAATTTACACGGTAAGCACGAGCACAGCTGATACCAACCAGATAATACTCCTCAAAAAGTTAGAAAAGGCTGCATTTCTGCTGTGTCTGTAATTCCAGTACCATGGCATCATGCACATGCAAGTAGAGGATGACACCTCCCCATCCAGGAAGGGGAGGAAGGCGAATGTTCGTGTGCTTAGCAGAGGGGCACAGCAGCCGGCTTCAGAGGTGGTTGCTCATTCCAAACCTCAAACTAAACTCGCAAGTCTTGAGCGAACTGGACTGACCAAAGGACATGTGAGTTTTTCCACAATTTCAGTGCTAATCTCACTAGTCATTTTCTCACCCTGCCAGCTCCATCAGTGGGTTTATAATTGGACAAATGGACTTTGTTCAAACCCTAAGAACTTTACTTGAAATTGTAGTGGAGAGCTGAATGTTTCCAAAGATCCCAAATATGTGCTGCTCACTTACAGGAAGATATGTCTAAAATGATGCAGACATTTTCTATTTGATGTGATGCTGCAGGCATAAAACAATGGCATCTTGACATTTAATATTTCACTCAATATAAATGTGATGTAGCTTCACTGAAGATGCAACCAGCAGTATGGATGTGACACTGACCTACAATATGGGGGAAAAAAAACTTTTCTAACTTTGGAGCTGCTAAATGGGAAATTCCCTGATGCTATAGAATATTTTGTCTTGGCATTCTTGTGATATCCAGTTTAATAGCACTTTTACAGTGAGTTATATGTACTACTCTGTTTGACACGTGTTTGGCAAGAAATGTTAATTACTCTGTAGCAAACTTTGCACTGCGACAGCACAAAGATGGCCACGTTTCCAAAAACGATGCTGGACTTAAATTATGAACCATCAGAAGAGGCCGAGGGGGAGGAAAGAAGCCTGGATATTGCTGTTTCCTTCATTTGTGCTGTCCTTTCATATCATCATCTGATAAATGTTGTTGTTTGTAAAACTGTTGTATAAAGGAAACTTCACTCTCGAGGTCATGCTATTATACTGAATCTCAGCATGTCTGGGATCAGCCTTGCTGGTTGGTATAACTCCCTCTCATGTGAAATTGCTTAAATATCTTTTTTGTCTATCAGTATTTTACTGTCAAATGGATACATATTGCAGCTCTAATACAACTTTCAAAACAGAGCAGTACAGTGCTGAATGAATTGTCATGTGAAATCGTGTTGCCCATAGGCCACAGTGGATAACTTGGTCCCCAAACCCTGTGTCCCAGAGCTGATGGGACTCCTGCACTTCAACCACTCCACCAGCAGGCTCTTCCACTGCAACGGTGTCTCCTGGAAACCCTGGGCACCAACTGATGAGGTATTCCAGCTTTAAGACGTTCAGCTTCACAACACGAGTCAGTCCGAGTAACTGACATGAGACAAAAACTTTGGACGGAGTCTTTCTCTGAGGTTATACCATTCTGACACATTTCAGAATACTAAGCTTGTAAGAAACAGAAATAGATTTTACGGCATCCACTAAAACATTGTGTTAAAACAAGTGTTTGCTGAAGTAAATCAACTGACATTTACTTACTAATATCATAAAATGTCTGTCCATTTCCTCCTGAAACCCAGATGGTGAGTGCTCAGATGTGTCCTCAAGGCTGGACCTTTCATGGTGGCTCCTGTTACATCCTCAGCTCTGAGCGCAAAGCTACGTGGAGCATGGCTAACAGGGCCTGCAGGGAGAGGTAGAGTTTAACACAGATCTCAGAGATGTCAGATATACTTATTTAGGGGATAAATCAGCTTATCAGATTATAAGAAGATAGTTGGGCTCAAGGCGGGAGCATATCTGACTCTATTGGCTATCATGGACTTAATAACTGTGAAAAACAACTCTAAATTTCAGTTAATTATGAATTATATGCTCTGTAAATCAGCCCCCTCAATATGATCACATTACATTCATGTCCGTCTTTTCTGTCTGATTCCAGATACAAAGGCACTTTAGCAAGCGTTCTCTCAAAAGCGGACATGGACTGGCTGTGGGACTTCAGTGGCAGGAATCCCTTCTGGATCGGTGTGTGTTTTTGTATGACTCAAGCTTTACAAACCTTAAATATGAGATGAAAGGTTATAATGAAATAGATCAGAGTAGTTAGTTTTTGTTTTATTTTGTTTTGTTTTGTTTTGTTTTGTTTTTTTGTCTGCATTGTATTTCCTAGACAACCTGTCAGTCAAATACTTGGTCCAGTACTGTGATGCCTTTCTTTGCCATTCAGCCATCGTGGCCATAGACCTTTTTCAAGGCAGATAGGGCAGAATAAACAAAGGTGTTAAAAGGACAGTTCACCTATTCTGGTAAATATAGCGATGGACAGTAGTGGTGCTATCTTCCTCTCATTGTTACTGAGTGCTGGACTTCCCCCCAGCTAACATTTTGAAAAACAACAGCTGTAATCCACTTAGAGATGGTTTAACAGGGCACATACAATTAGTGTCCACACAAAAAATATTTTGTTCAAATAACTGTTTATAATTGTATTTTCCATCTGGACAGAGAAAACCAACCGCCTTAATCAAATCAGATTGTTAAATAAACAAAGTCCCACAGCTAAATAGATATATTTCTTCTTGTTAAATTTTTTTCTTTATCCCTTCTCTTTATCCCTTCTTCTGTCCCTCTGCTGATGGGGCAGCAAGGAGCCACAAAATTGACTGACTTTTGGTTTAAACAATAATTTGCATTGTGATACAGCTCATTGCAAATTAAACTGGCATTACCACGGTGCATAAGGCTCTATTTGTCCTTGTCCTCCTCAGGTCTGAATGACAGGGAGAGCCGAGGACGCTGGGAGTGGGTTGGCGGAGAGCCGGTCAGCTACACCAACTGGAGGAAGACCCCCCCGCGGTCCAAAATGAAGGGAAGCAGGAGGTGTGTCCTGGTGTGGAAGAGAACAAAGTGGCAGATCAGGGACTGCAAGACGAGCAGAGGCCATCGCTATGTGTGTTCAGTAAAGACTTGAGAGTGACCGTGGGTGTTCCACAGGCATGAACCAAAACACTGTTTCAGAGGAGTTGCAGGAACAAGGACTGATTCTCAGGACAATGATGCAACCCAGCAGCAAGGATCGATGGGAATTTTCCAGGGAAAATCATGTACATTATGACAAGTTTAACGCGTGTGAAAGATTACCTGCTACTCTGTGTACCTAAATGACAGTTGTTTACACTGCATCTAATCTAATTAATCAACGGAAGTATTGTTCTGTATGTATTGATCAAAAGAGATTTTCTTTTAAGTACAGGCACAGCATCGCTTGCTCATTTCACAGAGAACATCTGGTTCCGTTTTGCCTCTTTATTTCCTCATCTTTATTTACGAGTCAATTTCTTCTGGTGACAACAAAACCCAGTTCAAAATCATTTCAGTGAAAATTCAGTCAAAGTTGTGGAGCTTGAGCACTTACATTTTCTTTGTCCCTTATAGATCTGATCTGACTGTTGAATCTGCATACCATAAATTTCATTTATTCCACAGAGCAGCAGTAGAAAGAAATGTTAAAATTTCATGATGAAATCTGAGCTGATTTGTGAGAGAAGTTTTCATGGAAAAAGTCTGCCCTGTTTTTATGACTTAGATAATTATCTCACCCACATAAGCTCATATAATGGTGCTATTATTTCCTCTATCCATCAGTACACAGTTGTGAATGTTTACACAACTGTCCTTTGGCATATAAGAATGATAGATTAAATGTTGAAATGGCTATGTTTCTAGAACAAGCTGAAGTCTGTTGATGTGGAACCTTATTTGAAAATGCAGCTCTATCTGTGCGGTCTAGATCCAGGCCAGTGTGTCCTGCTAACCGCAAGTTTAACCGGCAATGTGATTATCCCCATCATGTGATCTACAGGCTGAGTATGAAAGAGCGCCTTTTACTTGCTGTAAGCAGTTCTCCAAGGTTCTCACACTCTGAAAAACGACATTAGATACATCCTGCTCTTCACCTCGGTGAGTTCAGCAAGACTGAATGTAGCACAGCAAGATTCATCTCCGAGTTTGTGTTCTAGCAGCAGGGAACGTCAGTTTTTTCATTCCGAGACACGAGTGTCAACCTGCTGTTCAGATTGGTAAGTCTGATGAAATGGAATGTAATGAAATGTAAATGCCTGTTTTTTATGCAGAAAAATACAGCTGCTCCAGCCCATGTCTGCACAGGCTGGAGCACACACTCCACCCCATGCTTTGTTATTCATTATAGTTTGCATGTAATACAAAGAACTGCAGTATTCTCAAGGACCATACCACTGATTTTGAATGTTTGGACTGTTTTCTACAATTTACCCACATTTTACATTACAACAAACCATTTTGCAAACATGCAGGGGTACTAAAGATTTCACGACATACAATCAAAATCCCTCAACTATATTTTTGGTTGAAATACCCACCATATAATGCTCTGCTTTCTATTCAAATTTTCTGGTAATTGTTTTCTTAATTTTTGTTTTTGATTTTTTGATTTTTTGTTAACTTTCTTTCTGTTTTTGAAAGAAATCCAGTGAATTTGCTCAGGTTTCCATGGGTTAATTCAATAGACCTTGCTGCAACACAAGTGATCATTTTAACATGATGTTTTAATCTCACCACTTTGAATTTATTTGATGAGTATGACACCCTGACAATTCCATAATGTACACAAAATATCACATCTTTTCAGAGGCCTGAGAACAAAATCACATGAAGTGGGAGTCCAAGGCTTTTGAGAGACAGACCTGGGGTCAAGAGGACGAAGTTAATATACCTATTAAATAGTGGAATTTTAAGATAGTATATTTGTGATGTATTTGCAGAGCCTCTTTCAGGGTTCCCACGTGTCCTTGAAAACCTGGAAATTCTGGAACTTGATGGACTAGTTTTCCAGTCACAGAAAACACCTGGAAAACTAACAAAAATATCCTGCAAATAGTCATGAGATCCTGAAAATTTATGAAGTTCAGCTGAAGATATTACATTTTCAAATGTTTTTCTGAGTCCATTGCACATGTTTAGCTGCTGACGTCCCATTTCAGTTCCTTTTGACACCCCGCTGTGCAAAATGAATACATTTGTGTTAGCCTGTGCTTTTTACACATCATCAGCATGGAATTATAACTTCTTTACCTAGACCCAAAAGTGTCCGAGGAGCAAGAAGAATTGTGCACAACTCCATCGAGTCTTGCAGTAAAGGGCCCTGTTTAGTTGAGCCCAGAGGCCCAGAATGCTCTGAAGTTCACTTTTGCAGTTTTTCTGTTTCAAGTCTTGCCTATTTTTGCTTCAAGATGCTAGTTTTCTAATCAGCTGACATTCCAAATTCAAAGCTCTTGGCTTTCTCCTGGCTACAAATGTTCACTGGGTGTTTTGTGTTTCAGCTGAGGCTGGATCATGACGTAATCATCTGACTTGCTCACTGGTCTTCATTGCTGTGAGTAGAGAGGAACTGCTGGGGTTTGGTCATGGATTATCCTGCCTCAGGCCAGCAGCCGAGCCCGGCTTCAAGCTTCCAGTGGCTGTCCTTTGCCTACCAGAGCCTTTCAGAGATCCCATACGAAGCCATCCTGACACAGAGCAGCACTCTGGAAGTGCTGGACCTGAGTTACAACCTGCTGGACGAGTATCCTTCCATTAGAGAAGATTAAAAAATCTCAATCTGGCCAAATGAGCTGCAACACTCAATGAAAAGGGAGTGCTCTATGTTGTTGCTTTATTTGTTACTAAAGTTGTGAAACCATATGTTTTTTTGTTTTGTTTTGTTTTTTTGTTTGTTTTTTATTTTTTGTCTCATATATTTAGGGTTTCAACTAATGTTTTTCACTGCTGACTAACACATTGAAACCGGAGCAAATTCACTTACTTTCTTCAAAGACAAAAGGTGATGAGCAAATTAGCACAACATGACCTGAAAATGAGGAAGAACTGAATAAAAACCTACAAGAGAATGAACAGAAAATGACCCCCAAAACATTTTTTAAATGGTAAATAAATAAATAAATAAATAAATAAATGCATAACATGCAATAGAAAATCAGTCAACAACATTAACAAAAAACATTAGTTAAAAAAATAAAAATAAAAAACATAATTAAAAGAAAACAATTAATAATTGTTATCATCTATTGACCATTTATTCTATAAGGTGTCAAAAACAGTGACATTCTCATGGGGAGTTAGCAGAGCTCAAAGCTGTGTCCTGAGATTGCATCCTAGGCTGTTTTATGGTTATTAGACATGTCTACAGATGTGTTGCAAAAAGTGTCAGGCAACACTGAAGCTTTTATACTGCTTTGGCTCTTTCTGTACGCATCTGTTTTAACTGACTAACCTTTGGGATACTGTTTCATCTCTATCTGCTGTTTTTATTTGGAATCACACATTTGAAAATATTGGTTAGACATGGATTTGGTTATTACCCAGGAATTATCTCTTGACTAATAAGATGAAAGAAGTTTCTTTTAACATACCACACTGATGTTATCCGGTTGAAACCAACCTAATCAAATTTCAAATGAATTTAGATAAGAATTGCTCTCTCTGCCACAGTAAAGATGAAACAATATCCCACCTCTTCTTACACCCAACTCTGTTGAACTGATTTTAAAACATATCCATGAGAATATTTGTCTGTGAATTTAAATATATTCTGTTTGGTTTATAGAGCATCCATGTGTCAACGAGCAGTGCACTGTATGTCACCATTCTTCTTCTGCTATTAGACAGATATCACAGTCACACCAGCAGATTTACTGAACACAAACTCAATTTTTTATTCTTAAGAGTAGCTCTTGCCACTTAATGGAAGCTTCTTGAAAAATGCGGTAACCTCAA
This sequence comes from Myripristis murdjan, assembly GCF_902150065.1. Classification (NCBI taxonomy): domain Eukaryota; kingdom Metazoa; phylum Chordata; class Actinopteri; order Holocentriformes; family Holocentridae; genus Myripristis; species Myripristis murdjan. Next base: position 27,067,522 of record NC_043997.1, read on the forward strand.
AGCTGTTGAAACACTAAGACTAAGCACTCTTTTGTTTACAGTGATTAACCCCTGAGCCTACTTGTCTACCCTTTTGTATTCTGTTTTTTGCGATGTCCTTACAAAAAAAAAAAAAAGAAGAAGAAGAAGAGGAATGTTTCAGGAAGGGGGAAAACAGAAAAGCACGTCTTGCAATAACTGGGGGTATTTACAAGGCAATTTACAGCCTAACCTTAGCAATACTGTCCACATTGAATCCCAAAGTATTCGCAAAGCAGCCACAAAAAGCAATATCACACCTCTTCCATGCTGACAGTGCTGTGAGCAATATGGGCCACTGTTGCATCGCACACCTGTCTTGATATGACCAGGAAGGACATGAGGACAAAATCAAGGACAAAATCAGAACCAATCAGGATGCATGACCTGGGCAGGACCCTCCAGAGAAAAGTTCTTGAAATAGAACTAACGTGAGAAATATTTGGGTCCAGAGTGACAAAGCTTTTTCTGTTCATTGTCAGTCAAGACAAACTCATTGAAATGAATGGCCTCTATTGATTTTTTAGAGTCATTTGGCCGCTCATTCTCTCAAATCGCATCCTGTGTGGATTCTGTGTTAGAACCCAATAAGGCATTCTCTTGTTCTCTGATGAATATGTTCATGAACGTCACCTTTCAGCATCATCTTGTTAGTTATCATTTGAATCCTCAAAGCAAATCTGACACATCATGGATACACACTTGCTTTATATGCATTGTTTTTTGGTCAGTGGTTGTTTTCTTTATGATGCTGGAGATGGAGAACAGGCAAGAACGAAATCAGTGAAAATCAATGAAGTAGGCGATGTGAAGGTTATGGGTGGTGATCAGTGATCATATACTCAGAATGATAAAGCTATAGTTAGGTGGGTGTTTCTGTCTTTGAGGGTGGGTCCACCATGGATCAAGCAATGGGTCCACCATAGGTCGCTCCCATTCATCCATCTTCTGGGCCTCACCTGTCTTCCTGTTGGCTAGACTGAAACCCCATGAACCAATGCTTATCATGAAGCTGAAATAAGAGAATTAAGGAGCTGTAATCAAAATATATCTTACCAACTTGAACTGTGTTCTTATATTTCATGATTAAGTGCTGCCAAGTTCATTTTATTCCAGTCAGATTACAGCTGAAAAGGATGAGTATCAATGGTTGAAACAAATCTGGCACATGTGGAATGAGCACGTGTTGAGTTCATAATGACTGTGGCTTTGTTGAAATTTCCACACTGATTCACACTCTTTTACAGATGCAGCCCTGTGACATTTCCCCCCCTTGGGATATGCTTGTATTCCGCATTGGACAGTATTAAAACGGTTCAAGAGGCATAGAAGATGACGCACTGATTTTCTTGTTGTCGGTTGCCATTTTGAATCCTTTTATCTGTGTTCCACTGACGCTGGCTTTTTAAATTCACCAGGAAGGCGCCTCAGCCAGCTTCATCCAGTTCAGAGATGATTGAAGTTATTGTTATCAACTGCTCTGAAACCTAAAACTCTGGGTGCTCAGAGTTCAGGCTGAGGTTTGTTGAACCATCTGCCTGAGGTCCCCTCCAGGAGTGGGTGGATTTTTATCCTCAGATGATCAGTGTGGGGATTAAAATACTAGATATTAAAGCTGCCAGTAGATAACAATGATTGTCATCATTTTAGCCATTACACTGTGCTATTCCATCGTCTATTTGCAGTGAAACAACTGCTTTCTCTATGTTGGATGCCATTGTCTCTGAACTGGCTGATAGTTTATATTTGATTTTGGTGGTTTGCCCACTTATGTAAAAACCAGGCAAACTGGGCACCAAATCCAAACCAAAGTCCATCCATTCAAACAAAGCATCGTCAGATGTCGCAAGCTGTCATCTCTGTGGTAACCAGTGGTCTCTGTTTAGGAGAGATGGCTGCCAGCCACCACAATATGTTTGATTTGGCAGAGGATGAGGCAGAGGACGTGGGGGTCTTGATTGATCAGCAGTTAGGTCCATACAGGACACATGAATGTTGTCACCAAATTTCATGGCAATCCATGAAATTTGATAACATCATTCATAGATAGATAGATAGATAGATTTACTTTATTGATCCCAAACTGGGAAATTCCAAGTGTTGCCTAAAGAATGCAACCTGTCAGGTTTGGTTACCCTTTAACCTTTTCTTAAGCACCACCAGTTGGTCAAATTATTGCACAGTAGCCTAAGAGCTCAAAAAAAGTTCTTTTCATTGCAATATCTTGGGAAACATGCCAAATGCAGGCCAAGTGTTGATAATAGTGGTAGTGGTGGTTGTAACAGTTGAAATTTGGTGACAACATTCAGGTTCGCTAAAGGTAACCTGGAAATTTAGGTGACTCCATGACCTGTGGTGAGTTATACATGTGAAAATATTTCCTACCTGTTTGGTCTCGCTCTCAAAAACCCATCCATTACTTTACAGCCAACAAATGTTTTCACCTCTCATATTTTATATTTCCTTCAACCCAACAGCAACAACACTGCAATACTTACTCAAAATCTAAACTTGCAGTATACAATTTTGTGTAAATTAAGCTTTAACAATAACAGGGCGAGTTCAGTCGACAGACACATGTTGACAGACACATCTTACAACCATAAAACAGCCTTTATCAGTCTGACCAGTAGTTAACAAAAACATCAAAAAAGCATTAATTTTACAATGATTTGAACATGATTGAGCTTACTGATCTCAAACAATGTTTGGTGTTTGTATTTGTATGACTAAAATATTGAATGTAAATTATGTACTTTAGTGAAATAATTTCTCCACTGTTTAAACCTGACATAAATCTTTAAGTATGCCAGTTAATAGTATGCATTCAAATTATAACAGAATCTAAATGGAGGCAACAACAACAACAAGGAGAGTAAGAGTAATGCAAGTAACTTTTGAATGGATTCACGCAATATCATGAAACTTTGTGGAAAGGTTGGTCATGTGGCAAGGAAGCACATGTTAGGTTTTCACACTGATTTGCCAAAGGGTAGTGTAGTGATTGGTTTGATTAACTTTTAGCAATATCCAACACTTGGGACTGCCATATGCTGACATTTGCATAGCACAGGTGGAGTTATGTGCTCTGCTGAGTGCTTCTAGTGTTTCTAGTTCTTTGGAGTAAATTACACATCGTAACAAGTAGGTCTGCTCACCAACAGACATTATTATGCAGTTAGAGATCCCCATCCCTGTTGAATGTTTTCTCCTTCATTCAGTCCCTATTGGAATCCGGCTCTGCTGGGCCAGCTGGAGAGGCTCAGCACTCTGATTCTGGACTGCAACAACTACACGGCTCATGTGAAGTTCCCCTACATGCCGAGCGTCACCACTGTGTGCATCAACAAGAACAAGATAAATAATCTACCGGTCTTTGTGGAAGAAATTCGTCGAAAGTTCCCAAATATCAAGTGAGTGTACGTCGTATTTATGAATTTATAAACTGTCATTGCTCTTCTTTTTCATTGTATTGTCAGAAGCTGATTTTGCTGTTTGTACACCACAATTAACCTTGGTTTTCATTCCTAATACCTAATACTAGGATCCTCAGTATGATGAACAATGAGGCAGCACCCAGCTACTTCAATGGAGGGAGTCTGACTCAGTACAAAGACTATAGGTGAGCAAACTAAGCAAATGAGCTTGTTTTGTACATATACAAATAAAAAATGTTCTGTGCTACATTTCTTAGTATAACTGTTAAGCATAAATATGGTCAGTAACTATGAAATCATGAGCGCTTATGCTGCGAGTAGCTCCTATGTTACTACTAAAGATTTAAGCAATGGTTTCTACAAAGCACACAATTTAAGTAATGTAACATTATGTACAGTTTCTGAAGCTTTAAATAAAGGCACTCTGACAGGCCAATCATTGTAGTATCAGTGAAGCCAGAACACCCAAAATCCATCACCCTGCAGTTTTTGTATGCTGGAAAAGTGTGGAAATCCATCATGCTTTCAAGTTTAGTCAAACTCAGAACAGCAATGTATGTGATATCGCTTGAAGTATAATATTTGACAGACAGACAAACAACCATTCATAAGTTTTCCCAACTGCATATCCTAATTAGAATCGTGGGGGTGCTGGAGCCTATCCCAGAGCTCACTGGGTGGAAGGCAGGGAAACATGCGATGTTTATCCAATTTTGGGGGAAATTCCTGTTTAAAATAGAACACCATGAAGCAGCAACTCATTGATGACATTTGGAAGTTTGTGTATGAAAAACGGAAATTTAATATGAATTTCTCATCACTTGAACATGATCAGTGTAGTTTTGCAAAACAATTGCTGAGCCTTTGTACACGAGCCATTGGGCTGCTAGTCCACAAAACTGCACTTCCATAGTGCTATAAAATAGATCCCAAAATAAACAAACACAAAGTGTATTATGTGATTCTAACAGAAAAGACCAAGTACTGATTTCTTCAATGTAATTACTATTATTTGTGAAAGTACTATTAGGTTGTCAGCAGGTTTCCTGCTGATGTAAGGTTACTATACAGAAGGTTCCTGCAGGTGCTAACTGCTGGATCTACTTTCCAGTTCAAATGGCAAAATAGCAAGAAACGAGCAGATTAATTTCCTCAAAAAATGGGTACCAAGACTTGTGTTTTACATTGGTATAACTCTCTTTGCTCATTTGTGAGCTGTTTTGCCGCACCATAGAAGTGAACGGAGAGGTACAAATACGGTATTGTGAGTAAGCCGCCCAGGGGACTATGGAGCAGCTAATTTCATATTTCATGACTATGCAGACTATGTCTAGGTAACAATACAACCAACCACTCTACCAAAATTGAATTTTGTTTAAATACTTTTGTTGTCATCCTTTAACAAAGAGATCAGATCAGGCAATGGAGCTGGTAGCTCACCAAGCTGCTATTTTTTATGGCTCAGCAGGAAGCTAGAATGATTGTAATCATAAATTTAAAGCCACTCACAGAACAGCCTGCAAAATAATGATTTGGTTTGGAAAGCAGCAGAAGAATTCAGAGAATCCAGTCCCATTTAAGATGACACGATAAAAACATCCAAGTTAAGGCACAGACTGTGACAGGAATCATGATGTGAAAACACCATGGGTTTTCCATGTTTGGGCAAAGGCTTGTGGGCAAATGTAACATAAGACCTCTGAGGCCAGTGGAGATGAAACATCAATAGAGATATTGCCCCATATCAGTATTTGGTGAGATGACATATCTGGTAATGAAAGGTTATAAATTGGCAATCATAGTGTGACAATGTAAATAAGATAATTCAGTAAAAAAATGACATTCACTTATCATAAGAAATTACACAATTCAAGCATTGCAAACTCTGTAATTATGAATATAATTCAATATAAGCTGTACATACAGTATGTCTCTCTCAGGCTGTCCTTCCATTGCAGACAATACGTCATCAGTCAAATCCCATGGCTGGAGATCCTAGACGACACCATGGTCCTGGAAAAAGAGAGAGCACAAGCTAAAAAAACTTACAGAATTAGGCACAGCAGCAAAGGCAGAAGAAAGAGGAGGGAGATTCATCGATGAAGATGCACAGAGAAAAGCTGGAGTCCTGTCACAGGGCTGTGGGACACGCCAAGTCATAGTGAAAGCTGCTCTAGTCAAGATTTTCTTTTTTGAATCCAGCTGTCCTGTCTGCCTAAATCACTAAGTGAGGCTGTAACAGATATGAATGTCCCATCCCCAAGACTCTGTAGTTTAACCTTATTTTCCCAAATTAAATTCTGGTGTCAGCATGGATATGGCGGGAAATCTTCTCCACACAGGAAGTTATGAATTGAAACTTATGAAGGAAATACAGTGTCTTCTAAACAGCAGGGAGTGAGCGCTCTCTCCACAATGACTAATGACGCATCATTAATGACTGAACCACACCACATGTAGAGGATATTTAGTTTACTGACATCCATGAGAGTCATCAGATTTCTTTTACCCGGATGGTAATTAGATAACTTTTTCAGTAACAAGGTAACTTAAGGGATTAGGTCACTGTTCTAATAAAATTCTCATTACTTCTGTTTTCTCGGGCATGGGACTTTTTGAAAGACATTGATTCTCAGTGGGGTGAGGATAATATTATCTGAGCTGGTTTAGGCCTAGTCTGACTCCTGTTCGCATGGTGTGGGATCAGATTTTTATATCTTATTTATTGTCATTTAATAAGCAAAACTGCTAATCATATTATTTAGTGTCCAGTCTTGTCTTTTCCGTAGTCAAACTAAAGTAATTAGCAGCCTATTTTTGAAAGAGAGTTATAACTAATGTGATTACAGATGGTGTGATTGTAGAAAGTAATGATTAATTCCAAGGCAGCCGATCAATCACAAACATGAACGACAAGGAAAAACGCACAGAGTAATAATTCACGGCGGAGGAGCAGAGTGTTATACTGGAAAACTATGAGGAGGAAAAATAAAATTTACACGCTAAAAGAATCCCAAAACATTTAGAGCTAATTAATTGTGCCATTTTAAATGTCCCTAAAATGTTGTGAAACGCCTCTAAAAATACTTTTAATGATCAAATTTCCTTGAATGATCTCATGTGTGTTTTCCTCTCCTACAGAGTGTCAGCTCTGTATAGCAGGCAGCTGGTAGCCAGGCTGAAGCTGCTTCACATCAGTATTACAGCCTCTCTCTCAGACAGAGAGTCGTGGGAAAAATCTAACAGGTTTGATTGGCCCAGGAAAATGCTTTCACGCCGTAATGCTCTCCTCACTATTTGGGCTCATTCTTCAATGGGATCCTCAATGATTGGGCAGGCCAAACAGCTGATTGGTCAGGGGGCGGTGCTTTGTGTAGGATTCAATCCTATCCTGAACCTGTCCTGAGGGCAGGCTAGCTTTCAGGACAGGTCCAGGATAGGTTTCCTATACCGATCAGAGGTGAATCAGCTTTGTGATACAGAAAATCCGGAGTTGAGCCTGAAGTTATCTTGCTAACGCCTTAATTCCGCTTCCTGATACAGGCCTCTGGACACCACCTTGTAAGATTCCTGGCTACTAAAGTCCTCATAATTCAGAAGTCTTCATCATTCAGTTCCCCCCTGCTGTTGTTGTTGTCATGGATGCCTGTGTAAACGTTGGGGGGGCAAAAAGTCTTTCCTGCAATTTGACATATATGTTAATATATTTAGATTTTAAATTGTTTCCATCTCCAAGCTCTTACCTCCTTCACCTCTTTCTATTTAAAAAATGACGTTAGATATGTTGGCGAAATATAGTCAGTCACCTTATTGGCAAGAATATTTCACTGACATCATGAATGAATGAAAGATAGAAAAAATGTTTTTATGTGCATTTTGACATGCAATGTTTAAAATATTCAGAAATGTTCAGCTGACTTCTTTCACACTTTTGACATAACAAAACAGGTAAGCAGAGGTGTATCTACCGTGATTTTGCATATGTAGCATAATATCTACAAAATGCATATACTGTACTTTCTGCTAATCTTTTCCAAACGCAAGCAGTCGTATTTTAGAGCTCTGATAACATTTTTCCTATCTTTTATCCAGCCATTGGTTTCCATTTATTCCACTACTATATGAAAATGAACTCACAGAAACGTGAAACTTAATTCACACAAGTATTCCATTACCGTAATAAATTAGTTTTCCTAAAAGCTGCAGCACTGTTGTGTTTTGATGACTTGAAATTGGGCGGAGTGAAACAGTTCCTCCCTGGGGAAGCATTTGCTTTACATAGCCATCATCACTTCCATGGTTTATGAATGTTGATGACTTTGCAGCCATTGCTGCTGAAGGTGGATGTTTCAACCAAAAAAATAAAATTGAAAATGGTGGGGTTTTTATTATATGTTATATGAAATATTCGGTGCCCCCACATAATTTGCAAAATGGTTTATTGTGATGTAAAATGTAAGGAATTTTTTAGCAAGCAGGCCATATATTCAAAATCACTAGCAGTGTGTTTTAAGTTTCTGTTCCCCTTAGGTCTAACAGAGCTAGGGTCCCGCTATTGTTCATGGTGTCTCACTGGAAAGACTCTGTTAAAGTTAAATGGAGCAGAGCCTTAATTAATGTCATTAGCAACTAATGTTTACCCTGCTATTGATGTCAAAATGTCTGCTTTGAAAAAGGTCCCATTGTGTGAAGTTCAGCGACCTTGTCTCAAATCTGTAAATCAAGCCATGATAGATATGGGTTGGTGATATTTTTTATTCATAATTTCTTTTTTCTTTTTGCCTCAAAAGTCACCACTAAACTTAACTTTACTGGGCTTGGGCTACTTTCCAAATTTTAGTTTTAATTTTAGCACTTTACTTTTAGCCATGAGGCTGCTTAGTAAAACAAGAAAAGATATCCCTAATGATCTGCAGAGGCATCCTATTTGCCTTATTCACCTCGCCATCATGTTTGTTTAACTGTGCCACTTAGTGCCATTGACTCCAATGTTAAAATTCCATTACACTATTTCAAGTGTAGGCCTAACCACAGTCACAGCTGGACATGATCACAGTTGTTACAATAAAACATTTCCCATGGCTGAGTCATGTCTTCTTACTGTTGTTTTATTGCTTTAGAATGGAAGTCAATCAGCAGAGCAGCCATTTGCCTCCACTCATTTAATATCATGAAAAACATGATGGTAAAACACATTTTATGTCTTTTAATAAGGGCTTTGAAATTATGATAGCATGTTCTCTGTCCTTTCATTCAAACCTAGGAGTTTTATCGGAGTCTGTAGCACTACTACATCGTATCCCCCTCATGGCATCAGTCATGCTGCCAATGTGACAAGGGTCCTGTCTAGATGGGAACCCTAGATTTGTGAACTCTCAGAGTATGATTAAGGTAAAGGATAAGTTTAGGTAAAGCGTTAGGGTTAAGGTTAAGATTAGAACAGAGTCAAGCACAACTGTGCTGAATCAAGTGCGCATGCATGTGAGTATGTGAGAGTTTGACAAATCTAGACACAACCGTCAGTGAGGTGCCCCAGACTGGAAACCTGAGGTCCATGTGTTCCTCAACGAGCCCCAGCTAAACAAGTTAAAAAAATAACATCTTTTAGTTTAAATTTAATGGTTACAACTGAAATCAAGTTGTATTTTTTTTTTTTAAATAAAAATATTATTATTTTTTATTTAACTGTTCGTGGGAAAGAGAAAAAGAGAACACAATTACTCATATGAACTTGTACTGGTTGACACCAGATATAAAGCTAGTAGATATTTATGATTGGCAAAATATGGCCTAAACATTAAATTTGTACTGTATCTAGACTTATATTGTTTGTCCATCAAACATACCGAAGCATTTTTTTGTACTTGTTAATAACTGTCCTTGATAACAGACAGATGACAACAGATGAACTTTAAATATCTGTCAAATGTCTCCACCTGCTGTTCAGTTCCCTTCTACACTTAGAAAAACACAGTCCCGGGCACTGGGGCACAGCGCCACCCCCACTACACCTGCCACTGCATGAATAACCACTTAACCGCTTTTCAGCAGGACAACAGGGCTAACTGCCAATACACTACCAACAGGTAAGATACAGGAAAAATATGACCAAGACAAGGGAAAAGAGAAAAGACTAAAAATATTTCTGAATAAATGAACAACTAAATAAACCAGGCATTTCATTCAGTACAAGTGTAATGTGTCAAATTTTGCTTTTAAGGATATTAGGAAATTTGTTTCATGTGATTTATGTTTTCGTCTAGTAAAACTAGACCCCAAGAGCAAAAAAGAGAGAAGAGAGAAATCAGGTTCATCCTGGCTCACTCAACAGAACTCCTTTATTTGTGGAATTAAGTGTTTTTAAAAAGAAAAAAAGAGTGCTTACTGAAGCTTAAAAAAAGAACCAAGTTCCTTGTGTTGCTTGTTTTGACAGCCAAGGCTGCTTGCTTCTTTCACAGCGTAGTATCACCTGTGTTTACCCTGCTATTTCATGTCAAAATGGCCACTGTCAAAGGATCTATAAAGAGTTCAACTTTTGCTGTGTAATTCCTGAATGAATTCACAATGGTGATGATAATATGGGTTATAATTTTTTTTGCTGCATATGTTACTATTGTTTGTTATTTACAGTTACTTTCCACATTGTTATAAAGTATTGCCCATCTCACTTGTACTGAGCAGTACAACTTTCATCATGACCAGTTTTAAGATTTTTGATGCCTGAACTGACAGTGTCTCTCACAGAGCCTGTGAGAGGAATGTCGAAATCTGTCAACATTACAGCTTATTTGTTAGCATAAATCAGATAAAGTTTAACTTACCACACAGATGTTATCCAGTTAAAACCAACATAATCAAATTTCAAATGAATTTAGATAAGAAATGCTGTAGCTGCCACAGTAAAGATGAAACAACATCCCACCTCTTCTATTGGACTGATTTAAAAACCTTTCAAACATTTCTGTCTGTAAATGTAGAATTATTAGGAGCCGGGCAGCCTATGCTGCCAGGACCCTCTTGTATCCCTGCGTGTTCTTCTTCTTCTTCTTCTTCTTTCTTTCTTTCTTCCCAGGAAGTCCTACTTCCCATGCATGAAAAATCCCCAAATTTTGCACAAAGGTCCAGTCCCATGCCAGATTACCTCAGCTGCAAACTCAAGCCAATAGTCCTGATGGTGGCACTACAGCAAGCCTCTAAATTTCAAAACTTTGAAAATTCATAACAAATCAACCATATGTGCTACAGCTTTGCAACTTTCACCAAAATGTAGCCCAATACTGAAGAAACTTTTGTACATTTAAACCTATTGCAAATTATGAAATTCATCAATCTGTTTTTTTTTTCAAAAACTGTAAAACTTATTATATCTCCTCCCACAATTTTTGCTCAATTGACACCAAACTTGCTATAGAGCATCTTCAGACTGTCCTACACAAATGATCTACACGGATTTTGATTTATCAAAAATTGAGCCTACAGTGCATCAAAATGTTTGACTGTAAACAGTACTGTAAACATACACTTGCAAATTCTTGGTAAATAAATCTTCAATGTTCATGAAAAAAAATTGACAAACTTTGGAGTCATGGCAGATGATGTGTGGTTAATTTCAGAACTGTATCTCAAAAGCTCAATTTTTGACAGCATTTTGAATTTTGCTCTTATGTGAACAATTGGTGTCAATTCAAGAATGGCATTTTTAAACATCAGTTTTTTCACTTATTGAGCAAATCAATCATTTTTAAAAACAAATGATCAACATCTCCAGGCTGTCTAGATGCAATATGTGTATTTTCAGATTTTTGTCTTAATAACTGAATTTTTGACAGCTGTTTAAAATCTGCCTTTCCATGTGTGGATGGCTGCTGCCCTGCATGTCAGTGATTGGCTCAGTCAGTTTGTGAAACTACATGTGAACTTTTAGCTCAGTGAGGTAGAGGCCAGTCCTTGATGTCAAAGATTGTGAGTTCAAGCCTCAGCTTGTGCAACATTCCCATGTGCCAAAACTCACCAAACTTTGCACAAAGGTCCAGTCCCATGCCAGATTTCCTCAGCTGCTAACACAAGCCAATACACAATCCTGATGGTGGCACTACAGCAAGCCTCTAAATTTCAATACTTTGAAAATTTATAATAAATCAACCATATGTGCTACAGCTTTGCAATTTTCATCAAAATGTAGCCCCAATAGGCTACTGAAGAGACCTTTTTCCCCTTTACAATTAAAGTCAGTTTTTTCACTTATGGAGCAAATCAATCATTGTTAAAAACAAATTACCAACATCTCCATGCTGTCTAGATGCAAGATGTGTATTTTCAGATTTTTGTCTTGATGACTGATTTTTTTTTTTTTTTATGGTGGTTTGAAATCTGCCTTTCCATGCATCGACAGCAGCTATTACGTGACTGGCTTAGTCAATTTGTGAAGCCTCACACATATTGCCACTTGCCAATTACCTCAGTGTGATAGAAGATAGTCCTCAGAGATCGTGAGTTCACGCTTTAGCTTGATTTATTTATTGTTGCAGCTATAATACCCATAATAAGTTAGAAGAAGTTTTAAACATATCACTGTGTTGTCACTTGCTAATTAGCTCAGTGAGATAGAGCATTGTCCTTCATGCCAGAAATTGTGAGTCCAAACCTCAGCTGATGTTGCTCAGAATTGCTTAAAATCGCCCGGCCCCGTTTGGGTCAAGACAACCAGCTGTGCACTGTATGTCACTATCCGTCTTCAGTTACCCTACTAGACAGTCACACTCGAAAATTTAATGAACACCTTAGAGAGAAATGACAGATGATTAATGTCATTAGTAACTCCCATGTTTACGTGCTATTGATGTCAAAATGGCTGGTCCACTGTGTGAAGTTCAGTCGTCTTGTCTTAAATCTGTAAATCACGAAGGCCTTTTGAAAGAATGAAGGGGTGGGTGATTTTTTTTTTTTTTTTTTACCCATCAGTGTTTTTTCCCCTCAAAACTCATCTCTCAACTTAACTTGGTGGGCTTAGACTACTTTCCAAATTTCAGTTTTAATTGTAGCACTTTACTTTTGGCCGTAAGGCTGCTTACTAAAACAAGAGGGTCATAAGTCATCACGTTTTACCTCTGGTGGTTACATAGTGAGGCCTTCAGAGACACATAGGCTACCTGACGTTTTTCTGATGTTGTTTCGTTTTTCATATTCATGTTCTTAATCATATTTAAATTTTTAAAATTACCTATAGTTCCTCAGTTGGCTGCTTGTCTTTGGGGCTCATGTGGAGAGCCTTTTGCGAGGAAAATCAATATCACAATCAGAAAACAGCCTCAAGCTGCCATCATTTAAAAAACAAAAACAAAACAAAACAAACAAAAAAAAAAAACACTGAAACACTTTGTTAATGTACCCAGCTCGTGCCCCTTATATCGGAAACCCCGTGCCAGAAAGTCATGTTTAAATTTGCTGTGAAAGGAAAAACGAGGCTGCAGGCTTTCCAAACTTACAAAAACTTTTGTAACATATGTTGCCACTGTGGAAGAATGGAAACCATAATTTGTTACATTATTAAAGCAATTTTTGTTATCATTCGCGTACAATATTTTCATACATCCAAGCTGAGCTTTTCTGAGCCGTTTCATCTAAAGGGGGCACACTTTTAATTTGAAAACCCAGCCCCCGGAAGTGTCGGTTCCTGAGCCCTGTTTTATTTTATAGTCGGAGATTAGCCACCTGACAGAGGGATAGATACATTGCACACGACAGTTATTTTGCGGCGCCTCCTCTGCTGTTCATTGAAGTAAGTTATTTCCATCGTATCGGCTGGCACCTAAGTCATGTAAGTGTCAGCGCAGCGGCAGGTAGCTAGCATTAACCTAGCTTTGGCATGCAGAAAGTGGTTTAGCCGCTAGCTAACGATAGATAAGTGAAAAAAATGACAATGCCAACTACCAAAGCCTAACTTAGTTTTACATGCTAGCTAGCTATATTGTTATAACGTCAGTGTCATGACCAAATTACAATATAGGCGCTTTGGTTTGCATACAGAATATTCTGAAAAGGCCAGAGCTAGTTTTAAATTTTCAAGTTTGATCAAATAGCTGAAAATGTTAACAGGCTTCATAGTTATGAGGAAGGGAGCAGTGGAAATAAGAGGGGCAAATAGGGATGAAACATGAAAACATGGGTCTGCTATTGATATGTAGGCTGCTTCGTCAGGGAAATTGTACAGAAAAAGCTGCTGTATGAAATAGTGGTGACGTTTAGCTAAAATAATGAGTATACATGTATTTTCTCTTGGACATCAGACCAGAGTCCGGTGACATGTTACATCACAAAGTGTGATCAATTGACTTTGCACTCTGCATGTTATAATTTTACCCTGCAGTTCAGTTTACCAGCCAAAGTGTGTGTGTGTGTGTGTGTGTGTGTGTGTGTGTGTGTGTGTGTGTGTGTGTGTGTGTGTGTGTGTGTGTGTGTGTTTGTTCTCGCGCGCGTAGGCCCAGTGCTCTTCTTATCAGTTTAACTACCTTTAACACAGTGACACACACCACGCTGCCATCATGTTCTCTCTGCCTGCTCTTGGCAAGGAGAACACCAGAATACAACTGTCTGATTAGTAATTAGTAATAATGTTGGCAGACTGAAATCTTGCATAGCTTTTCAAACATGCAACTTAACATTCCTCGATTAAAAGTTTCACCAGGTTCCTAAAGGGATTTAGTTATGTAACATCACAGCTGGTCAAAGTTGGGCCAAGAGTTTACTGAGACGGACTCCCCGGCTAACACTGTACAAGAGTTGCTTTCCGAAAGATGCACTAACAACTGCTGAGTACAAACAGACAACAGTTTTGCTCAAATTGCTGTTTATTTTTATCGTTATTTTTTTCTGTTATCAACATCCAGAAAGATCTGGTAACTTCTGCACCTCCTGTATCACTCCACACCAGAGGCACAGCAGCAACCATAGAAACGAACGTAGATGCATTTTCTTCATTGAACACATGCACACATGTTGGAAGAGAAAAAATTATAACCTTCTCTGGGGTACCAGCCACTGTTGTAACTGAAGACCAACACAGAGGACTTAGACCACACAAGAAAGTAGTCCCATTGTTGTAATTTTTTTTTTTTTTTTTTTTCAACAGTCAACATTTTCAAGCATCAAGCATCATCAAACTCAAACTTTATTTATTTAACAATTTGAGCGGATTAGGGAATTACTTTTTATTGTCCCTTCTGCCTTGAGCTTTTTTTTTGTTTCCTGCTATGTTTTAAAATACTAACCTGGCCTATATTTTTCTGTGTTTCAGATTTTTCCTGGAGCATTTTGGAAGTCACGTGAAACTGTAGTATTTTTTCCCCCAGCTGACTGGAGGAGAATATCTGGGACCATGAATAACCCCTTCCAACATATAGTTGAGCCTCTGGCTCCAAACGACTCACACCAGTGCTTTTACAATCTGACAAAACTACAAGATCCCAGATATGGTAACAAGAATTTGTTTTGATCAAATGTAGATATGAAACTTAAGATCTAGTTAGTATGAGAGAATTTAGGACCCTGTTTGAGAGCACTAAGGCTGTACCTGATTCACAATTTCCAGAGTTGGCCTTTGAATACACTGAAGTAACTCTTGGGCATCCCCCTGTGCTGTGACAGTGTGCAGTATCTATCTCTCCACTGTTGTCAACACTGGATAGTATTCATCGCTTTTCTTCCACTTTTGTTTGGTAATGATTTCACACACTCACCTGAGATGTGTTTTCATGTTGATTATGGGCAGAGTGTCTGACAACTGTGACAGTAACTCTGTCAGAGTGGCCACGGGCTCCAGTACTGTCCTTCACAGCTCTAGTTAATTAATCCAATTAATTGCGCATCTAACAGTTCTAAAAGAATATAAAAACGTCATGTTTTTCCATTCCCTGTTGCTATATATTTCCAGTGCATTTTTTTTAAGAATATGTTTTTTGTCTTGTCATATTGCAATGCCCAGTAACTGTCTAAACAAAACACAACTCTTCAACCACCTTCTGAGTGGACTGCAGAGGTCTGTCATGGCTGAGTCGACTCCACGATTTTCAGGGGGCAGCCTAAGAGAGCACTTTGTAAATAACGTTTTTTTTTAAACTTGTCACAGACATATTCTGTGATTTGACATGACAACTCATCTGTTCCTCAGACCGTCTGCCATTTTCCATTCGTGTGCTGCTGGAGTCTGCTGTCAGGAACTGTGATGAATTTCTGGTGAAGCGTTCAGATGTGGAGAGCATCCTGAACTGGAAGAAGACCCAGACCCAAACTGTGGAAGTGCCCTTCAGACCAGCCCGTGTCATCCTTCAGGACTTCACGTAAGTCAACAGGAATGGTATCTAATGGTTGTAAACAATACATTTTTCATTCATCAAGACTTCAAGCCATATGCTCTGACATCTAAAACATTTTCAGTGTGGCGCCTGGTGGCTGACCTGGTAGAGTACGTAACACATATCAAGGCTAAGTCCTTAATGTGGCAGCCCGGGTCCCCCATCAGTCTTGATAATAATAAAAATCATTTCTAACCCTTTGAATCCCATGAGCTCATGGATTGACCTTTAATTTAAGTGTTTTGTCATTGTTTGTCAGAATACTCTTGAATGAATGAATGTACTTTTGGGGGGTATTCCAGAAAGTGGGTTATGTGAAAACTTAAGTTAACCCTGAGATGAGGGAAACTCTGAGTTATCCGTTCCAGAAACTCTCAGTCAGTCACCATGGTAGCAGACTCTTTGAACATAACCTGCTCGCTGGCAGGTTTACTATAAGAAACCCTGAGTTTCTACCTGTTTCATCCTACATGAAAGCTGTTAGGCATGAATTGCCCATTCATTCCTGATTGATATTGAAGCCAAACTGATTCGAAATGCCTTACGTCGCGAGAGAATCTTCCGACCCAGATTACATGTCCTGTCATTTTCAGAGGAATATCTGTTCGAACGTTACCGCTTTTCATCAAACAGTATAATTTATCTCAATAACATTCTCTGGCCATACATCACCAACTTCACACACTGCGGACGTGCACTCACATCACAGCAAATTTTATGCATAGCGCTACGTGTGTATATATACACACACACACATATTTATATTAGTTTTTTTAAAAAGACACAAGTGTATGCATCTGATGTAGGCACTTGGGTCCTGGGGGGGTGAAAGGCTCAGATGAGCTTCCCCCGGGGGTGCCTTCAGCCACCGGTTGGTCACAGTTTTGGCTCCTCAGCTTCTGTCAGAGGTGGTGGAGGTGGCCCTCCATCCGTTTTTCAGGCCTCTGCCTTCTTTCTGTTGGCTGAGCAGGACTCAAATGTTAATCTTTTTTTTTTTTAATTAGTGTATTGAGTGTTTGTGCACACATCGTCACATTTTAAATGACTTAAATACGTATAAAATAAAAATGTGTAAACATTGTATCAAGTGTTAATCTAAGTTACTCAGTGGGGTATTAAGTGAGAGGACGTGTTAAAACAACATTTTGTTAGGGGTTTAAATTACTACTTGAAGTAGCCACTAAATCTATATTTACTTTGTTTCATAGCCTAAGTCAATTTAAAAAAAAAAAATTTAAAATAAAGCCTAGCAAAATATTCCTTACATTTTTGAATGATGTTTTTATATTTCATTTTTAGCTGCTTCCAAGTCTGTTTTTCCCCTGTTGGATTGCACCTAAATGAAAATCAGATTTGATTCCTGTTTATATTCATAACTGTATGCTACGTTCTTAAGTACGGTTAAATGTTAAGTTAATGGAATACTTCATTCAAACTTGCGTTGACTTGGGTAGCAATTTTCTCCCATGCCGCTTCTCCCTCCTTTGCTGCTGCAGCGGTGTTACATTTACGGCGAAATATGTGGTCATACTCTCCATAGGCCTGCAACAGGACCTCCAACTCCAGCGGAGTAAAATAACTGGATCTTTTTTTTTTTTTGCATTTGCCATGGTGACTCGTGGTATCGGGGCTCCACTGATGATGGCTTTTTATAGTGGTTGTGAACGTGCGTAACTCGAGGTGAACATACTCAGAGTTGATTGAACTAATTCAGATAGGCTGTTCTGGAACCGGATACTCAGAGTTTCCCATCTCAGAGTAAGTCAACTCAGAGTTCAGGGATAGTTTGTTGAACCTCCTTTTTGGAATACCCCTCAGGTTCTTCATCTGTTAGTTATTATGGTCTGTTGCCATACAATGCTGTGTGATGATGGAGCTAGATCTTGTTATGATGCTTAGAAAACATAATCTTCAAACCTAATGACACTCCATTTGGACTGAAACATCTCTCTTTTTTAATGTTGGATAACTAAGAGTTGTTTTTTTAAATGTAATATCAAGCCTTTGATTAGCAAGAAAACATACTCTGTCATTTGATAGTAAATCACAGTGTGTCAGCAGCTCCGCTGCCTGTGTGTGCAATATGCTATAAGTTAAATTTGCTGATGTGATTGGATTCTGTATTTATTTAGTAGATATTAAGGCATCTTATGGAGCAGGGAGCCAGAGCACTGAGATCATATAATAATAGACTGATCATTCATTAATAAATTGATCATTAACTAGGTATTTATGGGAACACTGGAACCAACCTGATTGTTGTTTTTTACTGTTATTTTATAACTCCTAATGCAGTGGTGTACCTGCTGTGGTGGACTTTGCTGCTATGCGGGATGCAGTGATGAAACTAGGCGGTGATCCAGAGAAGATTAATCCTGTTTGTCCCGCCGACCTTGTGATTGATCATTCCATCCAGGTGGATTTTAACAGGAAGTAAGACCAGGCTGAGTCAAATTGTGATGATTAGTTAATCCATTTCCCAAAGAAAAAAATCATTAAAAACATTGTGCAGGAGCCATTGCTTGGAATAATGTGTTACTTTGTAATTACTCCTGTGTACTTTGTAACTTTAACTATACAACCCAACAGTTTACTACATTTTATTTTGCTTCTAATTTTATTTGATGCAGATTACAATTTGATTCTTTTACATTCAGTGTGATCTCTAGGCAAAAGAGAATTAGAAAATGAGTCAAACAAAATGACATGAATTTTGTAGTTTCACTAAATATGTGAGTGGGATCAGCTTTTCAATTATTTACATGAATCAAATCAATTTACATGTTTGGGACATGTAAATTGATTTGATTCATGTAAAGCAATTAGTGGGTGCCTTTGGGTGTTTTTTCTTATCATGCCCACTTATAGTTAATTGAACTTAAGTTTGCAGTGTTCAGTAGTTTTGACAGATTTCTTCATCTGTAAATAAATTGGATCAGTAAATCAAAACAAGCTTAACTTTGGCTTACAGAAATCTGCAGTGCCCTTATAATGCAGTCAGAGTAAAGGCTTATGAAATCCAAAAAATAGCCTACTGTATTGTGCAGGCAGCATTAGCTCATTTGTGATGATTCAAAAAGGTTGTCCAAGCCAGCCTACAGACTCACTGAAATGTGATGGTAGCTTCCACATTTGCTGGCCAATAGCACTTACAGATGCAATGTATTCTGTATTTTTGTCCTGTTACCAGTTTATCTTGCTGACATGTAGTTACAAACTGAAAGAAAGGAAATCATGCAAGAATAACAAATTTGCTCTGAACAAATCAACCAAAGTCAGTACTTTAATGCCACAGCCGAGTGAAAAGTCCTGACATTCTATCAAATTTCATGCGCTATCTGATGAGGCCTTCTTACTCTCACTAACTAAATGTGATCTTCTTCCTAAGGTCCGATAGCCTGCAGAAAAATCAGGACCTGGAATTTGACAGAAACAAAGAGAGATTTCAGTTCTTAAAGGTATCGAAGTGTGAACTATGTCAGTGAACCCATGTAATGTCTTCATGTTGAATAACATTTCGAATGATTGCCTTGCCTTAAAATATATTGCCTCTCTCCTTAGTGGGGCTCTAAAGCCTTCAGGAACATGCGGATCATTCCTCCTGGTTCCGGTATCGTTCACCAGGTGAACCTGGAATATCTGGCCCGTGTGGTATTCAACCAGGATGGGTATTACTACCCAGACAGCCTGGTGGGCACCGACTCCCACACCACTATGATTGATGGCCTGGGTGTCCTGGGCTGGGGTAAGACAACTCCCCTTGTCAGAATCAGAGGGATAATCAGAAATACTTTATTGATCCCGAGGGGAAATTGGGTCCCATAACAGATCAGGTTAGGACGCTGGAGAAGTCTGTTGTACGAGCTGGATGTGATTTGCATTGATAGGATGTAGGCTCACACTAATTACTGTGTAGGTAGATTGATTTTTTTTTTCTTTTAGTTGCATCCCAGACAGTTATAGTACAATTTAAATAGAAGAGAGGCAACTAATACAGTCAACAACAGTGACATCTAGTGGTTAAACTATTAATTTCAACAGAGTAAAAAACATGTCCTTAGGCCTAATGCAATTCTTCATATTACAGAGTTATTTATTGTAAGCTAGGTTAAAGTCAAGTCAGGTCAGTTTATTTATTTAGCACATTTAAATACAGCAAAGTGTTGCCCAATGTGCTGCACAATGTCACAAAGGTAAACCATAAATTAAATTAAGACAAAAATTAAGACAAGCCAAATTAGTACATCAAAATTTAAGCAGGTTGCACAACAATAAATAAGAATGAAGACCTTGGAACAAAATAGAGACAAGCTGAAACAAATTTAGCCATAAAAACAAGTTAAAAACAAAATCACTGATAAAATTGAATTTGATTTAGGCCATTTGGGAAGAATTATTGAGTCATTGATACTGAATACAATTTAAAATAGAAATTGTATCTAAGCAAGAAAAGCCAGTGAGAAAAGGTACATTTTTAGTTGGGTCTTGAAAACTTGACGTGAATTTGCTGACTTTACATCAAGGGGAAAGCTGTTCAAGAGTTTAGGAGCTGCCACTAAGAAAGCTCGGTCGACCATAAGTGCCAGTCTAGTTTTGGGAACAACTGTTGGTCCAGTGACCTAAGTGAACGACATGAGACATAGGAGTGTGCTTATCTGCTGACAGATAAGCAGGGGCAAGTCCATTCAAGCACTTATAAACAAACAGCAATATTTTGAAATCGATTCTGTACTGAACAGGTCGCCAGTGTAAAGATGCCAGGAGAGCAGGTTGTTGTCACTGGTTCAGTGATGTAATTTCCTCATGCAGGTTGTTCTAAAGTTCGCCTGTATCTGTCCATGCAGGGTTCAGTGTTACCTCCTGCTTCCCAGAATGTACCAGGTTGGTTTCTTTCTTTTCACAGTCTAATGTACAACATTTTGTCTTGTTAAACCTTCAGGCGTGGGTGGGATTGAAGCAGAGGCTGTTATGTTAGGCCAGCCAATCAGCATGGTCCTGCCTGAGGTGGTGGGATACAAGCTTCATGGGACTCCAGACAAACTCATCACTTCCACAGATATTGTCCTCACTGTCACTAAGGTAATTTGTTTTTGTGTATAGTTTTAAGACCTCAGTCACTGGTTTACTCTGGGCTTAGAAAAACTGTAAATCAGTTTGTCCATATATTGTGTCAACATTACTTCTTTATTAAATCATACAGTATAGACCGATAACCACTTAGCCTCAGCCATAATAAGCCTTTATTGCACCACTGAGCATGTGACAGCAACAATGACTGGAGAGTGGTAGGTGCTTTCTTAGCTAACTAGCAAGATGATCATATTTAAAAACCAAGAGCAGCTGATGCATTTTTGATGGTATTTTTGTTGTCACATCTTTATATTATCAAAAAATGTCCAAAATTCAATCCAGAAATATTGCTGTCTTTCTTCAAAGATCCATGTGAGTCTTTTCTTTTTTGTTACATGCTGTTACAAATGGAGCTGCTGTTGATGCACAAAAAATTTACTTCCTGGTATAGAAAAATGGTTCACATCATACTTGTAGGATGAGCCTCTCCTGGCCAACTTTTTACGGACATGAGTGTCCTGCTGTCCACTGGCCATTTCTGTGCAACCATGAGGTATTTGTTGTTACACTCTCCTTCCCTCTCTGCCCACAGGACCTTCGCCAGGTGGGTGTGGTGGGGAAGTTTGTGGAGTTTTTTGGTCCAGGTGTGGCTCAGTTGTCCATCGCTGACCGAGCCACCATTGCCAACATGTGTCCAGAGTACGGAGCAACAGCAGCTTTCTTCCCTGTGGACAATGTCAGCATTCAGTATTTGGAGCAGACCGGTGAGCAACTAGCTGTGAATTGTGAAAACATGATGCTCATCCTGCAGGGGGTGTAGCAGAATGTATTTCCCAACTTGTTTCACACAAGCAGTGCATTCAATGGTTTTCAGCTTCTTTTGTCCACAGCAAGCTGCCCAACTATAGTGGAAGCCAGACTATTAGCCAGAACCTGGAAGGAATAATTTTTTTAGGTTATGGAGGCTCACCAAATGGGTTAAGGAATGTCATGGAAAGTTAAGGAATTTTAATCAGTTTATCAGTCCTACATGCATAGATTGAGCACTGTAGTTACAGGGAAGAAAATATATATCTGGAAGTTGAAATAGCATCAGAGGCAGAAACAGTAGGATTTGTCAGTTGCAGTTTGTAAACAACATTCAAAGTTGGCCCCTCCTCCCAGACCAAGCTAACCAGCAGCAATGACTTTTTGCTTCCTAGAATGGTGACAGAATGACACTGTCCCAGGTAAAAAAATATTGGCCCGTCGGCACCTTCCTGTCCAACAGAAAACAAGCCAACTCCACATCGCTCTTCATTCTCATCCTCTCCTTCAATGCTCGCGAGCGGGTGAAAGCCAACCCCAGATTCACTCTGTTTGTGGAATGAAACAATACATTGTTGTTGTTGTTTATTAAGGAAAATCCTACTCATTCTGCCTTTAACTCTAGAGCACATATACGGTTTTCACTGCCTTAGAATAATCAATGTGCACCACACTGTTTTTTTCGTTGTTTTGGGTTTCTTGGGAACTAGTTTACATGAATTTACTAACTAACCAAGAACCAAGAGGCGACCATGTCATTTAAATAATCAATCGGCATGGGTTGCCACAAATACTGAAAATATGAAATTGACACATAATGTAAATGATGCTGTAACATGCATTTACAGTATTGTATAGCTATTTTTTTCACTTATTTCTATTTGGCTCGAAGAGAGACTTCATTGTTAGCAAGGCATTGCATGTTCACTTCTATTCAAGTGTAAATAATTACAAAAAATGTTCTGATAGTGTCATCTCTCCATGTTTGCTAGTCTCAAAGTTTGGGAAGGGCCTTTAGATTATTAAGCATGTGTGTGATTTATTATGATGATAGCTGATCATGAAGTGTCTCTTCAACTTTCCAGTGTAACTCTCTTAATACCTTTTACTCCACTCTGCTCAGGGCGAGAGCCTGAAAAACTGGCCTATATTACAAAGTACCTGAAGGCAGTGGGCATGTACAGAGATTATAATGATGCTTCTCAGGATCCTGATTTCACAAAGGTAAGCCTTGACATGAAATGATAAACAAAGTTTAAGCTATGGTCCATAATGGCTTTTTTAAATGACCATACACATGTTCAGGTTATTGACCATTTTCCATAGAGGACCATAAATTGGTCCTCAATTTCCCCTTCATTTTTCTTTTTTTAATTCCAACATTCAGGTGATAAACTTACTTTAAAATTTCTGTTTTATATCTCTGGATATAAAAAAAAAATAATGTAGTTCGTGGAAAAAAATTGTTGTCACAGCAAAAAAAAAAAAAAAATAGGATACAGTAAAACAAAGAATAAATGAGAAACTGTTTGTGATAAAACATGTAAAGGACCATACCATTGATTCTGAATGTTTTGCCCATTTACTACAATTTACTCATATTTTATATTGCAGCAAACCACCTTGCAAATCATGCAGGGGTACAAAAGATTTCACAACATATAATCAAAACATAAAAGTGTAAAAGGGAGGAAAATGATATCAGAGTTCCAAAAGATGATGCTTTGGGAAAAGATTTTCAGAAACATGAAGTATATACATTTTGTAGATATTACATTTGATAAAAATCAAAAATGAAACCGATGCTTTGTCTGTTGCTCCCCTAACCTCTGCCTCTCTCTCTTTCAGGTTGTAGAGCTTGATCTCAGCACAGTGGTTCCTTGCTGTAGTGGCCCCAAAAGGCCCCAGGACCGAATTCCTGTGTCATACATGAAGAAAGACTTCGAAAATTGTCTTGGAGAAAAGGTAAGTACAATACACTTTTGAAGTTAAGCATAATTCAAAACTTGGGCATTTTCACTAAGTAACAGTATTCTCACAAACGGATCATTTAACATAACATTCCTAAATCATTTGCTTTTACATTTTTGTCATTTTTAGCAAGGTTTCAAGGGCTTCCAAGTGGCCCCTGACCGTCACAACACCATCGTCCCGTTCCAGTACAATGACACAGAGTATTCTCTCTCCCACGGCTCAGTGGTCATTGCAGCCATCACCAGCTGCACCAACACCAGCAACCCTTCGGTCATGCTTGGAGCCGGTGAGTGTATTTGTAATCCCTGCTTTTGTTTTAATATCCAATCCAGGGTTCCCTCTGCCTGTGGAATTTCTGGAGAATCATGGAAGTTAGATAAGTGTATGCCAGATGGAGAAAGTGAAAATGTGAAAATGATCTTGACTATTAGCAATAAGGGTTCAAAAATACCAGTTTCTGAAGGTTGATATTTCTAGAATCTGAATCACCAGTAAGTGATACTGTTTCATGCCGTAAATGACATTTAGCGTTTCCTTAAAATGTTATTCTTGTCAGGTGTGTCTGTCGTGCAACACTTAAATTCTCCCCTGTGAAACCCATACTAGTGAAATTATTTTAGACTTAAGCTTTTTAAAGGATAGGGTAGGTATTTTACAACCTTGTCCATTGCCTTACCCTTTTGAGGCCAGTTAGCTCATAAGTTAATCACATCTTTGCTGGCTATTCCCAACCTTCCCACTAGGTTTTGTACAAATCCATCCAGCATCTTTTGAGTTACCATGCTGATCATATAACATGACCCCTTGCTGGCACTTTCACCTCCTGGGTGGAGAGAATCAGGAGAATGTTTGTTTATTTTTTAAACTCATTAAAAAAAACTTGTTTTTTCATGGAAATTCTCCAGTCTAGTTATTGAAAGTCATGGGAAAGAGTAGAACTTTTAAATCAGGACCACATGGTGTGAGCCTTATACTCTACGTCTTCCTAAGTTATGTTGTCATAGTTACTGAAGATGAACTCTGTTTTTTCCAGGGTTGCTTGCAAAAAAGGCGATAGAGCTTGGCTTAAGCGTGAAGCCATACATAAAGACCAGCTTGTCACCAGGCAGTGGAGTGGTCACCTACTACCTGAAGAAGAGTGGTGTTATGAACTACCTTGCTCAGCTTGGGTAAGCTGCTGAACGTCCCTCTGGACATAGGGTGAAGACTTTTGTATAGGTGAACTCATGCATAGATTCACTTCTAAGCATCCCCTTGCATGTAAACCAATGTCCAACATAAACCACAAATATTTATAATCAGTGTTTTCCACTATTGCATACAATGTCCAGCTGGGTCAAAATAGTAGCTGGGGGGAAACACTTATAATGGCAGGGAAAACCCTGAATGTGTCATAAAATTCTGTGATTCCGTCCGTGTTTTCTGCATCACTAATATCCTATGGCCCTACACTCAGTGTGAGAAGCAGCTCACAATAACAAAAAGCCATGTGTCTGTTTTGTTTGGAGGAAAGAAGTAGAAAACTATTTGGACTTAGAAACTGGCAAACCTTGCACATTTTTGGCTTACCTGTCCTGCTTGCTACTTGTGTGACTTGCAGGCATGTAACCTCATGTAAGTGACAGATTAGCCTCCGCTTTCAAAAAGTTGGCTGTGCTCAATTGGCTGCAAAGCACTTTGTCCAGAGAGTGAGATGCAACTCACTGTAGAAAAAAAGTAAAAAGTAGTTGGGTGGAAATCTTTCAATGTCCAGCCATCTGGCGGCACCTGGCAGTTGTGGAAAAGCCTGTCTAATGCCATCTCTCTCTCTCTGGAGTCAACTCAAGTTAGATTTAAGCTCATTTTAAATAAGTTATGACCATGTAATGACTACATTGCTTGAAAACAATGATTTTTGTCTCTCCTGTTAGCTTTGAAGTCGTTGGCTATGGCTGCATGACCTGTATAGGCAACAGTGGCCCCTTACCAGAGCCAGTGGTGGAGGCCATTACCAAGGTAACAATACTTTATGGTGACAAGGCAGTTACCCACTGAATGATTTCCCTTCTCTACTCTTAACAGCTCACTCTTAAGTATACCCTCAATCTCTCCATTTAGCTCCTTTTCTGTTTCTTTTCCTAGCACTTGGTGTTATATATGTGCTCTTATGGTATTGCTTGTAATATTTGGTGATCTAGGCACTGGTACTTATTGTACTGTTGCATATACAAATCACTCTGCATAAGGACATCTTAATGGACATCTGATTATCCAAAATGTAACAATGCAACCTATATTGTAGATATATGCAACCAATACCGCTCAAAAGATCTTGCTAAACATTACTTCTCAGATTTCAATTAGGTCTAAGTGAAGAATATCATATCACTCACTCTGTATGCCCAGTCTCATCTGTCCAGTTTTTCTTGTAACGTTCTCATTATGTAAGCTAACAGAGTGGTAATACAGGTAAAAATAGAAATGCATAGACATTCTTATTAGTTTATACATAGGTGGTTTAAGGCCCTCATGTTGTTTCAGGGAGACTTGGTCGCTGCAGGTGTCCTGTCTGGGAACAGAAATTTTGAAGGCCGAGTCCACCCCAACACCAGAGCAAACTACCTGGCTTCTCCACCTCTGGTCATTGCTTATGCAATTGCAGGCACTGTGAGAATTGATTTTGAGAGAGAGCCAATCGGTGAGTCTCATTAGGGTATAACTCATATGGGCTTTTGAAGCCTGATGCCAGTATTTTATATTCATATATGTGGTGTTAGTTTCCATGGCTGACCTGTTGTTAGCCTAGTGCCTCAAACACCCTGCCAGGGACAGTGGAAAATGCCATTGACTTAATTCAGACTGTATTTTAGTGACTGGCTTTAATATAAATAAGTTACTCTCTGAAGTAGAGAGTGTTTTTGGAATCATGACAGTTTTTTACCACACTGGCTATGCTCTCCGTTCTCAAAGTTTTGTTTAAAAAGCATGGTTTAACAGGAAAAGTAGCATTAGCATTTCCAGAGTTGACATGACTCATTTGTACATGTGCCAGATCTCTTCTGAATGTCAGAAGCATTTTTTCCTGTTGCAAGAGTGCTCTTTTGCATCATTTTTAAGAAAAAAGTTGCCAAAGTACTGCCCAGTGTTTCCTCCACAAAGACTGCATGTCACCATTGCCATAGCTAGCAGTAGAGACTGAGACTGAAGAAAATTGGCACATATACGAGCGAGCCACTTAACTTATTTAAAGCCACTTAAACATAATTAACTATATGACTTAACTAGTAATAGGACAGTCACTAAAGTACAGACTGATAATTTTGGTTGATGACATTTTACATTGTCCCTGGCAGGGTGTTAATGGGGAACAGGCTAACAACAGGCTAGCCACTGAAAATAACACACTGGATAAGAGCTAATATTGAAGCTGCCAGTAGTAATAATCAGGATCTTTAAATTTGACCATTTCATGCCCAAACATTTCCAAGTATTCAGTGTTTCACCTCAGAATTGAATTCTTGTCACGGAGGCAAAACATCTCAGCCAGTATTTAGATCATCACAGGAGGACACTGAAATCTAGGATGATGATAGCAAGGTTGGCTTTACATTCATATTGGCTTCTTGTTGTGTCCTTTATGTTCTAGCTGTTAACTCTAATGGACAAGAAATTTTCCTGAGGGATATCTGGCCAACACGGAACGAGATCCAGGCTGTAGAGAGAGAGTTTGTCATTCCATCAATGTTCAAAGAAGTCTACGAGAAGATTGAGGTAACATCTTTTTTGTTGGGTTCATGTGTCATTACTTGATTTTTCGCAGGAAGGCTTGTATGATTTTTTTTCTCCTTAGCCAAATAGAAGCATAAATGCAAAGGTTTGCCAAAACCTCCATCATTTCCATGACTTCTCCTGGGCTCTGGCAGGTTTTACAATGGTCTGTCTCACTGTCTTTACATGTAGCATAATACACACATGGATTTAATATTTGTCCAAGCCAATGTAACTTTGATATGGGGCAGAATCCTGAGTAGTCCAGGGCAGTTAAAGGTAGTGGCGCTGCAAAGCTGTAGCTGTAATTGTGATGTGTTTGAGTGAATGACTCAAATTTCTCTCATTCCTACCCCAGTCAGCTAGGTCACTATTCAGTCAAACAAGTTTGATTTTATTGGACCCAATGGTTCCATAATTGCAGAGTGTGTGCACATTAAAAACTGAAATTGCACAGGACAGATTCAACAGCCAATGAAAATTGTGAGTTAGCAGAGGGAGGAGTAGGAAGGGAAACGGTCCATTTGGAAACATCTGCAGTCAGATAACCATAGACTACGAGAGTTGTTTGCTGTAGACAGTTAACATGCTTTGTCATACTGATAGCCAACATTAGCAGGCTATCTAAATTGCATGGACACATTGCCTTGTCTTTGTGATGATTAGCAAAACGTATCTCCAGCTCTCCACAAGGAATACAGCCCATTATGCTGAGCTCCCCTCTCCATTCACGGTTTATGCTGTATTTTTTGTTTTTTCTCTTTTTGTTCTGCGCAAACCTCTGTAGAAACAACATAGCAGCAAACCATAGGCCTAAAAATAAAGTAGTATGATGTAATGTTTGTTTTAGTGTCAACATACTGGGGGAAAATTCATTCTCACTTCTAATGTTGCCCTAGATTTAGTTATTAAATGTGTTCTGCCAGATGTTATTGTTGTTAAATATAATTACATTATAAACATTTTAGCCACTTTCATTTATCCATCTATTTCTATTTATCAAAATGAGTCAGGGTCCTCTGCATCAGATTCAATATTTCAGATGTTTTAAAGCTCACTGCTGAACCTGTTTGTAAGCACGGAAAGTGACCCAACTCATTTTATACTTTTTATAAGAAACTCTAGATTTTTTATATATATATATATACTATTAGCTCGCTGTCTAACCTTTCATAGAATCAGCTAGTTAATAACCAACTATATTTCTACCTAAATCTCACCAAATATATAGTATTACCATCATAATTTCTTACAGTGCTCTTTTGAATGGGAAAGAAATGAATTGTCAAAAAAAAAAAAAACAGCTTTAACTTTCATTAAAGTTTGTCTTAAAAGCATTACATTTAACTCTGTGGTACTTATAGACATCCTGATTTGAGATTTTAGATGCCTGACTGCCTTTAATAGTTTTTGAATATGTTGCCTTCTTGCAGAAAGTAAATGAACGCTGGAACTCCCTCATCGCTCCCTCTGACAAACTGTACACGTGGGACACCAACTCTACTTATATCAAGTCACCGCCATTCTTTGATGGCCTGGTAAATATGCAAATTACTATTCTTCCCAAAGGAAAGTACAGAATTTGTGACAGTTACCACTAGGTAACACTACTAGTGTAAAGATTAACCGATTCATATTGGAAAATCTATACAGTAGTTAAAGATATGGCTACACTGATTCAAAACTACAAATCTGAATCAAATTCATTGAGAACTTCATCAAAACTTGATACAGCTGTGAAAAACCAACACCCATTTTAATTAGATACGGTAGTCTCTGTGTCTTCCGTGTGTAACCTGCCGCTCTCGCCAAATTTCCGAATCATCCACGTTCCTCCCTACCTACTGCAAGCACTGCACCTACTTCTTGTCAACCAGCCTCAAGTCAAAAGTTTGGAAGTACTTTGGATTTTGCAAAAATAATAAAGAAAATTTAGACAAAACATGCAACAGCACCATGAAATATGCTACTCACTTAAGATGAAACAAGCAATATTGCTACTAGCGTAAAGGCAGCCATACAACCCAAGACAAGTTATAATGTTAGCAGTAGGGCTGCCACAAACGATTATTCTGATAATTGACACGACACCGATTATTTTTGCAATTCCTCGATTAATCGGATCATACGTAAATTGCAGATTATTGCGCCAGCATGCAGCTTCTATTGTTTTACCATGATTCGCTTCCTTCCATCTTGAAGTGTTTAAGTTATGTGCTAACTAAAAATAAAGACAATTAAGATGGTAATTCAATTGAACTTTTAATGAACTTTGCAATATTAACATTAAATAAAAAAGATAGCATCAAAAATAAATACTTGTAAACATATTTCACTCACATATTTCCCTACTGCGCATGTGCATCAGGGACAGAAGGCAAACATGACAGCGGAAGGTACAGCGGCTGTTTTGGGCGAAAAACAAAGCTTAAAAAAAAAAACAAATAACGATTACGTTGATTACTAAATTAGTCGCCGAGTATTTTGATTGTTGACGTCGTCGCGATTAATCGATTAATCGTGGCAGCCCTAGTTAGCAGTAACTGCTTCTCTGACAGCGTTATCCTCCCAGTTGAAGGGAATAACTGAGGCAATTAGCTAATTTAGCTGCGAAGACTTGCAGGCATACAGCGTTGTTGAAAATGATTTAAGCGGATGATAAACACTTGCAGTTGAAACCAGAAGTTTACATACACTGTATAAAAAGACACCTAGCCTTTTTTTTCTCACTGTCTGACCTTAAATCAGACTAAACTTTTGCTGTTTTAGGTCAGCTAGGATTACCAAAATTATTTCTCTTTGCTAAATGCCAGAATAATGAGAGAGAGAATTTTCTAGAGAATTTTTTATTACTTTATTCAAAGTCAGAAGTTTACATACAATAAGATTACTATGCCTTTAAAGAATTTGGGAAAGCCCAGGTGATGATGTCATGGCTTTGGAAGCTTTTGATAGGTTAATTGACAACATTTGAGTTAATTGGAGGCACACTTGATGTATTTTAAGGCACACCTCAAACACACTGCTTCCTTTCGTGACATCATGGGAAAATCAAAAGAAATCAGCCAAGATATCAGGAAGAGAATTGTGGACCTCCACAAGTCTGGTTCATCCTTGGGTACAATTTCCAGATGCCTGAAGATGCCACGTTCATCTGTTCTAACAATTATACACAAGTATAAACACCCTGGGAATGTCTAGCCATCATACCGCTTAGGAAGGAGACGGGTTCTGTGTCCCAGCGATGAACGTGTTTTGGTGTGAAATGTGCATATCAACCCCAGAACAAAAGCAAGGGGAGCTTGCAAGCCTGAGAACCCCCATCCCAACTGTACATCTCAAAACATCAGCCAAAGCCTGGGTGAAAATGGGTCTTCCAAATGGACAATAAGTATACCGCCAAATTAGTTACAAAGTGGCTTAAGGACAACAAAGTCAATGTTGTGGAGTGACCATCACAAAGCCCTGATCTCAATCCCATAGAAAATTTGTGGGCAGAGCTGAAAAAGCGTGTGCGAGCAAGGCAGCCTACAAACCTGACTCAGTTACACAAGTTCTGTCAGGAGGAATGGGCCAAAATACCAGCAAACTATTGTGAGAAGCTTGTGGAAGGATGCCCAAAAGGTTTGACCCAAGTCATACAGTTTAAAGGCAGTGCTACCAAATACTAAGGAAATGTAAACTTGTGACTTTGAAGAAAGAAATTTAAGAATCTTTAAAAAATTCTCTCTCATTATTATGACATTTAGCAAAAAGAAATAATTTTGGTAATCCTAACTGACTTAAAACAGGAAAAGTTTAGTCTGATTTAAGGTCAGACAGTGAGGAAAAAAAGGTTATGTGTCTTTTTATACAGTGTATGTAAACCTCTGGTTTCAACTGTATGTCACAGTTACAGTGATTTTTAGTTGTTCCTGACTGGTTTTGTATCAGGTAAAGAGGGGTCAACTCTGCTTTCACACTTGCTGTGAGGTCAAAATCTGTTGAGCCAAAAAGTTTATGTCAAGCCCTGACCATTATTCCTACCACTACCCCAAAAATATTTTACTCCCACAACATTTAGACTCATAATGATCAAATTGTCACAGCGGAATCTCGTCAGGGTGTTTTAATCATATCAGAGATGAATGACTGGACCATATGGACCCATTTTTAATGAAAGGATAGTATCGGTCTACACCAGTCGAACCATGGCTAGCCACGTGGCCATAGCTGTATCTCACATAATTGTGTCTTCATTCAGACCATGAAGCTGCAGCCACCCAGCTCCATAAATGATGCCTATGTGCTGCTGAACTTTGGTGACTCGGTCACCACAGACCACATTTCTCCTGCTGGAAACATCGCCCGGAACAGTCCTGCAGCACGTTACCTGACAAGCAGAGGGTGAGCAGCCGCATGGTTTTCAACTGTAAAGAATGATATATAGACGTGTTCAGTATTGTGTATTATGTATAAGTAAGGTTCCACTTTTCACAAAAATTAAACATTTTATTTTTGCATTTTTTTTTTGCAATTTTGATTTGTCACGTCCTGATTTCCCACCACTGGCCATACTATCATCAGAATGTCATTTGGGCACCTAAAGAAAATCTACAGTGTGTTATTTGTGGAGCTGTTTTGCTATGGAAGTGAATGGAGAGATAGATATTTACAGAATATAGAAAGAGATTTCACCGTCCATATGGACTCTCATGCCCAGGCAGGAAGTCCTTTTTCTGATGCATAATCTAGAGATAACAGTTAGCTGTCTGTGAATGTGAATGTAATTTAGAAAATGTCATAACTGTAAAGCTAATTTTGCCAATTGAATAACTGTAAATCTAGCTGAGTAAAAAAAAAAAAACCAAAACAACCATATTGCGTTATACTGATTGTTGGAATGTAAGGCTTTTCTTGTAGTAATGCTCGTAAAATTATTTGCTAAATGATGCTATATGGTGGTACATTGCAAGTGCCTTGATGGTGAGAACTAACAGTATGAATTTGAGGTTTAGGTGAAGTGCTTTATCAGCTTGAGGTTGTGGTGGAGCTATGACAAACCTGCTTTATGTTTCATGCCATTTGTGTTTGGACAGTCTGACCCCTCGGGACTTCAACTCCTATGGCTCTCGTAGAGGGAACGATGCTGTAATGGCCAGAGGGACCTTTGCCAACATCCGCCTCTTTAATAAATTCCTCAACAAGCAAGCACCACAAACAATCTACCTGCCCACTGGTGAAACAGTGAGTTCAAAACACCATTCTACCATTTTATAACAAAGCATTTCAAAAATTATATGCAGTTTGACAAAATGCACTTTGTCATCTCTATGAAATGCTTTTTCAGAAACTGTTTCTGCCTTATTTTCACAGTAAGATGTAACGAGTCCAACTTGAAGATTTATTTTCTTTATTTCTGTTATTACGCTGCTGGGCATAATTGGGTATGATAAGGTGTGACACTCACTGTAGCGTAGCCTAAGTGAATCCAAATTTGCGTTTTGAATTGCAACCTTTGTTTAAGATTCAAAAGTAACACTTTGGTGTTACTCCACATC
This sequence comes from Myripristis murdjan, assembly GCF_902150065.1. Lineage (NCBI taxonomy): Eukaryota > Metazoa > Chordata > Actinopteri > Holocentriformes > Holocentridae > Myripristis > Myripristis murdjan. Next base: position 27,100,465 of record NC_043997.1, read on the forward strand.
ATGCAGCATGTAACCAGTGGTATATGTTTATATATAATTATGTTTAAACCCTGTTTTCTCCTCATTGAACAGCTGGATGTGTTTGATGCTGCTGAGAGGTACCAGCAGGCTGGTATCCCTCTACTGATTTTGGCTGGGAAGGAGTACGGCTCCGGCAGCTCCAGAGATTGGGCGGCAAAAGGCCCATTTCTACTGGTGAGGTCTCTATAGTTACCACCCTCATGGAGAATAATGCATCACTTCATATTCTCTGGTCTTCTGTTGCCATGTTTCCAGAAAATGTCATTTTTAGTGGGCATTTTAAACTGTGGCCAGCTGGAGGTTGTAGGGTAAAGCAATGGATAGGATGAGAAGTTGTCTCGATTGATTGATAGTTAAAGGTGTCACATGTATTATTTTTTATATTTATATATGTCATTGTTAAATTAATTGAGGCACCTTGGTCTAATTACTAATGACAAATAAGACTGTGTTGGAGATGATTTGGGTCTCTGTCTCATTGTAGTGGTATTACATTAGTGTTTATCCAAATTAAGACATTTCCCATAAATCTCATTGCGTCCTTCCTCCCCTCCACTCCCACTCCCCTGGCAGCTGTCTCTCTACTGAAGAGGACAAACATGTTCGAAATAGGGCTTAACAGTTAATCAAAATATTATTGAAATTAGAGTTAAGAAAACATGTTTGTTTGATACAGACCCCAGAAAAATCACATCATTATCATTGTAACGGCTTTTTAAGTGAAAATGAAAATTATAATGCAAAAATACTAGTTACTAATGAAATCATATCGCAATTGCATCCATCCATGCATCCATCTATGAATATGCAAATAGTTCCTGTCCACCCCCCTGCCTGCTGGAACATTGGCTAGTAACTAGGGCTGTTCACAGAATGAGAAGTCCCGCCTCACAACACTCATGAAAAATGTATTTGATAATCTTACCATGAAAAAAAAAAAAAAAAATTCAGCAAATCTTTTAGTTTATATTGTTCCTGTGAAGCAGCCATTTCGAGTTGGTGTTGATTATCTTTTTTAAAATAAAACACTCGTGTTGGACAGCTGTGAACCAGGAACTCCTATCCCGTGACACTCTTAAGCTGTGCCGTAGTTCATAATCTAACCATGTAAAAAAAAAAAAAAAAATCAGCGAATCTCTTACATACACTCATATTGTTCTTTTTTTTTTTTTTTTTTTTTTTAAATAAAACACTCAAGTGACCAGCAGAGCTGGTGCTAATGATATGCAAAGCAGCACCCGTCAGTTTATGGGATTGGCTGTTGGATTTATAACTTGCCAAACCTAGGTGGCCTGGGGTACATTTGAATGTCAGATTTCAGGGGTACCTCCACCTTAAGTAGAGGATTGTGAACTTTGCATGAATACATTAAGTATAGTCAAGGTCAGAAATTTTAACTGAATGAGCTTAACCAAACAATCTTTAGTTCTACTCCCTTCTTCCCAGAGCTCATCATTTAATTGAGAACCAGTTCCCTTGCTCCAAGCCTTAATATCATTAGAGGAGATGGCTTGCTTAAAGAGGTTAACTTACTGTGGGAATAAGTGTTTGGAGGTCAGGGATTTAGACATGCAGTTGTAGAGTTCATGTTGCACAGGCAAGGTGTCAGACTGAGCCAGAGACTGCCTTACAAAGTTTCTGACCTACAGATATTGGAAAGAGAGATTTTTTGGGAGACTAAATTTAGCTTGTACATGACTAAAAGCAGCAAGATGTTTTTTTTTGTTTGTTTTTTAAAAAAGGTGTCAATTGTTGAAAAGCGTTTTTCTGCCCAAATGGTGAAATCGGTTTGATCCGGTTAAAAATCATGGTTATTGCAGAATGGGTTAGGGTTGTCAGTCTTTCTAGCAATGGTCTTTTTTTGATGGCCACTGTACTAATGTCTCAGAATGAGTCTGGTAATCATTTATTGATGTTGAAGTGCTGCACAAGACACCTTTAAGTAATGACCCACAAGAAAGTAATTCACAACTGCTGTTAATGTCCTTGTAGAGATTATGCTCCATCTTATTTTCTCTTAAGTCTCCTGTGTTTCATTATTTTTTCACTTACCTATTGTCCAGGGTATTAAGGCTGTCCTAGCAGAGAGCTATGAGCGAATCCACCGTAGTAACCTGGTTGGGATGGGGGTGATCCCTCTGGAGTATCTACCAGGGCAAACTGCAGACAGCCTGGGGCTGACTGGTAGAGAGCGATACACCATCATCATCCCAGGGCAGCTAACACCCAGGATGAAAGTCGACGTTAAGGTACAGGCCACTTTATCACTACTGGGACATCATATTCACAGCATTTGCATGTCTGTATTATCCAGAGCAACTTAAATGCTACACTACAATTAGCTTCAGCTCCAAGTTGATAAAAACAAACACACATAAACAAAAAATGGAGTGCACAGGTCAGGGACTTGATGCCCTTACAGTAAGGCCTGCACAAGGTGTTTGCTTTCATAGAACACATACATAGATCAGCCTCTGTAGACCCAGTCTGAGGTTATACATAGTTCAGCATCTTCTTTATTGATAACTGCTCTTTACCTGCAGGTGTCATTTAGTGCCCCTACCTGAAAAGTGTGACATTGCAGCAGATGTTACCGTTGTGTTACAAATTTTCAACGGCACATTTTTTTAATGCAAGAAACACTACTTGTGTTGCCCTCTACTTTTGCGTCCTGGCAGTCTCAGTAACAAAAATATCGCTATCGGTATTGCCCTTCAAAAATCTATATTGATTGAATCCTATTAGACATATCGACAACTAACATAGTATTACAATACATACTGGCAAGTTCAAAAGCTTCTGCTTTAATGCCAGCCATAGAGTAAGCAGTAGACAGTATAGACACTGACTCTACAGACATTTCTGTCACTGCAGATTGATTATGGAATACTCAAAACAGAATGATACTGACTCCACATTTTGATGTTGTATTTTCTTTTTTTTTTGGAATAGTTCTGCTCATGAGACTCACGGCAATCTATTTCTGTCTTCTCAGCTTGACACAGGGAAAACGTTCCAAGTGCAAATGAGATTTGACACAGACGTGGAACTGGCATATTTCCACCATGGCGGCATCCTCAACTACATGATCCGCAAGATGTCTGGAAAGTAAAAAAAAAAAAAAAAAAAAAAAGCAAGTACAGCACTGCTAATCACGCACATCTTCTGTCCACAGAGAGAGAGAGAGAGAGAGAGAGAGAGAGAGAGAGAGAGAGAGAGAGAGAGAGAGAGAGCAAAATCTGTTTTTTAGTCTCTCAGTTTTCCACCTCCCATCCTCCATAGGATATCAACCATAGTTATGGCAAATCTAGCAATACCGTCCAACAGTAATTCAGTCATTTTCCAGTTTTGGTGTTTGGAATTTCTGCCTTGAAGCTGCCCTCTTGAACTGACAGGAATATCATCACATTTTTCTCATGTTTGAGAATGCTGCTGTTTGTTTGAAAATGCAGAGCATACTTGAGTGAAATGTATGAGATGGAAATATTTAGTCAGATAAAGATACTAGGTGAAGTAATATGATTTTCAATTTATAGGTGCCACAGTTAAAACTGTTCACATTGTGTTCCACCTCAGCAACTTTTCAGTCCTTCAGTCATGTCTAGACACTCTCTGTTGGAGAAGGGGTATCAACTGAAGAAAGAGTTAAAGGAGAGAGCTGTGGCACCAGTTGTGTGTTTTGAAACTGTTATCAGTTGTGCTAAGGTTCGAGTTTTAGAGATAATACTACATGTAGACAATGTAACCTAATTAAGGAAATAACATTTAAGAAGTCAGGGTCCTAGTGAGGGATTAATGGGAGATGATGATGATAATTGGTGGTTATGGTTGCCAACTACTGGTCACAATCCCCCACAGACCATAGAGAATGGAAGTTTATCCAGGAATAAATGGCATTAGATTGTTAGAACAGCATATTGCATAAAAAAGTAGAATGGAAATATGTGACAGTACTGTAGAAACACATACTGTATTACACAGACAGTTGTTACCTTAACACATTGGTATTACTGTGTGCAGTTATTGCACATCATTTGAATCACACTAGGTGGCAGCATTGAGCCCATTTGTGTTGTTTTTTGTTGAGCTCTGCCCCTGTGGTGGACTCTGTGGTTTGTCACCACTGTTTTATTCATGACCAAAATTTGTCTGGTTGCTGTCACTGTCTGACTGTACTCTAAAAGGAGCCTGTTTTGTTTTTGTTTTTCTTCTAAACTTAAGTGTGAACCCATTTTGCCAATGCATCCAAGTTCAGATTAATGACTGCCTTAACAAGTTGATGTAGGATTTCTGGTTATGTTGATTCAAAGATATTTATGTGTCCTTGCTGTGTTATGCTAACAATGTTGATCATCTTGGTTATGAAGACCATGTTTCTGTTCTTTAACAGTTGCCTGTTCATAAAAAATGTCTTTGAATGCACTAAGCCATAGAACACTGATACATATAATAAACTGTGATTTTCAAAATAGTGTTCCTGTCATTCGTAGTGCATCCTTGGCTTCACCATTATTTTACTCAGAATTCTCCTCAGTGGCTTGGCGATTATCAGAATAACCCAGGAAGAATGCACATCCATTGTATGAATGTTTGCCTTATATGCAGCAAACCTCAGATGCTTTAACTGAGAGATTGTATTGGAATGCTTTTCTTTCTTTTTTTGGCTTCTTGTTAATACACAGGGGAAAATGTGTCTTGAAATAGTCTCCAGACACTGTATTCCATAACTAGGGTGTAGGGAATTTGATGATGTCAGAGTATATCAAGGCAGTTTTTTTTCACTTCTTTGCATTAGATGGTTTTCATCATCTGATGAGGAAACCAGACTAAAAATGAACCCTAACAAACTAGGAAGGTAAACCATGTTGAAGTCATGGAGGTGCTCCAACTCACTTATGGAAAGTCATAGACAAGGTCAATGGTGGGACCCTGATTTTAATTCCCAGTTTTGACTATATATCCATCTCTCTGTTTGCATACTTTGTAATGGATTCAGTTATTGTGCAAAGAGGTATTTCACCTTTAAAGTGTACTATGAGTAACATCACAAACAGAACGTGACAGGCCTGTTGCAGGTGGGGGTGATGAGGCAGCACCTGGCCGGGTGTCCCAGTGGAAACAGAGCTGGCCTGTCTGACACCTGACCCCAGACCTCCCTGCGTCCTGCTCATCCATTCTTTATCACTCCCTCCTCTCAATTTTACTTTATCCTCACAAAGGTGGAGAGAAAATGAGACACTTCTGCTGTTCTTCTAGAACTAACTAGGTTCATCTGTAAGGCACTTTCAAACTCTGGGCAATTTTAATTGCTTTACGTAACACAATCAATCTCTATTGATATTTGTTTTGCTTTTAGTCCTCCAGCTAGCTAGGCTAGCAAACCAGCAAGTCAACAACCAAGCTAATGTAAACCCTAACATTATAATGGTTCACGTTTGCCTGGTTGTTGGCTGTGTAACTAACTAGTTAGCCAAGTGCAGTGATGTTTGTCCTTCTGGAGCTTTGTCCCATCTCCACACAGGATCTCTGGAGCTCAGTCACAGTGACCATTGGGTTCTTGGTAACCTTTTTAACTAAGGCCTTTCTCCCACGATTGCTCAGTTTGGCCGGGTGACCAGCTCTTGGAAGAGTCCTGGTTGTGCCAAACTTCTTCCATTTGAGAATTGTGGTTCCTTTGACCTCATGGTTTTTGCTCTGATATGCATTGTCAGCTGTGAGGCCTTCTATAGAGAGGTGTGTGCCTTTCCAAATCATGTCCAGTCAATTTAATTTACCACAGGTGGACTCTAATCAAGGTGTAGAAACATCTCAGCAATGATCAAGAGAAATGGCGGGCACCTGAGCTAAATTTCAAGTGTTGTTGCAAAGGGTCTGTATACTTAATTATATACTGAATACTGAATTCTGTTTTCACTTTGTCATTATAGGGCACTGGGTGTAGATTAATGAGAGAAAAAAATGAATTTAAAGGATTGTAGCATCAGTCTGCAACATAACAAAAATGAAAAAGAATAATACTTTCTGAATGCACTGTCCCAATACCTTCAGCCTCTCTCTGTCAACATGCATCGTCCCTGAATGCTTCAAATCTGCTACCATTGTGCCAGTCCCTAAGAAAGCATGTATCAGCAGCCTTACTGACCAAAGACCTGAAGTGCTTTGAGAGGCTGGCCCTGAAACACATCAAATCCACACTTCCACCCTCCCTGAACCAACAAAAATTTGCATGTAGAGCCATGTGGGGCCTTGTCACTCCTCAATCCTGACTCTCAGCTCTGGAGTCCCACAGGGCCGTGTGCACAGTCCTATTCTCTACACGAGGGGGAGAGCCACTGACTTTATATTCCTGGGCACTTCCATCTCCCAGGACCTCACATGGACTGTCCACACCAGCTCTGTGGGGAAGAAGGCCCAGCAGCGCCTCTATTTTCTACGGACTCTGTGGAGAGCGAACCTCTCCCAGCAGCTGCTGCTGTCATTTTACAGATGTTCTGTCGAAAACAGCCCCTCTCATGGCATCCTAGTGTGGTTTGTGAGCTGCACTGTGGCTGGCAGCAAAGCATTACAGAGAGCCATTAAATCAGCACAACTCACACATAAGCACAAGCACACAAGACGCTACATGCACAGAGCAGCAGGCACATTCAAACTTTCTTCTGAAAATTTTTAGCCTCTTTTACCCTGAACCTTTATTCTACACACCACTGAAGGAGCTGCACTGAATTTCATTGTAACAGTTGCTGTTGAATAACAATAAAGGTATTCTATTAATCAGTGCTAAAAAAAAACAAAAACAAAAAAAAAACTTTTTTTTCAGTTTCAAGAAGCTAGTTTGACTTCTATCCTCTTGTACCACACACTTGTTCAAATTCAATTTCCTTCACCTAAGCTGCATTTCAACCAAGAGATTATCTTTAAATAAAAAATGCCTTTTGGTCTTTTTGATTATATGGTGAAATTTGAACAAATATGCAGCTGTTTTCACAACATCTGCTTTTTGTACTCCAGAAAGTGACTCCTTCACTTTTAGTCCATTTGAAATACTTTTTACTTTTATGCTACTTCAGTTGTACACCACTGGTTTTACTTATGCTTGAGTAAGCTTTCTGTTACGTGACAGTGCTTCTGCTTCTACTTCAGCGGAATATTTCTGGTGCTTTGTGGTTCAGATTTTACTGGTTGGTTGTTAACTCAGCAGAGGAGATCTGATAAGAGTCCATTGCTTAATTAAAAGAAAACAGGAGGAAGGAAAGGAACAAAAGCTGCTGTGCTGTAGGGTGTGCGTGTGTGTGTGTGTGGCAGAGAGAGAGAGACATAACCGCATGTAAAGTCCAGCTGCTCCTGTGTTCTCACACACTCCTGACGCTGCAGAAGTAAAGCACATACAGGCGTGCCTCACACAGCAGCCTGAGGAAGTGCTGTATGTGCAAATCAGGACCTGGGCAGAGCACATTTGAAAACATTTGAATTATTCAAACACTTGTCTGAGTGTGTCTGACTGGAATGGCATGGGAACATGTTCATTTCAAGGAAAAACACTCAGTACTGTTCAATACTGAATTCACTGAGTCCTCCTCACTCCTTGCTGTAAAAGTAATGCATTCATGTGAGAAATAAAAATTATGCCCAAGTTTTCTGAGATAATGTTTTTTGTTTGTTTGTTTGTTTTTGTTTTTTGAGGGGTGGGGGGGTTCTCAGAATTCTGAGGTTACTGTTTCATTAATTCATAAAAACAGATTTTTTTCAATGCAATTCTTTGCTCATGAAAGCTTTTCTCAGAATTCTGAGAAAATGATCTCATTAATTCAGAAAAAAAGGCAAGAAATAAGTGTGCAGTTTTTTCAGAGTTCTGAGGTAACTGCCTCATTAATTCAGTAAAACAACAGAATTTTTTCCAATGAAAACTTTTCTCAGAATTCTGAGAAAATGATCTCATTAATTCAGACAAAAACAAATGATCTGTCTTAAGTGAATGCATGACATTTCCATAGAGTTCAGGTGATTCTTCTTTGAATGATCCAAGTTGACACTCATGTTGAACTCATGCAAAGTGAAGAAAGACATCAAACCCCATGCTGATGATCATTCTCTATATGTCATTTATTCAAATTAAAATGAAGTCATCTATATTTGTGCTATTTTATACAGCAATGAAAATAGTGGCAGGACATCAGTTTTTCAACATCAGCACAGATTAGGATGGACTAACATGATTATCTTTTAGTAATTGATCATTTCATTATACATGTAAATTATATATTAATGTCGTTCTTCAATCACCCCTGAGTACATTACTAGGTAAGGTACAGTAGTCTGTAAGTCTAACATTCACATACTGAACACTGTTTTAAAAAATGCTAGATTCAAGTGTGGTGTCCACAGTCTAGGCATGGTCAGAGGGCGAGGAGACACAAACTGTTCTGCACTGAGGTGGAAACACTGGCTCGCTGTCGCACGGCCCATCAGCTGACTGAGGCGGGCGTTCCGACGCTCGACCTCAACCTGAAATGTGCTGAAATAATACAGTACTGCAGAATTTACCCTAAAGGAACATTTCAAGGAGTTCTGTAATAGCTTTAAAGTGCATCATAACAGCATGATTATTAAAAACCCAGTTCACGTGGTCCTTAAAAAACTCAACCCGGCGTCGTCCGTAAAGAACAACTTGGTCTCCTCCTCCCAAAAAAATTCAACAATTCACCATTTTTGCTTGTGCAATTCAGTGCGATGAAACACACACATGAGTGGTACTGACCGGGGTTCCCGCCAGTCCAACACACCAACCAAATCAAAAAAAAAAGTTACTGACTTAGACCCAGAGTAAGAGCTCACTCCTTTAGATTATAATAAACTCACTTGAACAAAGAATATATGGAAAAAAATACATTAACGATGACATGACATTCAATCACTACACACTGGTACACAAATTGTTTTTTACATGATCCCAACCTCAACACTGACAGTCCTGGTCCATATTCTCTCTGCTCATAAACTTTGATCAAACTCATTATTTTGTAATACTGCTGTAGTTCCACAGGGAGGTCAGAGTCTGGATCTGGTCTCAGGTTTGACCCCGGCTCCTCTGAGTGAAGGCTGATCCCCCTGCTCACTACACCACCCGACTTTCATTCAGGGCAAAAGAAAGTTTGGCAAACATGGAATTTAAAGGGACAGTTCACCCATTTAAAAACAACTGCTCATTTTAACAATACATAAAGCACCTGTTGGCAGAGTTACCAGATCTTTCTAGACAGCACAGTATTGAAGCAAAGTGTGTAACAGACCCACGTGTCAGTGTTACGTTTTGCATTGCTTACATGAAAACTACATGGCTTTGTGAAAGAGCGTAACGTGCTGCCGAAACGACATAACGGTCGTCAGTTTGAGGTGACTGGGAGAAAACCAGTGGTGAACTGAGGTAAAAGCTTGGTCACATTTAAAAACACAAATTTAGCTCAGCAAAACTATGACAACTATGAGTAACAACAGCAGCAGATCAGATGAATAACACAAAACGCTCAGACAGCACCACGTTGAGGCTAAACGTGACACTGGAACAGTTTCCTTTGGTGGACCGGCGGGTCTGTCACACACTTTGGCATACAATACAGTTATAAACTGTTATTTCAGCAAAAAAAAAAAAAAAAAAAGTTTCCATGTGCATTCATTGTATGTGTATTTCAGTTTCAAACACTAATAAAGTGTGTTAACTCTTCTTTGAGTGGATTAACGTGGTTATTTTTCAGAATATTAGCTGGGGGGAAGCAGGGCCGGGTCTACGCAGGGGCAAGAGGGGGCCTGGCCCCCTCAAATAAATGTTGTGCCCCCTCAAACTAAATCCCCCAAAATATATTAAGTTAGACATGGTAAAAGGTGCTGGAGCACAATGCCCCCTCAACATTTGTGGCTGCCCCCTCATACATGCCTGGCTAGACCCGGCCCTGGGGGGAAGTCCACCTCAATGGCAGGAGACTAACAGTTAGCATTATCCAGTATCCAGCACTCAGTAACAATGAGAGCAAGATAGCACTACTACTGTCCTACACAACAGCTAGTGAAATAATAATTTTTCAAAATGGGTGAACTATCCCTTTAACGTGCAGGGCTCACGGCTGCATACACAAAAACTCCAGACAGGCAAATTCAATGCTGCAGCAGAGGTTAACATAATAAGTGGGTAATAACATAAGTGGTTTGCCAAATTCATCTCTTGTTATGAAATGTGTGGACCAGAACGAAGCACGAGACGAAGACAAAGACAAAGACGACCAAACGCAGGACGGCAGAGGTCTAGTCAAGTATTTCAACAATGAAACAAATGACAGGAGAAATCCTGGATTCATCTGTGCAGGCAGGATATGATCTGCCGTAGACTAACCCTACTTCACTAACTAACTGTAAGGCTAAACTTTGCTTCATGCAGTTAAAAGGTTGAATAAATAGACATTTGTTTCTCAAGTAAATTAGCATCTCATCTACACGGTGAATTTACTCCCCTGCCTTAGTTAAGTGCAAATCTATCCAGAATGTTCCTGATCATGTCTTTTATACAGAGCACAGTATTGCCATGCATTCAACTGCCCCCCTCACATGTCAACTAGTGTTGTAAAATAATAATGCACAAAACATGAGAAGACAAGTTTCTGACCCTTGTTTCATCTGAGGCCACACTCACCCTCACACTGTGGCTGGGCTGCAACCGGGACTCACTTCAACTAAGATTTGTTCTAGTAATGAAATAACAATAATAGCCTAATAATGATCATTTTCAAAGATGGTTTTATGATGAGTAAATCCAGATTTCAAATGAAGCAGAGCTCCGTTGCACAATGAAAAACTAGTCCTGGTTTAAAATCCAAGTTCACTGGTTTACAGCTAAATTAAATAATCAAATTAAAAATGCACAAACATTTCAGCACAGGAAACCACATGTTGATCCAATATCACTGATTTGGTCTTAAAATATTTCAATAATTATATATATAAATATTGTTTTGTAAGTTTGTGAATTTTGTGGTACTGGTAAAATCAGTGATAGTTATGTGTTGTTTTTGTGTAAACTTTCTTATTATCTTTTTTTTTTTTTTTGCTAAGTTTCTTCTTTTCTTTTCTTTTTCTTTCTTCTTTTTAATAATTTCTTGCAAATTTTATTTTCTTTTTTATTTCTCTACACCTCTTAAACTTTAAGTTTAAAGTTTAAAAAGAGAAAAAGGGATGTTAAAAAGACAGTTTTAAATTTGGTGCAACAGAACTGAATGGTAAACTGTTATTTAACCTGGTTTAAAAATGAGTCCTTAGTAGTGCAACCCAGCCTTTCATATCTATTCAGGTATGTGAACTCTACCTGCAGCTTGTTGCTGTTCATGCTGACTAGAAAACATGAGATCTGTAAAAAACAGAAGTGGAACCTCCTGAACGCGCTCCCGTGGGAACGCAGCAGGCCGGGCGACAGTCATCAGTGTCCTCAACAGCACACAACACCATGAGGACTTTTCACATAGACACTACAGCAGCTGCCCAACAAAACATGTCACATCTGCAGGCTAACCATATACACTGTAGAAATGTTAGCACGGTTAAAGGTTCGAGAAACAAGCTTTGCTTTTTCACACATAATTACAGGGCCGGTGGAGGCAGCCCTCTGAAAAAGCTTCACTGCAAGACTGATAGCAGCACACAGCTATTTCTGTTCTGTCGACAAGGCCACCCCACTTCCTGCTGCAAGGCCTGCTAAGACACAGAGAGGAAATGAGGCTCTCTCTGTGTGTGTGTGTGTGTGTGTGTGTGTGTGTGTGTGTGTGATATGTGCATTTGTGTGGTCTATCTAAGTCAGAGGACGAGACTATGTGATGGACACGAGGTCAGAAGTGACGGAATTTGACTGAATATGAAAGAAAGGTGCTGAATTCAGTGCATAGGGGCTCGACTTCAGCCTGTCTTCCAGCGAGACAGAAGTGTGTAAAGATCCACGCCTGGCTTTAAAGGGATGGTAAACCCAGCTCAAAATGGGAATTTGGCTATTTTGTATTATTCTTGTCTACTGTCCCCATCATCCACCAAGACATGAGAGGTCCAGAAAGTCAATAACAGTAATAAAATGGAGTACAGCCGTAATTTTGTCTAAAGAATGTCATTTGCTGGTTTAAGAGGAATAATTATTTATCTGAGACTGTTTTATTACTTGTTTTTGTTCACAGTTCATTCTATGTTGTTTTACGTTTTTCTATCACAAAAATAGCATTGAAGCTAAAGTGTGCTAGTGCAGGATATCAGGCACGGCTGAAGAGTCAGCCAACCGGAGCAGGAGGAATACAAACTGAGGTCGTGCTCTGACTGGATCGCTCCACTCTTTGACATGAAAGTAGCTTTTTAATCCCCAGCAAAAGTGCTTGTTCGACACAGGAGAAATCAGCTGACATATTTTAGTTTACCATCCCTGTAAGGTCAGATAAATTGAGGGAGGGGGGGGTCAAGAGGAGGTCGGGCTTGTAGCTCGACAGCAGACTACACAATGGCAGGTTTTCTCAAGGGTCATACTGACATTTAAGCCACATTATTCCAATGTTGTTACATGGAACATGTATCTTCCTGCATATCCTACTACCGGCGCCTTCCGCTGCTTGGCCTCAACCATACGACCCCTTGAGACGTTATTATCCCCCTTTGCTCGTACAGCCTGTTAGAACTTGCTGGAGTGACTCATGGGACCAAATTGGCAAGGTCTTCTGTAACCACTCAACCGGACAGCCACCCTGTGGCAAGCTCAAAACATAATCCCTCTCATCTCCCGTTGTCCCCAATTTCCCCTCATGAGCGTTTGGAAAGCCCTCACATAGGGGTCAGAACATATGGTATTCTATAAGAGACTTCAAACTGGTAGAGAAATAAAACATAATGTCTATTTTTTCCTTGCGTGCACTGGCCTCTCTGTCTGACATAGCTGCATTAGCATGTGCAAATCTTCATCTAAAGGACCATACCAGTGAGTTTGGCCTGTTTACCACAATTTACCCACATGTTACATTGCAACACACAATTCTGGCAGTCATGTGGGGGAGCTAAAGATTTCACAAAATATAATTGAAATCCTTGGATTTTATAATTGAAATCCTTCAAACAGCCACCTCTTATTGTTCTGCTTCTGTGGCTAACAAAGTTGTCACCATTCATGAACCACAGAACTAATAACTGGCTGTGTAAAACAAGCATTTCCTTGGACTGTTTTCAGACAGAGAGACCGTTTCACTCAATTTCAAGTCAAAACACAACAGACTTTTCAGATGAATGACTGGATAAGTGGTAGATAAAATGATATTGGAGTTCTAAAGTACACCTGCTTGCTTTGGATAAAGACTAGCAGAAATATGATACATTTTGATGATATTACACTAAACATGCAAACTGGTATGGTCCTTTAACCTAGTGATACTAGCTTTGTTAAAAAAAAAAAAAAAAAAAAAAAAAACTCTGTACGATTAATGACACTTGAGATGTTTCTTGAGATGTTCCTTTGCTAGCTGGTCTCTCTGGGGTCCATAGATGCTGTTGGCGCACCAGGAGAACCACACGATGATAGAGGCGATGGTGGTCTGGAGGAGGAGCATCACCCCATAGGTGGATGCTATGGTGGGTCCTGGGAGGCGTGGCAGCGTCTCAGCAGGGAGCAGGAGGCTCGGCTGGAGCAGGATGGCCTTCAGCTCGGCCTTGATCATATGAAGCTCATCCAGGATGGACAGAAACGTACAGCAGTGGAACCACTGGTGGCTGTGCCCCCAGATGTCAAACCGACCCGGGGCCAGCCGCTCAGGAAACTTGCTTATGTTGAAGACGGCTGACACCACTAGCCAGAAGCAGTGGCGGTAGAAGAAGCTGGGCATGGAGGTCGAGGCGACAAAGGAGGAGGAGGCTGCCGGGTAAGGGGATCTGGTCAGGAGCCGGTAGAACACCGGCGTGGAGGAGATGAGGAAGGGCAGGAGAAAAACAAGGGTCCGGATGACGTATCGATATTGCCTCCACCGCTGGCGGGTGTTACAGCACGACAAGACGCAAATGATTGCAACAACACATGAGCTGGGGATGTAGAAGGTCTCAAAGAACGTACTGAATTCTGGGACTGCATAGGACAATGGGCGTGGCCCTGTGTCTGCACCAACCTGGGAGCCATTGAACCCTCCTGTACCCGCCTCCCTGATCCCTGCCTGAGGGTGGATGTAGTAGAAGTATGCCAGGGACGAGCCAACAGTGTAGGCACTGATAGTGCCATAATCCACGAAGAAACACACTTCCCTGACCACAAGGGACATGGAGTTCAACAGATGAGCCATGCTGCTCGCCATGAGCAGACAGAACACCCCGATGAAATAATTCCACAGCGGATAAAAGAAAGGGTCATCGCCGTGCGGCGCACCTTCCCAACCAAACACCTCCACAAAATAATATGCAAAGATAAACACAGGGAGGAAGTGCGTCCAGAAGTTGCCGGTCTCATTGGTGGGCCTGAACGCTGACAGCAGGCAGTCCTGAAGGCTGTAGTTTGGGAAGCGGTAGCCGCTCAGGATGAAGTTCTCTGTGACCCGAGGCGGGACGTCCGTATGCCTCAAAAGGGGCAAAGATCGACCACAATTCAGAAACATGATGGGACGATAATGAGGACAATCTGTGTTACTGACGGCCAAATATTCTATTTGGATGTCATTTTTCTTGCTGTGCGCTTCAGTTTTTATTGCTTTGTTGAGGGCTTGGTTGTTGATCACAGTACCATCTTTACTCATTACTGACAATCAATCACTCGATTATAGGTAGATAAGGCATCTAGACTGTTCTGACGTTAAAAGACCTTTCAGCTCTGTTAATAATTTCAATAAGTCCCTCATCTGAACCTTTGATCCCAGCCTTCAGCTTTCTCCTGCTGTTTTCCAGGCCACAGAGCGCCTACAGGCTATAGCGTAGCATTTACGACCATGTCAGTCTAGTCAGCTGCAGTCCCCACAGTGCTGGGAGAAAATGGCAGGCAAGTGGAATACACAACATAAAATGAAAGTGGGGCCTCAGGTTTGATTATTTCCCACCCTCTGTTACCTCTTGACCTCCGGATCGTTCCAAAAGGTCAGCAAAACATCCAACACGCAGGTTAATCTCCAGCACCTTTCATGCTGTTGGGCCTCCCTCTTTTATTTTTTTGCATAGGACAGTCTGTATGGAGGATTCTTTGTTATCTTGAAACAGTCATTGAACTGCAATGTACATTCAAATGGCTTGTGTGCATAGCTGGCTTGGTGCAGCACCAGAAAAAAAACAGGGACAGAAATCAGAAATCAATCAAGGCCACTTCTTACTGTGTTACAAGCTTCAACACATCCCAGTTGCTATCTCCTAAGTCTAATTTCCATACAACTTGGAGGTCCTGGACATGGCATCCGATCTGCTCTGGAAGTAGGTCGAGTGGGCCATGCGGGCTGGAGCGGGCCAATGCAGAGGACGGTGCCTTCTATTCCTTCTCCTCTTCCCACTCTTTCATCCTCAATCCACGTCCCACTTTCATTAATCCAACTCCCATTCAGTTGCAATGCAGTTCGCTGCAGGACGGCATAGCCCCCCGGGACTGAAGAGAAAACCGGTCTGCCGGTGTACATCAGGCTCCACCATTCCCGGAACGCAAGGTCACGTTCAGAATCCCCGTTTCAGAGCGATGGATCTATAAGAAACAGATCCTGCGGAGGGACAGATCGACTCTCCGGCGGCTGGTCAGTCCTCCGGGGCTGGAGCCAGCCGGCATTTCGGTCAAACAGTGCCGTGAATGAGAGCGTAAGGGGTACCAGGGTCAAGCTACACAGAATAATGTATCAGCTGTTTCCGGTTATTCTTTTCAAAATAAAGCAGCGCTTTAGACAGAAGGTGAGCTGAGACCAGGGCTAAAGCAACCTGAGCTGGAGACAAACCTACCTTGATGAAATGAATACTGTGTGGTGCCTTTGGAGGGTGACACACGATATGTAATATACATTAAGGCACAACTGAATTTTGGTGAAGGGTTAGGTTTTAGAGTTACTGGAAGGGGATTTGAGTCCACATGGTGGTGAAATAATCTCTTTAGTTGGGCCCCTGGGCTGACGTCTGAACACAGTCTGAACGGAAACAAATATTAAGAAAAAAGATATATTATTAAGAAAACTGTGATAATTAAGGTAACTACACTGTAATGATACAATGATCCAGAGCATGCTATGTTATCTGATAGCAAATATATCACTTATTTTATAAATATATCACTTATATAAATATATCACTTTATTTTATTTTACTTATATGTATCTATATCTATATCTATGTGTGTGTGTGCGTGTGTGTGTGTGTGTGTGTGTGTGTGTGTATTGCAAATTTTCATTTTCTTTCCTTTCTTAAAATTCTGTCATTTTCGTTGGCAGGTGGAGTGGTGGGTAATTTTTGACTAATCTGTAATATTTTTCCGTTAATATGATAATCACTTTTTTCCTTCACGTTTTTTTTCAAACAAATCAAATGAATTTGCTCACATCTTTGAGAGTTAACCCTTTAGAGTCTCAGCAAATTCACCTAATTTCTTTCAAAAACATGTGTAGAATGGTGCAAATTAGCAAGAAAGTACCTGAAATTCCTTGATTATCAAGAATTGAAATGCTATCTCACAAGAACTTGCAAGACAATGGATTTGAGTTTTTGGTTAATTCCTTTTTTATTGTTAATTATAAAAACACATAGTTGAAACTATGGTGAAATTAAACTATTCCTCATTTTGCTGAGAACCCGCTGGAGGCCCCTCAAGGACCACTGGCGGTCCCCAGGCTCCACTTTGAAAACCACTCGTACATCTACCATTCTAAAAAAAAAAAAAAAAAAAAAAAAGGGGGGGGGGGGGGGGGGGGGGGGGGGGGGGGGGGGGGGGGGGGGGGGCTTTAATTTTGAAGGTAAAATGTGACGTGTTCCGGCGTCGCCCTGGCTCAGTGCGTGCAGCTTGATGCGCCTTTGACAGGTCACCTCACTAATGCGGCGCTTTAATCAGCCTACGCTTTTCCTCCTTCTGTTCGGTTCCGCGACGCTCCTGTTTGGCCTCGGCTGCCGGGGGGACCGGGGGCAGAGGTGGTGCCGGCGGGACGCTGCCAGCCGGCCCGAGGCTACCGTGTTCCCGTTATCTCGTTAAAATGCACCGGACGTCCCTGTTGAATAATCCTGCCGCTGCACCTCTCTCTCTCTCTCTCTCTCTCTCTCTCTCTCTCTCTCTCTCTCTCTCTCACTCTCTCTCTCTCTCTCTCTCGTCCTTGTTGAGTAATCCTGCTCTTGCCCCCCTCCCTCCACCACCACAGCTTTTCTCCAACATATTTGTATGCTCACTTGTCCAAACATGCGCTCACGCAATTTGCATAATCTCTCTTGTCATTTGAAAACCTTTTAACTACTTCTGAATATATCACCATATTGATTATTTCATATTCCAGCTTCAAGTGAGAACCGACTCTGTCCTTTCAGACGACATGAACTGAAAAAGGCCCCTGTGGTCAGGCTAGACGCCAAGCTGCTGTCCTCAGCTCCTGGAGAAACCTTTAGGACATAGGAGGTTTTGGGACAGGAGAGCGGGGACACTTTGTCCTGTTTGGTTCAGACATCAAACTCTGCAGCACAACTTCAGTGAATGAAGGAATGAAAGAATGGATGAATAAGTCAATGTCTTCTTTGTTTTTGTTTTTTTTTTTATCTAATATTACTGATATCACTTAAATCAAATCAAATTAATACATTGTGTTCATTGTATAGCAGACACAGGGAGTGATGCAGCTTTGTTTATGCTTTGTATGGAATAAACAGAATTATAAATTGGCACAAACTATAAAATTATTTAGACATCTCTTCTCCAGCTGATTATTTATTTATTTAGTTAGTTAGTTTTTCTCTTTCATTATTTCCCCTCTTTTAAATTTTTTTTGGTATTGTTTATTTTATTTTTCATATTTTATTTTATATTTTCATGTTCATTTTCAGTAGTTGTGGAACATGTATTTGCACGTATAATAGGTTTTTAAAAAAAAAAAAGAAAAAAGAAAGAAGAAGAAGAAGAAGAAGAAGAAGAAGAAGAAGAAGAAGAAGAAGAAGAAGTGAGTAGTTAGCATGAGCTGTGATAGCCTTTAGGACTGAGCAGACAAAGAGAAGAGCGCCACCTACAAAAGCTCAAACTCCATCAGATAGATAGATAGATAGATAGATAGATTTGTTTTTTTTTTTTTTTACAAAATTATTATAACAATAAAATAAAAGCTTCAAGTGAAGGTCCAGCCACAAGTTCCTGGCTTTAAAATGTGAACGTACAACACATTAACAATCCACAACACCAGCAGAGTGAGCCTTAGCAGAATGACACAGCTGCTGCGTCCCACAGGCACATAGCAGCATTTCATGCATTTATTTACACAAAATGTTTAACTCTCAATATGCATTTAAATCAAATACAGATATGCAAATGCTTAATTTCTTCCATATGCAAAGGATTAGAAAGTGGAGACAATCCTCTGTGCTACACGCCTGTTGTGCTGCTCTGGGCCTGCATACCACGCACACTGCTGTAACCTCGAGGCCTAAAGGCAAGTAACCCCACCCATCCACCCTCCCTCCCCTCTGCATGCACAAACACACGCTCGCTCTTCTGCCTCCCAGCAATGGTTGTTGTGGCCATATGTCCGGAAGTCTTTGAACCAGTAATTGTGCATTTGTGTGTGTGTGTGTGTTTGGGAGGGGGTGCAGATGAGTGGGGGTTGGACCTCCTCCCTGCTTTTAGAGGCACACTGAGCCTCTGGAGTGCTTTGTTAATTACTGAGTGACAGATGTGGATCTGGAAGCACGTCTCAGTTATGATGCTACACATGTAGAGGGCGAGGCAGTGGGTCACCGGCTCATCAGATTCAGGTTCAGCGAGTCATGTGGGAGGCTTTTAATCGTTACTTAGGATTGAACAGTTGATACTAAACATGAGGAGACAAATGGTGGGTGTGAAAGGTAGGGTTGGCAATCTGTGAAGATCAACC
Source organism: Myripristis murdjan (assembly GCF_902150065.1). Lineage (NCBI taxonomy): Eukaryota > Metazoa > Chordata > Actinopteri > Holocentriformes > Holocentridae > Myripristis > Myripristis murdjan. The sequence continues at coordinate 27,119,538 of NC_043997.1, forward strand.
AAAATATCTGTAGCTGGCTAGTTTCAGCATGTCTACGAACTGTCTGGCAGCCGGTGTCAGCCACTGGAGCAGAGGAGGTGTGTAGAAAGCTCAATATTGTGGCAGTCTGTTTAAATTCCACTATTTCTTTTCTATATTCTCCAACCGATTCCACTTTTTGCAATTTTCTCCTTGTACCTCCTTTGCGAATGTTTGGCTGCGAAGTGACTTTGTCTGTTGACCTGGTGTCACTGATCTGACTTCTAATTTGTCTGCAAACTGAGGATCTGTCTTCCACTTTTGTGGTGGCCAGACACAAACAAAAAGGGGAACTTTACACTGCCTGTAACACAAGCTCTTAAAGCGATACACCCTCATTAACAAACAGGACAGAATTCTTGTGTTTAGATTAAATTGTTCACACCACTAATCTGGAAGCCCCACATGGACCCCATGAACCTCCTCTGACATCTCCTTGAGAACCTCTGGAGCCCCTCATGGGCCCTTGGAACCCTCTCACAGATCCCTGGACCCACCCGAAGGACCCCTGGGTGTCCCTGGACCTCACTTTGACACCCAGTCGTCTGTGGCCGTTCCAGTCTTTTCAGTGTTTGCTCTCTCTGAGGGGCTCTTCATGTACAGATATGGCATTTGGCTGTGAAAAGCCTGGCCTTTCTTTTTGAAGTGCAGGGGGTCAGAAGTTAACCCTCGACAGTTAGCACCTACACAAGATGAACACTACAAAATCATGTGTCATGTGGACCTTGACAGGGAAAGACTGAGCTGAAAAGTTGACGTCCCCTTGCCACGAAGACAAGAAGTAATTCCAGGGGTATCTGAATTCTACGGAGTTTTTAATCAAAAAAAGACAAGTGGTTTATAGCATCATCTGCGTCTGCGGGGCAGATTGCGGGCAGCTGCCTTCCTCTCTTTGCGGGTCAGTTTGGGCAGCTCTGGAGAGGGAACGCCTTGATTCTTGAGCAAGGTGTCAGGGTTGGTGGCTGCAGCCGGACGCTGGAGATGTACCGCAGGCTTGTACACGAGGTGGAAGATGAAGCCATTGGAATACCTGGGAGAGACAAAGAAAAATGAAAGCGACAGAAGGACAAAGTCAGATTGTGAAAATGTGCCAGAGAGAAATCTAATGAGAAGGTAGCCATCAATAAAAACACTTCCTGTGAAAGGTATTTCAGGACAGGAGACCGCGACCTGCAGCAGCACGCACCACAGATCGTCTCCTGGCAGCGCTGCCAAAACATGTCATCCCAGGCAAATACAGGGAGTGCAGGATTTTTTTAATGTGGTGAATCTCCTCATATCTTATAACACGTGGGAGGAGCAGCATGCTTGTGCTGTGTCCATGACAAGGCAGGGCTCACTTTCTGTCTACAAGCAGCTGAATAACCAGCTGATACCCACCAAAACCCTTCAGTGGATTTCAGCTATTCAGATGCTTAGATGATTTTAACAGAAAATTGCACATGTATTTCTTGACTTGGATGACATGTATTTCTTAAGTAACATTCATGATCAAGGATAAAATCCCCCTCAGATACCCCTTCGCTCTTATAAATCATCAGTTTGTGCTGATCAGTGCATTTTGGGAGGTATTTTCTGATTAAGTGTCATAATTAACCTTTTTGGTGTATCCACTTTCCCTCACCCTGTCTCATCTACTACTTTAACTCCACAATCCCTTTTGACAACCACTAGAAAAGAACATTAACTTGTTAAATAGATCCAGTTCACTGGATCTAGTGTCTAGGTCTTCCTAGATAGATCACCACATCTATTTTCTCATTCAAACGGTTATATTTCAAAAATTCAGCAGTAAGCATTCAAAAAAACAATAGACCACCAGGCAAATGTTTTTCTGAATTCCAGATCACTTTAAGGCATTTTTCGGGACATTTCGGGCAATGTCCCGAAAAATGCAGTTTCGTTGTGACTCTTACGCTCAGATCAGACTGCAGGAGTTTTAAATATTTTTAAATTGGGTTCCATCATGTGCATGAGGAGAATCTTCACGGATGCTCTTGTCTCTAATCTCAATCAAGACTTCAAAATAACAGCACATCACACGCTGCAGGATCTTACTGAGATTACTGCGACAAGCCTTTCCTCCATCTCAGCTGTCTAAGACACCCGTACAGCAGCTTGTTGTTGCCTGGTCTGCTCGGGAAGTAATGATGCAATTATCTTGATTTTAAATCCTAAACATCAAACATATTTGAAAATGATCAGGGCGGCCCCAATGAATCGGGAGGTGTAAGATTGGATCTTTAAACCCCTCGTGTTACCAGATCAGATAATCTGGGCTGAATATTGGTACCGGCCGAGGTCCCACACCAGATCTCTCCTGTGATGGTCCTGAGGGGTGAATCGAGTTAAATCAGCCCAAAACTCTCGTGGTCTGAACGTGGCCTTAATGTTTTTCAGTGGATTTTTTTCCCTTACACTAGTTTATTTCTTTGGCACATTCAGCCCGTCTACACGATTAAGAGGAGCATTGGTGATGTCTCAGGAATTAATTTGCATAAAATGAACAGTGACCTCATTCACATGGTGGCCATTTTGAACACTCCAGTTGTGAAACTGGACGTGGAAGATGACATATAGTTGATAAAACCTGTGCGGCTTAGCCAATCAGAGGCAGGGCAGGGCCAGGTCTTCCTGTGCCATGCACATCCAATATGTCTATTTAGTCTCTCCTGTGGTGAGTGGTGTCTTGTTTTGCTCTTCAGTTATACATGCAATCTGACTAAGGAAACTATGCAAATGAAGTGATGGCACAGATAGGCCTAATTATCCCTGATAGCAGAGAGCTGGCAAACAAAGCTGTGGCCATCATGTGTGTTCCCACGGTTCAACTTGTAGTCAAAGCTCCTCACCATGGCAGCCGGTTGTCTCCTCCGGTGATCCGCAGAGGGCAGTGGAAGGGGTTGATGAGCGGGGGTGAGACAGCACCCCCAGTGGCCTGATTCATCACCTGCTGGCTGCACTCACAGCTCAGCTCACTGAGCTCGCAGAAGTAGGCTGGCACCTTCAGAGACTGGCAGACACAGAGGACACAGCATCATACTGACTGGCCCAAGAAGGAAGCAGTGAATACTGTAGAAATGACAGGACAAACCATGAAACTACACTGGAGGTGGAAATGGAGCCAGTGCTCATTCTGATTCAAAATGAATCTGGCACACAGAAAACCTGCCATTTATAATAGGCTGTGAAATACTAACACCACATCAACTATTTATTTATTTATTTATTAATGCCTTTTTAATGCCTGTATAGGAAACCATACCCAAGCCAATGTGCAATAAGCAATAAAAAAGTGCAACAAGCATGTCATTTATGTGTGAGTCAGGCCAACACTGACTCTATCACATTTCCAGCTTATTCCACCTTTTTTGTTAGGTGTTATGTTAGGGTGTTAGGGTCCTCACTGCTCGGCAATTTTACACAGTGTGCCTTTAAAGGCCCTATTCACCCAAAAATGTAACACTGGTCACTGACTGCGTTTACATGGAGTTGAGTATCCTGGTTATGAGGCTTATGCCAGTTTTGATCATATTCGTGATGGGATGGGATCATGATGTGATGATGAGGAATTTACATAGAACATTATATAGTATAACCACACAATGTGGTTATACTCATATGTATGGTAAATACTAGTATCCTGGTTACTGATTGCACAGGCATCCGTGACGTTTACAGCACAAACACTGAATCTCCTATTCCTCTGTAACCCTTCAATTAATTTGACTATGGCAGTTGAAAATGAGACTATTTGGCTTACAGTGGGCTTAGCACTGTTAAATGTCAACATCGCGTTGTGGATTTGGCTCATCCACCTCATTACCAGCAACGGGAGAAGAGAGCGCAGGTAGAAACTGGGGTAAGATGTATATATGCAGCAGTATCCCAGTTTCTTTGGGAGTGCTTATCCGGGTTTCTGAAACGAGGATGTGATGTTTACATGCGCAAACACAAAAACAGGATTTTTCAAAAATCTGATCATAACCAGGATACTCAAATCCATGTAAACAGTCACTGTCTCCTTCCCATCATGTCAGCCTGCTGACATACTATTATTATTTTATCTTTACATTGATTTTCTGTGTACTCTGCATGCACTGAGGTTTAACACATCTACCTCTTCATTTTCATTTTCGAGGGAATTGCTCCTTTAAGGTCGGTGGCAAAAGTGAGTGTGTTCACGGAAAAGTAAGTGTGTGTGTGCTGGCAAGTGTTTATCACCTGGAGTCTGGGAAGAGTGCTGAGCCAAGTTTCACGAAGTGGAATAGCAGGCTTGAAACCTGTGAATGAACACACACACACACACACACACACACACACACACACACTGTCAGTGCTAAAGTTCATGAAGTGAAAGGCTGTCTGTTGAAGGGAGGGGAACTTCCTTCCTACCATTCAGCAACACACAATACACTCCAGGCACGCTCCCACAGACTCACCGATCACCAGGTCGGGCTTGGGCCCTTGCAGCATGTGGTAGGCTCTGCGGTGACCTTTGACCCGGATGCTTCTTTTGGCAACCATCTCTTCAGGTGTCATGTGTAGGTCAACCAAGGTCACGCTGCCGTTCTGATACAGGAGAGGAGAGTCAGAGTGCTGGAAAATGGACACTGCTGGCTGTTTCTGACATCCCAGAAAAGGCATGAAGAGAGTCAGCTTTGTATGGTGGATTCTACAGCTGCTGACAGGCCAACTGACGGCCAACACTGGAGGACCGACTGACAAACTTCAATGACCGTTGCACTGCAACAAAACAAGCATCTTCAGCATGCACAGCCCTGCAAGGTGGGTGAAGACACAATCTTCAAAAAAATTGAAATAATCACTGAGTCGGTCCAGTGATCAGAACCATGTGTTGTCAGCTCATTCCACATTTTTTGTCACTTCAGTCTAAAGGGTATGATGGCATATTAGGGCCATTATAGGGAGAAAAACAATTTACAGAGCCAGGGGAGGGGGTAATATTCCAAGAATTTAATTAAAATTAATTAATTAAAATTTTGTGAGAAAAAAAACTCAGAAAACTATTTTTTCTTCTCCTGTGGGATTCAGTCAGAAGGAAATCCTGGTGATTTGAGACCAGAGGCACAATATTATCATCAGCATCTGGACTTTGATGAGACATTGCTGTGACTTGGGCTGATTCAGAAGAAAACAATCTTGTGATTCTGGGCTAAAACCACCAGGATTTCCTTCTTACTAAAACCCATTACAAAGTAGAATCTGATGAGGCCATCAGCTGCAGGCCTGAGCAGCAGCGTCTGCAGACTGAGGCTGATCCAACCTTTTGTTTTTTCTTGCAAGTTTGCGAATTTAATCTTGGAAATTTGAAATCCGGAGTCTGGAGTTTTTTTCTTGGAATATTAGTAGGCCCGGTGTGGGCGCGTTGTTCCCAGCAAATCTTAGTAGCTGAACAAATCAGAGTTTGTTCACGTTGACTAAGCTAATGACGATCTGATGCACGGTTTATCAAAACAATGAATTTCAAAAATTCTAAAAAATAACAATATAGTGAGCTGCTTGATTTTGCTTCAAATAATAATGTAAAAAAAAGAAAGAAAAAGCAGTTTTCAAAGTAGTTGAATCTCACCTGACAGATTATTTGAGGCTTTGTTAACCAATAAATCAGCCGATTAGGATTCACTTAGCTGACAACTTCTAATTAGCTATTATTAACATTAGCAACATTAGATAGAAAGATAGATAGATAGATAGATAGATAGATACAGTTGTGTTCAAAATAATAGCAGTTCAACATCACTAACCACATCAATCACTGTTTTTGGTAGAAATTATATTCCTACATGGCAAATAATTTACTAGTAGGTGCAGTAGAGTAATAGAAAACCAACAGATCCAACAGTCATGACTTGCATGCTGCTGATTCTGTGTAATTGAATCATTAACTGAAAGGGGCGTGTTCAAAATAATAGCAGTGTGGCGTTCAATTAGTGAGGTCATTCATTCTGTGAAAAAACAGGTGTCAAACAGGTGGCCCTTATTCAAGGACGAAGGCAGCAAATGTTGTACATGCTGGTTATGGTGCATTTCTCTGAAAATCTGAGTAGAATGGGTCGTTCCAGATATTGTTCAGATGAACAGCGTACTTTGATTAAAAAGTTGATTGGAGAGGGGAAAACATATAAAGAAGTGCAGAAAATGATAGGCTGCTCAGCTAAAATGATCTCAGATGCTTTAAAATGGCAACCAAAACCAGAAAGACGTGGAAGAAAATGGAAAACTACCATTCAAATAGATCGAAGAATAGCCCAAATGGCAAAGACCCGGCCAATGATCAGCTCCAGGGAGAACAAACAAGGTCTAAAGTTACCTGTGAGTACTCTAACAATTAGAAGAGGCCTATGTGAAGCCAAGCTATGGACAAGAAGCCCCCGCAAAGTCTCATTGTTGCAAAAACGAGGTTACAATTTGCCAAAGAACACATTGACTGGCCTCAAGGGAAATGGCGTAACATTTTGGGGACTGATGAAAGCAAGATTGTTCTTTTTGGGGCTAGGGGCTGCAGACAGTTTGTCAGACGACCCCCAGACACTGAATTCAAGCCACAGTACACAGTGAAGACAGTGAAGCATGGTGGCACCAGCATCATGATACGGGGATGTTTCTCATACTATGGTGTCGGACCTATTTATTGCATACCAGGGATCATGGATCAGTTTGAATACATCAAAATACTTGAAGAGGTCATGTTGCCTTAAGCTGAAGAGGAAATGCCCTTGAAATGGGTGTTTCAACAAGACAACGACCCCAAACACACCAATAAGCAAGCAGGATCTTGGTTCCAGACCAACAAGATTAACATTATGGAGTGACCAGCCCAATTCCTGGACCTTAATCCAATAGAAAACTTGTGCGGTGACATCAAAAATGCTGTTTCTGAGGCAAAACCAAGAAATGCAGAGGAATTGTTGAATGTAGTGCAATCGTCCTGGGCTGGAATACCTGTTCACAGGTGCCAGAAGCTGGTCAACTCCATGCAACACAGATGTGAAGCATTTCCCAGAAACCATGGTTATACGACTAAATATTAGTTCAGTGATTCACAGGAAAGCTAAATCTTCAAGCATTTTTCAGTTTATACAGTAAATGTTTGAGTTTGTAAAGAAAAATGCAGACACTGCTATTTTTTTGAACAGCCTAATATTCCTTTTTCTTCACTTTCTGTAGAGTAATAACATATTTGATAAATTTTTCTTCATGTTTTGATGTGGAATAGAATGTGCAGTGTTCCCAATGCATTTGTGTGTATGGAAATAAAAGCTATTATAAGGATTATGGACTTTACTTACTTTTTTAAACACACTGCTATTATTTTGAACACAACTGTAGATACTTTATTCATCCCGAAGGAAATTCACAGTTTTCAACAGTATCCACAGATTACAAGATTAAATAAATAAAAAATAAACAATAAAAGATGACACCAGAGATCTCAGTACCCAATGTGCAAAAAAACGTGTGCATAGATGTATACAAAAGCAAAAGAACTTTACTATTCACCGGATTTGGTTTGGAACTGGTCAGTGGAGCCCAACATTCCACCAGTGGCGGTTCTGCCTCTGCCACCCTCCCTCCCAACAGCGACAATTTCTCAGACGATAACGGTAACAGCAGCTACCGGCGCCCCTCCGCCCACCTTTTCAGCAAGCTGGAGCGCCTGATAATAGATAATAGAAAACCACTTTGTGCTCGTGTTGCCCCCCACGTGCCCGCTTGGCCCATGTCAAAAACCGCTACTGACTTAGTGCTCACAGCCTCTGCAGTCGCAAGTTGACCCCCCGCCTTTTCTTATGACACACACGACCTGTAGGCTTTACGTGACTCTCCACAGCAAGTTGACGTGATAGTAGGGGCGCCTCAGCACCCACTGCACTAACTTGACTAACTTGACGTCCTTCTGCATTTATGCTTTATGTCATCCCAGCTTTCCTGTGATGCGCCCTGGGCGGTTGCCCACATTGCCCATAGCAAAAACCGTCCCTGCATTCCACATTCAACTTTTAGCGCCAAACACTGCAGTTTAGTGCCAGAGGACAACAACTCAGAGACGACAGGCTGAGTGGTTTGGAGCTAGCATATTCCACAGGTGTGTATGATCCAAACTCACTGTGCTCTGAATGAGGAGCTGCTCCTCATCACTCCAGGAGGGAAGACCCTCGCCGATGAACACCAGCTCAAAGGTCACATGTGGCAGGAGCACTGATAGTTCCTGTTGGAGTGGAGAGGCAGCAGATTTAGATGAACAGCCAGAGCAACAGGACCGTTTCAAGACTTATTTCACTGTGCTGGGAAAATCTGGGTGTCATTCATTCTTTTGATATTCGATTGAGAATCCAAAATCGGAAAATGGAAAAATTATTTGTTATTTTGTTATTTGAAATATAGTTTGTTTTTCATGCTTAAGTTTTTATGCTCAAACGGAGCCTGAATACACCAAAAATGTAGGTTTCATGGCAAACTAAGTGCTGTAATGCAATCAGCATCACATATTGATGACATCTGACAGGGTCAGAGTTGGGTGGAATGTTCCTTTAGTGTCTCATATCATACACTTTACCCAGAATGTCAGCAGAGTGTGGAACTCCCTGTACGACTCGATGATGTGGATCCTCAATGACTTTTTCTTCAGGATGTTCACCTCTGGAACTGCACAAGGACACACACACACACACACACACATTGATGTAAGTTATACCAGGATAGGATCTTTTGCAGAAAACAAACATGTAATTATGTTTTTCTAAAACTGATATTTGCTCATAATGACGGCTGTCTGCCTTATGCTGGACGCCTCAGGTTTCCCTCTGTTTTATTTCTCACTGGATCAGTGCACCATTTCTTTAGTGAAAGTTTGAATAATGCTAAGACAGACATGTGTTTTATAAAACTTCCATAGACCTTAATTATTTACATTCTTTCCCCAAATCTAATCTAAGCAGTTCTAGAAAGGAGGACCAGCAAAATGTCGTGCCTCTAGAGGGTTTCTCACATGTTGCCCTCCTTAGTGAGTGTAGACTCAGCAGAGCAGAGCAGCACTCACAGTGGGTGGGCACCAGCGACGTGACGATGTAGTAGATGGACAGAGCCGAGCTGAGGACAGGAGCCACTGGACAAGACAGACTGAGGCCTCGCCACTCATAGTACTGACGCCAGGACACTGAGGAGGAGACAACAGACACACAAAGACACCTTCCTCCATCACCAGCCAATCAGATTCAACCCTCTGCAACCCTGCAGCCCAAGGCCAGGCTCTACCAGAAACCGAAAATCACAGAGACGCAAACACTCTTCATTATAAACTGAAATCAAGTATTCCAGTTTAGTGTGAAAATTCTTATGAAAATGTAACTCCAATTTTTTTTAATTATATTATTAGCATTGTTGTTGTTGTTGTTATTTCACATAACTAACTAACTAACTAACTAAATAAATAAATAAATAAATAAATAAAAAGACAAATTACCTTAAAATTAGGCAGATTTTTTTCAAATAAAAAAAATAGTTAAAAAAAATAGTAAAGAAATCAGAAAACCGGACAAAATTTTAGTAAGAAATTACTAGAAAATTACCAAAAAATTATCAAAACTATTAAAACAAAAATTGCCATTAAAACAAATTTATGATTGTTTTTAATTATATATTTAAAATTATATTACCAGAAAAAAATACCATACAATTACCCAGTAATGTGTCTTACACTAACAGTATTAACAATTCCACTACTACAACTACTACTACTGCTAATAATAATAATAATAATAATAATGATGATGATGATAATGAATACATCATATTTAAAAAGCAGTAAGGTGTTGTGCTTTGCTTACCCAGTGGTTTGCTGGAGCTGGGGGGCTGCAGGGGGTCCGGTCCACACAGCAACATGGCCGCCTCCTCCCTCAGAGGCCCGTAAACGTCACTGTGACCTGGACAGGCACACACACACACACACACACAGAGACTGTCCTGTCACATGGCAGCTGACACACCACTGATCAGTCACAGAGCTGCGGTCGCTCCTCTTGGAAACCCGCAGCCGCTCACTGCTGCACATCCATATGCTGGGAGTACACTGCATGCATCTGCAGCCACCTCATAACCTCATAACATAACCACAAGCCACCTCATAACACACAGTTTTCACCTCTTGGGCCCATCTGATAGTTGTACATGTTTTCCATTTATCATTTTGTGAGTGTGTTACTGTTGTTGCTGTTGCTTTCCATTTACACCAATTATTTTCCTCTATTCTCAGTTTACATATATTAGATATAATGACCCTATTTCTCCCACTTGGCAAATATGCAAATATAGTTTCCAAGTGAATAATAAGTGAATACAATGAATGATAAGTTTGATATCTTTACTTGTTTTGTTTTTTTTCTTTTGGAGTCATATGGGTTTTGCATGTAATGCCATGAACAGCCAAATAAAGGGCTCCTACTAATCATGCAGAAGTGCCCAGCAGTGCTCACTGGGCTTTACACAGAGCGTGCACCAACCTGCCAGCCACAGGGAGCAGGGCTCTGTGGGCTGCTCCCCTGGGGGGGGCAGCTGGCAGCGGGGCGAGCGCACCAGCAGACTCCAGTGGAGCCAGTAGCCGCCCAGCAGCCTGTTCCTGAACAGGAAGTCTTCCACGTTAAAGTCCTCTGATGTCACCTCTGGAAAAAAAGAGGGCAAAACAAAGGGAATATGAAGGCATACTTTTGTTGTGACTGTAGCAATTAACCCTTCAAATCCAAATTATTTTTTAATGACTTGTTTTCTTTGTTTTTCTTTTTAATTTTTTTTTTTTACTTTTTCATAGTGATTTATGGTGATGTTATGGTACTTTAAATTTAAATAGATAAATATAGCTCAGCTGTGATGGCTTTATGAAGTTTTTTGCTAATTTGACATTTTTTTCCAGTACTATTTCTTTCTTTCTTTCTTTCTTTCTTTCTTTCTTTATTTAGTAGTTTTTGCTATTATCCTGGTCATTTTTAAGCAACTGTATAATAATTTGCTTTTCTTAATTTAAAGTATTTTTTTCTGATATTTTTTGACTAATATTTTGCTGTTTTCTGGTCATTTGTTTGGATTTTTTTCCTCAGATTTTCAGGTCTTTTTTTTTGTAATTTTTACAATTTTTGGCAATTATACGGTAGGGTTCTTGTTACTTTTCTTTTCTTTTTTCTGACACATACGGTATTTCAGTCATTTGATGAGGATTTTCTTTCATTTTAAATATGTAATGTGTTGTAAGTTTTCAAAGGGTTGGAAATTGAGTAACAAACTGGCCTTTGTTCTAAACTGTGGATCGGGTGGCATTTTTCAGCAAAAAAGTTTCACGAAAATAACACTGATGTGACCAAACCTGAATATGATTTCTAAATTTTTGTCCGAACCTGATGCACCAGGCTCGGAACACACTCTACTCTGTTCATCAGTGCGCCCCCTACCTGCAGCATAGCTGAATGGCAGCTTTGCCAGCTGGGCCGTGTGATCCAGGTAAGTGGCCAGTTTGGCACACCAAGGCTCATGGTTGGCATCTGCTTGGAAACACTGGTCTGAACAGTACAGGACCGCCTCGCACTGGGAGCTGTGGGGAGACGCAGGGGAGAGAGATGCAGACAGGCAGGGAGAAAGAGCGAGCGAGAGAGGGTGCAGCATGCGGCGGAGTCGAGCACGAGCAGAGCAAGGGGTTGAGATGAGATTGCAACGGACACACACAGCACAGTTGATATGATTTGTCCGCAGAGAGACCATGACAGCAGAGAGCACAGAAAGTAAGAAGCGGGTTAGTGACACAAAGCATGCATTGAAAAAGAGAAGTGAGTGGAAAATATTGACATTTCACAAGAGCAAGAGACCCTCAGTAGATAGTGGCTCAATTGTTCTTAACGGCTGAAATTGCTGTAGTTCCTCAAACCTTTTACCCTAAAGCTCAGTTTCTACAGCTCTGCTTCCTGAAACCGATCAGCATGTAAAAACCAAGCTCCCACTCACATCGCTGTTCAGCCAAAACACACATCTACAGCAGTCTTCTGAGCTAAATTAGAGCATCCTACACACACACCAAAAAAATGCTGGGTTATTTTAATAACCCAAATGCTGGGTTGAGGCTGCTGGGTTACAGGTTGGGTGGTTTGACCTAACACTGGATTAAGAAGGGTGACCCAGCAAAATGGGCTGGAGGTGTAACCTAAAACTGAGGCTCATCATTCTTTGCAGTCCGCCATTTTCATGCAGACGGAGACCTGACCTGACCTTCAACCCTCTCTGCTCCAGTAGGCTATGTAATAGGAAACGATAAGATGATACAAGTGTAGCTCATTCATTTTCACCCTTAATATGAACTGAAAAATAATGTTAGCTTGCTGTGTTATTAACCTGAGTTCAAACGTTCCCTCTTTGACCCGGCACTGGGTTACCAAAATAACCCAGCCTGGGTTATTTTTAACCTTGCAGTCTTTGAATGTAGAGCCACCCCTCTGTGGAGCTATGGCCTGCATTTAACAGCTAGTAAGTCACTGACATATGTAATATTACCATAAAGGTGACTTGTGCAAAACTGAGGGTCGATTGAGAAAGACCGTTTGGACTGAACAGACAACAAATATAGAATAACAGCGTGTAAGTTATTGTTTTTATATGTTCTTATATATATATACGTATATACTGTTCTTATATATACTGTCTTCTGTGATGTCTGTATTTTACCGTTTTTTTATGTTTTATGTACTGTATTTTATGTTTTTATGTGTTTTATGTCTTCTTTTTATGTCTTTTTCTGTATTTTCTGTATTTTATGTTTTTATCTTACTGTACAGCACTTTGGACCTCTGTGGTTATTTTGAAGCGCTTTATAAATAAAGTTGGATTGGATTGGATTGGAATAACATGGAGTCATTTAGCAGTCAGTCTGGCTGACCAAGAGAGCAAACAGCACACTGATGTAGAGTATACAGGACAGGATCTTTGAGGAAGACGAGCATGTGATTATGTTTTAATGAGACTGGCATTTGCTCATGGTGGTGTCTGCCTGCTTTATGATAGAGGTAAAGACATCATGCCAAATTTTTTAAACAGGTGAACTATCCCTTCAGCCTCAGGAAATCCACTGAGGTTAGCAGGTCTTTTGTCATCATAACGGAGAGCAACCTGGCTCTGCGGACACACACCCACTGTGACCCGTCCTGTGGGTCAGCCCCCCTCGTCTCTTTGTCTTACCATGCCTTCAGCTGGCTGGGGAACGAGCGTTTCTTACACACATGACAGTAGTGTGCTGCAGGCCAGCGCATGCTGAAGGCTGGACGAGCCTCCTCCTCCTCCTCCTCCTCCTCCTCCTCGTCTACCTCCTCCTCCTCCTCTTCCTCATCCTCCTCCTCCTCCTCCCCATCCTCCTCGTCCTCCAGGCCGTCCAGGTCTTCCAGGTCCACAGGATCCCAGCCCCCCAGGGCCAGGGGCCACAGCTTCATGTCCAGGATCTCCTGTCCCTGTTTCAGTGTGTGCCAGTGCAGCAGCCTGCACACACACACACACACACACACACACACACAAATACACACACATGTGTGTACATATATATATACATATATCTATATATCTATATCTATAGCTATCTATCTATCTATCTATCTATGAATAAGATATCTATATCTATATAGATATCTATCTATCTATCTATATAGATAGATAGATAGATAGATAGATAGCTATGAATTACCAAGAAATTACCAACATTAAGAACTAGGGGTGTAACGGTACATGTATTTGTATTGAAAATTTTCGGTACAGGATGTTGAGTTCGGTACAGAGGTGTACAGCACAGCTGAGTTACCACACGAGTATAATAGGTGGCGGAACATAAGTTTTGTTTTCATTCATCCGTATCCACCTGCAGTTACACGTGCGAAACAGTAGAGGGAAGCAGTACACCATGGAAGCGTCTAGTCTCTCTCTCGAAGAAGCATAATAAACTACACCTGAAGCATGACCTGAAGCCTGAGCACTGATGTCATGGCTACGGCTAATGCTACTGAAACTGGCACTAGTGAGGAACTAGAGCTTGAAGAGCGTCCCTTGTCGTTAAAATCTCCTGTTTGGGAACACTTCGGCTTCCTGGTCAAATTTTGCAACGGACAAAGACAAGTGGATAAAACGAAGGTCGTGTGCCGACATTGCTCAGATGAGATTGGGTATGTTCATGGCAACATGACAAACATGCTGTTTCATCTGAAATGGCGTCATCCCAGTGTGACTATCTCTGGTACAAGAAAAAAAAAAAAAAAAAAAAAACACCCTAGTGCAAACGCAGCTGACTACGGCATTCAAGCAGCCTCTCCCTAGCAGTTCAGATCAGGCCAAAGCTATAACAACTGCCATTGGAGTTTTCATAAATATATGTATTTTATATATATTTTTGTTTATTTGAAAAAAAAAATGTACCTATTAATTTTATGTTTTGCATTTTGTTCCCATACTGTACCGAAAATGTACCGAATCGAGACCTCAAAACCGAGGTACGTACCGAACCGTGATTTTTGTGTATTGTTACACCCCTATTAAGAACAAATACCACAATAAGCCAATTTTTTTTTAGAAAACTACAACAAAATTTCCTGAGAATTTGCAAAAAATACCATTGCCACATACCAATCTGCAAACATTTTGTGATAAGTAATTACAAGAAAACTATATTTTAAATAATTATAATAAAATTATTATAATACTATGATTATTTATTTATTTATTTATTCATTCATTCATTCATTCATTTAGTTCTTATTTTTTTTATTTTAAGTTGTTGTTTTTTTAACTTTCAGAATGAAAGCATGCCCTTGGGCTTCTGGGTCTCAGTGAGTCTGAATTTTTTTTTTTTTTTTTTTTGAGGATTCCTCAGTATATTATTCTTGTCTGGGTGGAGTAGCTCTGACTCAGCAGTTAGAGCATCACAGAACACAAAAGCTCTGCACCAAGAGCCAGGAAGAACAAAACTAAAAATATATTTTCATGCATCCTTGTGTAGAGTTGGATCCCATGGAGGAGCTCAGATTAAATTGTTCCCATAAACAACCCATGTCACTCTGGTCAGAGTTCCCCAGTCCCTCTGCAATTTTACCAACCAACCATTCACTTGACAGCCACACTCATGGCGTTGTCATGGAGATCAGAGCTGATTGTTGCCATGGAAGCAGCATCATTTGGATGTGCATTCAAACTTTCTCATTCTATATGTCCACACACACACACACACACACACACACACACACACACACACACACACAGAGCAATGTACATCTCCATGACATCATCAAAGTAGAGCAAGTTACCACTGAGCTCTGTGCCTGTGGCCAGGGCTGAGCTTTGCATTCAGAGTTATGCTATGCTTATTTTTTTTATTATTATTATTATTTATACATTTATTTTTTTTCTAGTTTTGTGGTAAATGTTTGCTAATTTTCTAGTAGTTGTTTTGGCAAATTTTGTGATAATTTTCTTGAAATTTCTCACTGATTTCATAAAGGCCTACTTATTTGTTTATTTATTTATTTATTTATTAATATTTTACTTAGTTTTTATTTAAAAAAAAAAATCAATTTTTACATTTCCAAAACATAAAAATTGTAAAAAAAATAAATAAATAAAATAAAAAAATAAAATATTGAAATATTCATTGGGACCAGTATTTATGCTAACTTTCTGCAGACAAGTTTGTTTCGTTTGTTTTTTGTTATTTTCACCAATGTGAAATCAAGTTTTGTGTTTTTTTTTTCTTTTTTTCTTTCTTTTTTTTTTTTTTTTTTTTTTTTTTTACTTTTTTGCTAATATGGTGGTAACTATTTGCTAATTTTGTAATTACTGTTTTGGTTAAATTTGTATTAATTTTCAAGAAATTTCTTACTGACTGAGTGAAGGCCTGAGGCTGCATTCAGATGACTTTCACAAGAACACTTTTCAATTAGCTTTTCAAGAGAGGTATTTTACACTTTTACACTTTTTCCTCTATTTTTCTAATAATTTTTTGCATAATTTTACATTTTTTTTTTGTGGAAGATGACAAGAAAAGAAAGACATAAAAAAAAATGGGTTTTTTTAACCAGTGTTCAGGCAGTTTTGGCTAATTTTCTCATTGTTATGCCATGTTGTTGAGAGAAATCAAGTGAATTTGAACATGAAAGCTCCTGGACCTGACCTGTGCAGGACTCTGTCATTGAGCCTCAGTCCTTGGGGTTTCCTGGGCTTCCCTCCAGTCATCGGGGCCTCCACACAGCGCCGCAGCAGCGCCACCACCTTGCAGAGGATCCTCATCGCACCTTCGCCATCCCCCCCGGCCTGGTCCACCCCGCCCAGGCAGGAGGGCCAGCTCTGCTCGAGCACATCGTAACCCAGAGGCAGGCCTGATGCATCTGACACCAGCAGGATGCTCTGGCCTACACAGCTCTCTGTGAGGGGGGTGGGGGGGTGGGGGGGTTGGGTGTGTGTGTGTGTGTGCGTGAGGGGTGGGGTGGGGTGGGGGGGGTGATAAGAATAGGAATAGGATAGGAATATGGATAATATTTAAGAAGAAATAATATTTATTGTGGTAGAATTTTCCCGATGCTATTTTTTTTCTAAAATAGCAGCCTAGCAATAGATTAGAATAGAAGTACATCAATCAATCAATCAATCAATCAATCAGTCAGTCAATCAATCAATCAATCAGTTAGTTTATTTATTGACCGGACTTACCACCCTTCTGCCTATTTATTTATTTGTTTGTTTGACTATATACCAGCCTAACAATAGATTATTATTAGTTTTGCTAGTGCTGTGTCATTTATTGAGTGGACTTACCCATCCTTCTATCCATTTCTCTATTTAATAAGATGCATATAGGTTTACCTGTATTATCATTATAATTATTATATAATTCATGATAATTCATAAATGTAATATAATACATCCAATGTGCTGTAACTCGTACTGTCTTTAAGGGAGGTTTTCATGTGACACTCACTGAGGTGCTGGGGCTCGATCCCGGCCTGTTGCAGCCTGCAGGCGGCCACCAGCCCGGGGCCGCTGCAGTCCAGCCGGTGCAGGATCCAGTAGGGGGAGCTGTCCTGTGGGTAATCGGGAAGGGGGTCGGCCCAGAAATTCTTTGTGTGGTCCCAGACATTGTGCATGCTCTGGAAGGAGCGGTGCCACTGAGCCATGGTCTCTGAAAAGTCCATGAGCGGGTCCCGGTACCCGGACACCAGCTCCATCTGCTCCAGACACAGCAGATCACACGAGATAAAGCCAGCCCCTCTCTGGCTCGGCAGAATCATACATGACCAGATACACTGAGTAATCACAGCAACTGCAACAGCATTAGCAAGGTGACTTAGCAGGGTCATTTCATGCTCAGAGCAGCTCAAAGGGCTTGACAGCACTGATAAGAAGAAAAACAAGACTTAAGGGACTAAAGTCATGATCAAACTATAAAAAATATATATACTATACTACTACTACTACTATAATACTATACTAAAATTTAAATTATGTATGTTGCATGTGTGCTACAATTATGAGATAAACTGAATAGGCTAACTAACCAAATTATATTTAGTGTTAAATATTGTATTCAACGTATATTGGGATACCTCTCTGAATATATATATATATATATATATATATGTGTGTGTGTGTGTGTGTGTGTGTGTGTGTGTGTGTGTGTGTGTGTGTGTGTGTATAGTTGTTTTTTTCTCTGAAGGTCACCTAACCCTAGCTATGTCCTCTTTTCTTTTTTTTTTCCACAGCTGTCTTTCAAACATGTTGGGTTAAATCCCAGTTTACCTTGTGATGAATCTGTCTGCTGCGTTTCAGCGGCTTGCAGATGTGGAAAACACAGCTAAACACAATAACACGGTTCAAAAGTAATGTCTGACATGTGTTATTTTCCAAAAGTGTGAGAGTCCTTGACAGCAGGGAGCTTTCATTCCAAGTATGTGGAACATTCTTTATTCTGAAGCATTGTCAAGCTCCATATTAAATAATATTAATAATAACAATAATAATAATAATAACATAGGGGGACACAGAACTTGAATTAAAGTATTTTTGAATGATTAAAATAATAATAATAATAATAAAATACATATTAGAAATTTAAAAAATAATAATTCTATATATTTTGCTCCATGTGAAAAACCCAGCAGTGTCTCCAGGTGGCACATTCACATGAAACAAAGTGATGTGAAGGCCAGTTCAGTTTTGCTATGCACATCATGTTTACTAATAAACAATATTATTAAAATATTTTTCAAAATATGAATTGAAATTGAATTGAATTGAATTAAAAATTAAAAGGCGATAAACATTTAATTCAACATGGAAGATCAAATATTAAAAAGTAAGATTTTTAGATTATAAAAAATGATAAATTCATTCACATCACAATCACAATTATCTCCTTATTATTCATTTAGAAAATAAAGCAAAAATTGCCAAAAAATATTTAAAATTACATTAAATAGTAAAATTTTAAAGCAAACCAGAATTTAGAATAGAATTTACAATAAATGTTTCTCTAATACTGTTTACCAAAATAAAAAAAAAAAACAACTGCATGAACTAAATTGCACTAAATATAAAAAAAAATTACTAGTAGACAAACATGTCACTTAAAATGAAAGGTATTAAAAATTATTATTATTATGATTATTAATAATAATCATAATAATAATAATATTAAAAAGTAATATTATTAAAGTATATGTAAATATATTACAGTAATCATTTGTCTAATAGTTATTGTCAAATTGAAACAAAAATGACAAAATTAATGAATAATGCAATAACTATTAATATCACAAATATTTCATAATATGTATTTTTTTAAATCAATAGGCCAGTTACCATATTTAACCATTTTTTCGCTTCTCATAGTAAAACAATGTTCACAAGGGTTCAGCAGCATTGCATAGTGCTGCCTTCAGGTGTTGTCAGAAAGCACATGCATGCTCTCCTCTAGAGCGCATGCATGGACAGTTTCATTTCCACTTGTTTTTACCTTAGATAGTTTCTAGTGAACTAGCCAGTGTTTCAGTTACAGTTTGCTCGATCGAACAACTGAAACATCAGCTCCACATGCTCTCCTTTTCATCCCTCAGCTGCCAGCACAAAGGAGCTCTGTGCCACCAAACATCACTGGCTTTAGCTGTCCTACCCTGCTGGGTCTGGGACCACACACCCAGAGCAGCTGAGTGTGTGACAAGCCGTTTTCACAATGAAGAAGTTCATATGTCAGAGCTTGTGAGGAGCACTTTAAGGCAGCACGACTCTACCTAATGCCTCTGTTGTATCCCCATCATTTCTCCGCTAGGTGGTGCTGCAGTCTACTCAAAATACATGGGAGATGGAATGTAAAGCTGGATGTCAAGCCACCTCTCTCTCTTTATCTAACTATGATGTAATAACTCAATAACTGTAATATTTCATGTTTCTTAATGTGTCTACTTTTAATTTGAAACATTCAATGCATTTATTTATTTATTTTTGTTTACTTATCTATCTATCTATCAGTCTATCTATCTATTCATTCCTTCAATATTTGCTTTAATTTAGTTATCAATATTAGAGGCATAGGGTATAATCCTGCACACTAGCTTGACTTGTGAATAGGTCTGAGAGAGAGTTGTCAAATAGGACCTCAGCAATATTTAACAATATGAATGCAAGATCAACTTTTGAGCACAAGCAAACAACAAACTCCTGGTATATTAAAGAGAAAAAGAAAAAAACATATGCGCTGATGATGTATCAGAGAGAATACACTCTGATTGTTTGGTACACACTGCCTCAGTAGTCTTCACTGTCCCCCTCCCAGGACTTACTCTGGTGTCTACTGATACTGAGGATGGCTTTGTGGTACTGTATAGTGCCTTATGCAATTTCCCTGGCTACCTTCATTACAATATATTACAGCTGAGCTGGATCCATCACTGTCAATGTGTTTGTTTGTTTTGTTTTTTTCCCAACAAGGCTTGCCGTCCTGCCAGTGACAATAATCACAGCAGAAATTATTTTAATATTTATTTTAATATTTATTTGACAGGGGTGATACATACAACATTGCCACAAAAAAGGGAAAACGTGATGTATATAAGACGTCTAACTTCAGCTAATTTGCAGTCTTTAGTACCTTCAGCAAGGACAAACTTTCAATTTTTCTCCATGGGGCACACCAAGGAAGAAAGCATGCATTTTCCTGAGATGACACAGGAATGGCCATATTGGCAAAAAAAAGTTCCCCTGAACACAGCATGAGCAGAGTTCTGTCTGTTCTCTGGTGCCTGTTCCAAAAAGTTGGTTTCTTCAACCTAACTAGTATACTACTGGGTGACTTCCCTTTTGTTTAGCATGAATTTAGATTTCTACACATGTGCCCGGCCTGGTTGTGAGAGGTCTGCAACTGTTAGGATTGTCAAAGCAGAGGACTGACTTAGTGAGATACTGTTCTGTGTCAGCCAGCACACACAGAGGAGACGCAGCTATTTGTATCTGGAAGTCTCTGTTGTGGTCTGCTCGCTTTTGAAAAATGTTCTTCTTTTGCTCCACTTGTACTTATGTCCTGTATTGCTGTTTTCTCTTTATGTGGACATGAATAAATTATTCAAGCGTGTGTGTGGACACTGTTTGCACCAACCTGTCCTGGCTCAAGCTGTCAGTTATTTCTAATGTTTCACAATCTGCCCTGTTCCTTCCTACCCAGAGGAGGTGGTGATCAAAACTTTTATTGTAAACTTGTTTGAAAAGACATGGTGTTGTCAACAACCACAAACTCAGTTGTTACTGCACATTGCCCCATACACTGTACAACACATTTCCTGTGAACAGATTTAATTCAAGCATTTTATTTGAGATAAGCACAATGTTGTTATAAAATCAGAATCAGAATCAGAAACACTTCATTGATCCCAGAGGGGAACTTGGGTAATCTTAAGCATTGGTTAAAGCAACAGAACAACGGAGGCCGTGTGTTACAGCCACTATTACATCATGGCTGTGATTTGGTGAGATAACTATTAGCTGATGACTGAGGATCTACATGATTGTTTTTTAGAGGGTTCCGCAAATTCTGTTTTTCAGTGCCTGATAGAAAAGAACGATTAACTATCTGCAGAAGATCTGATCCAATTAAAAACGCTCTTGGCAGAGGAAGGAAACTCCAGGTGAAGTAAATAACCGGACGCGTTCCTGGGCATACTGGTTAATGATATACGTTAAATATTGCTCATGTAGTAATAAATACAGGAACACTGGTGAAAAAGAAGTGTTGAGAGTCAAATGGCTTAATTTTTCTGTTTGTTTTGTTTGAAGGACAGGTTGTGTATGTGTGTGTGTGTGCGTGTTTAACAGGAGACAAAAAGAATATCGGGTATCAGGTAAACAATGGAAATAATAAAATAAAATTGGTAAAATAAAATCAAACAAACAAAGCATAAACAAACACAGGTTCATTACTGTAACTGTAATCCTGAAATATAAAACATACAAAATCAACTGAAATGTAAAATGCACAGAGAGGCTTGGCAGTGTCTCAATTTTGGCTCAGATGTGTTGTGATAGCCTGGCGGATTCATGGAATTAACTCTCAGGAAATGGCTTGAATCAAACTGACCAATCAAGCGATGCACAGGCATGGCTTGGTCGACAGTTATTCAGTCATTTCTTGAAATGGCAGCACAGTAAGCAATTTCAAAGCTGCCAGACAACTGAATGTACATCCTACAATAAGCAGGCTGAAGGCCGCAAACCCGTAGATCAGTGTGATGGTCCAGAAAGCAAAAAGGTAGACGGTGCGGTTACAGTGAGGTCGAACACCAATGGGCTGGCTCGGCTCTGGCTGGCCAGTGATCGTCTCATTGCTAACAACAGTGAAGGCCAGACTTTGAATCATGCCGATTACAGACTGGTTGTCATTAGCGACCCAGCTCTGGTTCTGGCGGCTGAGATTCGGGAAAGTTAGGTCGCGGCTCTCCAAAGCGAAGTTGACCTTGTTATCACGTTCAGAGAAATCAGGAGTGGAGCTGTTGAGACTGGTGTTGTGTTTCGCGTCAGCAGTGTCCTTGTTGTAGTTGGGTGGATAAATAGAATAAACATGGTAACTCCCTGAGCATGGAGAAGAAACATGAAATCAGTGACTATCAAGTTCTTCAGTTATTTACCACAGAAAAACTATATACATTCAACTAAGAATTAAATATGTAATCAGTCAATGCCAATATGTAGCCCACCATCATATTACTGGCTGATGTTTCACCCTTATATTTGTCTAAAGGTTATAAGGCATTACTTACCAAAGATAAACCAGATAAATAAAAACAGGGACAAGCTGATGTTGTAGTAAAGCCACGACTTAAAGCCAAGGCCATCTTCATTCCAACCAATGAACTTGGGAAAAGCAAGATGGGCAGTCAGCAGGAGGCTCCCAGCCCCCGACACAATCAAGTACAGAGGGATAAATGGTGCCGCCGGACACTCATTCCTGTAAACTGCACCTGGCAGAGAGACACTGGTGAAACTGAGAAATGCAAGAGTTGCCTACGGAAAACATTTATATTCTGTATCATTTCATTTTGAGGCAACTTGAAGCAAGTTCTTCACAGAATTATTAACAGTCATAGCCTTTTCATTTACTCCATTTACTCATTTACTGATCCTTGTAAAGCTAATTAACTCCCATTATACAATCGAAAATCAATTCTTATTTTTCAGAGAAATATGAATTTATGCTTTTTTCCATATACAGGGTGACCCAAAAAAACGGGAATCTTTGAAGTGCGTATTGGCAGACATGAGCAAGTGGCAGCACAATTTTAAAAAATGAATATTCCATCATTGTTTCTTAAATGGCATGTTTTAACATTTCAATTACTATGAATAAAATATTTTTCTTCCATCACTCGGTTTTATTGGATTGTTAAAAAGTTCCTGTTTTTTTGTGTCACCCTGTACTTAATACTCATACTGCTTTAAAACTCCTTGTTATCCTTATATAATACATGTCAGGTTTAGTGTGTTTTCGAAAATGTACAGAATACAATACATTTTCATCATAAAGATTAATTCTGGCCTAAAAAGGTGGGGAAATCTATTTTTGCAAATAAAGGAATGGCTAAACTGAGTTATTACATGCATCAGTGTATATAATGACTTGTTCAAGGTGTTTGTCCTCTAACAAATGCTGCAGTTTTAAACCATATAACCACATTCACAAATTTATCAAATGTTACACATGCGCCTGTTGACAGGGCAGTAGAACTTATAACATTTCAAACGATCTCATCAAACAAACAAATCTTTAAAGGAATATATCATGAAAAAACGCCTGAGTGGTATTTACCTATGGCGATGTGGGCAATTGGGAGAGAGCCTACAAGGACAATGGTGCAGCCTGGACAAATTGGAGATAAAGGATAATGTCATTGTTTTTATTAATCATTTGCACAGACTGACACCACATCAGACCAGGCGTTGAAATTCTTAGAGTTACTAGACATAAACCAAATGCTAATACTGTACAGTTTAAAAAAAATGTTTACATACAAACAAATATCTACATCAAAATAAAATCTCTGTACTTAGATTAAGATTCATGGCTAAATAATTCCGCTTATAAGTGGAAGGACCTTTTTGCACAGACAACACAGATTAGTTTACAGTATAACCTTAACTAATTGTACCTATTTGTTGCTAAATCTCACATTACTTACCAGCTATGAACATGCTAGCACAAAAGCAGGCACATATGTCTTTAACGGACTCTGCCATCTTGACCCAGACAACCGGCAGCAGTCACAGTACTGCTCTGGAAGACAAGGCGAGGCAAGCTTACTAATACAGCACATTCTAGGAAAGGGAAGCTCCATCAGTACAAAAGTGAAGTAGCTTGACCCATTTCGACTGTAAGTGCACACTTCCATGTCCATCACTGCTGAATGATACAGGCTAAATATGTGATGCCATAATCACAATAGATAGGAACATTGGTCAAAAAGAAGAAGTGCTGAGAGTCTGATGGCTTACCTTCTCAGCTTTATGATGTTTCCTTTGGTTGAAAGACTGGCTGTGATGAAGAGACTGTGTGTGTGTGTGTGTGTGTGTGTGTGTGTTCGCTGTTGGCAAACTTCAATATGTCTCAAGTTTTTGTGTCATTCAGTGTTTCATTGCAACACTTGATGGTAAATGTAGGCACGGACTTTGCTTTGCTGAGTCACTATTAATGCAATACAGCTGCTACTTTTATTAATACTGCTGCTACTACTTCTACTACTACTATCACTACTACTATCACTACTACTACTATCACTACTACTACTACTACTACTACTATCACTACTACTACTACTACTACTACTACTACTACTATCACTACTACTACTACTACTACTACTATCACTACTTCTACTACTACTATCACTACTACTACTACTACTACTACTACTATCACTACTACTACTATCACTACTACTACTACTACTACTATCACTACTACTACTACTACTACTACTACTACTACTATCACTACTACTACTATCACTACTACTACTACTACTACTACTGCTACTACTACTACTACTACTACTACTACTACTACTACTTCTATTAATACTGCTGCTACTACTTTTACTACTACTATCACTACTACTACTACTTCTATTACTACTAACACACTGCTAACACACTGTCACTCCTGCTCCTTATATATATTTATTGGTAGAGTTTTAATTGTCTTAATGTTTTTACTATGTTTATTGCTTTTATTTTTCATTGTTGTTTACTATTGCTGCTGGTGTCGATGGGAGGCAAGACCTAAGATTTTTGCTCTTTCTTATATGTAATATGATTAAGATGCAATAAAAGTGAATCTGAATCATACTATCACTACTACTATGACTACTACTACTACTACTACTAATACAGCTACTACTACTGTTAATATTGCTATTACTTCTATTTTTACTATCATTACTACTACTATTGCTACTACTACTACTACAACTACTATTAATACTGCTACTACTACTACTGTTAATACTGCTGCGACAACTACTGTTAATACTGTTACTACTCCTACTACTATTAATACTGCTGCTATTACTACTGCTACTACTACTATTAATACTGCTGCTATTACTACTGCTACTACTACTATTACTACTACTATCAATACTGCTGCTAGTACTACTACCTCTATTGCTACTAATATTACTAATATTATTCTACTACTACTACTCTTGCTCTTACTACTGCTCTTACTGTTAATTATAGCGTACAGATCAGCCCCAAGTGTGTCACCAGTGCAGAAATGTGCAGTTGCGTTGTAGTCTGTAGTCTAAAAGCTGAGATTACTAAAAGAACTGCCAGCATTACAACCTGTGTGTCCTGCTGTGTTACACAAATGCTTGCGCAGCATCCAAAAGCTCAACTGAAATCTGACTTTAGTGATGAGGTTTGCATAACATTAGCTAAGACTGTACTTCTACTAGCTCCTCCAGTCAGCATCTGCAAACTAGCACGTCTAGCAAGTAAGATACCTGTTACTTCATATGAACATGAACTTTCAGAGGCAGACGTCAGCATCTCAAAGGGCCCACCATTGTCAGCAGCTGCTGTGTCTTGCATAACCCGTGCACATCCCAAGGAGATGAGTTTGTGGAAGACCAGAAGGAGGACGAGGAGGAGCCAGCAGCACTGAGGGGCCCAGGCATTCCAGTGCTGCAAGAGGTCTACTCTGAATGTTAGATGAGTACTCACTACATATTTCACACAGAACTGAGTGCGGGCATTGTCACTGAGAAATGTCTGATTCAAACTGACTTGCTGGATGTATAATAAGTCAGGAACATGGAATTGCCACAACACAATAAGGTGCATGGAGGGCAGAAACTGCTGGAATCAAGCTTTTGCTATTGTTTGATTGTGATATTTGATATTGTTTGGTGGAATACATGGTTTTGATTTTGGCGCAAATTGGTGTGGCTCTGTTTAAGTGTTTGGTTGGAACCTCAGGGGAAAATGTGCATTCAAAGAAATGTTTGCGATCTTTTATTTAAGTTCTCTGTATCATACTCTGTATCAAAGTGTTTTAAACACTGTCCACTACAGAAAAGGAGGTCACATGTAACCAGTCCAGTACACACCACTGATTAACCAAATGTACAGAATAGCCTAATAATAATAAAAGCAAATCTAAGAATTATTTAGACCAGTCTCAGAAAACATAGGAACGTCAGGAGCCTGAGTTGGATATTATAATGAAATAGAGTCACCGGAAACAGATGTGGATTCTGAATGAAGTTGTATATTAACCATAAACCATATGAATGCAATGCACAATGTGGCAATAACAAATCACCAAAATAACACAAACAATAAACCCTGTGCGCACAGTAAAGAAAATAATAAAGACCCCAGTAATTGTTAAATGTATACTCCTATGTATAGGAACGTATGAGGAAGTATGAGGAGGTATGTATGCTGTCTCCAGAGCTGTGTGTGTGTGTACAGTTCAGTCCTACCACACTTGACGTAGATGTGGAATATGTGAGTGTTGTTCAGTTCACAGCCTTCCAACTGCAAGCAACAGGTTCTGTATCTTGTGGGCTGGGCTCGCCATCCAGTCCTGGAAAACTTCTACAAAATCTGAATCTCTGAAATCTCCTCTGAAGTCTTGGTCCATCACAAGATGACCTTACTCTTAAAAAAAAAACACCTGACCTAAGAATAAAGCCAGAGGAAATTACCTTCATGCTACCCCATGAACATTTCTGACCACAGGATAACAGGGTTTCCACTTCATGTAATTGATCATGGCGCACTGCCTTGTTACCGACAGTAAAATTTAACATTAAGGACGCACAGCTGGCAGCCATTGCCCTAACAGTGCCCATATCCACTGTGAACTGTGAGAGAGATTTCTCAGCAATGAACAGGGTAAGACATTTGGTTAATAGTAAACTGTAAGTCAGAGATCGTATGGTTTCTCTCAATTTCCCGAATCCCACTCACTTTTAATTGAATTTCTGTGTAGGTGAAGACAGACCTGAGGAACTGGAACCCAGCCGATAAAGCTTCAACGTTTCAAAATCATTGGGTACTGTTTACACCTGTACTTAGCGCTGTCCACTTGTGATCATGTCACCCAGGACAGATTTTAATGCCAGACGGTACCTGGGCCTGGGTTTTGATGGAGGCTGGAACTAACAACCACTTCGGGCGTTTAGATCTGCACTTTGGTGAATGTAATTTTCTTCCCAATGGCAAAACTTCATGTTCAGAGGAGAGGGTGTCCACAGTCATTTTTCCTGCTTGTTTTACAAAATGTTTGCATGCTCATTGTGTATGTCAGCTCATCTTAGTGTGATACGTCCCTACTGATTTTAAGCTTGAAGTTCATGTGCACACCCTTCCAATCAGAATGGGGAAATTTAGTGATTTTCAACGGCTTTTCATAAAGTATACACTTGCTCCTAGTAACTGCCATAGATAATGCACTGTACATAACATGGCAGAGAAAGTAGGGGGAAATTTTACCTTGACAAAGATTCAAATAAAACCAAAGCTGGAGCCTGGAGTATCCCCAACTCCATATACTTTACTAAGGTTGATTAGGATGTTTGCAGGGGCAAGCACAGTGTCACCCCACAAGTATTAGCCTCTGGGAAAAGCTTCAGATTCCCATCATCAGCATGGAGAAACTCAGATGGGAAATGCAGAGGTGAAACCCAAGTCAGGGTACTCTGTCAGTACCTGAGGTAAATATCAGTATTTGCCCAAGGGTCAGAGGTCTAATCACCTCTATAAGAGAAGGAAAAAAGAGACAAAATAGTTATATTGATAGAATGCCATCACTTCACAGCATCACACATCTAAAGTGAGAAAAATCTAAAAAGTAAGAGACCGAATATTAACTGTAATAAAACTATATCACATATCATTTTGTCACTACAGCTCAGTTTGCTGCAAACATTCAAAATCACTGGCATGGTCCTGTAACTTCTTTAATGCTTCAAACTGTGGTAGTTTAGTTGAACCTTAGTGGGGAAGAAAAGTATTTGTTAACATGAGACAGCGAACAGATGCAGGATGAAACACAATACTTCTCCATTGCGTTGGTCCACGCTGGAATACTTTCCATCTCTGAGAGACAGCGACAAGGTTTAGCCTGGTGGAGCTGCCATGGCGATGGTACGGATAAAAATGGCCACCGACAAGTCATCCTGGTATGTTGATTTGAATGGGAAAGACCGTTCCTCTGCTATTCAAGTACCACATTAGCTCATCTTTTTTGCTGTGCTGTTGCATTTATGTATAACCTCCACTAGAGGGCAGCATTTATTAACAAAACAGCTTTTTTGTCACATGGATTCATAATCAGTGAATCAGTGAATATCAGTAAATATGTTGATGCTACAGAGCTTTTGGTAAATATGGAGAACTGGCAGTGATAACAAGGATGTGGAAACCATGCAGGACTGGAAATGTTAATGTTTCTCCTCCAGTCTGCAGAGGTGATCTCACTGACCCCGCTGGTGTGCAGGCGTCGCATATGCTAATTCTATCACTGTGAGCCACATCACAAGATTAAACCTTTGTGTGTGTGTGTGTGTGTGTGTGTGTGTGTGTGTGTGTGTGTGTGTGTGTGTGTGTGTGTGTGTGTGTGTGTGACTCACGTCCTGAAAGTACACAGCATTCATTTAAATAAATTGCTAAGAGATGGCAACAGCAAAGGTCACTCCAGAACAGATGATGCTTTGCTCTGGGACTGCTCATGCTCAAGTGTCATGATCACCAGGGTAATGATATGTTGTTGTAGATGGATAGAAAAGCCAGGTGACCATGCACATTCAACACATTTTCTTACACTGAAATTAAAGGACAATTCACCCATTTTGAAAAATGTGGTATTACTTCACTTCCCCCCTCTAGCTGTTGTGTAGGACAGTAGCGGTGTTATCTTGCTCTCATTGTTACTGAGTGCTGGATACTGGCTGGATGCTCCAAATGCTAACTGTTAGCTTCCTGCCATTGAGCTGGACTTCCCCCCAGCTAACAATCTCAAGAAACATGCCTTAACCTAATCCAGGTTTAGCATCACTTCATAGGAGTCCCTTTCCAAAACTAAAACACATATACAACCACAGGGCGCATTGGGATGATACCCACCTTTCACTGGAAAATCAATAATAATAAAAAAAAAAAATAGTTTAATCATAATTGTTGAAAGTAAGACCTTTGTGTATGTGTGTTTGTGTGTGTGTGTGTCTGTGTGTGTCCTTTGTCTCCATGTCAGACACAGAGGAAGGTGACAGAGTGACTGACAGCTCAGTCTGTTCCTGTGACTGAGGCACGTTTTTCCATTCAGCCACCCAGCCTGTACCAGCAATATCCATTCACACACACACACACACACACACACATACACACACACACACACACACACACATTTCAACATCACCCTGCCATTGGGTTTTGACTCACACACCCCTCACTTGTTATTGGTGAGAATAAATCACATGACTTTAGTTTTGGTACAGCCTAGTCCCTCTGTCTGTCAGTGCCATGTTTCAGTGGGTCAAAGGGTCGCCTTAAAACATAAAGTGAAACGTAGCTTCCATTAGCAGAAGACATAGACTAGAACGCCTTAATGCACCAAGCCTACTTGCCCTGTTTGTGAAAATATTAGTTTAGGCTTTCCATTTGTACATGTATCATTGCTGTGGTGTTTATTTTTCTTCTAGTTTTTTTTTTTTTATTCTAAACTGGTAATTGATGATGATTTACAGATATTCTGGTTTTTTTATGTTCTGGTAATTGTGGTTAGGGTTTTGGTAGTTCTACTAATATGTAATTTCAAGAAATGAGAATAACCACTGTCAACTTCTGTCAGTTTCCCCTGATAGCAATATGAATATGCATGAGTGACATTTTGGGAATCCTGAGATGCACATCACTTAGTAGACTGGCTTCTGGTATGGTAACACTGTATGTAGCACAGATCTGTGTGCTATGGAAAGGAAGGGCTCAAGTTGCATGCAGCTAGCTTCGCTGGGTATACGCTCTATTTAATAAAATTATTAGGTTCATATTAATAGAATTATATCCACGCTAATGTTTAAAGAAAAAACATGAATTCGGTTGGGTAGGACACTTGATTTATGGCATAAATCAAATATACTCTGCTGTGCAATAGTTTATACCTGCAGGACTTTACAATAATTCAACAGTACAATCCTCCTGTGTATATGGTGTATATATGCTCAATTCCTTATTTCTGTATTTATTGTTGTAATATTTTTGTAGGATTTATGCATATATTGATAAATAATGCACACTTTTTTTTTTTTTTTTTTTTTACAACTAGGATTAATACCCAAGTAGGATTATGGCAAATATCAAATATTTACACATAATGTACATGCCTATTTCTTTACAAATTTCTAATGCACATATTTTGTATTTCTTATTTCTTTTTGTTATAATTTCACTTATACGTATGGTATATTAAAGAGTTTCAGCAACTGCAATTGACCCAATTTCTCCTTGGGGATCAATAAAGTATTTCTGATTCTGATTCTGGTTCCAAAAAAAAAAAAAAAAATGCTCATTTTGTATTTTGTCCCAATGGGAAGAGGGGAGCCTAAACGTCACTGTGTTGGCCGGTCGGTCAGCAGTTCGGTCCAATGATATATCTCGAAATAGATTTTTTTGATTGTCATGACATTTGGTGACAGCATTCATGTTTTAACTTTCAAACCTCATGTTCACTGGTTTCACATTACGTCAGTGTGTGCACATGGCGCCATCCTAAGGAGCTCCTGTGACAACGCACTTAGCCAGCACCAATGGGAAATCTTTGACAGTATCCCTTGTTTGGAAAGAAGCCTGTTACTAAAGACGTGACAACTGAGACTAAGATTTTACTTTAAGTTTTTTAATTCACCTTTTAGCCACAAGGAAATTGGTTAGTGTTAGGTTTTTGTCTTTATTTGATTCTGTGTATCACAGTGCACTGCAATGCCTCACAGACTGTAAAGCCTGTACTCTCCAATGTGCTTTATATCCTGTTGGGCTGACCTATAGCCTCGTAATGTGCAGACTCAGTCATGCATTTTTATTTTTATTTTTATTTATTTTTATTTTTATTTTTATTTTTTAAGACTCTTGTTGGACCCTCATATTGATGTTCATATATAAAGGAAAACACATGGGCAAAATAACATGAAAATGAAGACCTTTATTCCTCTGACTGGGTTTAAAGTGACGGTAAACTAAAATGTGCAGTTTTTCATTAAAATGTTTTTAGCATCATTGGGTGAATCTTTAGTCCTTTCTGTACAAAGAGGCCTGTTGGTTGACTTCTACTGCGTCAAACAAGCGGTGTTATTGGGATGAAACCGTCACCTGCACATGTCAGGGACAGTGAATCAGCCACAACACCAACTCACCTTTCATCACTCCAGCCTCCGTCTGATTGGCTCCTCAGCTGCACCTGTTGCCAGCTAGCATGGGCTAGCTTCAACCAGCTATAAACTAGCTAACAGCAACAGCTGGCTCATCAGCACGGTACAGTGAGGATTATATGAGAGGACAAGAGGAGGCCAGGGCTAGCAAGGGCTTCCAGCTGAACATGGAGCTTCAGCTGGACGTTCTCACAGCGACTCTGCTGCTGCCAGCCCCCAGAATGTGAGTTTGGTTTGGGTTACAGCAGTGTTAGCTCAGGAGACATTTGCTATCATGGTGTTGCAGGGCTAGTTCAAACAAGTAAGATATTTTCACTCCAATTACGGCACTCTAGGGCAGTAGTTCTCAGACTTTTTTCAGAGATGTACCTTTTCTGAAATATTTTTCAGCATTATTCCCTGACTAGCGGAAAAAATGGGAGAAAAAAGCCTATATGCAGAAGTCCAACCAGCTCCATCAGTGTGTCAAACAACAACCTGATACTGAGGAGATTTGGCTACATTTACTATTATTTATTTTATTATTGAATTTTAGGAATTATACATGACTGATGCATATATATATTTTTTTTAATCAGTGTTTTTTTTTTTTTTTTTTTTTTTTTTTTAAATCTCATTTACCCCCTGCAGTACTCTAACTTACCACTAGGGGTACACAGACCCCAATTTGAGAACCACTGCTCTAGGGGTACTGTACAACCCAAACCCTGTTTTATTAGCGTTAGCAACTTTCAGGAACATTCAAATCTTGGTGGATGATGAAGATAGAAATCAAAAGTAATTCTAAATAATAAAATCCTCATTTTAACCAGGTTTTTCCCATCGTTTTAAAGCTGTGGTTAGAATTGCGGTTGCCACAGTGGAACTGTGTTCCTATTTTTAAAAGCCAGCTTTTCCTACTGTTATTTGAAGATACGTGTTGCCTTCAGTGTTGTCATATGAACTCCAGCGCTGTACAGGAGGTTGCCCAGAATACGCAGTAGGTCCATCATTTTTATTTATTTTACACTAGAGTTTCACCAAAATAATGCCAGTGTGACCGAACCCAACCCAAACCTGAACATAATTTCTAAATTTTGGTCTGAACCTGAGCCGCCGGGTCCTGATAACCCTAACCCTAACCCTCTACTACATAAACCTCTGGCCAGGTCTAGAGGGTAGATACTATAGGCTTAATGGACTTGCCCAGGGCATTGCATTGCTGTATATTTTGTGACAACAGTCATGTTGCTTGGATGAAGCGTGGCAATTTTAGTGACCCCATGACCTTCTTTCTAGCACCAGCAGGCTCTGTACTCAAAATAATGCACTTGTTATATGAAATGCATGTCAGACATTTTTGAGGTATTTTGCGAAACATCAGTTTAATGGGACCCAAAATACTGTATGTGTGCAGCTCAAAAAAGCTCAGTAACAAGTTGTGTGTTTAGAGGGAAGGCAGTATGATTCAACAGCATGTCATGAGGTAGGGGGCAGAGCTCCAGCAGCCTCAGGCTCGCTGCACAGCGACCACACAAATCTATCTGATCCTTGTCAGTTGTGCTCAACTCCAAACAGCAGCGGGAGCTGTCAGGGGAACTCTGGTGACTTCACAAGCAAGTTGTGTCTCTGTCTGACTCGGATTCTCAGTTGTCTCTTCCCAAAAAAGTGACATGTCCTGTGCTGCTGGATATCACTTACGTAACATCTGGAGCCTCACAGTCTCAAAGTCATCCTGCGAAATCGTGACTGGGGTTCTACTGAGGCCTGTGAATGCAACTGCTGATATTTTTGTTTTTGAGCTGAAGCAACTGATGCAGCTGATATGTAGATGTCTTTAAAGGGATAGTTCACCTATAATGCATCATCTTTGTATCAAGGACTCACCGTGTGCTGCCCTCAGTCCCATATTCATGCCAAGTATTCAGAGTTTCCCCCTGAAGTGTTTGCTTGTCAGGGTGGAAGCCGCTGAAACAGATGGCAGGGCACTGAAACTCTCCGCTGACATCCAGGATGATAACAATGCTGTATGTTTTATAATTTTAAAGGACAAATGCAGCTTAAAACACATTAACCTCTTAAAAACACGGCAGAAGATTTACTTTTCATTTCTGGCTCTGTTTTGTTGTTTGTTTTTATATCTTTGTTTGTATCTTTGTTACAAGGCTAAAAAGTCAACCCTGTTACATCCAGTTATATGACTGGTATTCTTGACACAGCTACAATGACGTTTAATGAAGTACCGCTAAATAAATAAATACATAAAATTTCAGATGTCTAATATAGAAACAAAAAAAGACAACAAGCCTAATTTTACCAGGGCTATACAGTATTCCCAGTTTTAAAAAAGAATGTTCTGAGTGGTTTGATGGACAGTTTAATTGCTGAATTTACGTGTTCACTGCTTTACTGTCTTCCTCCACAAGGTGGCGGTCATGCTGCAATTCACTGAGCCTGACTGTAATTTTTTGCTAATGTTTACGGTAACTTTGACTTTTCTTTTTTTCAGCTAATGTTACAGTAATTTCGTGCAAAACATGGGAAAAAGGTGATGAATTATTTAACAAGAAATGATCCAAATATTAGCAAGAAATTAGTCCTACATTACAAGAAAATGAACAGAAAAATACCAAAACGCACACGCACGTACGCACGCACGCACGTACGCATGCACGCACGCACGCGCACACACACACATTATGAATTATAAAAATACATTTAAAATGTAAAATTCCAAGAAAATGGAAAATAAAAAGCAAAAAAGTGGATTTTGCTCAGAGGCTGAAACAGCAGCTGGGTGTGTGTTGGTGAATAAAGTAGCTGCGTGGGAAATGAAACCGTGGACTGCTTGCCTGCTGTGTTTTCCATGCAGAGCTGGTTGTCAGTTGTGGGAGAGGCTCATGGCGACCCGTGTTGTGGAAAATGTTGAGGTGATGTGTTGGGGCCTTCCTGTTTTATCTCTCTCCACCATGTGTTTGCATGGAAGTGTGCACCTGCCAAATGTGTGTGTGTCTGTACCTGAGTGTAAGTGAGTTTGCTGTGTCTGTAAGATAAAAGTTGATTGATCCCTGTGGGGAATGTGGGTCGCCACAACAGGCAAATAATAATATGACAGCAGAGAAAATGGAATAGAAAGATGAATATGCAATTTGTGGCATTTAATTGAACATTAAATGTATGAGGAAAAGCATAAAGCATTACGAGGTATGAGCAAAATAACAGTGGTAGAAGAAGAAAGTGAGACTACAGGACTTATGAATGAAGAAAGATTAAAATACACCAAATGAAATGAAATGAAATGCAGTGTGAAATTGGTTTCTGAAAAATAATTAAATAAAATAAACTCAAATAATAAGTAGATGTGATATTTGCAACCTTAGCGCCTGGTTGATATATTAGTTAGCTGATATTACTGGCTAAAATTGGCTCATCACAGACATGTCATATTGGTGCATATGTTGGCTGACATGCAACAAATGTACTTACATGTGTATTCATATACAAATGTCACTGTATATAGATTTCTGACCCATCATTACCTCACCCTCTGAGCAAAATTCATTTTAGGTCTTTTTGTGCAGAATGATCATTATTATTGTTGTTGTTAGTGGTGGTGGTGGTTTTTGATTTAAAAAAGAAAATCTGGCTCATTTGAATGTAATTTTCTTGTCTTTTTTTACTTTATTTATTTATTTATTTTATTATTAATAATTTTGACACTTAAAGTGAATGTTTCAAAGTATTAAGCAGCATAACTTGAACGGAGTAGCGTGGCCATGGAACTTTTTGCTGTGGTCATTTGGCCACTTCAGAATAAAAGGTGTTCTCCACTGAGATGATGAAAGGAGTGAGATGAAAGTAGTGAACAAACGTTAACTCAAGCTGTGTGGAAATTGCAGAAATTAGCCCGTTACAGCGGCCATGGTGCTATGTTGATTTGAATGGGAAAGTCCATTCCAGTCCAATTCAGTTTCTGTGGGGTTAACCCTTTGAAACCAAAACAAATTCTCTTGATTTCTTTCAAAAACATGGGGGAAAAAAATGGAATGAGCAATTTAGAAAGAAGCTTACTGGAATATTTGTTAAAAAAAAAAAAAAAAAAAACAGCAAAGACTCAATCAACATCAGATTTCTTGGGTTTAAATGAGGCTGCGTTCAGTTGCCTTTCACAAGTATTTAAAACAAATGTGAGGGGCCCTATATTATGCGTAGAGGACCCAGCGGCTCTGCACTTTTGTGTTTGTATCCAAAGATGCACATGTACGTTTCCATTTGTGTCTCTGTCGGTCAGATGAAGTATTTTGCTCCAGCCTGACTCTGACTCCAGACTGGGCTGAGGATTCACTGTACAGCATCTACCTCTCTGCCTAATACCATTTGCGACATCTGAAAATAACTGTGGACATCCAGACGATGCTGACTCATTCATGGTCGGGGGGGTGAAGAGATTGTCAGGATAATGCCCTCTTCTCTGAGGAGCCTCCTTTTGTGAGATCTGACTTTCCCCCTCTGCTCTGTTTCTGTCACACAGACAGAGCAGACCAAGCGCTGCATCTTTCCTCATGACTTACTGCGTCTGACTGACGGAATCCATTTGCTTTTAGCATTTGTTAGCATTTGGAGCATCCCACCAGTATCCAGCACTCAGTAACGATGACATAACAGCTCAGTGGGGGAAGTGAAATAATATGACATTTTTCAATATGCACCTGTATTTTCTTGAAATGTGACAATATCTAGGCAAAATAAGGCAGACCCTCCTCTTGTTTCAAGACAATGCTATTTGATTTACAGAAAGGTTAGTGTGCATCAGAAACAAGTGAAATTACCCCACTTCATGGCACATTTGCCCCCCATACTTTAGAGAAAAAAATGAAGCCCTGAAGCTGAACACCAGAATAAAAGACTGGGGAAGAGGGATTGTTTTGTTTCAGGATCAGTTTCCTTGGCAAAGATTAAATTACAACAGGACAGAATAACTAATCATTGTCTAAAAAGTGACTTTAAAAAACACATCTTTACTTCAAACTAGTTACCTCTGGATTCTGGAGTACTTGATTATATTTAATATAATCAAGTACTCCACTTATATTTTATTCTTATTTTACTGTATTTTCTTAATAATTCCCTAACAATTTCAGGTCATTTTTTGCCAATTTTATCATCCCTGTGTTTTTGAAAGAAAATAAGGCAAATTTGCTCAAAGGGTAAAATTGGAACCCTCATTTATAATGCTGATAAATCCAGGACTTTCTTCTCTAACAAACAAAGTTAAAGTTAAACCTGCTGCTTTGGAGGTTTAAGTGAAACATTCATCTTTGAACTGAAAAGCAGATCCATTAAATCTTGATTTAGATAAATCATTTCTAAATTTGAGTTATTCCAGTCTAAAAGGGCCTCTCAGTCTGCGACTAGGCTTAATGCCTGTTTGAGAAACTGCCCACTGAGGCTGACCGCCCAAGAATCACTTAAAAACACTCAAGTCTGTTTTTGTCTTTCTTTCTAGCAGGTGGAGGCTGACATTCTCTGAGGTTACAGGTGACTCTCGAGCAGGGAACATTCTGTCTGACCATGTGCAGGTAAGCAGAGCCCCACTGCAGGCCTGTTCCACCCTGTAGCACACAGCCACAGTCACACTGACCTCTGTCTGGATGGATCAATGAGAAGCTTGCTCACACAGCCTATATGCACGCACACACACACACAACACGTATGCAAGCTGATTACCAACCAGTGTGGTTAATGAAAGGCTGATACTGATGTATTCAGCCCTTAGAAACCTGTGCAGATTCACTGGGTTTCTTGGGGAAAATTGGAGAAATTAACAAATTAGCAAAAAAATTTTGCAAAACTCATTTGGAAACTGGCAAAAAAGAAAACCAGCAAAAATAAATAAATAAATACCACACAATTAGCAAAAAAGGCATTCAGACGCCTTTCACAAACAAGCATTTAATCTGAAGTTGCCAAAATAGTTTTAATAATAAATAATCTCATAATTTGACCTTGTTCATAAGAAAATATGACAAGGATTCAGTTTTTCCAGCAGCTGTATTATTTTCAGAGAAGAGTGGCCTCTCAAACAGCATTTCGACCAACACAGGACACTAAAAACACAGATAGATCAGCCCCAGGGAGCAACATGGAGTGCTCAAACTGAGCCAGATAGTCGAATGAACGGCGGTCAGAGGGAACAAACAAACCAAAAAAAAAAAAAAAACAGCTCTCTAAATGAGATTTTTTTTCAGGAAAAGGTGTTATGTGGAGGACTTTCTCACAGTGATGGAATACTGGTGTGAAGGAAGTCTGAAGTCTCTGAAAGTTCATTTTCATATCCTAGTGGAATGAATGGAAACCAGTGGCTAGATAAAAGGGAGGAAAAATTATATCAGAGTTCTAAAATATGGCTGCTCTCTTTAGAAAAATATTAGCAGAAAGTAAAATATATGCATTTTGCAGATAAAATATGGTCCTTTAATATTTCACCAAGAATACACAGATAGAAATTACTGCAATGTGCTAACATTTCAAATGAGAGACCCATTAGCTTGCATGCTTCACTTTTGTCAGAGTTAGTATGTGTGACCTCCTGTGATCAGCGGGGCCGGGAAGGACGCTTTGCCCCCTCAGAGGCTGCTCCTGATGAACCAGCAGCAACTGACTCACTGCTGTGCCTGCCTCTAATCTGAGGCTGTTTCTGAAAAATGCAAAATAAAAAATAAAAAATAAAAAGGATTTTGCACAGTCAGTTTTGGTCATGAGAATACATTACCAAGCAGGAAGGGGATTGGCAAAGATGGCTCATTGATCAGCTGCCCCCAGAACCAAGAAGACAGCTGCAGTCCAGCAGTGATCTTGCTAGCAGCCCACTTCCACAATAACATGAATGTGTTATTTTAAAAAAAATAAAATGTGAAACGAGACAAAAGCCAAAGTAAGTAAAATTGTAAAGTTGGTACGTCATAACGTCATCACTGGTTAGCCGGATATTTCAGAAGGTTCCAAAAACAAACAAACAAATAAATAATAAAAATTGAGTGGTCTAAGCTCTATGTGCTCGTCCTCAGTTACCACGGTGGCTGGGAGGAGCCTGAAAGCTACGTAAAATGTTGCTATTTTTGTCCTCCAACATGCACACACATGTTCAACAAACAACAACAGAAGTTACCAGGTTCTGCTGGATGCTGATACCAGAAAAAATGCAGATGGCTCATTCTATAATTAGGGGTACATGTCATGTCCATGGGCTGTATTTATCAATTTTACTAAATAATCACTTAAAGCAAAGATCAATTTTATATCAGGCTAAATTTCTCTTTGATTTAATACAAAAAGTAAACAGGTTCCATCATTAATTTTGCAGAAAATGTATCTTCCATACTGGAATTTGCTGTTTTTGCGCTGTTCAATTTCTTAAATGTTAGGTTTTGCTCTGAAGATTGCATGTTTTTTTTTTTCAATATAATTTTCATAATTATCTGTTCAAAATAATGATTAAAATATGAGAGAGGTGTTTTAAAAACGATTTGGCTCATTCATGTACATTAGATCATCCACTTTTATGGAGATCAACATGGACATAGGACATGGACTTGTTCTCCCAATGCGTCCTGTCAGTTTTTTCTTTTTAATAAACTGACAAAAATTTCTAAAATTCTGTTTTCACTTTGTCATTATGGGGTACTGAGTGTAGATTAATGAGAGAAAAAATGAATTTAAACGATTGTAGCATCAGGTTTCAAAATAAACAAAAGTGAAAAAAGTGAAGGTGGTCTGAATACTTTCTGAATGCACTGTAAACAGTAATTTGAGCAAAACTATCCTCTGTGTGCTCTCCACATCCAGTCAGTATCCAGCACTCAGTAACAATGAGAGGAAGATAGCCCCACTACTGTCCTACACGACAGCTAGAGGGGAAGTGAAATAATCTAAAAATGTGAATAAGTGAATTATCCCTTTATCAAACCCCAGTACTGGCCCAAACCAGTATAAGCCTGATAGAGACACGAGCACACTTACACTGAATGTAAAGTCTTGTGTCTCCCCTCAGGGCTTGCTGCAGCCTTCATTCCCTCTGTTGTTAATACAGACGGTTTTCACCTAGCTGTGATATTCCCTGACAGGTGAACTGAGTCATCCCAGCCCACCACTGAAATAACCTCGCTGCCCGCTCGCAACCTCTCACACACACACTAATAACCCTGGCGCAGCGCTAGGAGACATGAAAATCCTGAGGTGCACTTTCCCATACAGGCTCTAATCTGTCAAGGAGAGAGCCGTCTGAGTCGTATTCATCTCCCAGTCCAGAGGAAACCCTGATACTGTCCATGTTGGTCTGCCTGCCCACTTCCTCCTCCTCTGGAATATATTAGATCATCCAGCTCTCCTTCAATTACCACAGCAGCTGTCTTTTGTCTGGCGCAGCTGATATCCAATCATGCAGTGTGTTTGTCCCTCGGCAGGAGCAGAAGGTGCTGTAGCCTGTTTCAAGGTCACACGTGTTTCCACACTCTAATGGGTTCAGGGTCATAAGGTCAGCTCATCTTTGACCGAGGGTTAAAAGGTTGATGCAAGGCTTTTGCATCGATTTCAAAAATTGCAGCAGAGCCGTCAGTATTTTTACTATATGGCCAAGATTCTTAGATTTCAATTTCAGCTTTAGTAACATTTGCAAAGTAGACTATTTATATCCAGCATGTGTTAAATCAGCTTAGACTGCTGTTGTAATAAATCCAGATGTCAACAGTCATTGGGTGGTTCACAAGTTGGTTCAAACAAACCATTTGCTGTGATCCCTGATCCCTGAGGGGAAACTGGATCATCACAGTAGCAGCAGATATTAGCATGTAGAAAAGAATGTACTTTTTTACTTTACTTTTTTTTTTTTTTAAGGGATATTATCCCTTTAAATAAAAACATGAGTACTTTGGTCTCATATTCATTCTTAAAAGTGTTGTTTTTCTTCAAACAAACCTAAAAAAAAAAAAAAAAAAAAAAACTGACAGTGGGATGAAATAATCCCACTTATTTCCAATGCTAACCTATATGTCCCTAGAATTTTCTTGAATCAAGTGTCATTTTCTTGATCCTAGTGGACTGATCTTCCTTATTCTGCCTTGTTTCAACATATTTATACTTGTTCCCAGAGCAATTCCTGAAACAAGTAAAACTGCATTGGAAACAAATGGAATTATCTTGTCAACTGGCAAATAAGCTTGTTTAAAGAACAAGCTTTTTTTTTTATTTTTTTTTATTTTAGTGCAGAATGTATTACATAGATATACATCAATAAAAAGTGTAACAGTATAACAGCATGTACTCTGAGTGTGTAAAGTTGAAATAAATAAATGAAGGAAGGCTATATTTATAATAATAAATTATAGGGAAAATCTCAAAATATGCTGTATGAAAACACATGAGAAAACAATATGAACATTATGTATTTATATTAAAAGGTCTACAGAAGGAACCTTACATTATCTTACCTTAATTCACATTAGTAGCTCCCTGACCTTCAACATCCCTTCCTCCCTGATTTGATTGTAACATTATTCTGAGATGGAGGCTTCACTGGTCCCAAATGTGATTCCGACACAACTTTGGTCAGTAATGACCCCATCAATCTCTGATACAGAGCCTCCATCCAGCCGACCCACCAGGGAAGAGCACCATCGGAGCCGCAAAATCCTGCAAAATACTATAATCCAAAACGGGAGGGTGTTCTGCTCTGTTTGGGTTGCATAAAACTGGCCTGTGTAGCTTGTGCTGACACAGTTTAAAGGAATACATTGAAGTTTTTGGCTCATTGGTCAACTTACCTGTAAAGTGACAAGAACATGTGCAGTAAAGTCATCCACGTGTCTTTGGTAGATCCTTTTCTCCTGAGTTCCCTGCTAACACTTCAGCATACACTGAGTGATATTTGACCAGCATTACTTATCTCATTTTAATGTGTGCCTAAGTCTGGCAGTTAAACATACAATGAAAATAAAATACATAAAATGAATGAATGAATAAGCAACTAACTAAATAAATGAATAAAAATAATAAATTTCCCTGTGGCTACAGGAAGTGAAGGTGGTGATGAATGTGTGGATGCTCCGCTGCAGTACTTCCAAAAATAAACCTGTCTATATATTAAAGTAGTCATAAGAATGAGAGGACGATGGCACCACTACTCCTCCTACATAACAGCAAGCAGGAAAGTGAAATGAAAATGATCAAAATGTCCAAAATATCCTTTTAAGCCCATAGACTACTGTTGAAGCTGATGCTAATCCTGCAGCTTTCATAGCAGCACTCTATGACTGCAGTCATGCAGACACACCCTGCCACATCAGTAGCCATCTGTCTTTATCAGAGGAGCTGGCAGTGGACGTCCCAGACCTGGTCTCCCATATTCTGGTGAAGAGGCCTCTCTCCCTTCCCCCTGTCACTGTTATGGGGTGAAGTAGAGGGGCTAATGTCACTGCCCTTAACCAGTCTAACCAATCAGCATGGACCAGCTGGGACACCCCCACCTCTACTCACCCACACACACTCACACACATACCCCTTCAGCATCCTGTGACAAATTGGATGGTTGGGGGACTCTTTTCTCTCTTGATACCCCAACCCCCTTAAGACAGACCACAACCATCCCCCATGGTGAAATGCGGCTGACTTGATATTAGGCAGGTGTGTGTGTGTGTGTGTGTGTGTGTGTGTGTGTGTGTGTGTGTGTGTGTGTGTCTGTCTGTCTGTCTGTCTGTCTGTCTGTCTGTATGTTCTTGTTGTACTTGATCTTGCTGCATAAACTTCTCAAACTCAGCAGGCTGTGTATTGTAGATAATCGTGAAAGTGCACATTTTATCCAGCTGCTGGTTTCCATTCATTCCATTGCGATATGAAAATTAAGTTTCAGAGACTTCAAACTTCCTTTCTGATGACTTGGAATTGAGCGGGTGAGAAGGTTTCTCCACCAGAAAAGTCCCTGGAGAACATTTTCTTTCCACGGCCAGTAATCAGATCTGTGGTTTATGAATGTTGATGACTTTGTTAGCACCAGAGGCAGAATATTATAAGGTGGCTGTTTCAACAAAAACCTCAAATTTGGAAATGTAGGGATTTTGATTATATATTGTGGAATCTTTAATACTCCCACATGGTATGCAAAATAGTTTGTTGCAATGGAAAATATAGAAAAATTGTAATATTCAAAATTCAAATAAAATTGAAATTGTAATATTCAGAATCACTGGTATGGTCTTGGTACAGAACTGAACTGCACTGAGAGAGAGTGTGTCGTGGAGGAACTCAAGATGCAGCAACCTAGACACGCGCCCGCACGCACACACGAACTGATGCAGTACAGGACAGGAAGGGGCTTTCCATACAAAAATTAGACTCGTTTGTCTTGTCGTTCTGGCACTGTTTTCCCTCACTTTCATGCCAGTGAAGGACAGTGAATTGAAATGAACTGAACTGAGAAAAGGGGGCGGGTAGGCAGTGTGTGTATCTGTGTGTTAGTGAGTGAGTGAATGAGAGTGCGTATTTGAGAGAGAGAGAGAGACCCGAGGAAAACGTCATCTGACAGGACTGGACTACCAGGCTGCAGACAGACGAGCACCGGCCGTATGAGGGACAGTATCTCCACTGTGTTCCACAGAGAGTCACTTTGTCACCAGGGAAACATAACCGTTGCCGCTCTTCCCGCAGCAGCTGGCCAGGCTGGATGGTGTAGGACAACGCTGAAAGTGACACTAGGAGCGGCTGTTAACGAGTGACTGAGAGGGAGAACATGGCCTCTTCTCCGGTCACCCCAGCATCGTTGGAAGGCGGGACACCTTCACCCACCGGGAACGAGGAGCCTGCTCCGACCCGACAGGTACGCCTCCTCGCTAGTCCCGATGCCTTCCTCTCTCCCTGACCTGGAGTTAACTGTACGCCGAAGATAACATAAATATCTGGTTATTTTATTGCTCTCTTGTTCATCGGTAAAGATGCACATCTTCTAAAACATAACTTCACTTTTTTGATATCGCTAGGAGCCGCTGTCTCATCCGGCATACATTCAACATCGAAATTAGCATCACTTTATTATAACATTCCAACTTTATAATCGGCTCGCCAGCAATATCCCTCCACCAGCCGTGGCAGGCGTTAGCAAGAAGTGTGCAGTGATTCTAAAAGTTAAGATCCCATTTAAAGAAGTGGTGCATAGAAGGTCACACGCACGCCGAATTTACTGGAACACTGTAGTGATTCTTGTGACTATTTCAGCGATTTTATACCAGATGTGCATTTTTATCGATACGTAGGGAAATCTTAAACTGCTAAATTTCGAATGGAACTTGGCGTGAGGCGATGTTGCCGCTGACACGATGTTGTACGTCGCAGACGTTGATGTTTCAGTGCTGGAGGGATGGTTGGTGCAAGTTGGCACCATAAAGAGAGAGGATAACAAGGAAGGCGTTTCCCAGGGTGACACGTTTTCAAGGTTGTTCACATCACAGCTGGAAAGTCAGGAAGTGCCCCTGCCTGTTACTGCTACTGTTGTGTGGATCTGGTGCTGTGATGAGGTTGTATGAGGTCTGCTGCTCAGGATAGGCCTAATTCAGCGTGTTTTTACAAATGTATTTCAAAATATACAAAAATTGGCAATAATGGATGGCCATAAGCCTTTGCATATGACATTGCTATTTTGGACCACTGGAAGTGGGTTTTCCTTTCATGTGCTGTTCTTGTTGACATGTATCTGCACCTGCTACATGTTCAAAATAGATGATGACCACTCAAATACATATGCAAATACACATTTTAAACATACCTGAGTGGGCATGAAATGTATTTTGTTTAGCATTTTTCCCCTCCAATCTACCAGTCTGCTGGTCAAGCCTTGTGAATGAGTCATATAGGGAGGGAGCTAGCATGTGTCTCTGTGAGACAGTGATAAACACTGAGTGCTCTGGCAGGCAAACATATTTAGTCTGTGTAGAGCATGCTGTTCATGCAGAGGTGAATTTGTTTACTAGTTTGTCCAAGCTGCGGCCTGTACAACAGGTGTGTAGTGGTGTCAGTGTCAGCAGCCTGACAGCCCTGACAACATGGTGAGTGTGCACTAGGGCTGCAGCTT
This sequence comes from Myripristis murdjan, assembly GCF_902150065.1. NCBI lineage: Eukaryota > Metazoa > Chordata > Actinopteri > Holocentriformes > Holocentridae > Myripristis > Myripristis murdjan. The sequence continues at coordinate 27,164,142 of NC_043997.1, forward strand.
GAGTGCCAGCCCTGCAGCTAAGACCACTCATTGTCAAATGTGGGACTGAGGACCTCCACAGGGACTGAATTGGTTTCAGGTGGTCCTTAGGTCCATAGGACTTGCTTCAAGCAACTTGAACTTGAGGAGGATGAAACAGAGAAAATCTAAATCTAAATTTTCTTATGATTCTGTTAGCAATATATATCATAAAATGGGCTGACAGGCTGAAACTTAAGTGATGTCTAACAATTGTTTTCATTATCTATTAATCTGGCAGTTATTTTCTCAATTAATCAGTTAGGCTAGTGGTTTGGTTCATAAAATGTCAGAAAAATGTGAAAACTGTTGATCACAATTTCCCACAGTCCATGGTGACGTCCTCAAATCTCTTGTTTTGTTCCAACCAACAGTCCATAACCCAAACATATTTAGTTTACTGTCACAGAGGACTAAAGAAACTAAAAAATATTCACATTTGAGAAAGTGGAATCAAACAATTTGGAGATTTTCCTCTTAAAAGTGACTCAAAATGATTAAAAAAATGATTAAAATAGTTGGCAATTAATTTAATAGTTGGTAACTAATCGATTATTTGAGTAATTATTGCATCCCTACTCCAGTTCTGTCTATATTTCCTGTCCATCCAATCCTGTCTATTGAGGGAAACTCCACTAGGGACTTAGGTGCATTTGGTTGCTCACTGGACAAAAGGGCTGTCAGTTTGGCTATACCTCATCGTAGAGGATGAGATCGCCGGGAAGATCGCAGCTTTACAACAAGCGGAGAACGTCATTGGTCGAACCTTCTTCCTCTCACAAGGTGATCTCTTGATTACACTTTCAGTAATGGCGCAGCACAGCAAAAGCTAGATGGTGATTCCTCACTCCTGAACTCTAATCTTAGTATATCATAACATATTTTGCCTTGAATTAATCAGTAGACCCTCTGGACAAGACCAAACTTTTGTATGAATTAGAATTTGTTTGGCAAATAAACTTATATCTTATCATCTTTTCAAGACACTCAAGCTTTCAGTGAGCTTGTAACAAGCTCAAGAAGTTTTTTGAAGTCAGTCACGTAAAGTGGTGTCAGACAACTGCACACTCTTCTCCAATCTGACTTTACTGGCCTGTTATTTTCGATAGCATCTGTAGGTGGATGCTGTCATTTTGTGTCATCTTGTATGGAATATTTCCAAAGGGATTCTGTCACTGTCAGTGTCCAAAAAGCCCCCCACCCCAAAAAACATGCCCCCCAAAAAAGTGTGACAAAATTTTGAACAGTGCTTTTATTACCCCTTCCCATAAGCGCTGTAGTTCACGTAAATGTTTTTTTCCCCATAGAGACTTATTGGAAAAAAACATATAGGACTAGACAAGGACTATTAATGAAGACTTTGACCAAACACAACGAGCCTGTTGTTCAAGAAAACATCTCTCCTCTTTTTCCTTTTCAGCAAAGTGCCTAAATATGTTACTGTCCTGTTGGTATTATTCAGCCAATCTACATATGAATTCTGTCTAAGTAAAAAGAAAAAACAGTTATATTCCGTCACTTTAATAAAGTCGCTGCTTTTAGTTTTCCAAAAAGCAGGAGCACTGTTGTGTTTTGATGACTTGAAATTTGGCAGAGTGAAATGGTCTCTCCACCAGGGAAAATAGTCCTTGAGGAAATGTTTGCTTTCCACAGCCAGTTATTAGTTCTGTGGTTTATGAATGGTGATGACTTTGTTTACTGCAGAAGCACAACAATTTAAGGTGGTGTTTCAACCAAAAATTCAAATTCGAAAATCGAATATTTGTTGTGACATATTTAGTACCTTTACATGTTTTGAAAAATGGTTTGTTGCAATGTCTAACGTGGGAAAATTGTAGTAACTGGGACACAAATTTTAAATCAGTGGTTTTATCCTTGAAATTTGTAAATGAGCTCTGAAGTGAGCCTGTGTGTGGCCTGTGATGAAATACAGACTGAGGCAGGACCGGCTCAGAGGCACTGGTCTGTTCTGACTTGTCTGACAGCTGACATGATTTGTTGATGGCTCTTCATCTGTGGCTGCCAGATAGAGTTTAAAAGTTTGAAAGCAGTCATGAAAATTTTATGCCAAGTGTTCCTGGAGCTGAGGTGTTTCACAGGGTTCCACTTTTTGACTTGCTTTTTAGCAACTCAGTAACATCAAACTGTGAGACAGAAGGCTAGGAAGCAGGGATGTGGACTGTCAGAGCTCTGAGGCTGTAACAGTCACGCATATTGTTAGCGGTACTGGCTGTTAGCTCATGTTTTCCATTCAATCACAGTTGCAATATTTCCCAAATGCAAGAACAGAGGTGCTTCACATTACCACTGCAAAGCCTTGCACTTTCACTTAGATGTGAGCAGGGACATAGTGGAGGTTAAACCCACTGAAAAGCAAAAAAGCATAAGCTCATGCTTTTCTGAAGACGTTAACCCCCTTGGTGCGGTTCATTGGGTCATGGGTCAGTGAAGAACCCTGGTGCACACCAGATAGTCAAATATGAGGGAGCATTCACACCCACCCTGTTTGGTCAGTTTAAATGAGACCAGGGTGTTTACTCTGATGGTTGTGTTTTGTTTGGAGAGGTGAGAACCAGGCACGCAGAAAGGTATTTTGAGTGAAGGATCATTTATTAGATGGGTCTAATGCGCTTTTTGCTTCCTACATTTTACTCTTACACACCTGTAAAACATCAGTGGTGCCATATTTAAAACAGCAGAAACTATAGCTTCACTAAATACAAGACACACACTCACACAACATTACATCTCTGTGACGGGCACCATCTCTTTGAACAAAAATAGCTTAAATAAGGCATTACCACTGGATAGCCAGTTTCCTAGCCACCCAGTACCTTTCTCAACAATCCCACACTTTTCCACTGGAAAATAGTCCCAGGGAAATGTTTGCTTTCCACAGCCAATTATCAGCTCTGTGGTTTATGAATGTTGGTGACTTTGTTAGCCACTCAGACAGAACATTATAGGTGGCTGTTTCAACCAAAGATTCTTATTTGAAATGAAAATCAGGGGATTTTGAATACATTGTGCAGTGTAAAACACTGGTAGTGTCCTTTATAGGGCCCTGTAAAATCCGTTTTATTTTTTCCCAAATTCCGTTTTTTCCGTTTTAATTTTTGGAAATTCAGTTTTTTCCATTTTAATGACTAAAATGCACGTAAATGAAATAGAAATTACCTTAAATTAATTGAGGTAACAAATAAACAACACATTTATTTAACAATTACGTTGTTATAGCAGTAAAAGGTAAAAATGATATGTTATTAATGATTGAACAAAAATGACAAGAGGATGCATCAGTAAATATTTCACTTGAGGGTTGATGTTGAGTCAATGCATGCACACATTGAACTTAAAAGATTGTTAACCGAGTGTTGACCGATGTACGTACAGGCTATTCACATTAACTTACAAATGACGATGTTTAGGATGCTACAGTCTCTTTTTTAAAGATTATTTTTTTGGCATTTCTGCTTTATTTGACAGTCACAGTAGAGATGGACAGGAAAGGCAGGGGAGAGAGAGGGATTGACATGCAAAGGACCTGAGGTCAGATTCGAACCCCGGTCGCTGCGATCGGGACTAAGCCCTGGTACATGGTGCGCGCTCTTAACCAGTGAGCCACCGGGGCGCCCCAGGATGCTGCAGTCTCTTGCATCAGTGGTCTCATCCACAACAACAGAGTACTTTTTAACACGGATCTTTTGTAGCCCAGAGGAGATATGTTGCTCAAACACTTGGTATGTAGTGTTAGTGTATGTTTATGAGTTGTATAACATAATAAATTATCTTGAAGGAGTATATGTTTACCAGTAAGCGTGACTCAAATAATTTAACAATATGTTAAATTATTATTTGTTTTAAAAATGTAAATTACCTATCAAACAGACCTAACAATTCAGCTACCAATGAATGAGCAGTAGTATGCATGTGATAACATAGATTGAAAAATAAGCTGAAGTGATACCTCTTCTCTGAATAGACAAGCTAAGCCAGTGTGCTGCTGTTAGCCAGTGAAAATAGAGCGGAGTGGCAACTCTTCTCTTTGTTACACAATCTATGTCAGTGCGCTGCTGTAGCTGGAAAGTTTCTCTGCCTTTTGGACTGGTACGGTGTCGGTGCAGGTGTTGGAATGTTTTTTCTTGGTGGTGCAGGTGCAGGTGAAACGACTGGAGGGGTTGTGCCACCCAGATTTGCTTCCCTCCATGTAATTTTCTCCAGACATACGTTCATATTCCACACAAAAACAGCATTTCATTCAAATTACATCAAATTCCACGATATTCTGCGTTAAAAGTAGATTCCGTTTTATTTGGCTAATACCACGATTCCGTCCGCGAATTATAGGGCCCTACTAGGGCAGCAGCTCTGTAAGTTAGCTGTTAACAAGCAAGTTAGTTAAGTTAGCTTAGTTTGTTTACTGATGAATGAGACATTCTGTAAATACTGTTGTTACTGTTAGACAGCAGGTGGCGATGTAGAGCATTAAACTAGGCTAAAGAGTCAAATGAACACTGGGCGGTGAGACTTTTTCATAAAATCAACAAGAGAGAGGAGAGGGAAAGGAGGGCAGAATAAAAAGTGATGGATTTGAGGGATGGGTTTGAGGGAGGTGATAGGATAGTGTGTGTGTGTGTGTGTGTGTGCGCATGTTTGTATGCATGTGCTACCTCCCGTGATTCTCAGTGACTCCTGAAGTGATGTCACTGAAATCTCCCAGTTGTACACCACGGTGAAGGAGCAGTTCGTCAGCATGTTTCCAGCCTCTCTTTCTCCCAGAAACAGATCACATTGTTGAAAAGAACATCAGCCACTACATGTATTATTAACTGTGCAGTAAACACAGAATGGAGCCATTTGTTCAGCAACTTTGAAGGCATGAACTTAAGTTAACCTGCAAGACTAAATGTAGTGTAGAACCACACAGTCATTAACATGGCAGTGTTTTCACTGTGGTTGGTCGTTACAGTAAGGTGTGTGTGTGCGCGCGCGTGTGTCTGTGTGTCATGTGCATGCTTTTGACTGGAGACTACAGAATTTTAACTGTGTGTGTTGTCAGTGTTTCTGACTCTGCAGTCATGTCCTTATCACAGTTTTTGGGCTGTAGCGCGGCCTATGAGCTGTATCCAGGGGTACTCACGCATACGCACACGCACAGACACACACGCACACACACGCACACACACACGCACACACTTACACATATGATGATGGGTTAGGAGCAGCAGCAGGTTCAGAGTTGGGTATGGCTGCTGAAGGGTACTGCATCCTCTGTCTCCGCCTCTCAGGACATGACTAAGCATTTTCCGTGCAGAGTCGATCCTTAGGAGTATGTAAGGTGCGCTGCATTTAATACTGCAACAACCTGAAAAATGTGCCTCTACATTATAAACCTGCACACTTAGCATGCTGATAATCTCCTTTTTTCAAAATGATTTTTCTCTTGGCATTTCATCTTTACTGGAGACTTTTCAACAGCACATGAGAGGTATGACATGTGACAAAGGTCCTAGCCTTTAATCTTTACTCATTAGTCATTTAAAGGTCCATAGCAGATTTTTAATGTTGGGCCCATTTACTACATTCTACACCTCAGCAAACCATTTTGCAAATCATGCGGGGGCACTAAATATTTCACAACATATAATAACACAAAATAAACACAAAATGTACACAGTGAACATGGTTATTGAATAGTGACAACTGCAGAAGCAGAGCATTGTTAGGTGGGTTTTCAACCAAAAATGCAAATTTGACAATCAAGGGATTTTGACTATATGCTGTAAAATGTTTTTACCCCCAACAGATTTGCAAAGTAGTTTGTTGCAACATAAAAATGTGGGTAAATTGAAGTAAATCGGCCAAACATTTCACATCTCTGATATGGTTTCTTAAATTGCTGAGGGTCAGTTGAAGTGAGAATGAAAATGTGGAATTAGCACGTAACTGATCAGTGGGATGGTTCAATGATGAGAGGCAGACAGACTCAGTCATCAAATTATGTGTTTATTCCACGTCAACTACTGTAACCAAATCAGAGCATGCTGGAGAAGATTAGAAGCCTCAAACTTATCTCAGTTTGTGCTGGAAGAATGTTGTTCTCTTCCTCTATTTTGCCCCAAATCAATCCTACTTCTTGCCCCAAAATTTAATTCCCCATTAAATCCAACTTGAGAGTGCCCAGTGTGGAGTTCCCACAAAGTAGGTGGTAGAAATATCTCACTCATAGAGGATTATGTTTTCATCCACAACAGATAGATAGATAGATAGATAGATAGATAGATAGATAGATAGATATAAACTTTATTAATCCCCGCAGGGAAATTGCAGTGCCATAGCAGCAGAAAAAACAGCCACACACAACACAATAAAGACAGTAAAACCACATTAAAAACAGACTAAGAAGTTCAGTAAAATAAATAAGTAGATAAATAAATAAATAAGTAGATACTAAAACTTGAAAACACTGTGAGGATATGAAGTTCTCACAAGCATTCCTCATACATCAGCATCACACATCTGGATCACATAGTGTTACACATCACACCAATAATGGAAAACTTGTATGTTAAATTGGCTATTTATGTCACCATGTAGAGCATTCAGCATGAGTTTTGTATCCTAGAAAGGGAATTCCCCGATTAGCAGCCTGCTGTAAGTGGGACAGAGCACAGACCTTGCTGGTCTGGCTGCTCTGGACTTACTGGATTATAGAGATGCTTTGGTGAAATTGTTAAGTTAATTTGAATGTAAAACACATCAACATATGATCACAGTGAAATCCCATCCATCATCCCACCCAGTATTTTAAGAGAAAACTTTTTTTTTTTTTTTACTGCTTATTTTATTACATTTTTTTTATCCATATCTTGTCATGCACATATTTATGCTTTGAATGCCTCTCAATCGCGCTACATAGGCCTAGCACATGTTGGACATCATAGAATGTAAACAAACAAGCCTCCCTCTTTCATTCATTTAATCGCCGTATTCAAAAGGTTGGTGTTCGCTGCTAGAAAACCTGTGCATCATGTAAGTTGAATAGCATGGAGCAAATAGGGTTGAAAGAACAAGTAACAGCTCAGATGTAATTTCAACTCCAGAAAATGGTGAAACCTTGTTGCATTTGGGGCTGTAGGGTAAAAGTTGGAGAGTGGAGAAGGGGTTGGATTTTTCAGATTTCTATCTAAGAAGAGCAAACTTTACTCCTTAAACCAGGGGTTCTCAAACTTTTTTGGCCCAGGGACCCCCTGGAGGGGTCAAAATTTTCCAGGGACCCCCTGACACTCACAACACCGATAAGCAGAATACTTATAACCACATTTGTACTCTTAGGTAGTTGATCAGCAGCATTAGCGCATAGCCTCATCCGAAGGCATAGGTTTGATTTTGACATTGGTGGGGACGTAAAAGCGCTCCAAGGCGGCGCCCCTGAAAGTTGATGTTTTTTGCATTTATGACAGCAATTTCATGTCATGTAGAGCTGATCAAATAAACAATCCTAATTAGAAAAAATAAAAAATATTAAGGGATTGGCATTAATGTTTATACTGCATATTTGAATATCTATACTGACTACAAGTTTTTAATAATTCTGTAATGTTGTTTAGTTAAAGGCAACTAAAAGACAGGCAGACAATTTAACAGAGTTCTCATCTTTAGTGCATCTGTGCATCATACTGTACATCAACAACATTGTACAGAAACAAATAAAATAAAATATAATAAATTTTTGACACTAAATACCTAAATACAAACAGATTAATGTCCATTGCCTTGCTCTTTTTTGAAAAAAAAAAAAAAAAAAAAAAATCTGTGTTGTTGAGGCTCTACAGTTCTATAAGCTTGACATTTTAAATTGTGGTTAGTAAAAATGGATAATTCCTGCTTCCCTAGAGACAACAGGCCAATGTGCCTGATAAAAGCTCTCATGTCAAAGAAGCATGCTGAACTATTGTTCTGCATGTACTGCCACCTGACGAAATAAACAGTGAAGAAATCAGTCCATGTGCATAGCTGCTGCCCAACCAGCCAAACAAACTCCGCTGTGCTCGTCCTCCGGCACTTTTTTACAACCACATGGAGTAACAGCGGGGATGGCCAATCACACATGAGCAAGAAACGGCAGAGCCAATCGATGAGCGATATTAGGCTAGAGGCGGGACTTCTAGCAGACTTCTAGCTCCCCAAATCAATCACGGGAGACACTTAAAAACGAACACTGACTAACGCAGTTGACTAACACAGTTAGTCAACTGCGTTAGTCAGTGCGTTTAAAAATTTATAATAATAAAAAATACATTTCCGTGAATTTTTTCGCGGACCCCCTGGCTATGCGTCGCAGACCCCACTTTGAGAACCGTGGCCGTAAACTACCTGAAACAAGCCTGACTGGCACCAGATGGCGCCGTTGTGTAGATTTTGGCTTATCAAAGGTGCTAGCTAAGCAAAACAGAAACATATAATAATCTCATCAACAACATCAGATTTTTCAGATCATTGAATTTTACAAGTAGGGTTGAACAATCACCACAAAAATTATCAAATTTGCAGAACTTGCAAGCTTCCGCAAATGAATTCAAATAAACTGCTCATTTTGTACTGGGAAATGGCTGTTGCTGTTAGCGCAACATCACAGCGATTTGGTCTAAACACTGCTATAAGGACGCTAGATCGAAGATAAACATGTTCTTATTTAACAAACATTCAGAGAAAATGTGTATTGTTGACTTTGTTGTTGGTTATTTGGGCAAACTCTGAGTTTTCAGATCTTCTATATAATTCTGACTTGGAGTTCCGACTTAACTAGCATTCCATTGGACTTTCCCAAGTAGAGAGTTGGATTTATTCCTATTCCACGTTCAGGGGAGAGCTCCATAGGGGTTGTGATGCATCTTCAGGGTTGCTACATGTGAGCCATCATATATTTTGATCTTGACACTGTTTTCTTGACATTGATTTATCATTTGCAGCTTACATCAGAGACTGAATTCTCACTTCAGGAACAGTAGTATGCTTGACAGTTGGCCTTATAATTGTATTTGAAAGGATGTTGAATGCTTGTTGGCAATCTGTCAGGTGTCATACCACCCAGATGTGGCGTTCAGCTGGTGGGAGGCAGCTGCACCAAGCTCAGTTTGCTGTGTCATATTGGTGTTTTGTTAATCTGATGCCTACACCCACATGTCTGTCCATTTTAGCTGCACACAGCTGACAGATCTGATTCATTCTCCTTTGGGTTTCCTCTGAATTACAGCGTCTTTCTTCCTCTCCTCCTCATTTCATGCCGTCTTTCGCTTTCTCTTTTGATCTCTGTTGTTTTATGGACTTGTTTCATTAGGGAATGTTATAATTCTCCCTTTCTGTTCTCTTCCTCTCTCCCTCACTTTATCCTCGCAAATCCCATTACATCCCCGTTCTATGCACACATCAGCAGATGACAAACCAGCCATGAGTTGTGATGGAGGCTTGAGGACAGAGGAACTGACCAGAGAGGAATGATCAAAGAGAAAGAGACATGAAAACCATCTCCGTGTTACTGATTTTGACTCATTGCTCTTCAGTATAGGGCTGATATCATGACACTTGCATGTTGAATGCTTCTACATTTGTCTTTATAGGACAAAATCACCTGTCCACCAATACTACAATATTTATTGTCACTGTGCACATACATCTTTGGAGTAGTTTATGAATCATTATTGACTCAATAAATGAAAGTAAAAGTTGTATTGTAACTACAAATCAACTTATCTTCTGCACAGCTAATTAGCTTTATGCATGCAGCAACTATGACTACACAAAATCTCTTCTCAAAATTTGTAGAATTTCTAAATGAAACCCTTCAACATAACAGCATTGAGGGGCAGAAAAGGCCTGAAGACCTTCGAAGGTGGGGCTAAAACATGGTTTCTAACCCTATAATTTAAGGAAAAGCACATTTAAGGAAGTCACCTAAGCTTTTCATTTCTTGCCTTTGTTATTTCACTCAAAGTATATACGATGTAGCTTCATTGAAGGGTCGCAACCAGCAGATACACAATATGTCTGTGACATACATGTGTACACATGACATATGGAAACTAGAAAGATGCTACTCAGTAGTGTCACTAAAGGGATATTAAAGGGAAAATCAGAGATTAAGGATAAGAATGGCAAGTCAGACTGAGTTGCAAGAATTTGTTGCTTTCAAATAAGTACTTTATCTTTTCTCTTATTTATAATGATAAAAATATATAATTTTTAAAATCATTTTTAATATTTTGTAGGGCAAGGTTTGTATGGGCCTTCTTTTGATTCCCACGGGTGAAAACAATGGTGTATTTTGGGAATAAAGGTTAGGTTTGTTTTTTTTGGTCAGTCTTTCTCTGAGGCCCATTCACTAACTCCAGCCCCACTGTCCCACTCACTGAGCCAGTTCTGAACCTGAATCTGTAGGCGCTGCCAGCATATTTGCTCTGCTGTGGGTTCAAAGAGACGATTTAGACTGGCCCTCCAGCCACTGGGCTGTGTGCATGTCTCACATTTGTAGAATGCCTTCACTCTGCCCCCTCGAGAGCTGGATAGACTTGCTGTGCTTGTGTGCTTGTGTGTGTGTGTGTGTGTGTGTGACAGTGTGCGTGCTTAAGGACAGACAGGGCATGTGAAGTGTAGAGCAGTGCAACAGCATGCTAACAGCGATCAGTTGTGTCAAGTGGGAACTGGAGGCCCTTCTCGTTTTGGTGTGTGTGTGAGGTGTGTGTAAGCGGCCTGAATAGCAGCCTGTGTGTCTAGGGATGGTCAGCAGCCTTCAGCGGGACAAAGCCAGCACTTGTGTTCATCACAGAAGCAGGCGGACTGAGGGAGCTGTCCGTTTCCCAATCAAACACAATCAGCCATTTGATCACACAGCTCTTTTTTTTTTTACTTCCTCCAGGGATCTTTTGTGTCTCTGGTCTAAGAAAAAAAATCCATTAGACTCTCTGGAAGGCTGACAACATGGGTTGGCCACCAACAGTGTTGTGAGTCTGCTAAAGGAATGGTGTACTGAGTCGTAAAATCTTTTTTTCTTTGACGAATGAAAAAAAAATTCAGGATGGAGACCCTGCGGACAGTACAGCAGATGGATTCCAAGCTTCCTAAAATATTCTCTTATTTACACTGTACATTACAGTTAACAAGAATACAAATCTATTCAGTGATACTGTCAATAAAACATTATTTTAAGCTAATTTCTTATTATATTTGAACTTTGTATTGCAATAATTAGAGTATAATAATGTCATTATGTGGCATTATGTCATTATGTGTAAGTTTTACAAAGTTGGCATCAGCATTTGCAAGAACTTCAACATCAGCATCATACATAATAATACCATCCACTCTTCACTAGAGGTGTGCAAAAAATCTACATCAATCAATGTTGTGAGATTATTTTTCACAATAATGGATCAATTCTCTAGGCCCTTGTATTGATACATATTGTTTATGTACTTCATTTTCATATGATGCTGCAGTCGATTCTGTCTTACTGTTTAGAGGTTGCATTGAGTGACATTAATTTGTGTTTAAGCTCCATTAAGCAAAAACTAGATAAAAAAAAAAAAAAAAATTGAATAAATACAGTTGTAGAGAGGGGCTTGTGACCTATTTAACTTCCTACCACTAATTCTAACCAATATCTTATAATACATAAATGTGATTATGCCATTTTATGCATTAAACAGGTTTTGTTTGGAGAGATAATTTTTTTTAATCACTAAAACATGCAGAAACAAGTGTCAGTGTCATGAAACGAGGCTGAATGATTGCTATCAAGAAAATTTGGTGGATATCAAGAATAACAAATTGATCTACAGTGTGAAATGTGTGGCATTATCCCACCACAGAAGCAGATTTTATGACTAGATTAATGAGTTGTCATGGAGGGAAAAAAGTAGATTCCGCCTTCCAGTTCATCTTTCTCTCCCACTTTCTTCCTCCTCTCTCTGTCTTGCTGTCTCTCTGTCTCTCTCTCTCTCTCTCTCTCTCTCTCTCTCTCTCTCTCTCTCTCTCTCTCTCTCTCTCTCTCTCACTCTCAGCCTCTGCATCTAAAAGCTCAAACCAAAATTTTATGTGCTTGAAATTTAATCTACACTCTGAGTTTTCCATTTTCCTGCAGGATTTCTCTTATCTGTTGCAGGAAATGGGCATCAAGCATGTTAGTCACAGAATAATACTGTAAAAAAAGAAGAAGCATAGTAATACCTTCTAATAAGACCAATATTGTCTAAAGCAGTGGATTTCAAAAGTTTTGTCTACAGTAATCTTTGGTTCTGATTAAAGAATGGCTCTGGGTCTTGAAGATTATTGCATAAAGCCCCCTCTGTTGGCAGCATGCATCACCCCTGTGTGTTTGCCCTGGAAAACAGGTCCTATTTAAAGACAGAGCTTAAATTAAGGCTGTCTTATCAAATGACCTGCAGCAATCTGCGAGGTCAGTGCAAGTGGTCTTCCCTCTCTGCATACTTTACTGGATACATGCTTTCAGCATGCAACAAACTCAATATTTTACAGTACCTCAGAATTTATAATAGATTTATTTAAATGAAAGTGTTTCGGAAGTTTTGGGAATCTTGTAATTTAAAAACGGGTGAATGACATTGTAATGACATTATACCTTCATATGAAATGAGAGGGAGGCTGATGCGCTGGGCTGATTTTATTAATCAGTTCTGATCCAATCAGTGCTGTCCATTTAATACAGTGGGCATGGTGATATTTGATTGCTTGCACACATCAGCCTACTAATTGTAACATTGAGCAATACTACACTGTTTGTTTATAAGAACCTCTTATTCCAAGAGATCATCATTCAATGAATGCACCAGTGGGATGAAATAATCCCACTTGTTTCCAATTCAGTTTCACTTGTTTCAGGATTTTCTCTGTTAACAAATATTACATGTGATTATAACAGTTGTGATAGAGTTTTTCATTCACTTAACATGGTATGTGATAAACAGACAAATGAATGAATGAAACTCAATAGAGCTAATACTTTTGGTCCAGAGTCTGTATAAAAAGTACATCCATAAGTGGCCGTGTTTCAACCAACATGTTTGCAGCTACATGCTGAGTCAGAGGGCATCCCACAAGGCCCCCTTTGGAGAAAATGTAGTGGAAGTGGGTGTGTCCCAATCCTGGTGACAAGCACAGGACACACCTTAATGGCCAAATTTTGTTGTGTTATACTAATTTGTTGTGACTTTTTGTGGTCAGCCACGCCCACTACCATGCCCTGTTTTGACTGTGCAGCCTGGAAAGTGAATCAGGTCTTTTGTGGCCCATGACAGACCAGCTCCAAGTTTTATGATCATGTGTGAATCCCTTCAGAAATTAGTTTTTGTGATATGCCACGCTCACCACCATGGCCCTTTTGGCCAAAGGGGTATCAAGTTAGCCACTTCACTGGCCCACAACCAACCATCCCATGAAGAATATTAGAGTCGCTGGTGGATGTGGATTGTACATGTGTTAGAATGGGGAACACAGCAAATATAATTGCTTTATATTGGACCCCAGAGGGCATACGACAGAGAAACCCAAAAAAAAACCAAAACCAAAACCAAAAAAAAAACCTGTAACTCAATTCACCAGAAACTGTTACCATGCAGAAAATGTATGAAGGATCATTTTCACATTTTCGTCTTTCTGGTTTAATCTCACCACCATTTGTCACACTTCAAACATCCAAAAAGATAAAAAGATTAAAAAAAAAAAAGCCCGCACACTCACGTTTTGCTCCAAAAAAAGTTTTGATTAAACAACGTTTCGAGCGTGTCCGCTCTTCATCAGGTCAAGAGCGGACTATCTATCACCAAAACTTAGCACACAAAAAAGAAAATGATCTTTGCTGGAAAAAAAATGATCAATACATACAAAATTACAGGAAAATTGTATTTGAAATTATTACAGTGATTTATTGAAACATCTCATCAGTGACACTAGACACAGACAGATGATATGAGACAGATCTCATATCATCACATATCGTGTCTATCAGAATTCTTATGAAAGGTGTCTGAATGCATCACCAGCAGTGCTGATGGCCAGAGACACAGGTGGAGGGACTTCCCTCACTCAGAGTGAGTAAATTGACATACTGATCACCAAATGTCAGATTTCAAACAACTCTAGTTCACTGGAGTTAACTGAAGTATTTACTGGTGTAGCTGTACATAGTCACCACCATGTTGGTTCCTAGGGGGATAAAATTGCCTTTGTTCTGATGTAATAATTAAATAAGACCCTGATAATACTGACATTTCAGGTTTTCATTATGGACACCTTCACAGAATGGCTGGGAGGGTAAGGTTACCCTGAAGAAAATTAGCAATTTCTTTTCATCCAGAAGGCTAATGAGTGTGTATTAAACAGACTGTGGAGTGTTGATATTAGCCGGCACAATGGAAGCATAAGCTGTGCTTGTGTATTCACTTTACCTGTGGTTCCGGCTTCACTGTTTCACATGTACTGTCACAGCTTGTGAGAAGACTTATTATAACAGATCCTCTGTATATGTGTGTGTGTGTGTGTGTGTGTGTGTGTGTGTGTGTGTAAGAGAGAGAGTGTGAATACAAAGCAGTGTCAAGCCCCTTGTTGACATCAATAAAAGGTCATCAGTTTCTCACTTTCAGCAGCCTATTGAGGTTTTGGCTGATGGTGCCGCTTTGGGCACAGCTTAGAGTCATTATAAATACATTGGAGTGAGTGCTGCACATTTTCAATGTCAGTGGTGTGCTCAGTGTCCCATATTACAGCCTATAGTTCACTCAGCAGAGGTGAGCATCCAGGCTTAGCTGGCTGGCCTTTGTGCAGTTTGGTGCTTAATAACATACACACACCTCCACTCACCTCTCAACCAATGCTGAGAAGTTAGTCAATCCATTAGTCAGTTGACAGAAAATTAATCAGTTTAATTTGAATAATTTTCATACTTTATTAATAATTATTGTCAAGTAAATATACCAAACACTTAGTAGTGCTTCACAAGTGGTATAATTTGCTTATATCCAGCCTATTGTTGGCTGGCTTTAGTGTTCAAAAGAGTTCAATTTGAAGCTACACATTCTGCAGATGAACATCCACATTTCAGATTAATGACACAAGTGCCTCATAAATGAGGTTCATTCAAAGCAGCTTACCTTGTAGCTTAAAGTCTGCAGTTTCATGATGTTATTTAATTGAAGCTCAGAGACAAAGTAACTACTGTATGTAATCCAGCACCCTCATTTCCATTTTTTCCTTCCTTCCTTCCTTCCTTTTTTTTTTTTTTTTTTTTTTTGCTTGATCCACCGGGAGATGAAAGCCATTGTGTATGTGCTGTTGACTCCCAGGATTATGTTTTCACCCCATTCCATGTGTTTGTTTTGTTTGTCTAGCTGTTAACAGGAAGTAACACAAGTTATGAATGAATTTGCACAAACTTTTATGGAAAGGTTAGTCATGGGCCAAGAAAAAACTGATTGGGCTCTAGTTTCCCGGCGCAGCGCGGGGTGGTGCAGTGAGGCGAACCCCGCGCAGAGCTAGTTTTGACCGGCGAAACGGGAGAGGCGGACACTTTCCAAGTTTCGCAGGCCGAAGTGCGCCGAGATGGGAGTGGCGGCGCAGTGGGGGGAGGTGCCGACAGATTCGGCTTGGCGCAGTGACAGTTTGTGCCAAAAGGCTTCGCCGAGGTGCGCCAAAAGCTCGCCATCTGAAACCACGTCTACTTTCAGCGCAAGGCGGAGCGGAGCCGGCGCAGTGGAAGTTTGGCTGCCTGGCGCACATCACCAAAACCTCACAATCAGCACAAACGGTGCCAATCTCCTTTGATCTGACATCAGCTGTGATGGGACAGTTGATATGGAGATACATGTATGTGCTGATTGTGATCGTAGCATTGAATAGTGTTTTTTTTGGTATTTATTGCATCGTTCATGTGCCTGACATTCCGGAAGCCTGCCTGTGAGGTTTTGGTGACGTGTCCGCACTGCTCGCCGGTCTCCGCTCCGCGCCTGTCTCCTGGGCTCCGCTCCACCTGCGGCAACAGACCTCCATGTCAGCTGTGTAAACTTTCATTACGCCGTGATTCACGCAGCGCATTTTAAAGGCAAGGACAGGGGCTCATTTGATTGGTTAAATGTGAATTGGCTGTGTCAAACCCACTCCACGCCTTCTCTCCTCCCCTCCGCCGGTAGGAGGGACGGCGGAGTACTTGCGCCACCGAGCACGGCGTGCCAAACTTGGAAAATCCACCTGGCCACACCCAGTTGGCGAAGCGCATCTGCGCTACGCCCCCGCCTCGCCAGGTCTGCGAAACTAGAGCCCATTAACTTTTCATGCTGATCAGTCTAAAGGGGGCATGGTGGTCGGTGTTGTCAATCACAAAAAGAGAAAATGGCATTTATTTAGGACTGTGTTGGTGGAGGTATGCTCTCTACTGAGTGCAATCTTTCTAATTAACATTGAAGATAATGCATAATACTGCAAATCATGATATTCAATATTATCAGATGCTCAGTCTAGATGCAGCCCTGCTTGCACCTCTCAGTTCTGTCACCTCTCATTGGCATCAGAGCTGTCAGGTGGCATTCTGCAGACCTGCAGGTGAAGATTATAATGCTCCTGTGTGTGTACTCCAGTGTTTGAGCCCCCACTACAGCACATAGCCACATGTCCGCTACCCAACACACAGTGGATCAATAAGCATGACAAGCTGCCTGTCTCATGGATGCTGCATCAGCAGCATCAGTGTCCACCCTTGAGTCTTTTAATGGGCTGGTTAGCACTGTTCATCCAGGTCATCACACACCAGTTCACACACACATTTCTTTTTGTGAAGTCATGCAGTGGTGGAACTGCATGTTTGGAAACTAGCCAGTGTGCTGGTCATCTGGTACTCAACCCGTTCTAATGATTGGCTTTCCTTGCAAGTTCCCCCATTGTAAGAACAGAGTTTGGTAAAATTGAGGTCACTTGTTAAACATTCACCATCCCATTCATGCAAATGCCCAGAGTTATTACATATAAATTTGTTTGTTTGTATATATGTATGTATGTGTGTATGTGTGTATATGTTTATATCTTGCATGATTTATGTACATATATTTTTGGGGTATGTATTTTTGAGGGTGAGTATAGCATTTACTTATTTAAAGTACTAAATTTTATAATAATCTTTTATAGTAATCTTGGCCGGCCCATTGTAAAAGAGGGTAAACTTGATGGCCTCAGAGGCTTAAGTAAATGTGTGTGTGTGTGTGTGTGTGTGTGTGTGTGTGTGTGTGTGTGTGTGTATGTGTGTGTGTGTGTGTGTGTTTGTGTGCGTGCGTGTGCGTGTGCGTGTGTGTGTGTGTGTGCGTGCGTGTGTGTGTGTGTGTGTGCAGCCAAGATTACTTGGCAGGAAATTTGGGACATTTCTTCACAGTAAATGCATAAAGAATCATGCATTTTTCTTTTCTATTGTTTCACTTAGATGTTATTTGAGGAATGTTCACATTCTGGCTCAGTTGTTAAATATAGTATCACAGTGGAAAATTGTAATGGAGTTTTATTGCGGTTTGGTCAGCAACACAGTGTAAAGTTAATTGAAATGTACCCCTGTTATGTTTGCAACTTGATCAGTGTGGTCGGTGCACACAACTGCTTTGCGTCTCAGCAAAAAGCTTGGACAGACACCAAAGCTGTCTGCTTCCTCTCTGACAGAAAGATGTATGAAGAGGTTTTTAGCCATGTAACAATATGAGGCTTTTAACTAATCAGTTTCAGTCACACAGGCCACACATCCAAATTCCTCATTCTTTTCCATCTCTGAACAGTAGTTAAAACTGAGCACTGTCTTGGAGCGTTTGCAACTTTTTTCTGAACAATTTGTCGCAATAGGTTTCCATAAGTTTCCAATGGGTCTAAACTCAACTGTGTGTGAGACTGGGCCAGCCAGTTGCAGAATAAAGACTCATTTATACTCCCATTACATACATTGATACACCCATTTGAAACTTTTTAAATGTTTCTTCCCACATGCCTCCATGCGTCCTTTGCATTTACATGGATGTTAAGCAATAAATCCACTAGAGGGCAGCTCAGAGTCAAAAGTTTCTGACAACAAAAAGCATTGCGATGGTGGAGGAGGTTGTAATTAACCTGCTACAGAGAGGCAAAAGTGGTAATATAGCGTTATAGACAGCGGTTGTCTGTGAGGTCACTTAATACATCGCAACAGGAGGACAGAGTTTTTTTCTCCAATATTTTCAATGAGAGATATTGACTACTTTGTGTCTTGTTCACAGACCGGCCTCTCTTGAACTCTTGGCTACGCTGCCCCCACGGTTGGAGGTGCTACTGCTTTCTTTCGTCCATATCCATAAGCTTCCTGAAAATGTGCAAAAATGCGGATGAAATGAATGTAGAATACAGACAGAAGGCTCAATCCATATCCGTATCTGTACTTAACGTTGAGCATTAATAAACCTTAAGCTGTTTCTTAGCCATGGCATCTTATAGTGATAAAATGGCTTGAACCTGGACCCCCAGCTAAAGTGATAATTAGATTATCATTATAGTAGTTTTAATTCAGACTGGATTTTGGCTCGGAACTTGAGTGCTGCTGTGCTGATGGGTGTATGATATAGCTTTGTTACACAAATATGGAAACAGTCCATCATTAACAAATCTGGAATTGTTGATCCAACATATATTTTCTGTGGGAAAAATTCATCCATATAACCATCCCTGTCACAGTCTGATTTAAGATGCCATTTAAAACTTGTTTTCATCCACATGTTTTTCTCTTAAATGGGACTGGATTCACTCAGTTACCAGGGATGGGATTTGATAAGATTTTAGCGATTCCGATTCCATGATCGAATCTGCTTATTGATTAGATTCTTTAACAATTCTCTTATCGAATCTCACTGGGCAAGAGGAAGAAAAAAAGTACAAATGGGTTTATTTGTATTAACTTTCTTTTATATCATTGTGTTGTTAAAATGCCACCACTCCTGTCCACCCAAATGAGTTTTACACAACTACATTTGAGTGTTCAAATTATTGGAATATTTATTAAATAACTGCACAAAATTGTACAAAGCAAATAGTCACTTTTTCCCTCAATCTGGGTACAGAAGGATCAGATGCAAGTAGCTACCCTCACTCACTCTGAATGAGGATAGCCTACTGACTGGAGAAGTTCTGATACTACCTGGTACTGGGTTATTTCGCTCGATAGCTCAAAAGGTATTGAGTACCGATACCCAGCCCTTCAGCGTATACAGTATGTATGAATAAATAAAGCGGCTTCCAGTGTCTGAGCCAGTCAGACTACCAGTACTTCCTTCCTTTGTCGAAAAAGAAGTTTTGCAAGCATTGCAGGCTCTGTTGTCGTCTTTCCGTGTGAAGTATAACCAAACTTTTGAACGCCTCTGCCTCGACGCCATGCTGACTTTATAGTAACGCAGCATGCGTATGATGTCATAACGCACGCGCGGCGGACTCGATAACAGAATCGTTAAGCACTTCAACAAACAAGTCCAAGGATTCGGACCACTGAGAACCAGTTCTTCAGTTCCAACCCAAATCATTATTTTGCTAACAAAACGCTAACACTGCCAGTTATGTGTATGGGGTTTCTCACTACAGATATCAATAATTCAGTTGTACATACCCACAATGTAAATTGCAGATATCTACAACTGACTAATGACTAGTTGTAATCTTATTTTCAGATACCTACAGTTTAGATTTGACTAGTCATAATTAGGGTTGGGTAGCGAAACGCGGTGCCAATAAGCTAACCGTCCAGCAACACACTGACAGCTTAGCTTGTCTATTCAGAGAAGAGGTCTCACTTAGGCTTATTTTTCATATTCAATCTATGTTATCACAGGCATACTCCTGCTCATTCATTGGTAGTTGAATTGTAAGGTCTGTTTGTTAAGTAATTTACATTTTCAAAACAAATAATAATTTAACATTGTTAAATTATTGGAGTCAAGCTTACTGGTAAACATCTACTCCTTCAAGATAATTTATCATGTTCTACAACTCAGAAACATACACTAACACTACATACCAAGTGTTTGAGCAACATATCTCCTCTGTGCTACAAAATATCCGTGGTAAAAAGTATTCCCTTGTGTGTCCCAGTTCAAGATATCCACATTGTTCATAACATAGTTGATATCTTGACCTGGAATTATAAGTAGCCATTATTTAATTGTAGATATGTGGTCATTTGTCCTAGGATGAGTGACGTTGTGGATAGCAATGTCAGATATCAGTGTCATTGTTTATTTGAAATTTTCTGTTTGACTAGTCAAAACTGACTTGCAGATACAACTGTTGATTTGACTAGTCAGAATGACGTTATCTATATCTTTATCTATCTATCTATATATACACTCCTGATCAAAATCTTAAGACCAGTTGAGAAATTGCAAGAATTTACATTTTGCACTGTTGGATCTTAAGAAGGTTCTAAGTAGAGCTTCAAAATGCAAAAAGAAGAAATGGGAGTGAGACAAAAAAAAAAAAAAAAAAAAAATTGAGTTATCAATTTATTGCAAACAACCATTAAACTGAAATAGGCTGTTCATCAGCTGATCAAAAGTTTAAGACCACTGCTTTTAAAAGCCCAAATCTTGGCAAAAATGTGGATTCAGTGTCATTTTCTGTCAAGTATCCACACTGTCATGACCTCCTGATGGCAAAGGCAAAAACGCTTTCTATCTTTGAATGTGGTCGGATTGTTGAGCTGCATAAGCAAGGCCCAACAACAAGGCCCTCACAGCGTGCCATTGCTGCTGAGGTCGGACGCAGTAAGACAGTCATTTTTAACTTCCTAAAAGATCCTGAGGGTTATGGAACAAAAAAGTCAAGTGGTAGACCCAAAAAAATTTCACCGGCCCTGAGCTGGAGGATCCAATTGGCTGTCCGTCAAGACACGGGACGATCCTTGGCCCAAATTAAGCTTGTCACTAGTGCCAACTGCAGTCCCATAACCATCAGACGGCATCTGCGAGAGAAGGGTTTTAAGAACAAAAAACGTCTTCAAAGGTCTCCTTCAATGGCACAAAATTGCCCGTTTGGAGTTTGCATGAGAGCACCAAACATTGAAAGGTGTAAGAAAGTTGTATTCTCTGATGAGAAAAAAATTTAACCTTGGCGGTCCTGATGGCTCCCAACGTTACTGGCATGACCAGGAGATCCACCCAGATGTTTTCTACACGGCACAGTGGAGGGGGCGCCATGATCTGGGGGGCTTTTTCCTTCAATGGAACAATGGAGCTTCAGGTTGTGCAGAGGCGTCAAACGGCAGCTGGCTATGTGGAGATGTTGCAGGGGGCATCCCTCATGACTGAAGGCCATCGTCTGTGTGGTAATGACTGGGATTTTCAACAGGACAACGCTGCAGTTCACAGTGCCCGCCTGACAAAGGACTTCTTCCAGAGAAATAACATCACTCTTTTGAGCCATCCTGCGTGTTCCTCTGATCTAAATCCAACTGGGAACATTTGGGGTTGGATGGCAAGGGAAGTTTACAGAAATGGACACCAGTTCCAGACAGTGGATGCCCTCCGTGAAGCCATCTTCACCACTTGGAGCAACATTCCCACTAGCCTCCTGGAAACATTAGCATCAAGCATGCTTAAACAAATTTTTGAGGTGATTAACAAGAAAGCTTTTTTGCCTTTGCCATCAGGAGGTCATGACAGTGTGGATACCTGACAGAAAATGACACTGAATCCACATTTTTGCCAAGATTTGGGCTTTTAAAGGCTGTGGTCTTAAACTTTTGATCAGCTGATGAACAGCCTATTTCAGTTTAATGGTTGTTTGCAATAAATTGCTTACTCAAATTTTTTTTGTCTCACTCCCATTTCTTATTTTTGCATTTTGAAGCTCTACTTAGAACCTTCTTAAGATCCAACAGTGCAAAATGTAGATTGCAATTTCTCAACTGTTCTTAAGATTTTGATCAGGAGTGTATACATGAGAGCGAGAGAGAGTGATGTATATATATATATATATATATATATATATATCTTAAAAGAAAGTTCTGACAACTGATGTTGATATCTGTAATGTTAATTCTGGATGGATAGAGTGTTTTTCCACTTCCCGTGTGGCACAATATGCTGCTTGTTTTATTTTGATCCTATCTTCAGCTGATGCAAAGTGGAAAAGTACAGGTGCTATGGGTAAAGCATACTGGCTGCTAATTATCCATTTATCACCAAGGAAAAAGGGATTTTATGATTTTTTTTTGGTGTTGCAGTTTAAAATCTCAAAATAAATGGTAACATCTATTTTTAAAAATAATTTACTGAATGGCCCCACATTAGTGCAGATCAGGATAATGGTACCAGCATGTTTTGTTTGTGACTGTGACGCTCAGAGCAGCAGACCCACTACAGCCTGCTAGCTGTCACTGTACCCTGGACGGCAGGGGTAAGTGCAAATTCAGTGAAAACTGGCTATTCAACCAAGATTTTGCAGAATGTCTGAAACTGGTCCCAGACAGTGCATACAAGGCATGGGGTATTTTGTGTAAGTTTTTCAAACTCAGCAAGACTAATCAGTCATTTTTATGCATCGCACATGCAGTATGAGAAACACAAAACTGCTAAGTCAGCCCATCAACAGATGCCAGGTATTTACCAGTCCTGCTCTATCCTAGTAATTTATGTTGTTGTTTTTTTCATTGCATTAAAAAGTCTTGAACAGTCTTAAATCTAACTTGCCTTAAGCTGTAGGAACCCCATATCAGGTAACCCAACACTCAGCCAAAGTGAAATTTTCAGTGTAGCAATGGAATGTCTGACCTTTCTGTAGGAAAGGTCAGACATTCCATTGCCATATTCCTTCTATAATTTAATATTATGTACAGCTAGTTGTTTTATTTTATGAGCATCAAACAGTCCCTCCCCTCTACCTAACCTTCCCTCTTCACAGCCACTCCTGCTGATATGAAGATGTTGATGTTCCCAGAGGCTTTATTGTGTTGTATTGTATTTGTATCCTGCTGTTTTTTCACTTGTCGTGAGCTGCAGACTCGGTTTATCCTGCTTATGTTTTGCTCTCCATGTTTCTGCAGAGTCTCTGTGGCTCTGTGGCTGCAGCTGCCGTGTGAGTTTGGTGAAACTGATGTAATGGCTTGGACGTCCGTCCAACAGCTAATTAGCTGTGAATATACTTGACTACAAGGAGCGGTGTGTGTCTGTGTGTGTGCCTGAGTGTGTGTGTGTAGGTGGTGCCAGTTCCCTTGGCTTCATGCCAGATAGTATTGTTGCATGCAGTGAACTGTTAAAGAATAAAGATAGCATACACTAATACACTAAAACTAAGATGACATTTGGGTGTTAAAAAACACTGCCGTGAACTAAAACAAAACTGATGAAAGATTGTTTGTGAAAAGGCAAGATGAACTTAAACTACAGTGTCTTATCTACTAGAAGAATTATAACAAAATAAAAATAATGGTGAAGTTTTTAAGTAAAGTGCAAGTTAGACAACAGAAAGAACTATTCTGGGTTGATTGTTAATATTATAGTACACAGTACCAATAGCAAACATGTAAAAAAAACAGCTGATCTTTTTTCTTTTAGAAAAAAAAAAAAAATCTATATTATAGGACAAAGCCACCAACATATTTTGTATCTGTGGTTGCAGCTTCATTGAAGCCACATCACACTGAAATTGAGTGTTTATTTGAAGCCAAGATTCCATTGTTTTATTGCTGCACCATTACATCAAATAGAAAATATCTCCTCCACAAGGGTTTGTGCATCATTTTATACATATTTCCCTGTATTCAGCAGCATATATTTGGTGCCTTTGAAAATTTTGGGATCTCCAATAGAATGTACAATAAAGTTCTGTGGGTGTAAATGCAGCTCAGCTCTGCAGCGATAACTCACACGTGGCCAAAGAAGTTAATGTGAACTCTATTGTTCCCTTTGTTACTTCAGGTTAGCCAGCTAACGCTAATTAGATAGGCCAGAAGTTGTTGTCAACTCGGGCTGAAAGATATGGTAGAAAGATCATATTGCAATTATTTTGGCAGATATTGTGATTGTGATATGACTCATGACTTTAATGGGGGTGCTCATTTTGACATCATGATTTTCATTTTCACCAAAGAAACTATACAATTGAAGATGTTCTGATGGTTTTGATATTATCTTACATCTGGAGAATATGAAGTGAATATGGAAAATAGGCCAGTGCACCTCTGTCTCACCATAATACTTCAATTGTGATGGTATATTGTCATGTATTGTACCTTTTATCGAGACACTGTGGCTCGTGTGACGTGGATGTTTGAGATATTGAGCTTTGCCATGACGTGATTTTGATCATATTTGGATGGTTCAGCCTTATTGTCCAGCTCAGTGTTGTGTAGAAACAAGAATGATGTAATGCTCCCTGCTCCCTTTAAGCTCTTTCTTGCTCAGAGAGACGCTTCATATCTGATTAGTGTTGTGTGTGATGAGCCTCAGTGTGGATGCGTGTGTGTAGTAAAAGCTGCGCTAAGGCAGGGGGCTCTAATCCATTCATCTCTTTCACTTAGCACAGTGTGTGTATGCATATGCATGTGTGTGCTGCCATACCTGCATGGCTCTTGGTTGTTCCCTCTCTCCTCTCCACTCTCTTGGAGATGCATGACTTTGATGTGACTCACGTTACTTTATTAGTGTGTATGTGAGCTCTCAGGGGTGTGTGGGGGATGTTGTCATTGTGATTGACCTCATCTCTTCATCGATAGCTGTCCAAAGAACTCATTATTCCACAGTTGACTTCTGGACTTGGTCTTGAGTTTGGATTCTTGCCCAGGTGGACAGATTGTTGGATGAAATGGCCAAATGCTGCTCTGTTTCTCTCTCTCCATGTGTATCTCTCTCATTCTCCTCTATATCTCGTACTCTGTTTCTGTGTCTGTCCCATTTTCCCCTGATGTTGGGTGTTTTTGTCCCAGTGTGGGGGAGGCTTCATCCTTATTTGTTTGAATGTGATGACACCACAAATAAATACATTTTAGGGAAAACAGAATCGCCGTTCTGTATCAAGTTTTCACTTCTCAGAAAGTCGGAAATGAGAACCATATGCCTTCTTTCCTGACCTCTGTGTGTGTGTGTGTGTGTGTGTGTGTGTGTGCGCCTCATACTTCACATATCTTGGGTCTTACTCGTTGCCATTCTCAGTAAAGTTGTTTGGATGGGCAGAGCCTCAGGATGCTGACAGATTTTTCTCCTGACATGCAGCTACTTCTGCAGTCTTACAGGAATAGTTCACCTATTTTGAAAAAAAAAAAAAAAAAAGATATTATTTCGCTCGCTATTATTTAGGACAGTAGTGGTGCTGGATACTGGTTGGATTCTTCAAATGGTTCTGTTTGCCTCCTGCCATTGAGGTGGACTTCCCCACCAGCTAACATTCTTCACAATATTCAATTTGTCTATTAGTGTCTACTAGTTCTACTACACATCATCAAACTCAAACTGTGTTTACTTAACAATTGGACTGGATAAGGAATGGATTCATTTTTAAGAATGTTAGCTGGGGGGAGGTCAGCCTCAATGTCAGGAGGCTAACACAGGGTTTCCCCCAGGATTTTTTGAAACTGTGGTGCTGAGGTGGACCCCCCCCCCCCCCCCCTTTTGATAATTTAGCTTTTGATAATTTAATTATGATGGTGGAGATGATGATGATGATGGTGATGATAGTGGTGTTTGTGATTAGGTTTTCACTGATTGATTTTTGAAGACTGCTGCCAGCATCTTTGTATTGATGTAATGTGTGCCAACAATAAAAAAGTAGAAAAAACTGCAACTAACCAGCAGTTAGTTGCAGTTGCAGAAGAGCTGTACAAACACAAAGAAACTGCTGAAAATGTTATACTCCTGTGTTCACCAAAAATATCACATCCTTTGCCTAAAGTCATCAAGCCATAATTGAATTCATCTTACCAGCCAAGGGGGAAAACAGTCACTGAGAAGCACTCAGAAGAGTTGATTTCCTGTAATTAAATCAAGGCTGCCTGTATTGGGGTTTGATAGTTTTCTTATTTGTGATGGTAAAGCATAACATTCTTGCATCCTTTTTTCTCTGGAGGTGTGGGTAGAAATTAGGATGTTGATATCATCACTAATAAGGCAGGGGGAAGCTGCCAAAATGAAACTCAATCAATTTTTTTTAGCATGAGACTCAAGGGAAACCCAGCCCACATTTATCAATGCACTTACTGCCAGGTCTATGATTAATCAGCAATCGATCAAAAGGTTTTGGCAGTGCAGCCTCTTAATTCTGCTAAGAGCCTCTTAGATATCATTGTGTGTGTGTTTGTCTGTATGTGTGTGTGAGAGAGACCTTATCCAACACCAGAACAAGGACTTCTTCAGAGGACAACAGGGAGGAAGGACGCTTGATTTCGGAGTCTGGTGAAGCATGTTCAAGTTATATTAGATAGATATGCTAGTTTTGCTGTGGACTTTCTTGTCTCATTAACATGTAAATTTCAGATTGTTTTTTGTGCTGACAAGAGAAACAAGTCAACATTTTGTCCCCCCCCAATGATGCCGTCCCATTGCACTTTAACCAGTGCCATGTGAGGCAGCTGGATGTGAAAAACCTGTAGAATTTTTCATTCACTGAACATGGTATGAGCAGAACATAGAAACAAATGAATGGATGAAACCCTTTGGAGCTAATAGCTGTGGTCCAGAATCTGCAATAAAGAGCATAACCAGAAGTGAGCATGGCCATGTGTCAAATAACTTGTGAGCACCTACATGCTCAGTCAGAGGACACCCCACAAGGCCCCTTTTGGAGAAATTGTAAAAACTGACATGGGTGTGGCCTGGGATGAAGTGGGCATGGTCCAATCAGTGTGAGAAGCTGATATGTTGTTTCTTAGCCCAAGACAAACCTTAATGTCAAAATTCTGTTGTGTTATGTTATGGATGGTGGTGTGGAAATCAGCTTGTTAACAAGAGGCTGCTCTCTGATCTCTGTATCAGTGCTCAGCTCAGCTTTATAATCCCTCAGCACCTCTGCTGTGCCCAGTACCGGTATAAATTCATCTTCTTAGTATGGTTGACGTGTCTGAGGTTGCCACGAGGGTGAATTAAAGTCAATGCACCTATGTTTGCTGTGGAGGATGGGGCAGAATGTTGCACAGTTTTCAAGTTGATATTTGTCATTTGGAATATAAGAAAAGACATATGTTGGTACACTTGATTGTGATTCGTTCATTTTGGGTTTATAAATAATGTTTATGCCATTTCTGTGTTATATTATTAAAATCTTGGACATCTTCACACAAATGTATGTTTTGCTATTCTCTATCAGTGATTAATACAACCCAGATATTCAACATGTAGCCCCTTGATGAAAGCTTTTACATTTGCTATTGAAAACACTTAGGGCCCTATCTTGCGCCAGAGTCCCTAAACCCGTTATTTAGGGATTTAGGATTGCGTAAGAGGCGTTCCCCCACAAAAGTTGCTATCTTGCGCACCTGCTGTTATCCGTAAAACACCTGCACTACCCGCTATATTATGCATAGGTGTGGTTTGGGCGTTACGCCAATTAAACCAATCAGTGTGCCAAGTGCCATTGCCTTTAAGGGCAGGCTGCGCTATCCTAAATCCGCAAACCGAAACCCGTGATGGAGAGAGGGAGGTAGATTTTCTCAGGGGTTCTACTGAGGCTAAAGCAAGTTGGCTTTATATATATACATATTATATATTATATCATAGGCGAGTTAATTCGGGAGGTGGGGCCACATGTGTCCAAGTGGACGTGTCACAAGGTTGTACTGATTGAGTAAAATCCCCGGGTCACACCACACACACACAAGAGGCAGAGGTGGAACTATGTGTAAACTAATTTATTGACAAGGTAGATTGGGCAAATAAAATATTAAAAATAAAAATATAGCACAGCTGCTGGCTTATGATAAAACAATAAAACGTGCTGGCGTAAGTGTCCAATTAAAACAGTCTTTCCTCTAAACAGTCTATATGAGTAATATACTCAGTCCATTCCGGCGGCGTCCCGGTATCAGTCCGACCGTGTGCGTGGTGGGGCTCCGTCAGGGCGCGCATTGAAGCCGCCTGGGCGCGCTCTCCTAACAGCCCAAACTTTAGGGATAGCGGATTACGGGTGGTCACGACCACCCATAATCCGCTATCCCTAAAGTGTGTGCGCAAGATAGCAATTTTAGGGATAGCGCATGAAACACGCCCACGGATACACCTCCAGGTGCAAATGACGGAGTTGGCATAATGTATAGCGGGTAGCGCGGGCGCAAGATACCGTTTAGGGACAGCGGAAGCTGCTAAATGCGCAATTCACGGGTAGCGGGTAGTGGCAACGGGTAGCGGGTGGCAACGGGTAGCGGGTGGCACAAGATAGGGCCCTTAGAATCTGGTGGACAAATTCTCTAACCATTTCTACCCTAAGACCTGAATGTAACCATTTCTAACCTAATGTCTAAACCTGACCATCTTTAACCTAATTCCTAAACTGAACAATTATAACCTTATTATGGCTAAATTTAAGCATCTTCAACCTAATGCCTAAACTTAACCATCTCTAACCTAATGCTTCAATCATCTGTAACCAAAAGCTTCAACCAATCTAATAACCTAACCATTTCTAAACACCTTCTGAGGAACATGAGAACCTGAGGAACCTTCAGGTCTGCTGCCAGACCTTCTTGAATACATCTGACAGGGTGAATAGTTTGTGCCCTGCTGACAGTTGGGTTGGATGGATGGCTGTGTCTGTTGGTCTGGTCAACACTTTAATCCAAGGCAACATATCTTCAAATCTGTTTGCATGAAATTAAGTGAGCGCATTCATGCTCCTCAGAGGATGAACCCTGTCATTTTTGGTGACCTCATCACTGTTATTGTAGTACCATGATCAGGCCAAAATGTCAACTTTTACACACAATAGGAAATGTAATTAGTGGATTCATACTCTCTAAAGGAAGGTATCTCTTGATTTTGGTGACCTTCTTTTCTGTAGCATCAACTTTTAGCCAAAATTTCCTATCTGGTATCTTGAAATCTACTTGCAGAGTTCCATGAAATTTAATGAGTGCATCCATGCTTTTTTCATAGTATTACATCTGTAGAAAACTCATCAGCAGGTGACATCTGGTGATGCTTACTTGCAACCTGTCAGAAGTGCAGCCAGGTTCAACTATTTGAAAGACTGGGTTGTGATATTTTTATGCTTTGTGCCCTTTCAGTCCAAGTCATCCGTCAACACAAAGCTGCCATTGAAATAGGTTAATACAACTGTTTGTTTTTTTATGCATTTGAATATAAATATGAATATAATACATAGACAGGACAAATAGGAATGGAATTCCTATTTATATTCAGTTTTTGCCGTTTCCTGTGTTTCGACCCAATTCCTCAACAATGATCATCATTTTTTTTCCAGTCGTGATCTTTTTTTTTCCTGTTGCCACTCCCTTGCTGAGTATAGAGAATAGAAAATTATGAACGCAGAAAGGAAGAAAGTAATCAAGGCAGAGAGGCAGAGAGAGACGTGATCCTCCCTTAGTGGTTTGCCTTGCATTAGCCTGGTATACTAACCCATATCTTGATCCTGGAGGGCTTTAAATGAATACAGATGCAGTGATGCTGAAGCTTCAGCTGCCAGGAATGTGTCTCTGCCATGGCCTAACATAGATAGAAGTAGCTAGTCGCACATAACAGCAAGGGAAATTTAGGAAACTGGGGGGGAGGGATGCAGATACAGCATGGATTCCTTCTATGAGATATTTATGAGTATTATGAGTATTTGCATGTAACATCACAGGTCAAGATTGAATGGAAAAAAGAGACAAAAAAATTGCCATCAGACACACACACACACACACACACACACACACACACACACACACACACACACACACACACACACACAAACAGATTCCTTGCTTCTATCAGCTGTTAGCACTATAACACACAACCAGGAACCACTAGCAATCTACATCTCAGTATATGTGTGTGTGTGTGTGTGTGTGTGTGTGTGTGTGTGTGTGTGTGTGTGTTTTGTGTCAGATTGTATCACATCCGCCCTCAGTGGGGTAGCGTGAGAACTGTGCCAAGACGTGTGAAATAATCTGTGTCATGTTTGAGTGTCTGTGTCGCCAGCAGGGATGGTGTGTGTGCGTGGAAGTGTGTGTGTGTACCCGTCTGTCACCTCTTTTTTAAGCTATGTCCCGGGCTGGACTGTTTCTAGGTAGGATTTAGCTGGATTAACGCTTGTGTAGGTAATTTTGTATAGTGGGCATAATTTTGTTGAAAATTTTAACTCAAACAGTTCATGAAGACTAGCAAGACGCAAGGAAAAAAAAAAAACACATTTTTTGTTTTGCTGCTTGGTTCCTTAAAGTCAAAGTCAAGGAGCTGTGTTCCACAGTCCATAATTCATGCCTGCAATCTGAACTGAACATACACATAAAATGCTCAGCGTGTTCTGTTGAATTTAATGATACCTGAATCTAAGCAGTCTGACGTCATGTTCAACACAGTTTTGCTGGCAGATCCCCACATCTTGCTCTACAAGCACTTTATGGGTGTCTTCCTTCCCTCATTTATATACAATAGACATATTATACGTCAAGAATGTTCAGCCTTTTCTGCTGAATCTAATGGTAGCAGGGTTGAAACAGCTGCAATGAGAATATGTCACTGTCAGCCATTTAGCTGGCAACCTGCGCTTGTGCACACTGACAAACAACTTGTGTTTTGTCTTAAAAGGTATCTGACTATCAGTATGTTATATTGCACCAATGCAATAATTGTGTGTCTGCTAGTGTTATTATACAGTTTTGGTCTGCTGAGGTTAGGGTTAAATAATTGTCCCACATCCTGATGAAAACACCAATGGCACATGCTTACACATGCAGCACTTAAGGGTCCCAGTTTGGGGGTCACAATGCTGTTGACATCAGTTTTGACGTGCATCTGGTCCATGTGTTCCTATTTGACCTTATTTGACTTGACTGAGTCAGTGGCAGGGCTATTTTGGTGTGATGCTGACTGGGGAGACAGAGCTTTAGGTGTTCCCCTGACCTGCCCGGTTTCCCCTCATCCAGACACAACACGCCGCGGCCCACGGCTGTTACGCAGGCTGTGCCACAGTGTGTGTGTGTGTGTGTGAGAGAGAGAGAGAGAGAGGGAGAGAGAGAGAGAGATTCTGGTTTTCTGTCCAATTTAATTTATTATTTTTTATTGTTATTTTTCTAATTAATTAAAACAGAGTAAACGTTTGTAACTTTTGATACAATATCCTTCATCAGATTACTACAATACTACAACACACAGCCATAATGGAGCACCTCTACCTTTTATGTATTCATAATATCGCCAATTCAAATATGGACTGGGCAGCTCTAGGCCACAGGAATAAAACAGGCGACTTGAATTAGTCTGCACAGCTAGTTTCACGACTTTTGTAGGTTCGCTGTTTGGATACATTCCATTAGGAATAGAGTAACAGCTGAGTTTTTTAGGGCTCTGAAGATGGAAATATTGATGATGAAGCTTCTGGTGAAGTGCTGCCTCCGTGGTCCATTTTGAAGGAGGCTGTAAAAGGGCTAGAGCTGGCAGAGGAGATAGGTAACAGGAATGCAGAAGGTAAACGGGGTTATTTACATTTACCGTTGATTTGTTGAAGACAGATAGAAAACAGAGAGACAGAGTAATAGGCAGCTTCCATAATGAGGAACACTTTCCACATCCCCCTTTTTTGGCCAAACATTTCTATCCTTGCACAGGTTCAGATATCTGCAGACTTGCCAGATATTATGCATGACTTCCTCTGACTTAAGCTATTATCAGGTAATGACCATCAGGACAGAACTGTGCTACATGTATTGGGCTCAGGGGAAACATATTTGGACCTGGCTGTCAAGTAGACTTGGACTGGACTTTGTCTGTGTGATTAGAAAGGCGAGACATCTGGATCTGGAAACATTCTACTTGAGGGAATACTGACTGCATGTATAAAATCCTCCCATTCACAACACCTTTCAAATAAACCCTCTTTACGCTTATTACCTGAGGGAAAGGGCTGGAAATTTATTCCAAAAACCTTCCACAGTAGATAAATTGGGGGTAGAATAATGTCAATTTTTTCAAAATGGGTGAACTATCCCTTTAAACAGAAGAAAACTGAAATGAAAAGGGAGCCTTATTTCTGCAGGATGATGTGTGCCTGTGCGTGTGTGTGTGTGTGTGTGTGTGTGTGTGTGTGTGTGTGTGTGTGTGTGTGTGTGGCAGTAAGTGCTGAGTCCCTGTAGTGGAAACATGGCAGTAGTCGTCCTGCAGCAGGCTCATAAAACAAAGAACACTTGCCCCAGTACTGAAGGACACACATTTTATAATGGCACTTGGCTAAGCCTTAAATATTATTGAAGGTGACCTGTGCACCAAGACCTTTAACACTCCCCCTGCAAACACGTCATACCACCCTCATAAAGGAGGGTCACACTGATACTGATGACTGTACTGCCTTTCAGTACAAATCAAATGTGGTCCAAGCAATATTACTCATCTCTGATGTGATTGATATGATGCAGTTCGATTGATTACATATTTATTGAAGGATTTATCCATACAACACTGCTTATCTGTAGGAAGATACAGACTCTAATTTATTCCAATGAGATTTTAAAGGACCATATTTGTGATTTGGAATGTTTGGCCCATTTACTACAATTCCCCTACATTTTACATCACAACAAATCATTTTGCAAATTATGTAGCGCTAGTAAAGATTTCACAACATATAATCAAAATCCCTCAATTTTCAAATTTGAATTTTAGATTGAAACATTCACCTTATAATGTTCTGCGTGTGTGGCTAACAAAGTCAGCAACATTCATAAACCACAGAACTGATAATTGGCTGTGTAAAGAAAAAGTTTCCCTGGGGACTATTTCCTGGTGGAGAGACCATTTCACTTCACCCAATTTCAAGCCATGAAAACATGGCAGTGCTGCTGCTCTTAGGAAAACTAATGTGGACGACTTTATTACAGTGATGGAATACTGGAGTGAACAAAGTCTGAAGTCCCTGTAAGTTTTCAAACCGTAGTGGAATGAATGGAAACTAATGGCTGGATATAAGGGAGGAAAAATGATAATGATTTTCTAAATAAATAAATAAATAAATAAAATTAATGATTTCTTGTGAGTCAGTCTTGAAGCAATGTTAAAGGATGGTTTGATATTGTTGAATCCAGGCTGTATTAAAATGTTGATTTCCATCATTTATAACCATCCAGCACAACTGCACAACCACCGCACCCCCACTCATCACTCTGTGGCCTTTTCTTGCTGACCTTCAACACAGTCCAGCAAGGCAAAGACCATTACAGACGTCCTTTCAGAAAGCAGGACACTCAAAAATATGTCAAATGTCTTGAAACTGTCCATGCAAAAAATGGTTGCTTTCTAAAAAGTTTTATTTATGATAATACATTGTCTTGTGTACATCCTGTGTCCTTTCCTCTCTTGTCCTAGAACTTGTGCTTTCTCATCGTACCTCCTCTACTTTATTTTTAGTCTTACATGATGACTAAGGGAATTATAATGCTCCAGTCTATTTGTGTGTACCGGCCAGATGTGGGATGACAGACTCCTTCCTCCTTTTCCTTTTCTATTGTTTTCTTGTTTTGTGACACAAGGAAGATAATGGTAAAATGTACTGTTATCAGTACATTTTACCAGTTCAAATAAGATTTGAAGAATAAAATGAGACACAAAGTGTAAGATAATGTTAAAATGTACTGGTAACAGTACAATTTAACTTGAGATTTGAAGAATAAAATGAGAATGATGAGGAGAAAGAGAGGGAGGTTAGTTTGATACTTATAGATCTGGTAAGTGGAGGATTGATGGAGTAATGAAATGCTGACAAATGCAGGAGGTGTTTGTCAGCCTGTGTGTGTGTGTGACAGTGTGTGTGTTGATGAATGTCCCCATGTTCCTGTGTCACACTTCGCTGCTTGTTCTCTCCACTGCAACAAAAGAACACTCTAGATACGTTTTAATCAATGCACAGCCAGTTTGGCAACACTTTGTCTAGATAGTTCACTATAGATACTGAACAGAATTAGGGATGCACCAATTTATCAGTGAAATATCAGCATCGGCTATTGTAGGCCTTGTTGACTGCCATTTTATTGGCCTGTCCACTGCTACCATCACAGCTGCTGGGATGTCTAGCCCTGAAAATTGCCCGGCAGGTCCAACAACTTTCATTTGTTCTAGAGTAAATCCCTTTCTCCCCGCTCCTCAACACACACATAGCCAGGCTGATGCCAGCTTTGTGGGGCAGCGAGTCTGGCATTAGAAGGCTAACACACACATTTCAAGCCTTTGAAGGCCCTGTGTGAAGGCTCGCTCACTCCGCCTGGAGTAACAAGTCAGCAATGTGGCGACACAAACAAATCATTCAGAACTTACCTTGTAGCTGAGTCTGCCATTTCACCGCATTGTCAAACTGAAGCTCAGAGAAAAAACTAATCACCTTGTGAGAATTAAACCCACCGTTTCAGAACAAAAACCAAAAAGTCTTTACTATTTGTTTAAACAGGTGGCCAACAACTAACACTGGTTCAGTAGAAAATACGCTATGGTGTGTGTTAGGCCTGTGTCATCGTTTGTATCTCAGCATCGTCAACCAATCATAGCACTGCCGACTGAAGATTCCTTCTCCGAGTTCAATCGTCAGTCGGCCCAAGCTTAGCTGCGTGTGTGTGTGTGTGTGTGTGTGTGTGTGTGTGTGTTCACAGTTTGAACTGACAACACCGCCTACTGATCATCACAACTAAAAACACAATTCTTTGATCATTCCTGATCATTTGAATAGTGTTTGTTATGCCACTAACTTCTATAGACGACAGTAAGTAAGTAAAAACAACATTTTTAATTTTGGATGGTTTGAAATGATTTTTTGACTGGTAAATTATTATTTTTTGTCTTGCTCAGAGCTCCAATGGGTTTCAGAATAACACAGTGGGCAACCAGCAATAATGCCAATTAGGCCTATATATTTGTTACAGTTCAGCAAACACAGACAATAGAATTTAAATAGATATATTAATATGTTGTTGAAATATAATTTATGGCTTACTGATTATCCTGAACTTGTGATGATATTTAACTTAAATTCCAGTTGGCATTTTGTTGAATATTTATAGGGGACCACTCAAAGAAACCGTGACCAGATTACATATTTACATACTGAGAACGGATCACTTCTACATGAGTTCTCTGTGGGGAGCTCTTATCCTGAACTAATTCTGTGAGTGAGATGTTTTGTTCAGATTCCATACAAATATGTTTGTTATCATGAACCAACTGGGTCTGTGTGTGGTTCAGTGACAAAACAAGCCCAGGGTAAGGTTATGGTCTCTCGAATGAGTGTCCAAGACCTCAGGGTGATGATGATGAACCATTACCTGCTCAGCTAATGGATCAAGCATCATTGAAGGTCATATAATAATCAAATTTTACACTCTGAGCTCCATGTTCTAAGTTGCATAAGAATATTTTTTAAAAAGAAGAAACACTTTCCCTGACCCATAGAAGTGATGGCAGTGTTTTAAATAAGTTTTTTATGTTTCTGCTTGGCATCCTTCAAATAAGTGAAAGATAATTGTTTTGTATACATTTCAATTTTGAGCATTTCTTTCTTTCTTTCTTTCTTTCTTTCTTTCTTTCTTTCTTTCTTTCTTTCTTTCTTTCTCTTTGTTTCTTTCTTTCTCTTTGTTTCTTTCTTTTTAAGAACTAAGAAGGTTCCTGCACATGCTTGACCATCCATGCATCCATTAAGCAGAGGTCAAGAGTGTGCAGGAGTTTCCTCAATAGTTAAAGGACCATAGGAGACCATCCCGGTGATTTTGAATGTTTTTGGTTGAAACACTCACCTTATATCGATCTGCTTCTTCAGCTAACAAAGCTGTTTACATTCATAAATGTCAGAACTGATAATTGGCTGTGAAAAGCAAACGTTTCCATGAGGATGATTTTCTGGTGGAGGGACTGTTTCACACTCCCTAGTCCTCAAAACAGTGCTGCTTCTTTTAGCAAAACAAATGTGGAAGACTTTATTATGGTGATGGAATACTGGTGAAGGTTTGAAGTCTCTGAATGTTCATTTTCCTTTTCGTAGTGGAATGAATGGAAACTAGTGGCTGGATAAAAGGGAAGAAAATGATATTGGAGTTCCAATATACGACTGCTTTCTTTGGGAAAAGATGAGCAAAATTATGAAGTTTAAACATTTTGAAGATATTATGTTAAACATGCAAAATGCTATGGCCCTTTAATGTTCTCCTGTGGGGCCTCCCACCCAGCACCCACAGAAAATGAGGTCTTTGTGCATGTTTTCCATCTCTTCATGAAGTTGATTTTTTTTCTTGGCATAGACAGATTTAAAGACATTGAATGTTGGGAAAAGATATCTGCTGTCAGTAGGTTTACTTCAGAGATACTGTGTTTGGAAAACACATGTGGAATGAACCTTGCTGTAGATCTCACTGCTGTACCTGTTGGTTTGCACAGCTTACATTCTGTATCACTGTTTTTAGTCATTTAGAAGTAAGATATCGATCATAACCTAATGGCTTCCTACCACACCACCTCATCCATCAGCCTTGTCAGGCCTCCTCATTAACCTTCTGAGTCTTAACTGTCAGCATCGATAAAGCCCATTGGCTGCTGCAGAGCAGTGACTCACAGGGCACGCTGTTGCCTACTGTGCCATATCTGGGTGCTGTTAGGTGAAAGCCTAGCATCTCTCAAAATGTAGGGTTCCATGATAATATCGGCATGCCATCGGTAACGGCTGATATTGACTTTAGAAGTGAAATATTGGTATCAGCCCGGTATGAAGATTTCTGTCTATGACATGCTGATATGTGAAATAGGTCAAATCTGCCCTGGCTGTGGCTGTATTTACATACAACATACAACATCATTTTTTTAAACTATGAAAACAAAGTTATCAAAGATAGTGGAGCTCATTACGTATCGACCTACCATGGAGAGAGGATATTACAGAATGGTAGCCAAGTTTTTGGTGCACCCATGAAGTCTGCAATGGCCCAGTAGAGGGCGCTCATGTTACACCCAACACAAGTCTCAGTGGTAACATACATTATAATCAGACTAGCAAAATAAAACATTAAACATCATAGTATTGAAACAAACAGGTAATTATTAAAAATAAATAAAATGAAAATTCAGTGCACATTAGATGATAGCAAGACCCAGCCAGCCATGACAAGTGGCATCATTAACTCTGTTACACTTGCACCAGAAAAACTGTAACTTGTAGCTTGTAGCAAAAATAAAAACTGACGTTGAATAGAGATGATATTGACACTGACACTGAACTTGACAGTACTGTAAATATAATACAAATATCAATAATTATCGATAATTGTGTCCCAATATATCGATTTTTTTTCAAAATTGCATATCGTATGGTAACATCACTCCAAATGAACAGCAAGCTCTGCAGGAAAGGTTACCGACGTGCTTTGCCTTTTACTGTATGCATTTCTGCACTTTGAGTTTTGAGGAGGATTTTTGGAAGCCTTCATCACTGCAGAGGAGACGCCATTCCCCACGGGAAGCTGTCCTTGTTTTTGAAAATGTGAATTCTAAAAATACAAGCCATTTGACAGCTCCTCCATAGCTCCCTACCTTTTGTTGTTTGCGGTGGCTGAGATGTGACTCTGTCTCACTGACAGGTAAAGACTGGAGTCCCCTGATCTGCAAGCACTGTGGAGACATCACACAGGCAGAGGATAGAAGTTTTAACAAAACCAGAGCTGCTAACTTGTTTTAAAACAGTCTTCTTAGCATGGCTTTTAGTGGAGAGTTAGATGGCAGTATCCTGTGATGGTCTAAATGCTGTCTCAGAAGCTTTTCCACTCTGTGTATCACTTACTTCTCTAAAACCCATATCTGTTCAATCCTGGAAAACAGAGCTAGCTTAGTGAACAACTGTGTCTTTCAGCTCGTTTCATACTGATCCCATCTACCTGCCTGTATAACTGTATAGCCACTCTGCGTATCAGCACTCACACATATACAGCAGAGTCATACATGGGTGAACACAGGTACCATATACATGGTACATGGAAACAACTGATTTAAAGCTGCAATATGCAACCTATAGCCAGGAAGTGTTATGCACTTTGCTTTTTCACAGCAGCCATTTTGACATGAAATAGCAGGATAAACACTGACACTACTAATGACATTAATTAAGATTCTGTTCTATTTAAGGCTCAGGTTATAGCAGGGGCGAAAATCCCATTTCTGCTAATGCCAAACACTCACAATAGGGCAAGATCTGGCATTACCACAAGGTACCGATAAAATGCCAGTGGGGTCTGGGAACCAGGGGTCCTTGAGTTTTCCAGGGGTCCCCAGAAAAAGTTGAACAGGGAACAGGGATTTATTTAAAAAAAAAAAAAAAGCGTTAAAATTATACTTGTCATTTTAAAAGTCATAAATAGAATTACTAAAATACATTGCTTGTAAAACGTTTTTTTTTTTTTTTTTAGCCAACTGAAGGCATGTTACGTGTGAGCCTATGATCAGGTAGCACCACCACCTCATTTTCATTCATTCATTGATTTTCCACAACGTTTATCCTTGTAAGGATTTCGGTGGGTGCTGGACCCTATCCCAGCGCTCACCGGGTTGAAGGCAAGGGAAACTCCCTGGACAGGTCGCCAGTCCATCGCCACATGACATCACCCCATTTTGAGCCAGGAAAAACCCTGTTTTTCATTGGCTGTTGACTGAATCTCTTATCATATCCGTCCTTGAAGATGATGTTGGGTGGTGGCGTGGCTGAAGAGGTAGAGCAGTTGTCTGGTAATCTGAAGGTTCCTGCTTTGATCCCCGGCTCCTCCAGAGTGTGTCCAAGTTTGGCTGAGCAAGACGCTGAACCCCTGATGGTCAGCTTGGCACCTTGCATGTCAGCCTCTGTGATCTGTGTGTGAATGGGGCAAATACTGTAAAAGCATTTTGAGCGGTCTGTAGACTAGAAAAAGCACTATAGAAATGGAGACCATTTCCCATGAATGTACACCCTAACACTAACACAGTCATGGCCATTCATAAACCATGGAACTGGTAATTGAAGCAAACGTTTCCCGGGGACTATTTTCCGGTGGAGTGACTGTTTCACTCTGTCCAATTTCAGTCACACCCGTGCTGCTGCTTGTAGGAAAACTAATGTGCATGGCATTATTATGGTGATGGAATACTAGTGTGAAGAAAGTTTGAAGACCCTGGAAGTTTTCATACTGTAGTGGAATGAAAGGAAACCAATGATATGAGGCAGACTGGAAAAGCAGCACTGATGTGTCTGAACTGTCCTTTCATTCTTCTTTCTGACACTTTTTTGTTATAAATGCTTGTTAGTTAGAAAAAAAGTTGGCTGAAAAAGTGACTTATTGAGATTACATTCAGAAAACCTTGTGAACAAGCATGTTAAAGCTGCTGCAGTTAAAGTTGCAATAAAATGACCCCTTGCCATCTCGCAGACGTCACTATCGGCCACTTTTCACCAGACAATTTATAGTTAGCCTGTTATTCCCTGCCCTCCTTTTCACCCCTTCACCTTTTCATCTTCATATAAAGATTCTCTGAAACATAACATTCTGCAGATAAAAGTATTCAAATTTCAGTTCATTCGTGCAAGTGCCTCATGAATCAGCAGTGCAGCAGCAGAAAAAGTTCATTCAAAGTAGCTTATGTTATCGCTGAAAGTCTGCGGCTTCACCACATTTTCAAATTGGAGATCAGACACAAATTAAGCGAAATAATCCAGCAGGCACCTCGTTAGAGCGAAATGTGTCCCTTATTTTAAGTGATTTGGCAGGCGTGGCTTTGTGTTTTCACAAAGCTTCACTCAACAAGGGAAAAAAGCAAAAAAGAAAAAAGAAAGCCTAAGAAATGATTCATTTAATGAAAAGTGTCACAGACACATCGATTGTGTGTAATATATCCTCTTATATTAATGTGGAAAAAGGGTGTATATTACAGCCGTAGTAGTTACTAGATCTGGACATGATGGTATGAAATTGCACATTGAGCCTCTCAGATATTTTTGATTTCACATAATTTTCCTTTCAGCAGGAACATTGTATGATAAAAAGCTGGAAGCAGGACTGAGGGTCTGGATTTGGCTGCTGAAACGCATGCTGCGTCCTCAGTAAAATAGTGTCATTGTTTCTATGCTATTTCTAATCTCCAGCATTTTACTTTTTTCATGCCAGTTAAACACACACACACACACACACACACCTACACCAAAATTCTGGATGACTCAAACATACATATTCTCATGTTTTTGCTGTCTAAATAAATTGCTTCTCTCTCTTTTCTCCTGCTGTCCATCAGACTCACACACACACACACACACACACACACACACACACACTGTCACAATGAATTGTAGTCAGAGGTCCTGAGAAGCCCCTGTCCCAATTCCAGAGATGTCAAACTATCCCTAGTGTGTGTGTGTTTGTGTGTGTGTGTGTTTGTGTGCTCTCAGCAGGTAGCAGCTGTGGCAGTAACTATTCAGCTCAGGAACCTCCAGGAGGGGAAACAGCAACTGGCCTCTTTATCTTTTTTGTTTTAGCTGTCCTCCTTTTTTTTTTTTTTTTTTTTTTTTTTTTTACCCCCATCTCTTTCACCTCCATCTCTCTCAATTACTCCCTCCCCACTCTTTGGCTTCTTCTTCCTTTTCTTTCAAACATTGTCTTTTGTTTTTGTTTTTTTCCCTTGCATTTTGTAATCTTTTCTCTCTTCTTCTCCTGATCTTTTTTATTCACCACTATTTCCCTTTTAAAGGCCTGGCTTTTGAAAGCCTCAGTCTAATCGTCCTTCTGCTCTCCTTCTAGCAGAGGAAGTGTAAGCTGTGGAAATCTCACTTTGCTTAATCCCAGCACTTCACATCAGTTATTACATTAAAAATCACAGATATGAGGAAACCAGGGGGACAGCACCATTACCATAAAGGGCTTTCTTGCTCTCTTCTTCTTTCTTTTTTCAAGGGAAACTTTGAAATAAAAAGGGACTACACTCTCTTTCACCCCCAACCTAACAAGTTGCCTTTTGTCTTGCACCACGTTTCCAAACAGTTTCCCCCCATAGGCTGTTAAATCTGTAGCCGGAGTCCATCTATCATGTCAGGGAGGCAAAAGCCTAGCAGGACAAAGGCAGCACATAGTCAGCAAAGAGACCCTGTGACCTTTGACCTGTGTGTTGTTGCCTTCACTGTCTTCTCTCAGTCTGTTGTTTCTGTTGTTTATGTCCATTGGCCAGGAATAGAGCAACTCAAAATGATAGAGAGAGAGAGAAAGAGACACAGGCCATTGTTGGCAGGGTCTGTGTACATGTGCATATGTATTCATGTGTGTGTGATGAGAAGAATACCAAATTTTTACATCCAGCCTAACTCTGGAAGCGCTGAAGTAACTTCTAATACAAACGTGCATCAGTGCAGTAATGTTCTGTGGAGGGGTCGCAATTTATGCAAGCAGGTGGACCCAAATGCAGAGAAGCAGATAAATGTGGGAGATCTGCTCAGCAGTATTAGGCCTTGTTCACACTGCAGGCAAATCAGATTTGTTTCTGAAATTAGATCTTTAGACAGACGTGCCCACTAGGGGTAGAAAAAAAAATTAATTCACTTAAGTAGCGCAATTCTTTTATGATTTTTTAAAAAGATGTTACTGGATTGATTTAAAGTAACTAGACCACCTTGGGAATCCATTGGTACAAAGCATGTTGTTGGCATGTGGGCTAAATACTGCTCCAAAGTTGGGCTAAATTTTGGCGAGAGAAAATCTGGCCCCTGACTTCCAAATATCTGAATGGAAATGAGTTCTATGAGCACCCACGGGTCTCCCATTTGCAGACATGCCCACCTCATGCTAATCCTGTGCAGTTGTGCAGTTTGGGCCTCAAGCCGTACAAATGTGTTCTTTTGGCCTGTTGTAAAATGGTGTATTTGTACATACTGGGCCTTGGAGCTGCATCAGTTGGCTTTGACTGGAGAGCTGAGACTCTTGTGGATTCAGTGAGCCACATTTGATTCATGTTTGATGATGTTAGCCCCCATAGCAGCCATTTCATTGTAGTGACACCATTTTTGAAATGTGGCATCTGTCACGACACTGTGACCTTTAGGATAATCATGGTTTCATGAAACCAAAAATCCACAAACTAGAGAATTCAAAAAACAAAAATCACAATACATCTTAATATTGAATCAAATGAGATTTGTGTGTTCAGACATCACCAACCTATCTGCATGAGTTGCTGTGGTAACAACGTAGGCATTAGTAACTATGTATGCTGGTTTCATGGCTTTCCAGCCGGGAAGCAGGAGACATGTCCAGAAGCCTCCCCCCAAAGTGCTAGCACACAGTTTATTTCAGCATCCATCTCAGCTCTGCTAGCAGCAGCAGGGATTCTGCTCAGCTGCTCTGATGCTCTTCCCTCACTCTGGATTTGATGTTGTTGTGTGATATGTTGTGAGTGACACAAAAGTTTGAAATCCTACTGAGACTGAGATGCATCTGTGGAAATCTGATTGGAACTGCATTTCAAACCACATACAAATGTGGTTTTGAGGTGATTTAAAATAATGGCATTTTATGTGGCTTTGGTTGTCCAGTTTTTCTAAAATCAGTCTGGGTACAATGTTGATATGCCAAAAAAAAAAAAAAAAGATTTGGGCTTCCAGTCTGCACAGGGCTTTAGTTGAAACTAGGAAAAGGAAAGCTGACTAATAACTACCGCCATACTCTGTGCCCCCATTTTCAAACATAATTTGTCCCACATCAGTTAACCCGTGTTGACTGATTTGACAGGAGTTGAGTTGGTCAACATGGGTTAACCCTTTCAAACACAAAAGCATAGCTGGTTCGACCCTGGTCGAGCCCTTGGTGTGAAAGGGGCGTCAAGAGAGTTTGAGACAGAAGAGACATTCCTGGTTTTTCCTCTATACCATATCAGTGTTACTCTCAAATGCCAGTTTGTGTATTATAGATCATAAATACTTGTAAGACTCCAGTATTTCTCTATTCTGCCCATTAATCACTGTAGTGACAGGAGAGGGGGTGCAAACGTCTAAAAACGTCTAAAATCCTTATAGTCTTTGACACATGCAGTCTCATGAACATGTATCTCCATCCAAGAAGATTCTTGAAACAAGTTGATTTGCACTGGGGACAAAATGTAATGTTAAGGCTATTGTCAAATAGATGATCACACAAAACCGATTTTTTTGCACTTTGAAC
Organism: Myripristis murdjan; assembly: GCF_902150065.1. Lineage (NCBI taxonomy): Eukaryota > Metazoa > Chordata > Actinopteri > Holocentriformes > Holocentridae > Myripristis > Myripristis murdjan. Next base: position 27,207,535 of record NC_043997.1, read on the forward strand.
CACAACCAAGTTAGAATATCATGTTCCCTAAATCTGCAGTATAGTGCGCTTGCACGACAATATGATTATTTCCTCTAAAACAGTGAAGCCCTTAGCTCTAACTCTATTAACCACAACAGCTTAGTGCTCTCTAAACTCACTCTGCCTCTCCAGCTCAGAGTCAAATGAAGTCTGTAGAAAGCATCTTATCACACTCACAGATGTTATTAAAGCCTCTCTTTGTGCTGCGAGCTCTCTGGTTCAAGAGCCCTCACTTTATCTTTCTATACTGGGAATTATATTTGAAAACAGACTGGACACTTGCAGCACCACCGTTTGGAGAACAACTTGGGCTGAGCTTATTTTGTGACAGAAGACTAGATATCATCTGGGATTTTCCGTATTGAAATATTGTAATGTGGCATAAGTGTTGTCTTTTCCTGGTTTTAAAGGCTGCATTACAAAAAAGGATGCAGTTTTCTGAACTTGAGTGTTTATTTTATTTGCCTCTACATGCTTGGTCATTATACCCACATTACTAAAAGCTGTTAATCAAAAATCTCACTGTGAATATCTTGTGAGAGCATGAATAGTCATTCCTACAATATCCTTACAGTATTGCTATTAAGGCATTTGGACAAAAATATTGTGGTATTTGATTTTGTACATATTGCCTGGCTCTAGTTTGACCAGAGTAGTCTGAAGCGTGGTGCTTATAGTCATGTATCATTTCTGTTGATTGATCTGCTTTGTGGGGGATTTGTAACCCTTCAGAAATCAGATTTACACTTTTCTCAAGACAAAACATACCAGACTAAATGGCTTCAGATGGTCATTTTTGTAGTATATTTCCTTCTGCATCACTCTTTTCAGACTTCTGTCAGTGATGGACTGACGACATGGACACATGCACACACACACACACAATAAAAGATGAGTCATTATTGATATGATTGATGTGACACGGCACCCTGCTTGGTGGTTCAAGACGATCTGTCACAAAAATGCTTCTGTCCATTTATGTCCAGACACCCAGACCGGTTTCTAGACTTGAAGGCTGAGTGTAAATCCCTTTTAAAGTAATAATCTGCAACATATTCATAAATAAATATCTCTTTTGCTGTTCTCTATTGCTGATAAATGTACCAGAATGGTGATTCAGCCTCTCTCCAGTTCATGAAAACTTTACCATTGGCTGCCCTCAACACTCTGGCAGCTCTGTCCTGCTGAACAGGAAGTAATGCCTTTTCTGTTTTGTTTTTGTTTTTGTTTTTGTTTTTGTTTTCTTGATTGACAGGTGATACCCTTTTTGGGGAGATTAGCTTTTTTGTCCGTCATGTCCACAGAACAATACCAAACTCACCCCTGTGTGGGTCCAGTACTGAGAAAGCTGCTATGCTAACTGAGCTAACACAATTAATGAAAATGCTTTATTTTAATAGCTATTTAAACAGTACATATGCAATAATACAAATGAGTAGATTCAATTTCAATGATCAATTAAAAACCAAAAAACAACAAACACTACAATGTTTACAGTGTCTGCTATCTAAATTTAGATGCATTTGTTATGTTTTTGGAAGAGTTGTCATGGGTTGGAGTGAACTTGTCACTTTTTATAAATTTGTATGCAAGAGCATATTCCACTTTAAATTGCACATGTGAGGAATTTTGCTGAGCTTACAATAAGAGTAGCGGTAGAATCAATTTTAGTTCCTAGATCGCCAACTTCACAGGAGCTGATAATAGAGGTCAAAGGTCAGAATCCTCGTGCCATTATAATATTGTTGCGAGCAGTCTTTTAGAGAGAAGTGCTGGGAAGCAGTGGAGGCAGTAAAAGCAGCAGTGTATCTGTTTCTCCCTGTCCTCAGCCAGACAGCAGCAGCAGTGTGACCAGGAAGATTTACTGCACAGTGTCCAGGCAGAGGGAGGACATGCTTTATAGTCCTGCTACTGTCTCTGCTTTATAGTGTATGAGTCCCACACACACCTCATACAGTACAACTCAGCTCATGTGTGGAGTGTCAACTATACACTGTTTAAAAGTGGAAAAAATACAATTTCCTGCAAAATATATATATAAAAAAAAATTCCTTCCCATCAGTGATGATTGTTTTTATGCACTGTGATTTAAAGGGATACCGTATTTCCCCAATTAATAGCCCGGGCATTTAATATGCCAAATCAACTTGGACCCCGGGCGTTTAAAAGAACCAGGCGGCTATTCGCTGCAGGCCTTTATTTATTTTTGCACAGACCTGCACCAGGCCATTATTGTGATGACAGTTACTGTCCAACATATTTTTTAGTACAAAAGTACTGTAAGGCCTAAGGTAAACATATCTGTACATACAAACAGTGCAAACCGCTCACGCTGCGAGTCGTTCCCTCCGACACTTCCGTTTTCTGTCAAAATAAGAGTTAATCGGTCGATTTAAGATTACGGTAGACCCTTTTTTCTAACGTTAGCTAGCTCTTATTTTGACAGAAATAATTATTGTGCAGCCAACTGTTTACTTCTGCAAAAATAAGGTGAATAGCCTTATTTTGGGTTTACCTCAATATAATGCAAATAATCGCCCTGGCGGTTATTCGAGTGGGCGTTTAATACGCAAAATGGGTGCAGACCCCAGGCGTTTGTAAGAACCAGGCGGCTATTTGCGGCCAGGCGATTAATTGGTGAAATACGGTAGTTCACCCATTTTGAAAAATGTGATAATTTCCTGGCTAACAGTTTTAAAAGTAACTGCGTTACTCTGCTCAATGTAGATTTTAACAGCACAAATGTCACTTTCTGAAAGGATAAAAATAACAACTTTCTCCAGAGGACTAAAAGATAATGAGTAAGCAATGTTGTGGCTCGCTTCTTCTTTTCCTACACCCCCCTCTATAACACACGTTTCACGAACCTTTCAGACACCTGCTGGCCACCGTGGTAACTGAGGACAGAACAGAGAGCCTTTTTTTTTTACACCATGTTGGGTTGTAAAAACTACTGTCTACATAACAGCTAGGAGGGAAGTGATATGTCACATTTTTCACAATTTCCTGCAAGACATTTAAACTATACCTTTAAGATATTGTTAATGAGTTTTTCTCAAACCTGTTGGGCTTATTTGCTCCCTATTCCAAACGATGTGTTAAACAGCTTTTGAGATGTCTTATTCACTAAGTAACGGTAATTCACTGTAACAAGTGGCCACCAATTTGTTTTTCACAAAGCTGCATCAGAACAGTATCATCAGCATCAGGCGACAAGCCCTTACATTTGAAATAGGCTCTGGTTTATAGTAATGCACATATCACATTCAGGAGTGGCATCTTAATGTCTGTCTCCTTCTCTGTTTTGCACCTTTTCCTTTCCAAAGTAAAAGCTTCAACCGGTGTCTAAGCTTCTCTGTGGTTACATTGTCAATCACAACCCTTTCAAGCCAAGAAATAAACAAAAGCGCTCAAAGTTAGATGGCTTATACAATTATGATTTAAAATTTGCATTTCCTTGTAATATTTAGATGGCATTTATTTCATAATACTTAGTTTAACAACACCTAAGATGACAGAAAATAGCAAATATATCACAACACGGTTAACAGAATTGACACTCCAGTCACAGTGGAATCACAAAAACTACCTCAAACTCTACATAGTCAAAGTTTAGCAACCAGGGCACACTGATCTTGACATGAAACTACTTTGTGAAGCTCTGTGTTGGCTGGAAATACTCTCGCTGGCCTGAATCTCATCTACAGAACTTTTCGGTGTTGTAGGATCTTCTGTATGTCTTCTGTGTGTGTGTGTGAGAGAGAGAGAGAGAGAGAGAGAGAGAGAGAGAGAGAGAGAGAGAGAGAGACAGAGAGAGACAGAGAGAGAGAGAGAGAGAGAGAGAGAGAGAGAGAGAGAGAGAGAGAGAGAGAGAGAGAGAGGAGGGTAACAGCAGCCAGTTACAGCAAAGGCCTACTGCAGTGCGGAGACTGTGCAGTGACATTGACTTTGGCTGCAGTGACCTTCCCAAACAGCAGTGATATGTTTCTTTCTCACTTCAGTTCAATAACTTTAGAGTATTACCACAGTTTGTACATTGAAACCATGCTGACATATAGGGACATATAGAGAGATATTCCACCTCAAGAATCTGTGAAGCCGCCTCTAGGGGGTGACATGGAGCATTAAAACTAGGCTAAACAGAGTCAAATGACAAGTGGTCAGTGGGACTTTTTCAGAAAATCAGCTCTCTAAATGCAACAGTTTTTGTTCCTGTACACTGGTGAACATGACCCATTGACACATTTCTGTGCTTCGATGAATAAAATCTGGAACCAACTAGGAAAAAAATGCTTTTTTAGTTAGGGTTATGCAACCAGTCAACACTGCTTAGTATCAGTGCTAGAAATCTTCTAGCACTGATACCAAATCTTCTGCCATTTTGTAGCCATACATTTTACGTCAGCCTGTGGCCTAGTCCACACGTACATGGGTTGTTTTGAAAAAGTTTTTTTTCTCCTTTGTTGTCAAAGCAAAATCCCGTCCACACAAGCAATGTTTTTAAAAAAGATTTTCATCCACATGAAAGCACAAAATGCAAAACACTTCAATGTGCGGGCGAAGCAGCCCCCTCAAAGACCAGCAGCGATGCCCTTGACATTCCTCAGCAACAACCACTTTGTTCTCAAAGCTGTCCCACCAGCTGGACGTCCCACCAGGTTGCATCTAACACCAGCGGGGTCTGTGTTGTGGGAGTCTTGGATTATGTAGCAGTGCCCTCTGTAGTGCATTCTGATGCATCTGTTCATCAGTATAGTGGAGATAACGATGCACACTGTCACAAGCCAAGTTTTTTGAAAATTTTCATCCTGGAAATAATTTTCCCAAAAAGTTTGGTTTCTGTGACCTTAAACACAGTTGGCTTGTTTATGGAAGGCAAAAACGCAAAGAAAAGGCTACATTTTCAAAAATACCCATGTACATGTGGTTAGGGCCTATAATTCTAATAATTTCTATTTATATAATTCTATCTATCATAAAAATTGGGCTGTGTTTCAATGACAGTAATATTCCAGTTACTCATAAATAATTAGAATCAAATATAGTGATCATTTTATTGTATTTAGCCCCATTGACCGCCATATATTCTACTCTTTTTAGCACTGTCCCCGATGGCCAAAAGGCTGCATTGCACTTGTTTTTCTCCTCCTCAGCATTTTGCATAATGTGTGTGGCGGAAAAATCAAACTCTCCTCATTTTATATGTTTCCATTATGGGCACATCGGTGGCTCACTGTGTAGTGTGTGCACAATGTAAAACTGAGGATAAGCCACAGTGGCCTTGGTTCAAGACCCTTTGCTGCATGTCATCCCCTGTCTCTCTCTACTGTGACTGTCTAATGAAGTGGAAATGACCCCAAAATAATATTTTTCCATCACCATTTCCTTTGGATGTTGCTATTCTGAAGGCCTCTCACTTTCCCTCCCACATGCTAGATTGTAGGTGTTAAGGGGAACCAACCACCCATTAGTAACTAATATTCATGAGCAAAATGCTGTATATGTGTGTGTGTGTGTGTGTGTGTGTGTGTGTGTGTGTGTGTGTGTGTGTGTGTGTGTGTGTGTGTGTGTTGTGGCAGGGAGGAGTGGCAGCCTGCTGCACACATGAGGAAATGCAGTCAGGCAGTAACTGCTATACCAACCATAACAGTAATAATGAGGTCAATATATTCTTGGCAAGGGGAAACGGTGGCGGTAGAAATTAAAAAGAGTTTAATACATTAAAAAGAAACCCTGGATTGGCTCAGAGCAGATCAAACTGCAAGGCAGAAAGCTACACTGATTTTGGTAATCCAGTGTTGTCATAGCTGTAGGATCAAATTCTGACCGGCTGATAAAGCTGGGAGGATATCTTGCTTGGGGGCGAGCCAGAGGGATGGCAGGTCTGAGCAACTTTACATTTTCACAACTTTGATTTTACACCTGAGTTTGAAAAAAAAAACAAAAAAAACAAATCATTTTGCAGATATGGGACCTTTAAATAGGACCTAAAGGCAAACAAAACAATGGACAAGACATAAAATTGCATGTTGGAAAGACATTAAAAGCCTACCTAAATTACCTAGCTGAGTTGAACTTAACCGTTGGTATTTGGTGAACACAAGGGGAAACTCCTGCAGTGTACCTGAGGCCGAGTCAAAGAAGAATCCCCACCAGTATGGCTGAGCATGCAACAGGTACCACTGACTATTCTGAGGGCACGAGTGTCTGTTTTGAGAGTTTTAGGTGTAGCCTAGCATTTGGAAAAAATGATACGTATAGTTTTTGTAATTTGTCAGGAAAGAAAGAAAATGTATGAGCAGTCTTGCAAAATTTCAGCTTGTGCTGTCTGTGTGGACATTTTTGAGAGCATTTTTCAAACCAATTTAAAGGCTTTCAAACATAGTGATGCAAAAATACTTACTAAATACATTTTGTGTCTCTGTCTTTTGGCAGGTAAGTTCAGATGGAGCTGTACAGACCATGGGCCTCACTGTAGGTACTGTATGACTCTTTCAGCATGATTTCACCCTCCCTTATTTTTGCCTTTACACGGAGCTGTGTGTCTTTTTGCTTTATGTGTTGATGGCTGTGGCTGGCACAGCAGGAGCCTTCAGCTAATCAAGTTGGTCTATTTAGAAAGATTTTGCCAAGTCAATCCAGAGCATTTTGTGTTAATGTGATCCAAAAATTGAATGAACGCCAGCCTGGTGAGAAATTGTATGGGAAAAGTATTAAAATGTTTTAAATAACTTTAGAGCTTTTGGGGATCATCATTTTTTTATAATAGTTATTGGGATCAAGTCTGAAATCTGAGTGTTTATACTTTATATCAAAGCACAGATAGAAAGTGCAGCAAACAAACTGAAGCAGATGCCATGAATTGAGTACTATCACCAATGTGTGTGAGGATCCTGCTGATCATCAAAAGTACGCAAAAGTGCTCAATGAGCCAAATGCTCCTGAATGAATGGGATCAGCAGTGGTGTTGGTTTCATTTTCACATATAGAATTACATTCCTGCACTTCCAGTTGATCACTGTAAGGTTGACCCACAGGCATGTCAACTCTTAGATTAAACTCTTAGATTTCTGCCCCACTGGGAAGCAGGGGCCTGTATGTGCCTTTGTCGATTGGCCGATCAGTGAGCAGTTAGCTCCAGTGGGTCATATCTCGAGTTCAGTTTGATGGATCACCATGAATGTTGGTGACAACAATCATGTTGTCTAGAGGATGAAACCTGTGAGTTCTGGTGACCCCATGACCTTACTTCTAGTGCCACCAGCAGGCCAATTTGTCAGAATTTTAGTGTCTTGGGACATGGAATCAAGCCCTATGGAGGGTTTCTGGGAGCGATTTAAAGCATGACATTTATAGGACCTGAGTAATTCCTTGAACCATAGTTTGGGCTCCATACCAAGAGCTTTTCAAGTTTCAGGTTTTTTCCCATGTGCTGGACCCCCAAGTTGACGTTGATTAAGCTGCAGACCCCCATTTGAAGTATGAGAAGATATTTTGGTTTGTGTTAATTATGAAATTGCCAGTGTCAAAGGGCACTGACAAATACATTCAAAATGGTGAGATTGAAACATAAACATACACAGCTTTTTTGTTGCCTAGTAATGTCTAGTGAATTAAATAATCTTGAAATTAAACTATTCTTTATTTTACTGTGGACCTCTTGGGAGACCGTGAAGACCCATGGAGGTCCCTGGACTCCACTTTGGAAACCACTTATGAAGCCCCTTGGATTCATCCTCTTATCCAAGGGGCTTCATCAGTTCATGAACTGATGAAGCCCCTTGGATAAGAGGCGAAACGTCTTTCTAAGACAAATACAAGTCCAGTTGCCTACGATTCAATTTGCCCAAAGAGACTGATATTTCACTTCCTCACTAGCTGTTAGTCGTGGTGCTATCTTCCTGTCATTGTTACTGAGTACTGATAAAAATCATTTCCCATTGAATGTAATCTGGCCTTCACATAGCATTGTCATATTTTGGACCTTTTGTTTTTTTTAATAGTTATAGCTCCTCAACATATGTGTGAAGTTTTGTGTTGATTCAGTGAAACAGCAATGAGTTATGGGCAATTTCTTACTAAACTCCACCCTTTGCAAGTTGTTTGATCGGTGTAGTACCTCATTCCCTCAAGGCTGTATGCCAGATTTGGTGTCGATACAGTCAAAAGCCAAAACAGAAGACATCACGTTACTGTTTTTCAGATTGTGCAAAGTAACAAAAAATCCATCATGGTGGAGTTTTATGATGTGGAGCACATTTAGCTGGATTTGTGTGTCAGGTTTCAAGTCAGTTGGACAGTTGGACCGAGGATGTGGATGTCTTGGCCTTTTGAGTTTTCCTTTTCTTTTTTTCTTTTTTTAATGTGACTCATAGCGCCACCATCTGGCCACATGCAGTCATTTAACTTTTGATGCATTTGCACATTATTTCCATTCATTTGGCCAAGTTTCATGTCTGCAGCTCGTTCCTGCTCATGGCACAAGGCAACATATAATAAATAATGAACCACTGGGAGAACCTCAGTAGGGTTTTTCACCCCTTCAGGGTTTGAACTCTAAAAATCCAGAAATCCATGTGTGTGCGCACACAGACACACACACCCAGTGAATCTGCATTGTGACTGCTTCATTGATTGCTCTTGACTAAAGCTGTTAAGCTGATGCATCCATGTTTCATGAAGATGCCCTCAGAGAGCACTTATGGGTGTGTGTGTGTGTTTGTGTGTCTGCACTCTGCTGCCATCAGTATCTTAACTATCCATAATTAATGTCATAATAAATGGCCTCCTCAGGTGATAACAGGGGGCCAGGACTGATACATGACACATCTCATGTTTTTACACTGTTACAGAGCCATGAGTCACTCAGGAAGATTTCTGTCAGTGCTGATGGGACTGTGATTATAGATCTCGATGGATTGGACTCTGGTTCAGTGAAAATAAGCCACTTCCTCATAGTTTGTCCTTTGACTCCATCAATCAGTTGTCTGCCTCTTGCTCCAGTCTGCTGCCCGTCATCACATCATAAATGATTAAAAATGTCTGTCTGACATTGTCATGGAGGAATAATCCTGTGTAAACTAACAAAGCTCGTCAGTCCTGCCTGCAAGCAGCAGGGGAGCAAGTTGGAGAGGAGTGCAGGCGTGTGTGTGTGTGCCTGTGATTGCATACTGCTGAAGATGCACAAGTGTATCTCCTGCATATCTGTCAATATGCAGGAGATCTGAAACCTGATCAGATTTGCTTGATTTCTTTCAAAAACATCAGAAAACAGTTAGCAAATCAGTAAAGCATTTCTGGAACATTGGCGGGAAAAGCCTGACAAGAAAATTACCAGAAAATTATTTAAAAACCATAAAAACAGAAAATTAGATAGATAGATAGATAGATAGATAGATAGATAGATACTTTATTCATCCCGAAGGAAATTCACAGTTTTCAGCAGTATCCACAGATTACAAGATTAAATAAATAAAAAATAAAGAATAAAAGATGACACTAGAGATCTAATTAGTGAAATTATATCTATTAAAAAACAAAACAAAACAAACAAGAAAAGTATTCATAATTATAAGACATTTACCATATAAGTAATTTTGTTAAGTAGGTGAAATAAACACATTAACAACAACAACAACAACACCAGCAACAAAAATGTTAACAATAATAATAATAATAATAATGTGCTATTTAATAAATAATATAACAATTATAAATCTAGTTTTATGGTAATTGTTTTTATTTATTTTGATTTTTTGGCTAATTTTCCCATCATTTTCTTGTAATTCTGAGTAACTGTTTGACTAATTTTCTGGTCGGACAAATTTTCTTGTAACCTTTTTAATGATTTCTTGTGAATTTTTAAGTAATTTCTTGCTAACTTGTTTATCACCTCTTTCCCCAAAATAAATTTTATAGTGTTATTGTATTATATAATATAGCTTTTCTGTAATTTAAAAAAAAAATTTGGTAATTTTCTGTTTGTTTTTTTTTTCTAAGTTTTTTCCCATGTTGAAAGAAATCAGTTGAATTTGCTCAGATTTTAAATGGTTAATTGATCTTTCAAAAACAAACAAACAAAAAAAAAACACATTGATTGTGGGGGCCCTATATTGGGGGAGGGCCCTTTAGGTGCTGTACCTGATCTGCTTAGTGGGCAGCTCTGTCAGTGGTGGTCACATACTAATCAATATTTACCAAGTTACATCATGTTTTCTATTTAAAAACAAAACAAAACAAAAAACTCTCCTCATATCAGTAGCAGCTACTAGAACATGAGTGAAAGCTTCATGTGTCTGCTTGGCTTCCTGTACAAGTCAGTGAAAGGTGATTGTTCAGTAACTCTAGCTACATGTGAACATGGTGCCCACTCTGCCCCAGACGGTGCATTGTAAGCCAATGCCAGCTCAGGAAGCGGCATCACACCGCTCCAGTGCCAGCTGACGCCAGTTCCACACTGTGGTTCATTTCTGCTGCTCACTTTTATTTATGACACCTGCAGTAAATGTCTCTCTACTGCCGGCTCTAACACAACACCAAGTTGTCAGACACACACGTTGTTGTGTTCACGTGCTGGCGTGAGTGTGTGCCAGCTGTGATTTAAAGGTGTGTCTGATCAGAGGACTGCGACACATTAGCAGAGTGTCATGTGAGCTGCCAGCTATTGCCAAGAATAATCACGATCACAGTAGGTGTCACTGGGAGAAGGTCAGCAGAGAAACAGGACACCAAGGCCCTCCACTGAACACTGTGTGCATGCTGCCCTCTACTGGACAAACAGTTGATTATTTATCAGGGACAATGCACAATAAATCTGCTCCAGAATCAGCAAGCAGCTAGTTTTTATTTGTTGTCCGTGGGCAGGAATCACCCATGACATGCAAGTCATAACAGTAGTTTCAGTGGAGGTGGGACAGTGTTGTGGAGGATCTTGTACAATAAACATTAGTACTGAATAGCAAAATTTCAATTGAAGATTACTGTTTAACTGATTGTTGATCAGTCAGTCATGCACACCCACTCCAATTAAGGCTGTATTTACTTGTCTTTTCCACTTCATGTCGAAAACAGACACATGGACTGCTGCTTTCAACAGCTTTAATAACATGCAGAATAATTGTGGCAAAGCAATGACAGTAAGCCTCCTCCAGAGGGCGCCATGTGCCAAACTTTAAGATTGGGAGCAGGGCAGAAATTCTTTTTAAGGCAGCCACAGTATCAACAGTTGCACTTCCTTGTCTTCAACACCATCACTGTGTCCAAACCTGATATACTTCCCAGAGTTTTTCCCCATGCAAATGGAATCGATTAATTCAATTTCTCCCTTTTTTCATTTTCTGCTTATCTGTACCTTAATACCTAAAATGCAGCAAGCTGATCTGAAATCATGTGAATCCTAAATGTGTGCTGTCCCTTGGATTATGTTTGTGATTCCAGTTTTGATGAGGTATTGGGTGTCTGGGATGTGAAACATTTCAGGAGGCATAGTGATTTTCTGCTTGGGGTTTAACCTTGGACTCTCTGGTTCTTTAACCAGGGCTAATGTAAGGTGTCACAGTTAGCCATTTGCAGCTCTTCATTGCACTCATCAGCTCGTTCCATTGATAAACAGTAAGAAGATGAAACTTTATTGAGTATCAAGGGAGAAGACGAAAAAGGGATTGTTAAGCACATACATACAGAATCAGATAAAGCGATTAGATAGAATGTAAAAAGTTGTAGGTCTTTGTAAATATAGAGTCAGTTTAAATATGTACTATTGTGTGCCGCACAGTTTTCATGTGCATATGTTCCTAGACCTAACAATTGCTTATTTCAATATGGACTAATATAACTATGTATAAATATGGCACTGTGTACACAGTATGACCTAGTGGAGCCATATTATTTCTGAGAAAGTGATATGTCACTCACTGACTTACTAATTTACTGAGTGACTTTTTTCAGCGTTAACATAGTGTAGCCCCCTAGTGGTGACAGTGCCTGCAGACACAACACAAGCTTTGCAATGTTTATAAAAATTTCACAATACCGTAATCTGCAAAAACTGAGTTGCAAACATTTTAAGACATAAGCTACACTGACAAAACAGGACATATTAGACTAATAATGCTCATCTGATCTAAAATCATACATTTGGATCTTGTATTGGACATGCAGAGCTTTCAGAAGAGGTCCAGCTTGTCAAAGGTCATTGATATTTACCGCCAGAATCTTGTCAAAAGGTACCTTAAGATAGTTCAGTACATTTGTTTTTTGTTTAAATTTGTGATAAGAGCAACGTTAACAACACAGTTTGTACTGATGGATATATTTTCTGATCAGTAGTGTGATGACTGATTCCTGTGTGTTGACATAATGTTTTTCTTAAGCATATCACTGTACATTATCTGTCTTTAAAAGCCACTATAGCCACTATCCAGCTGCCATTTTGACTTCCGTAGTCAGCTGATTGATTAAATTTTAAAAAATGGTACACAGAAATTTGATATTTTTTGTCAGTGAAGCTTATAGGTCCTTCATCGTTTGTAACCCATTTTTTATAGGTTAAGGCATCATGAAATTTTTATAAACCACTTAAAGCTTGTGTCCATAGGCATTGTCTCCACTAAGGGGCTCCACCATGTTAATTCTGTAAAAAGGTCAGTAAGTCAGTTAGTGACATCCCAGGTTCTAGGCCCTCTTCCTCTAGTGGGAGTCTGGCAATGAGTAGCTTTAATGACTGTAGCTTTAATTTATCTCTGTACCCTGAGTTTTTCTGTAACAAAAGACAGAACAGTGTTTTTCCAGCACAAGGAAATATATCTTGAGCAGATCCACTGGTAGTTTGAAAGGATGGCAGTCTGAGAGAGACAAATCAGTGGTTAAAAAATGGAGTTGAAGACACCTGTATTCATTAGTGCATTCCACATTAACAGATGATGCACTTTTCTCTGTTCTTCTTGGCACTATACATTTCCCCCTACAGCTTTGAAAAAGTAGGCCAGCTTCCGATGATTTTTTTTTGGTACTGCTGCTACAGTTGTATTCCACCTCTCTGGGGATGGGTAGGGCTAATGAGCAACAAGACAGACGAGCAGTGTACAAGAGAGCTATTCTAATTCTAATTGCGTGGGAATTGTACATTTTGGAGGAATTGCTCTTTAAAGTGAATGATGCAATGCTGCTCTCCTTTATAGCAATGAATCCAAGGGTGACATTAAAAGGGGCTTTTTTATTGGAAGCATTACCATATACATTACGACTGCAATCAAAGCAGTGATTTTTTCTTCCTATATATCAATAAATTTTTTTCATTTCTATAACCATGCATTCATCACTCCTAAAGAAGATAATAACATTGAATCATTGTTCATCATTTGTGGTCATATAGCCATGTGTATTTGGAATGGTAGGGAAATCATGAGCCTTGAATGTCTCAGCTGACAGGACAGCTCCTCTGTGGCCCCGCCCGTCTTTGTTGTATCCCACCTCACCACCCTGACCCCCATCTCTGTCGGTATTTCCCTCCTTAGCATCCCTCCCCCCCGCCCTTCCTTTTTGCCCTGTTGCCCTGACAACAGACAGACACCTAGGCACGTGTTTCCTTGGAGACGGGACAGACGAGGGATCCCCGCCTCTCCAGCACCACCTGTGAATTTAAATTTGATTTCAAATGAGAGACACAGACCAGAGGCTGCTGGTCGTTCCTCTGTTCGCTAAACTGGTTTGTTTTGGTCTGACCGGTTCAATAGCTCTGCGAGAGCCCCCCCGCCTCTTGTTTTTCACACCTTCCACAGCTGAGAGCTCTGTGAAATTGAACTATTGCTAAAGCTTATGGGCCAAATGGATTTTTTGGCTCTCTGGGTGTGAATTACATGGGTAAATGGCAGAATGGATTTGGATTTTATGAGGTGGAGGGTAGAGAGGTGGTGAGGATTAGGAAAATCATTTCCTGTTTCATATGTCCTCCTAAGATTATTAAATTCTCAGCATGTCCTCTCAACACTATTTTAACTCTGGTTTTAAATGGTATGCTTGCTTTTTATCAGACTGTACAGTGGAGAGAGAGGGAAGTAGAGGAAAGAGACAGTGTTAACATGTGACAAAGTCCTGGCTTGGATCTAAACCCAGAAAATGGCAACATGAATAATAACTGCTCCCTTCACATTGTTTGTAATACTGTGTTTAAATTTTCAAAATCAGGCAAGTAAATAGTAGTGTTGATCCTTTCCCATCATTTTCATAGAAATGAATTTATGTTTGGGTACTCTGTGTCAGCTATGGCTGAACAGACAAGAGAAGAGCGCCACCCACACAAACTCATCCTGTAATCCCATGAAGCACTTTGTGACTCTGTTTTGAAAAGTGCCCCATAAATAAAATGTTACTCACTTAATTACACACACACACACACACACACACGCTCCCACAGCTTTAGAGTGCAGCTGGCAGTTATGTGTGTGTGGTTGATTAATGGTGTGTTGCTGGAGTTATGCAGTTCATGACCTACCTTTCAAAAAATCTCCTGTTGTTACATAAATACATTCAGGAGATATGCACCTTGATGTGACAGGCCACGCTCCATTTTGGCCAGTCTGCATAATCAGATCTTTCTTGGCCCATGATCAAGCTTTTTACAGTTTTACCATATCATATGAATCTGTTAGGAAGATAGGTGCATTTTTTGTGATTGGCAACGCTCACCACCATGCCCCCTCTTGACCAATCAGCATGAAAAGTTAAGTTAAGGAACTCCATTGGCAGAGGTAAAAATGATAACGATTGATTGACTCCTTTTTATGATTAAATATAATTTGTACTAGATAGGAGTAGTTGTGTTTTTACTTGACTCCATGATGCCTGCTCTATTTTCTCAAAAAATATCCCCACTGTGTCAGTGAACGCCACATGCTGGTCTTGTTGCTGGATATATCCTGTGCTAAACTATCTGGCTCGCTTTGTTTGGACCAGTAGAATCATTTTTTACAGGCACATAACTACATTAACTGTGCTGAACTCATATATTGCCTTTAATGTTCAAGTTGGGACTAAGATTGGATAAATGTTCAAACCTTTTAAAATGTGTTTCAGCTTTCTTCATGTTTTACTTGAAGTTGTTTTTGAGCCTTGGCTTTATATTGTGAAAATGAACACGTGTAAGCCATACTGCCATATTCCTTTTTGTTGGAGAATCAGTGAACCCTTGTAATAAGATTTCCCTCAGTCATTTTGCCAAAATCAAAAAATACGAGGAACTCATGGATTACCATGTTAAACTGTATAGGCCTTATCCTTTTCACCATCGAATCAAGGTAGACAACCTACGCTTGAACTCTCTGACAGAAGCCACTTAATCCTCATGGACGTCTCAGATATTGATCACCTTGACCCTTATTGTCTGGCACAAACCATGGCTCTTCTTCTCAGAGAGCTGCTTAACAAGATAATTACCTCCTCTCAAAGACATCGGCACTAATTAGGCGCCATACCAAATTCAGCAGTGGAGGGAGGGGTGCGGGTAGTATGAATAGTGAAACAGCTACTTCTGTCTGTATGTCTCTTTCTGAGATGGAGGATGGGTGGCGCCCCAGGCGTGGAAGAACACAATACCCTGGCAGGTATTTATTAGAAGACAGGGCTTTGGGAAGGGTGGCGATGCCTTCAGGGTACACTATAAGAAGCAATCAGTCTTGCCTTATTTTCTTGAAGGGTGTGGCACCTGAACAGAGGGCAGATCAACACACACACAGACACATGCACATGCGTTCACTGAGCTTTGTGTGTTATTTGCTCTACTGTTCAAAAAGACGTTAACATCCAGAAATCTGCTTTCCTGAAATAAAGGATGGTGTGGTTGATTAAGTTACAAATCACTTTTTTTTTTTGTCTGAGGATTTTTAAATTGCCATGCTGACCCTGAATCAATATTTTGTCCTTAATTTAAATCAAATTTAAATAATAAAAATGTAAAAATGTACTATACATACAATTTGTCAGAGAAAATATGACATCTTTCTTCTTTCCTTTTTTCCTTTTCCTATTTCCTTTTTCTCATCATTATAAATTAATTATAATAATTGTAAAATTAAGAAGTCCTCAACTTTATCCAGTTGCACAATATTGAATATTAAACTGCAGTAATTTTACAGAATCGTTACACGTATTGTTTTGTACTGGGCACTCCCTGCCGATTCCCATCCAGAATAAAGACCCCTTTCATTTCCCTTCTGCTTCTCATTTTCTTCTTTCCTCCTTTTCCTTCTTCCCCTCCTTTTCCTTTTTCCTTTCCTTTCTTTTCCCTCCGTTCTGCCTCTCACTCTTTTCTCCTTCTCTCTGCCTTGTCCTTCTCATCCTCTTATGTTCTTTCTTCTCATTCTTCTCTTTCTCCTTCACCTTTTCTCCTCTCTCATTTCTTTCAGTCTCACTCCTCTCCTGTTCTCCATTTCCTTCCTGTTCCTTTGTCTCCCATTCATCTTTTCCCTTGCCTCTTTTTTCGTCTCTCCTCCTTCTCCTCCTCTCAGCACCATCAGGCCTGTTTGATCTTCAGCACTGAAGACCAACAGCTACCATTTTTCCATTGAAAGCACCTCAATGGTTGCTATGGTTGCTATGGTTGCTATGGTTATTCACTTAGATACAATTACTATAGCAACACTGTTTCCGAGGGCCTGGAAGGAAGTGGCTCAGCAGGACCCCAGGTAGACTCATGCACACGCACACACACACACACACACACACACACACACACACACACACATATATACATACATATGTACACATACACGCACAATTTAGTATTACTATAGTAGTGGGGACCCACAATCATTTCCTAACCCTTATCCTTACAGGGGCACACACAGTTTTTGGCACCTTGTCCAGTTGGTGAACTTAGTCTTTTTGGACTGAGAACATAAACACTAGAATCATCCATGTGTCCCCAGTATACTGATGCTTCCAGTACACTACTGAGACCTAGACTTGAATACATGTGAGGTTGGATGTGTTTGTGCTTGCACACTTCATGACTGTACATGAGAAATTAATGAATGAAAATATTTTTTTCCATGGGACCAGGGATGGCTTGCATTTTTGGAATATAAGTTTACCATGAAGGTTTGTGAGTCAAACTTAGGGATGGATGCATTGCAAGTGAATTATCCCTTTAAGTCACTAAGATAAACCAGAGGTGCATGATGTTGGATTTTTTTGCTGATATCCAATATGCTAGTATGTTCCAACTCTTTTGGCCAGTTGCCAGTACTGGTACCGATATGTGCACATATATTTTCCCACCTAATTTAGAGAACATGTAGTCTCCTGTAGTGGAATTAACATATGTTATTCTTAATGCTAATAAAATGCGTGTTTACTCTTATTGTGATGATCCACTGGTAAACATTCACTGGACAAAATAAGAAAACGACTCCAACTTAAGTTATATAAAATATGCCATATTTATTTTTATATAACATTTTCTTTCAAACAAAAAGAGTCCTCCTGCTTAAACAGGCTTGGATGTTGCTCACCATGAGACAGTCTTGACAACAGCCACAACCAGGGCCAGTGTGATCTGTTTCACATATTAGCACGTCATATAGGCAGAAATGTTGATTTTGGGCAGATACTGATATATGAGATGGGACATTGTCTAATGGGCCAGTCTACCAAAAGATTGTATCCCTTTAACCTTAATTATTAAACCCTAACAATGATCCAGCCCTGGTACAAATGCCCTTACTTTGTGACATCTTTTGGATCTTTTGGACACATGTCTCTGTAAAGATATCCAGTGCAAGATATAAAAGATCATACACCGAAAACATGAAAACCTAAGCAGTCATATGTCAACAATATTGCAGCAGATACAAGTTTAGAAAATAGAGCCTCATTGTTGAGTTTGCTTGTCAGTACTTACAATCTTACATATCAAAATCGTTAAATCTGAGACAACAGAGCCCTGATATGGATATCTATATCACCGTCTCTACCATATTCTCTGATCACATGGATCAATAGATGGCTCAACTGAGCCTGCGTCATCAGTCAGAACTGCCTGGTTGGCAGAATCAGAGGCTGGATCAGGTCCAGCATTGTCCCACTGTGGATTGGTCCATCACCCCAGTCAATTGCACACTGCTGCTTTTTTTAGCTGCTGTCCAGCCTGGGACGTCAGGAGCTGTCAATAGGCTCATTAGGCCCTGTGGCTGATTAGTGTTAGTCTGTCTAATTTACTTAGACTGGGAGTGGGAGTGCTGGTGGATGAACACAGAAAAAGGCAAATTCTTTGGTTTTTGGCAAAGGTTGTTGATCTATCGTCACTCTATCGTGCAATTTGAGTAAAGACTCCATCATGGCTCTTGAAATTATTGTTATATTCATTTGGGGCATTTTATACTATTATTGGGATGTTTTATATATCCATCATATTCTGTATAGCACCATGAAGGGTCTCTGTAGACCCATTTGATCAAGGTGCCTTAGTGTTTTTTATATCATCAAAAAGGGAACTGGAATTTTAGGCTTGTGCAGCACAAGCCTGAAGAAACATTTTCTGGTACTTCATAGAACCGTTTTTGCAAAACATGTATTGTTGTGGTGGTTCTGATACAGTCAGGAGTTCAAAAAGCTCTGTGGTTTGTGGTTTGCTGGAGAGCTGGAAATTAGCAGAGGTGTGAAGTGGATTTTATTCCAGTGGTACAGGGGCAGGTGTTTGATTATCAGATAGTCTCTGATGCCTCCATTCATTTCATTCTGTGAGAGGAATGCTGTTGTGTCTCACTGCTCTCTGTAACCTGAGGCCTGAGTGTCTCTTATCATGGGTACACTTCACTTCAGTGGAGGGTAAACACTCTTAAATTCACTTTATTCATCCTTTGCATTGTAGAATAGAATAGAATTACCACTCTCCAGGCACACATCCATTTTCAGGAGGTAAATTCATAGTTAGTTGTAAGTTACCTGAATTTAAAAACAGTGAAAAATTGATGTTTTTCTTAAAACATCTGAAAACATCTTTTTTGTATGGTGGTGGTTGCTTGCTTTCTAATGATCACCAGCCGATGACTGAGCTCAGTGTTACGGCTCATCCACTGTTTTATATAGCCCATGTTCCATTGTTAATAATCCTCCTTGTCTCTTCTCTCCATTTCATTTTTACCCTCATTCATCCTCTACTTCTATACCTCTACCCCCTCCTCTGCCCCACCTCCTCTCCACCCTCTTATAAAATATTCAGAAAGTCTGGCGCTTTGCCAGATGCCTCCCTCTTGCTGTGCCATGCAGCCAGCCAGCCGGCAGGGCACGTGGCTCAGTGATGGGTAGGAAGGGTGGAGGGTTTGCAGAGAGCAGGTTGGAGAGTGGCAGCCATGATGCTGAAATGGTGGATTCTGAGTGGCAGCCTGCTTAAATTTAGCCCAGCCATTGTGTTAGGGAGTTACAGGTGCAAGGTGTCCAAAAAGTCTGAAGAAAAACCATAATTTTGTTGTGTTTTTTCATTCTAGCTCTCAGCTTGCACTGTGTCGTGAACCCCATCTCAAGTACCACCTATATATGAACACTGGGCCTAAAATGACTTCTTCTAAAATCTTTGCATTTTTCACCAACCCTGGGTTTACACATTTCTCATGCATAAATTTTGTTTTTTCTTTTTTGAAATTGCCTCCAGCTCCACCATCTGGTCAAACTTTCAATTTTCAAATGCTTCTAACGTTGCCTGTAATTGGCTTAGAGACTCAGGACTGGTGTCAAATGATGCAAGAGTTCATGCAGTACAACCTTCCTCTAGTTATTTTCAGGTCTGCATGATTGTTTTTTCCACCAATTTGAATTTTTTGAAAACCCAGCAAACCCCCCAACAAAATCTGGAAATACCACAACTTGCAAAACTTAAAACCAAAACCGAAAACAAAATTTCTGGTTTTCAGGTTTACAGGAAGTGCTGTTGCTAAGTGTGAGGAACACCTAACATGACGTGAATGCTTGCCACATCACACTAAGGTCCTGTACAAAATTTGTCAGCAGTTGTTCACAGGGGGGCACTCTGCCAGAGATTGGCTTTAAACCTTCAGAACTTGGGAACAAAAGCTGCAGTATTAGCAAAACTTTGTACACAGCATCATTACAACAGCCTCTCAATGTTGAATTAGTAAGAAGTCCTAAGTCCACAAATGATTCATTTGTTTTAAATAAACTCAAATCATAAAGATCATAGGCTGGTTTCCGATTTTTAAATGTCGCACAAAGCATCACTGGTCCATGAGAGCAAGAAATTATCCAAGGAATTTGAAAGATCCAAAACAACCAGAATGCCACATGCCAACATACAACTGTGTGTTGTAACTGAATATAATTCACTTACTATGTTAAAAGCTGTGCTACTCACACACCCAGTTTGGTCACTTAAGTTGTCTAGACACTCTCAGGACATGTTTTCTGGTCAGTAGTACAATCCATTGAGCAGCAAATGTTATATATACTATAAATACTGTATATGGGTAAGAATGTGAACTATCACTTTAAACACCCCATCGCTGTCCAAAACAATGTCCCTTACTAACTGACTGACCCCCCGACTCCCTATCACGTAAAAAAAAAAAAGCCTTGACAGTGCCGGGCCTCGCTCAGCGAAGCTTGCCCCTCAGCTCCTCCTCCTCTTCTTTCTCAGTGTGTCGGTGCTGATTTGTGACCAGCTCTTGTTAAAGTGTGACAGACACGTCGACAATAGCATCCCTCAAAGTCACTGGAGAGACTCTGAGCTATGAGCTGCTAAATCACGTTGATTAGCCCTGAAACCCTTTGTGTGCATGTAGCTCTGTGGAATGTGCTAGTTCCATTTGTTTCTCTCTCTTTCTCTCTCTCTCTCTCTGGGAGCATGTGTGTGTGTGTGTATGTGTGTGTGTGTGCATTTTTCTGGTGAAAAACACACAGTTTGAGAAGACTTTAATTCCTCAGGTCATAAAGTGAAGAATCCTTGTCTTTGTGTTTTAATTAAAGGAGTTCAACACACACACACACCACACCACGCACCACACCACACACACACACCCAAATAATCCCAAGCTGACAAGAGTGATTCCATTGTAACTTTTGGTTGACTTCACTCAGTCAGGCTCTCTCTCTTTTTCTCTGTCTCCTCCTCTCTTTCTTTACATCCTGATACCAGTTTTCCCAGTGATCCCAGCAGTCACACGCCAAATCAATAGCCAATCACCCACTACCAGATGGGAACTCTGTTTGGAGAACACGGGGAAAGGACACTGAATTAATAGAAAGCTGCTGTGTGTGTGTGTGTGTGTGTGTGTGTGGTCATTGGATATAGAGAAAAAAACATCCTGACCACATCTCAAGCAAGCACACCTTATTATGCTGATTTGTGCTGCTGAAACCCAAAATCAAAGAGCAGTGACAGGACTGAGCAAATCAAGAGGGAGAGGAGACTGAAGGTCATTTTTAGCATGTTCATTGCTCACGAGAGCCCAGAGCGTTACCCTGCATTTTCCAGTCAGATAAAAATGTTGGTGGTGCACAAAATGAATTTTACCCTTTGTGTGTCTGTTTAGTTCTCACCTGACAAAAGGTCTTTCTTGTAGCCAGGAAGTAACATCATATGCTGTTCCTCTATGGACTTGGGGTCCAGAAATGCAAGTTTCCTTGTGGGAGAGATGTTCAAACACACTTTTCCTAATGGCTCCTGGGACTTCTCCCAGTACCCGGAATGTCTCAAACACAGCATGCTGAGACAGTACATTAATATCTGAATTAATGGCTGAATTTGTTCATATGGTTTCGTCCATGAATCAAAATCTGTGTAATGAGAAGCTGCAGCTGCTCTGTCATTGTCAGCCTCGAGGTCTTTTGTTGTGGAAGGTTTGTTCATCACAGCTAGCTCATTCTGCTTAGCTAGCTCGCTCACTAGCACAGTAGCAACTGGGTTTCCTTCCAGTGTTGGCAACTCCTGTGTAAGGAAAGTTGCCATTGGCTGTCCCAAAAGTTGCTAGATGACATCATTATGTACTTAGCATACCAGGCTGATCTGCATGATTAACAAATATATAGTGATAAAACAAAATCATCATTTGTGTTTGGCTGTAATAAACAGTATATGTATGTATGCAGTGTTTATTTACACTTGAGCAGCTGTTCTCTGGACTGCGACCATCCTAGTTAGACTGCACCACAGAGGAGCTGTGGGACTGGGGAAGGAGACTCACAGTGGTCCCTCTCTGAAGAATGGAACAGGCAATTATGTGTTACAGCATCACACTGTTACTAAATTCCACTAATGTGTTAACATAGATATTCTCCCAAAGATCAGAAAAAGTCACTGAATTTGTTGCTCATTGCTTTTGAGGATCAGAAAGCTCTCTGTCATCAACTCAGCATGCTGAATTGTACGGGAAGCCACCAAGAAAAGCCGACGAGGGCTGCAAGTGTGGGACAGGCCAACAGACTACAGGACCTTTTCAGCCCCAAAGACCCAAAAAGATCCGACTGCCACCTTGGTGTGTCATGTTTCTCCCCTAGGTTGTTTCAATTTGTTGGAGAACCACTCCATCAGATATGACCGACCTTCTGAAGTGCAAAGATAATTTCAATAGTTGGCTCAAATTAAATATTTAAAGTATGAGTGTGAACTACTTTCATGGCTGCGTGGCTACAGTGAACAGGAGGGTGACGTCTCCCACAGAGGCACAAAGGCCCAGCTCAGGCAACACTGTCCATCAGCTCAACTCTCATATTAAATCCTTTCACCTTCAAAGTGAAAGGTGGGCAAGCCATTTAGAGGTATAATGACGGGGATAATAAGGGGTTGTGGGGACGTAATGTGACACCTGTGTGGCTTCATAATTGAAAAGGAAGGTGGAACTGCAGATCGTTTTTTATTCCTGGCCAACAATCTTTTACTGATGCCAAAAATCTGAGCTCAGATGCAGTAAATCACATTTGTATCTCTGTCTTTATTGTCAGCCTGGTTGTGTGTGTGTGTGTGTGTGTGTGTGTGTGTGCTGTTGGCAAAGTCATGCAACCCTGTGCTGCTGCTGGCCAACATCTAGCAAAAGGGGTATATAATTGCTGACAGTTTCTCATTAGAAAATAATTGTGTTGCTTGCACAAACATATTGCTGATGTTAAAGTTTAATGACCGCTCCTAAACTGCATTTGCAGTAAAAACCTGTTCAGTCCCTTCTGCAGTCATAGAGGGATTGCTTTAGCTCTTGTGCATAGATGCCCAAGTGATGCCTTACATGTACAGCTATGGGTCTTTTGTCATTCATCATAGTGTGATACCTTTTTTGATAGAAAATGAGAAGGTAAACTATGGTAATACATAGTTTTTTTTCACATTTTGAATTCAGGGACTGTATTGCTTTTCTCATCAAATGCTTTGTAGCTGGGAGTTACTGAACAGATGGAGTAAAACAGGGAAAGATGGGAAGATATTTGACAAAGATCAGGTTGTCAGGTATATATCCAAGTGCTTTAGCTCACTGAGATGGCAGGACACCCCAGGATCAAAGGATCTCTTTTCTGTGATACACTAATTAGAGAGAAATCTCTCTTTTCAGCAGGAACAATGTTCTAAGAAAGTCTTGTTCAGTTTGCTGACAGCTCTGCTGCTGTAGCATCCAGGAAGAGTGTTGGGTCTCTGCTCGTTCACCTCTGGACTTTCTCTTTATCCACTTAACCTCTTTACCCTTTCTCTTGCCTGACTCAACTCAGAGAGCTGTCAAACCTCCTCTGTAATTCCGACTTGAAATTCTTAGTTACCTGGCGTTCCTTTGCGCTCTTCCATGTGGATGTAGGTTTTATCCTAGTTCCAAGATCAGTGCAAAACTCAATCAGGCAATGAATAATCAGCTTATGTTGGTGTGATCTCAGCTCTGTCTGATCAAATGTTCTGCTACCACTATATATTCTATGGCGAATACAAGAATGTTAGCAAACACAGCTTATTGCTTGTTACATCCATGCTGATAGCATGACATTCATTGAAAAATTCGTGAGTGGCTGTTATCGTTAAGAGAAAATGGCTATAGGCCTGTTTATTACTACACATCACCATAGCCCAGAGTGCAGTCTAGAGTCGTTTTCCAGACTTCGGGATTGTCAAATGAATGGAGTTTCCCTGATTCCCTCAAAATATTTATTGTGTTTGTGTCACGTTTGGATGGTTGTGTATGGATGTTTGTTTTTTTTTTTTCATTTTCAATCACTGGAACATTACATGTGTAGTTAAAAAACAAAACAACAGCAGCACTGTTAAAAATAGTTCCCAGTTTATGAATAGCAATGATAAAGTTAGCCACAGAAGCATTCTGATTCTGATTATATGTATTGAAATCATTACAACAAATACGTTTCATAATCACTGGTAGGACTGCTTGTCCTGCTGCAGGGAGATGTGAATGTAACGTCCTGGTCACAGAAGTGCAACAGATGGTGTTTGGCTAATAAGATGTTGAATTAACATATACGCTGTGTTTGATGGTGTTGGTGATGATGATGATAGCGATATCTGGAGCTGGGCTGGTCCAGTTTGGCCTGACTTGATGAAAGTTGACACATGGACACCACCCCAAACCTACCCGCATCCTCTCCCCACCTCACGCACCCCGAGCACCCCACCCCATCCCACGCACACACTTTTGTTCCTAGATTTGGCCCTGGCTTCAAGGTGGGTCCGTTGCATGCCATCAAACAACTTTGCCACATGCTGCTGATGATGTCCACTGTCAAACAAGAGCAATGAGTCTGTCTGTTCTGTCCCCTGTAGTCACCTTAGCTCCCCTCACACATTCACACACACACACCAGGAGCTGTCAGTGCAGCTGACAGTAGCAGGTGTGTGTGTGTGTGTGTGTGTGTGTGTGGACCAGGAGAAAACAGGAACTGAGGAGTGAAGGAGTGGAAATAGAGGAATAGTGAATGAGACAAAAGGGAGAAAGAATGGAAGGAGGGGTCTGATGCAAAATATAAACGATAAAGAGAGGCAGATGAGACAGTTTCATTGTCCTGTGCTCTCATTATCCCAAGCTCTGTGTTATTTCATTTTACACTGGGTAAAGGATGAGATGGAGGGAGAATATGAAAAAAAAAAAAAAACAGTCTTATTCTTCATCGCTGTTAATGGCATGCTGTTTCAACCTGCTGTGTCTGGGAGCCCATAGCCAGGAGCCATCATTAAGATACAGAGAATCATTGCTGTGTGTGTGTGTGTGTGTGTGTGTGTGTTTTGTGTGTGTAAAGGAGGGGTGTGTGGCTACACATGGATTTAAGACCTGGCTGCCTTCAGACAACAAAGACTGACAAGGCCGACTGGATCTGCTGTGTGTGTCTGGGTGTGTAATCCTCATCAGAGAGGAAGTTCATTGATGAAATCTGTCCAAGCTGAAGAGATTTAAGGGCTGGATTTTATGTCTAAACTGTGTAGAGAAATCCACTCTAATGCATTGAAAGCCCCTTCTTGAAGTTTTACCCGTTCCTCACATCTCTACTGGACTAAATCCATAAGTTATGCCAACAGATCCTAGGACTAGGTTAGGTTTGGATTATCAATGAGGTAAAACTGGTTCCTGCTGTCTTTAAATCACTGAGAATATAATTTCTAATCCCACTACATGATTTTAAACCAATTAAATCTCGAATTTTCTGTTTGTTTGAGAATTTTATCATGAAAGTCCTGGTACACACAGAAAAATGAAGGTACTGAACATGGTTCTTCAGAGTTAGTTCTCATTTCAGTGTTAATCTCAGGACAACTGGAACTGAAAATAGTTCTTAAGAGTGGTGCTATGGGCGAACCATTTCTGGTTCCACAAAGAACCTTTGAGACCAAGGTTTTCTGAGGAACCATTTCTTTAAATGGTTCTTGAAAGAATCTCTAAAGGTGCTTCAAAGACCAATCAATATTTCTTTCAAGAATCTTCCAAGGATTTTCTTAACCAAATTTGTTCTTGGTGGAGCCAACTGGTCCAATGAAGAATCCTTTTTAATTGTTTTACTTTTTAAAAAAATTAAAAATAAAAAAGTGGTTCTTTAGTAGCAGATGGATCTTCATGCAACTACACATTTTTTAACTATTACTTTTCTGTATGGATGTTGTTGATTGCCTAGACTGTATTCTTTTTGTTCTCCTGTATCTATTGGAAAAAAGATGGTCTCCTTTTAAGAAGGCTACCTGATTAAACCTAATTACACTGATTAAACTGATTAACTGGTTAAAGGACAAATAAAATAAGGAAGTCATTGGATGCTTTTGTATAATTTGATCACTTGGTTGGTGAAAAAATGCATCTGATTCGTAGATTTTACTCCAGTTCATCCTCTTAGTCAAAACAAACTATAAATTATATATATCCAAGCCAATTCTCTTCTAAAATGAATCAAAAACTTTTTAATTTAGCTATTACATTTTTAAAGAAGTGCAATGCAAAATTGCGGGTTGATTCAAGTATGGACTGTTTAGACTCAGCTTTTTTTTTGAGAGGGAAAAAGAAAAAAAAAATCTGATAAAATCAATTTTAATATTTTACCTATTTTCACAGGTTTTGCCCATTAAAAAAACCCATACCAAATCCTCCCAATGCAATCTGCTTAATTTATTTAATTTAATTAAAATCTGTCCATTCCAATTGTTATGAAAGAAATAATACAAAAAATGGGTAATTGGGTAAATACTAGAATGTACATGCATACAAAGACACACATATGGCTTGTGTGTGTGTGTGTGTGTGCGTGCGCGCACGTGCGTGCGTGTGTTTGTGGCGACTATTTTGGTTCGCCAGCACGGTTTCCAGATAAACACTGGTGGCAGCTGCTGCCATAGCAACACCATTGTGCTCCCTCCTCCTCCTCCTCTTGCTCTCCCTCCACCTCCACCCCCACTTCGCTCTCTCCTCCCTCTCTCGACCACTCCCCCTCGCCTGGCTTGCCTCTCCACACACACACACACACACTCAGACTCACACTCACACATAGCCACTGAGGACCTTAGAGAGGACAGACAGAGAGAGAGAGAGAGAGGCTGGCTCGTTTGATTTCTCTGAAGGGGCGAAGAAGAAGAAGAAAAAAAATACAACAAAGCTGAATTAAACGTGTGGACAGCAAGACAAAATCTAAGAGGAGGAAGAGGAATAAATTGGGAGTGAGTGAGTGGTTGTTTGGGAGAGAAGATGAGTGAAGACAACCACTCCCACTACAGGCTGGAGCCCGGGGATCGCCTCAATGGGCTGGGGCAGAGAAGGAAGAGACCCAAGAAGGTAAATAAAGAGATGGGGTGCCAAATGGCATAGTGGAGAGAAGTGTGAGGCTGCTTTCCTCATGTGATGCTGGAGGTGTTTTTTTTTTTTTTTTTTTTAATTTATCTTTTAGGAAGCATAACCCTTGAAACACTGGCTGGATTTTCCCCCATCTCTCCATTTCTATCTCCATCTCGCTCTGTTTGCCCCTGGGGAAAAGCAATTTGTTGGCTTCCCAAAGCGAGCGCTCCATCTCTGCTGAGCCCGTGTTTTCTTTTGATGATTGCTCTGCTACACTGCAAAAAAACAAAAAAACGAAACAAAACTAAATGTTATTCAGTCATTTAGGTTCATGCTCAGTGTTAAAATCTCTTTAAAAAAAAAAAAAAAATCTGCCGAGGGATGTCTGAGTGTTTGACCTCGACTAGCCCTGATGTTTTTCAGTTTTCCATCCTGTTTTGTTAAAATCTCCATCTCTACGTCCTATCCTCACTGTTAAACTGTTGTTCTTCATCACACAAGGTAAAAAAAATGCAATTTTCTTGAATCAAGTGTCATTTTGCTGATATTAGTGGGCTTCTCTGGCTTGTTTCAATGTTTGTATTCATAAAAAAAATTGAAACAGGTGACGCTGCTCGGGAAACAAGTGGCGTTACTTCATCTTACTTGCTAATTGTGAACCTTGTCGGAAGAAACGCAGCATTTTAAGCTCAAATGTGTGTGAAGATGGAGATTTAAAAAAAAAAAAAAAAATCACTGTCAGTCTGATGCTTCTCTGACTGTCTTTCTCTTTTTTTCCATTCTCCTTCCTCCCTATGTGGTGTTATTGTTGTGGTTGTGATCACCTCCATATAGTAGATAGTAGGAGGAGGCAGCTGTCACATGCTGACAGGGTGGGTCCCTGCTCTGCTCTTTGTGTGTGTGTGTGTGTGTGTGTGTGTGTGTGTATTGTCTACCATCAGATTCTTGTGTTCCCCTGTCACCCTGCTGGAAGTTGTCATTTTGACATCCACGGCTGGTTATCGATGCTGATTATCGAGTCTGTTGTTTGTTTCATTGTTTTCAGTGAAGCTGCAGATTTTTCAAGTCATAATGACAGGGAGATGAAGGATGCTTTTGCTCTGCCTCATTTTTTCCACACGGCTTTAACATCGTCCAAACCCCTAAACACACAATCTATCATCTGACAGACTGTCTCATTTAGCTTATGCTATTCTTCAAAAGTTTTATGTGTTGTTATTGCTGAATAATGACAACAACAACAACAACATAACAATAAGCATCATCAGCATCAACATAATAATAAACATTAATATTGGCCTCTGATCAAATTGTCTAATTAGGTTCTTCAAGTAGTTATTATAGTAATGATAACACTACTAGCACTACTACTACTACTACTACTACTACTACTACTACTAATAATAATAATAATGTATTTATGGCATACATGCTGAAAGAGTTATAAAAGTGCTTTATATTATAAATGTGAATAAACAGTAAAATAATGAGAATAATGGAAAAGACAAAAACAAACAATAATAATAAAGTAAATATAAAATAAAATACAAAAGGCCAAATGCACAGAGTTAATGAACCAGGGCCACTGTTTGAGTCAGAGCACGCCAAAGCAAAGTGTTTTTAAAAGAGATTTTGTTTTTGTTTTTATTTTTGTGTTTTTTTCAGTAACTCATCCTGTCTCTCCATTTCTGCGTGTCTGGGTTATTTTTTCCCTCTGTGCCTCTCCCTCTATCTCCCCCCCTGTGTCATATGACAGTCCAGTTTTTCCCCTCAAGGCTGGAAGGCGAGAGAATGAGCAAATCCACCCTTATTCTGCTTCAGTCTGCTCAGCCTGTGATTGGTTTGGGAGAATCGGGGTTTTCATCAGTAGAGAAACCTGCCCCTCTCATTCCTTGGCAGTGCCTTTGTTACCCAGTGTCGAGTGTCCGAAAGTCACAGTGAATCACAGTGAAATGTGTCTAGTGGAATTCAAAGTCAAAAATCCAAGGAAAGAAATGCCACAGTACTGTTTGATTGACAGGTGATCACAGAGAGGTGCAGTGTAAAAACACTAGGGCTGGGATGATATGCTTATGTCCCGATTCGATACTATCACGATACTTGGGTGCCAATTCGATGTGTGTTGTGATTCTACATGTATGGCGATTCGATATTACATATTTATTGTAATTTTTTTTTTTTGAATTATTCTTTAGTTTGTAAAGTTTCATGAAGCTCCTAACATCTTAATTTACTCAACTCCAAGACTGTTTAGACCCCAATCTGCACAAACAGGCTTTGTGGCCCAAACTGCTTGGGATTAGCAGAAGGTGGGCGTGTCTGCAAAGGGGAGAGCCGTGGCTGCCCAGAGAACCCATTTTCATTCAGACATCTGGAGGTCAGAGGTCAATGGACCCTGCTGAAAATGCCAGTTTTGCCCTAGCCAAAATTTAGCCGAACTTTGGAGCTTGTTACCAACAGATTCTTTAGGTCGTCTAGTTTCATTTGATACCAGTATATGATACTTTAAATTGATTCAGTAATTTAAAAAATTAATGAAAAAAAAAAGATTTAGGAAACTTTTTCCACCCCTAAAAACAACCCTAACCCTAACCCCTAACCCTAACCCTTATCACACCAGTGCTGAGCACCAAAGTTGCCACCAGTGTCATCAGCGTGGAAGAGTTTGACAAGTTAGCATTTATCAATTTATATCGAGTTTGTCATGGAAGCAACGTCAGTAATACTATTGTTAAAGGTCCCTAGGCAGAATATCTAAGATTAACGCACCTTTATACCACACATTGAGTCAGTACATTTATACAACAGGTTAGCATGGGCATTTATGTTTTCTGTTAGCCTGAAAAATGTAACAATTCAGTGATTTGAATTAACATGAAGAAACTCACTTGTGGAAAAAAAGTCACATTCAAGTTATTAAGGATGACTAGAATAGTTACCTCATGAATTTATCCTGGCAGACATGTTTCTGCATTTCTTCATGCCATGCAGGTAAATAAGCACACGTGACATCAACTTTGACATTACATACACAACATCTGCAAATTCATGAACACATGAACACTGTCAAGTGGACTTCCAATCTCTCTGATACAATGAGAACGCAGCATGTTGGGTTTTTAAGCTTCAAGCGAGGGCTGATTACCATGGAAACTGGTGACACTGCGCTGCATGGAACTCTGTGCGAGGTTTCTAAATTCATGCAACATTTTGAACAAATAGCTTCCTCATAAAGAACGTTCCTAACTAAGTTCCTAGGTAATAGGAAGCTTCCTTCCAAATGAGCCTATGTTACCATCCAAAACATACAAAAGTTGATATTAGATTTTTATGACTCATCCCTGATTGGAGCCCTTCACGCCTCCACGTGGAGACCAGAAGCCCTGCTGCCTGACAGCAACTTGCCTGACTGTCCTGGCGACGAACGCATGCAGGGAAAATTTGTGATACAAGAAAATATAACAACACTGCTGTGCCACCTGTGATTCCAGACTTTTCTGGCACCTTGTGGAAGATTTTCTTTGCGGCAGAAATCAAGGCGGGGGGCAGTGAATGGGGTGGGAAGAGAACGGGTGCACAGCTCAGGAACGCTGAGTCTACAGAAGTGAATTCCTGGTGGAAGCAGAGGCAAAGCGTGGCAGCAGCTGGGGAGTGGGGGGCATTTACAATCGATGTTTGAATTATTGACACACTGCCTCCCCCATGTTTATGCAGGCGCATACACACCTCCCTCTCAAGAGCGAGTGGCCTCCTATGGGAGTTGATCTGTGCTTTCTGGAGGGCGACTGACAGAAAGCAAGGTGTTCTGCTAATGCCTACTGATACAATGCTATGCCAGTGGTTTCCAAAGTGAGCTCCAAGGCCTTGCTACAAACAATTTGCTACAAATTGTTAGAATGCAGAATATCTATTAGGGATAATTTCATTTTTCATTTAATTTTCTTTCCGGTTTAATCTCACCGTGATTTGTCAGTGTTCAGGTGTTCAAGTATGACAATCTAAACAATTTAACCTTTTGAAGCCTGAGCAAATTCATCTGATTTACTCGATTTCTTTCAAAACCATGGGGGGAAAAAGGTAATTAGCAAATTATAACAATAGGAAATATATATATTTATATTTGATATATACGTATAGCCATCTTTGAGGTCCAGACCATGAAAAAGTTTGAAAATCCTGTGCTATGCTATGTCATTTTTGGACATGCACGCACACACACACACACACACACACATTTGAGCTGATGCTTTTAGCTGGTAAAAAGCCTCAGTTCAGCACAGTGCACTCTTGGCTCTCGCTGTGAAGCACTTTAATCTTCCAGTGCCACAATTAAAACTTCCCTCTCAGATTGATCCAGTGGGGGTTTTGAAATACAGCCATGCTCTGTCATACAGCCTGAGCTCGCTCATCATACACCGTCCAAACCTCTGTCAAGGTGAGCAAGACTGCAGTAATGATGAAGATGCAGGTTTCATTTTCTGATGAGCACAGGACGGTTTCAGATTCAGGGGACGGCTGAGAAGAAGCAGGCCGGTGTTTCGTTTCAGCGGTTGCAAAAACAAATTGCTCAGGGATTTTCAGCCCCTGTTTTCCTGTGTGACTCAGCGGTTTCTGTATTGGAAACAGACATACAGTCATATTCAGCCAAATAATGACAAACCATCTAGACTTGATGCCTTAAACTGACCTATCTTGGAAACAACAATGAAGTATAAAGTCCTGTTATTCAAAATCAAATGATCCAGTCCGTGTCATTCAATTGAGTTTTGTATTTATTATAGAACTGATTAATACTACACTGATTACATATCCAAAGAACTTAACCTACATTTAATCTAATGAGACATTTTGGTATCAGTGGAACACATGATGAATATGTTTATCATTATCTTTATTGTTGGTAGTTTAACTACTTTCTGCTCTTTCAGAGGTTTCAGTGCTTTGGTATTTATACTTTATTGAATATTTTACTGATGATCAAGCATACACATCTTGAACTTGAGAATCTCCACTATCCACTGGTCCTGTAGGCAGGCGCAGGGCTATAAATGGCAACTACAACTTGATGAGTTACTTGATGAAAAGCCATTTCCTCTCCACATCACTCTGTCCAATTAGAGCATCCGCCCACCAGGCAGGTGCAAACTGCCATCAGCGCCCCCCGCCCGCACAACACACAGAACAACTGCACTGTGAATTCTGACAAACTAAACATTGTATATCAAGAGCGGCATGTAGAAATCAAAGCAGAGTGATTTCATTTGTTTTGGTTTGCCTCAGCCACACAAATGAGTCTATCCGTTCTTCACACAGTGGCATAACTTCCAAACGTACGCTTAGACTTTGACCTTGTTGTTTTCATTTTGTCTGCATTGGTGCTCACTGCTGTGGTGTTTCTGCCCTGCACTACCCAAAGATCACCTGTCAATCAAACAGTGAGGGAGGGACTGTGATGTCATTGTTCTTGGATTTTCTGTTGATGGAGTTTGGGTTTTTGTAGGTGGTACATTTTTCTTTGTCTGTTCATGCTATTTACCCAGGGCTTCCTATATTTATACTAGAAAATTGTCAACCAAAAATGTGCCCCTTCCCATGCAGCAGGAAGAGCTGGCAGATGCCGAGTGTTTAGAATAGCAAATAGAAAAGATTTCTGAACTTGATATAGTTTGTGCGCCAAATAATTGCGCTTGATCTGCACTGGCATGAAAATAGAGCCCACAGAGGAGTCATTCCTATTTCCTCAGGGTCCTATGCTTCCCAGGTTTATGTGGTACATAATAGGACCATGACAAAGTTCCCAGGACCCTATGTTCCCTAGTTCTACATATGTGCTCTGCGAGGGTCCTTTGTTCGCAGGGCCTATGTTCCCCAGCTCTGTATAGCACAAAATGGAAACCTGAAATAGATGTTTCCCTGCTCTGTATTTTGGGGGTTAGCGTTTTGTGTTAAAAGAATATTGAACTGGAGAACATAGGACCCCATGGAACATAGATTTGCTTCACCCACTGATATTTATAATTTAAAGAAATGAGGAAAACCCAGCCAGTAGAGACAGAGACAGAGAAGAGTCAAGTCTAATTGGAGGGCAGCCATCGACTGGCCTCGCAGAATTACTGAGTTACTACTCCTCTGTCAGCTCTGATTTGTCTGCCAGTAACTCCACAGTTAAAGAGGAGGAACTGTGCTGATCCGCTGGACCGTTTACACACTGGCCCTGCTCAGTGGGAGGGAGGAGGGATGCTACAGCCTTTAAGTCCAGTGTTCACTTTGTTTGGTAGACATCAGCCAGACCTGCCACCACTCCATATCACCATGCTCTTTGGCTTTTTGAAGTATGTGTGTGTGTGTGTGTGTGTGTGTGTGTGTGTGTGTGTGTGTGTGTGTGTGTGTGTGAGTGCGCACACGCATGTGTGCTCACTCATGCCCGCGTGTATGCAAGCAAACATCTAGGCATTCTTATGTGACTTAGAATACAAGCACACACTCGCACAAGTTTATGTGCGAGTGTTATTTTATGCACTGTATATATTGGTGCACACATTAATAAGCATACATGTGTATATGTGCTCTGATGTGTGTGTGTGTGTGTGTGTGTGTGTATGAATGTGTTTGACCCTTCCACACTGTCTATTTTTTGGACGGCAAGCAACAACACAGATGGTCCATGAGGATGACACCCAGACGTTGCCGTGGCAACCGTAAGCCTTGCCGCCAAAAAGGCAACCTTTTACTGAGAACATCTTAGGCGACATCTCAAGCTCTGGCAGCATGCTCTCTGATTCGGTTTTCATCTGTAAAGTGATAATTCGATTTGTTTTTTTTCTCAGAACATCAGATGAAATGGATTTTTGTTTTGTCTTTTCTCTCTCTTATGGAGTGGTTTTCGGTATTAGGGGTTTGCAAAACAAGCAACGCTGGCTTGTTCAGAAAGTGGGTCAAGGAAAGTATTTTCATGCCACTATGTAAAACCATAGTTGATTGACAATGGCTGAACCATTCTAGTGTTGAATGAAATTACAAAGCAACATCAAAACTCTTTACTGAACCAGTCCCTGACTTAGCCAAACCTGTGCTCCCTTGGTGCATGTTGTCAGGGTGGGGCCGGTCCCTTGACAGGCATAACTCCCTCACTATACTGTTGTTTGATGTGTTCTGTTTGCACATTAGTTTGGGTGTGAAGGAGATAAAGGGAAATTACTTATGGAGCAAGAAATATACAGCCTATTCTATAGGGAAAATAATAATTATAGTCTAGAATTGTAGTCTATATGGCTGGATGGACTACCGGTTGGTCCTGTGATTTGAAAGCTGCATGAATGCATGTGTTTGTGCATGTGAAATGAGAATTCTGACACGCGCACGACTGCCCCACCCAAAGCCTTTCTTCACAGACAGACAGACTGATACAGGCAGAAAGGAAAGGGAAGAAAGGAAGAAGATGATAAAGATGGAGAGAGTTGGAAGAGAAATGAGTTCAGTGAGTGTTTCCTCCCAGTATGGTCTGATGTGTGTGTGTTCTTGTATCAGCATATAGCAACAATCAATCTCCCTGTGGTCGATGGAGCACCCAGTGACTCCTGTCCTCAGAACAGACAATAACCGAGCTGAGTGGACGCTTACAGTGCTCGCCTCAGAAGCCCCAGTGACTCGATTAAAGAGATTTCCATTGAACTTGTAGCTAAAATAAATAAATAAATAATGATAAATAAATCCAACTACATGGAAAAGTGCAAAAGGAACGCCAGTTAAATTGGAAGTTCACAACAAAATGGTGGGCCGCATAGTCAACAAGAAACAAACTTCCTCTGGATACATTTTTATTTGACAACATATTCAACTTCAACCTAGCATTCTCCGTAGTTTTTATTTTACGATGGTATTAATTTATTGCAGTGTGTACGTGATGAAAGGACCTAGCATTAACAGCGAAGATGACTAACTGTAGCTCACCTAAGTCATGTTAGCTGCTAAAGTTTGCAAGGTGAGCTAACGTTAGCTTTCGTTATAGACTCTTGCTAGCGAGTCCTTTGCTGTCAGTGGACAGATCAGTGTTTGTCTTCTTGTGGGCGTCCATCATTTGTAATGGAACACATTCAACATGGAGGTGGGAAGCTGCCCACCGAGCGCTACAGACACCAGTGTGACAAAGTGTTGTCCGTTTGAGAAGACTTTTTGTGGTGAAGTAAGGCACTTCCAACAAGTCCTCCAACCCATACAACCACATAGGTTGTTTGTTCCAACCCTCTAATACAACCAGTAGGATCGTTTCTTACAGTAGTAGTGCATTTGACCCTCAGCACCATTTCTAATATGAGCCAAGCTGGCTAACTTGCTAACTAGCTCATTAGCCATTAGAGACACCTGGATATGGTTAGGGAAAGGTTTTTTGTAATGGTTAAGGTTAGGAAAAAATCAGGCTTAAGGTTACAAAATGTTAACACTAAAGTTGGCTAGCTATTATTAGTGGTGTTTGCTAATCAAAGAAGCATTTAATATGTCAGTTTGTGAAGTTTTGTTTAGAAGGGGAATTATATACTTGTTAATTTGTTGATTTGAGTTGAAAATGGAGATAAATTAAGTTTCTTTGATATCAATGCATGTTTTTATTGTCGCTGGTGAACTGTTTTCACGTTTTCATGCAGTTGTTGTGTAGGTGAGGCTTGGGTTGTCTCCTGGGAGGAGGAGTGGGTAGATGCCAGTGAGGGAAAGCAAGGCCTCTATAATAACCAGTAGGTCTGAATTATTGATTGAAGTATTATCGAAATCGCAATATGGCCAGGTGCAATATCCAAATCACAGAAGCTTCAAGTTTTTTGATAAAATGTGTGACAAAACATTGTAAATAAAATATTATAAAATTTTATAATATGAGTTTTTATAATATATGTGTTTTCTAGAAAACATGTATGTTTGCCACAGACCCCAGCAAAAATCACACCATCATCATTTTAATGGCTTTTTCAGTGAAATGGAAATTATATTGCAAAATGACCATTCCTAATAATAAAAATCATATCATCATGTGAATCATGAATCATATCATAATGTAAAATTATTGTAAATGTATTACTATTATTATTATTTTTTTTTACCATATCGTTTGGCCTGTTTACATCAGTCTGGTTGGAGTCCAGAGAGACTGTAACATGGGTGAAACTGCTGCTGAGAGAGTAGCTTGTGGCATGAGATTTGAGTGTGGCTTGCATTTACTGAAGAATGGTTTTTTTTATGTTGTTATTATAGCGGTTTACACTATTTTAAAAGCATGCAAAGCAATTTTTCTTCAGGTTTTTTTCCCGTACTAAATTTGGTAAACTGAGATTTCTGGTGTGCCTGTTCATTGCCTATGCCCTCATCAAGAGCCCATGTACACTTTTCTTGTTTATTGAGCTGTCTACGTTGTTTGTGTGGGGAGAGAGTAGTGGTGAACTCTCACCACTACTACTTTTATTGGAATTTGTGAATGCTCATTTCGGTGGCAGGCCACCTGGAATGCGTGCAGCACCCCTGGAAACCCCTCAAGAACCTCTGGAATCCTTTCAAGAAACCCGGGAGGTAGTTAGCCATATTATTGACCTTTCTGCAAGAGGGAATAATGAGGATTAGTTCCACTTCAATTCTTGTCCACCTCTGTCTTTAAATAAATGCTATGATTAAAATTCAGCACAATTCAAAACACAGAGCTGCTGAAATTGGCCAAGTCACCAAGTCTGCTGCTGGAGTCCGTTTCCTTGAATGGCGTATTGCCAAAAAGCACCATGCAGTCACTGATGCCAGGTGACAGATTTCAGTCTATATGCTCTGCGCTCTCGCTGATGGAACGGCCGGGTATTCATTATTAATGTGAAGATCTATCCATTAGTAACGCCCGGGGATTCAGGGATGGTGGCGAAGATCGATGCAGCTTCTCTGGTTCGGATGATTCAAGGTGTTTCGGTTCACCAAAGCGTTTTGGCTTCATCGTGAGGTCAGATTGCTGAGGACCACAAGAGCACTGAGGCCGTTTTCATGTGACTTTACTTTCCATAGTTCACCAGATAAGGTAGTTCATGCTTAGATCCTTAGACAAAGCAAAGCAATGTCCTGTCAAATTCAAATCTTTATTGGCATGAATGTTGAGGTTTCATTATTGCCAAAGTAATACCTATCTCTCTGCAATTGCTTCATTTCCGCATCTCGCCCCTCCTGTCTCTTTAAACTTCTCTCACCTGGCCTTATCTCTCTTATTTCAGTTTCTGTTCTCTCTGTCTTGTTTCCATGGCACCTTTGGTACACACACACACAAACACGTACGTACACAGACACGTACACACACACACATATTTCTGATAGTATGGGAAGACAGGGAGTTGCAAAAGACCCCCTGATTTGGGTTTCTGAAGGCTGATACTTTTGGGCTTGCAGGGGTAGATTAAGGTGCGTCCTTGCTTTGTGCCATTCACAAATCTGTTAGCACAACATGTTTTTGATGAACTCAAGGGTAAAATGAAAATAGGAAGCCAAGTATTCTCAACAAAAAGTATTTACTGGTATTTTAGGGCCAAAATATTTGCAATTGTCATTGTATTTGGATTCAAGGTGTTCATAGCAGCTTCGGGTCATTTCCAATATCAGATGTTTTGACACTGGAAGTCACCACTGAAACCCTGGATAAGGATAATCAGAGGTGGATTGTAAATGAAAGGCCAATATTGGCTGACTTATTAGTCCAACCCCTGCTGTCACTGGTGGTAATGACCCCTGGGCCAAGCAATCAGCATCAAAAACAAACCCAGACTCTAGTGGAATCTGATAGCGCTCCCCTGTGCTTTGTTCCCACCCATTGCAAAATTTGACTGTCTGCTTTTGGAGACAAAAATTAGTCGTGATTGCTGTGCATTCAAGTGCATGACCTGCAGCTGTATTTGTAGGAGGAGGTTTATTTTCCCTGCAGACATATCAAGATTAGGGCCATGATAAGAGTCCATAAAGTCAGGCTTCGATCTGGGTGCATAAGGTTGTAATTCCAGCTAAATGGGAGAGTGCAAATGGCATTACGGCCTTTACTTTTTCATCTGGCCCATTGTTTTGTTTTGGTGAATATAGCCAGCTGCTCTGGAGGACAGATTAATATCAGTAGAAATGTGTTGGCTGAATTCATCGCTGAGAATGCAAAGAGGGCAGAAAACAGAAAAGAAATGAGAGGACTGTGTACATTTTGTGTGATATGACAAGAGATGCAGCCTTTTGTTTTGTACTAAGGGAAAAAAGTGAATTGTGGCTGTTATTGCTTTAGCTCCATTCAGCTTCCTGTGGCTCATATGAATTGTGTGGGAGGCTGATTGCTCTTCTTTTGATTTTCTCCGTCTCTATACATTGTTTACTGATGGTGTCCATTCCGAATGCCAGGTTTGAATGCAGGGAAGAAGATGATTCAGCTTCCTTTTTTTCTTCAGCTGTGAGATTGGATTGAAAGTGGCTGAAACCTTATTGACCTGAGCCAGACCTTTGTTATTGGTGTGTATCAAAATAGCCATGTGCAAACAGATCCATTAAAAAAAAAAAGTGGCATAATTCATTTTTAATAATAATATTAGGCTTTAAAAGTTATTGAGTAATCTCAAATTTGAAGTTATGAGGTCTTAATTTTGTTTTTTAATCTGTCTTTTAATTTATTTTGGTAAAAATTACTCAAGCTCTACTGCATGAAATTCAACTCTAAACCTACCAGTGAACCTAATACTTTCTTTATACTGACATGCTACACTTAACTTGTTGGGAAAATGCCTGTTGTAGATTAACCTAATCAACTTTACACCTATTGTCATATATTACATTTACATGCATACAGGAAAGCATATTATTAACTTAAGCTTCTGTAGAGAGAAATCTACAAGAATCGTGGGACTTACCAAGTCCTATGTTTAAAAAAAAAGGTCCTGCTTAGATTTATTCCTGCAGCAGCTTCCTATCTCCGTTAGAGTTATGTGGTCAATAACTGAGCAAATTCCTTTCTAAAACTGACCTCAGCACCAGACCAAATATATACTGTAGTACTCACCTTTACACTTACCTGCAATGCTCATTTGAATAACTAAAAGATTATCTGTCCAAAACTCATTCTTAAATTTGGTTAGAATTTATCTCAAAAAGGTCTTATGAAGCATTAAATTTCATTTTCTGATACCTGTAATTCTCTAAGCCTCCCACCTCAGGTGACAGAAGCAGTGTCTTGTGGGTAACGCTGTGGGAAGGTAGACAAAGAGCCATGGTAATTAGACAGAAAAGGTTACCTGGTTACATCAGTGTGTGTGTGTGTGTGTGTGTGTGTGTGTGTGTGTCTGTCTGTCTCACCCTGGCAGAGAGTAAGATCTTAAAGAGCACTGTGCCAGAAATGGCCTTGATCCAGCTTTGATTAAAAACCATACTGCGTAACCTTTGCCCTGGTGACAGGTGTGTGTGTGTGTGTGTGTGCGTGTGTGTGTGTGTTGTTTTTAATCTGCCAAGCCTGCCTACATGTCATCATAATCTACACACCATACTGTACAAACACGAAATCATATTAGATTTACAACATTCATTCCTCTCCATTCCCTGAAATCTCAAGGCCACAGCTCCATGTGAAACCTTTGTATTGCACCAAATATGAGCCCAATATGTATTTTTCCTGTCTGTCTGCCTCTGTCAAAGAAATTCTGTTTCTAATGCTCTTATCCAACAAATTCCTCCTAATGTGCTTCATCGGAAAAAAAAAAAAAAAAAAATACAGAACAAAAGATCACAGAGATTCGAGAAATTACGCCAACTGACACTAGATCGCTCGAAAGCATTAATGACAGTGGAAGAAAATAAACACACAAAATCCCTCTCTAAATCCGCCCCCTAATCTGTTTTCACGACACAATGGAAAGAATTAATGGAATCGCTCCCATATTCCTTGGAGAGGTGGAATTCCCTGTCCAGGTTAGTGAAGGTGCAGTCACTCTGCTGAAGTGACCGCAGGGTTCTGGCTTGGGTTTTTAGGTACAGTACAGAGGATGGGTGTAACTGGTTGGTTTAGATCTGTTGTTTTAAGCCCTACTAAAACCCTACTAAACTATTCTGAGTCAGTTTAACTCATAACAGTCAACGTTCACCCTCACATTTATGACAGCTATGAAAGCACAGGACCACTCAGAGAAATATGGAAAGGAGTTTTGCAACTTTTTCTACTCAGTGGGCAAGGAGTTGACATAAAAAGGACTGGCAGATTCCACACAGCCAATCAGAAAAATTGTCCAGAATGCCTCAGTCCATACACATGGCATCCTGCTAACGAACCATCTGTCCTTTCTGTAGAGAGGAGAGAAAAGCTCAAAATCTCCCCGTTTGGTTTAACGATTGGTTTGAAGACACTTACAGATGTGGGAGAGAGTGGTTTGCTCTGGTTTCTGAATGGACCTTGTGTCTTTAAAATGGACAAAACACATCACATTGATATCCTGCTACACTGGCACATTTGATTCTACATGGCTTCTACTAAAGTCTGGAGTCACAAGGATAACTGTAACGTATTTTTTTCTGTCTGTTTCTAAAGTGGCAGGGATTTTTGTCTATAAATGAGGCTATAAACGAGTTTGCATTTCATCTCTGATTTTAAACTAAAGACTTTCTTTGGCTGACATCTGACAGAATAGGTCTCTCTTAATGGAATCTAGAAATTAGTTTGAGAATTG
Organism: Myripristis murdjan; assembly: GCF_902150065.1. NCBI lineage: Eukaryota > Metazoa > Chordata > Actinopteri > Holocentriformes > Holocentridae > Myripristis > Myripristis murdjan. The sequence goes on from NC_043997.1 coordinate 27,248,489, forward strand.
GCCTGTAAATGTTACATTTTCACGCTCTAAAACCATAGACACCCACATCATTTGAGTTTCTTCCCATTCACTCCAATGTGTTTCACAAACCACGGCTCCAAAACAAACATGAAGAAGGCAAAAACCACACACAGCTTAGTCAAAAAGAAATTCTAGCTTTGTGTTTCTTTCCCTAATATCCAACTAAAATCCAATTAGCATAGTGATTTGGACCAATGGGATCGTGTCTTAGAGGTGGATTATTATGTTGCCTGTGTGGAACTCGAACAAACACAATCTATTATGCTGATTTCTGATACTGAACGTAAAAATCAAAGAATAGTGAGCGAACTGAACAACAACGAGAAAGAGAAAAGATGCCTCATCTTCAGCATGTTCATTGGTTGATACAGCCCAAGCATTAACCTGCATTTTTTCTGTTGGATAAAAATGTTTGTTGTGCTCAAAATGAAATGGCACGATGGTGACATCAATTAGTATATGGCAGTTAGTGGGTTTGTTTGCAGTTTTCACCAGACAAAAGGGTTTTGTTGTTGCCAGGAACTTGTTTTGACACTCCATGCTGTTTCTCGGTGAACTGAGAGTTTAGAAATCATCCCAGTGAGGGCTTCCATCGGGAGGGGCATTGGATAAAAAAATGGATGAACGTTCAAACTCTAACCTGCAGCTTGTTTTTACTAACCTTTTTAAGTTCAACCTTCTTAATGATTTACTTGGTGTTTTTACAGTGTTTTAAGCAACATCCATATTTCTTGAAATAAATACTTCACCCATACTACATCATTGTTGCATCAAGTACTCACCTTGTGCTGCCTTCAGTTCCCAACGAAGAAAGAAATACAACAGCAAAGCACTATCAAAATTTTCCTGCTTGTCCAGTCAAATGCACATGCTTGTGCACACATGCTTCATGACTATGCATTTTTTTTGTGAAAGTGGTCTTTGCAACAAGAATTGTGCAAAAATCCTTGTGTTTGGGAAATACTGAGTGTACAACTGCATACCAGAGACTTGGAATATCCTACAACATGAGCCAAGCGTACAGCTTGGCTCAGAGTACAGCTTTTTAAATGGAACCTTTGTTGGTGTTTTTCTGTTGCAGAATCTTAAAATTACAGACCTAATTTCCGTTGGATCAGAGATAGCTTGCATTTTGGGAACACAAATTTACCCTTAAAGCTTTTTTGTCAGGGACTGAAGGCAGCATGTACTTGATAGAAAAATTATGCATTATGGATGAAGTAGCCCTTTAAGTCCAACCTGTCTAGATTCTTGAAGGACCGATTTCAGGCTACATCTTGGTGCATTGGACTTTTAAGTGCTGTAATTCCTGCAGATTGCTTACCTGTGTGCACTGATTTTAAACCTCTAGGGAACTGATTTCCACATTGATTTTCCCATCATGTAAGCCCTCTTAGCCTTGAAGGAGCATGGATCCATGAGTAAAGAGCTCTTGACCACCAGCCTGCGACCAAGCAAAGAGACTGCCTGACCACCCTCTGTGCTGTAGGGCTACATTACGTAATGGCTGGCGCTAAATCTGCCTCCAACTATGCTGGTGGATTTGACCACACAGTCACAGAGGAATCCCCCCACACCCTCCCACCACCACCACCCCTGCCCTACCCTGCCCCGCCACAACCCTAACGCCATCAAAAGACTTTCATTTTGTGCCTCTGGCTTCCGCAGCAGCTTGGCTCCCAATGATGTCCTGATTGAAGATTGACCTTTAATTCTGGGGGAACGGCAGGGGTTTCACGGGGGATTCGCAGAGATTTGCTGTAGTGAAACTTTTTTTTTTTGTGCCTCATTGGATAGGGATGGAGATGGAGGGGGTTGGGAGTAAAGGGTTTTTTGTGTGTGTTCTTTTTTTTCTATTTTGGTTCCAGTAGGTTTTCATGGTACCCTTTGTCCCAGTTATTTATTTTCAACTTATTTACAGGGCTGTGGAACCAAATTGGAAGCCTAGGGCTCCTGTCTGCAGCATAGTTATTTCCGGTGGTTTTATATGCGTGTATGTGTGTGTGTGTGTGTGTGTCTGTACCTGCGTGCATGTTTGTCTGTCTTCACCAACCCATCTACCACAAAAGCTTAAGCTGCTGTGTTCAAAGGCCACATTTTGTCAGCCTGAGGCCGTGAGCTCAGGTGTTGAGAAAAACAACAGAGGTGTGTATGTGTGTGTGTGCCTCGTTTTCCTCTCCCTGTTATATTTAGGTTGATATTGTTGGTAACAGCACCTCCATCTTGCAGAGAGATGCCATGCCTGCAGGTGTGGTTTGGGTCAGCATCTATTTCCGTGTATTTCACACAAGGTCGGGGCTGTGCTGCCTCTCCATGTTATTTACACCCCCTTCCTTCATATTTTTGGGAGATGGGATATTCCCGTAGAGTATGTCGGACAACACTGCTCAGCTTGGGAGAAAAACTCAGAGGAACATATTAGTCTTTTTCCATTGTTAAATGCTTTAATAGTCCTTGGTCACACGTAATAGCAAAGTGAACAAGATACAAAAATGCATCAAATGCAAAACCAGATTAAGGAAACTTAATCAACACAAATAAACAGATCAATGAATAAATCAAAAACAATATGAATACATTCAAAAATCAAATATCCAAGCCCAAAACGGGTGATGCAAAATGGTGAAATACTGTGAAAAAATTGTATAAACCAAGATGGAGGATAACAATAGAGGAATCATCTATATCTATCTATCTATCTATCACACACAAACACACATAAATAAGCTTATTAGAAACTACATGAAACAACAACCAAGCTCTAGAATTAAGTGTGAAAAAATAGAAAATTTCAATCAAATAACAACTTATCAAATGAAATATAAATCAAACCAAATAAAAGAAAAATATATATTATTGTTTAATATTGTCTCTATTATTGGTTTGGAAAAGGTTTTATTGCTAGTCTGTCCAATTTATAATAAAATTTGATTATTTAATTTGGTTTATGAACATCCTCCCTTTCTTCCCCATGCAAGAATACCTGAAGTTTTGCCCAGATTTGCCTGGTGCCTGCTCATTGTGTTTCACCTCTGCATGCTGGCGTTCTCAAAATTATACTGACTTCAGTGGAAGGGCTGCTGTAGCTGCAGCTCCACACAAGGCCACATATTTGTTCCTGATTGGATCAAATATTTCCCCTCTTCTTCCTCTGGCCTGCTCTCCCATCTCCTTTACCATAATCTTTTGATCCTTAGCCTAGCTCTTGCTTCTCTTCATCTCCTTCTTCCCTCTCATCTACATCTCTCTCTGTCCCCTCCCTCTCTTCCTTGCCTCATCCCCACCTTTCCTTGTGGTCCATCTGTGTGTTTAGAGATGAGGCGTGAAGCCTTAATAACAGTCTAGCCCACAGTGGTTTGGCTAATCCAGTTACCTCAGCTCTGTAGCTGGGCCCATTCACTGCAGGCCTGCCAGCCCACCACCAACACCACCTTTTGTCTCTGATAATCCTGTTGGCACACCATTGCCACACGCTCTACACAGACCCCCCCCACCACACACACACACAGTCACACATAAACACACACACACATGCTCACTTCCTATGCACATCAATAGCATTCTTCAAATGTGTCCTGTCAGATTTGCCTACTTGGAGCGCCACATGCTTCCATCTGTGGATTATGAGTGGTTGACTGACACCTAGTGCTGTGTAACATGATAAGGTAGTAGCAAGACAGGGGGCGATGTTCAAAAATGTTGCTCCTGTTTCATTTCCTTATCATTTTCCAACACACACCCCATCAGTGAGCCATCACTGAATATTGGTGGCGAGTGGCCATGCTTGGCGTGCTGCTATAATAGAACGTCTATGGCAGATTAACTCTTGTCTTGTTAATCAGTCATGCTTGTGTTGAAACAAGGCTTCTCTTTGTCAGGGCTGGAAATTTGACTTGTTTGCTTCACAATGGCAATACAGCAACAGTGCAGCTGGTGATTTGGACCATAGTGTGCATTTAAGTTTCATTGGTAACGTTTCTTTAAATTTCCACAACCACTATGAAATCACCCACAATGAGAGAAGACGTACTTGCACTGGAACATTAAATAAAACCAGCTCTAGACATAATTCAAGCTTGTGTTCAGATTCAAGCTGTATAATGGTGCATGTAGGGCAGGGGTGGTGCATTTTTCCTCAACGGGTTCTTTTCAGGATTCTCAGAGGCAAGGTGCTTTGTAGTGGAACCATTGCAATGGAGATGTCCCTGGGTTGCTGGCCACTAATTAAATTCAGTGCCCAGTCTGATGGTTTGCTGTTCTATGACCCAGCACACCATTGAGCAGTTCATAATATGCAGTTCATAATATGCCCATATCACCCCGTCCAGCACCACTTTTTGGTAGGTCATTTTTGGAGTCTCTGTATTCCTTCTTCTTCTTCTTCTTTTTTTTTTTTTTTTTTTTTTTTTAAAGGTTTTATTTTATTTCATTTAGTCATGAGATCTAACAGACACAGCATTCACCAACTCATCAGCAATTCTGAAATAAAATGGACTTTCTCGAACACTGCTGTCCATCTTTCCTGAAATTCAGGAGATGCCCATTGAAACCAATAGTTTTGTTTCTTTGGAAGACCACTTCACACATCTAAATTTCGCCATTGTCTCCATATCTTCCTGTAGAATAAGACATGCCCACTTTATCTATTGTCACAGTTCTCACTAAAAGTCCTACTGTTTTCTGGTTCCAGCTGGCAGCCAACTTTTTGGCTTCCAAATCATTTTATTTTTGGTCAGAATCCTCAAAATTAGCTCAGAACTGTGTTCACAAACTGGAACGGAACCAGTTCCTTGTTGCTTAAAAACGACCAGTGTATACTGAATCTTTCCTACCACAAGTACTTTGTACAATAGATCAGAATTTTCCTTCTCTGCAAAAAAAAGTCATTCACTGTCATCTTCTGTGTTGAAATTTATTTATTCTATCTATCTCTTCAAACAAGTTTAAAAAAATTTCCAGTGAGATGAGATGATCCCACTTGTTTCCAATCCAGTTCAATTTATTTCCAGAATTTTGTTGAATGGCGTGCAATTTCTTGACCCCAGTGGAATGATCTGCCTTATTCTGACATTTTTACATTTGTTCCCAGAAACTTCCTGAAAATTACAGAAAAAAATACACAAATGAAACTGCATTGGAAACAAATAGGATTATCTCATCCCACTGACAGATTTTTCACCATGTTTGATGAAAAACACTGAAAAACACTTTTAACACTGAAGAAGGGACTAAATGATTTGTTAATGTGTAGCAATTTTTGCATTGTATGTTACAGTGATGTGTCACAATACAATGGTAGTTTTGCTTTCATCTCACCACAGTGACAGATTGTTCCTGGTGTGCAGGGTCCGTCCTTGCTCTGAACATGCTGTTAACCGTGCAGACGGTGTGAAGTTAATAGCTGGGCTGTCCCTGCGGGCTTCATAGCAGAACTTGCTTTTCCATCCACAGAAAGGGGAGGGGACCAAGGGTAGAGCCCTGGGGAATGCCGCAGTGCCGGTCATGTGATCAGTGTGCAGTTAACCATGCGGTCTAGTATTCCCATGTGTGACCTCAGATACAGATTGGAAGGACACAAATGACGAGCACTGGGCAAACTGGAAGAGAGCATTTTGTGTGGACTCGACTTATGGGAATGTTCTTGTATATTTACAATCTGCTGTGCATGTTTTTGTGTGTGTTTGTGTAACTTACTTTATACTTTAATTCAACCCTGTACGGAAATAGTCTTTTCGCGTGCCCCACATTCCCTTATACAGGGCTGATATTCCTTGAAATTTCCCCTTAAAAAATCACCATAAGAGTACACAAGTGACATTATCTACATAGTTTATTGTTGTAAAAATGTAATGATTTTATTTTCTGAAATTGAGCTGTGGTCCAATTGACTTGCATGGAGGCTGAAGGGCTTTTAGTTGTCATCCAGTGCTGGGATGTTTTGTTGTGTGTTTGCATTCACATTCCAATGTCTAGCTGTGTCAAGGGGTTAAAACCGAAGGAAGTGTCTGGCCTTGGCTGAAGTAAAGGCCATTATCAAATAACAAGGCTGGTCATAGATGTGAAGGGGGACTGAGGACATTAACTCACAGAGCTGCTAGGGACAAAGGTAAAAAGGCCAAGCTATTCATCAGCAGAGAAAGATCGCCTTGTTATGTAAGACCTTCCCATCTCTGTGAATCTATCTCTCTCTGTTCTGTCCTTCTCAGATGTGAGAGAAAGGCAAGTAAGACAAGGCAATGCTGTTATCTTCATCTTGGAGATCTCTGTTGATGTTTTGGTCATCGTTGGTGTTTGGAAACCATGAACTAAAGGAGCTGGAATAGAATTTAATCAAATACAATAAAGGGTCAGAGGGTAGGAGCTGTAGTGTGGTGTCTTTTCCACTGCCGGAGGCCACAGACAGTCTAATTGGTCAGAATGAGACAGTCAATAGAACACAGTGCTTATTTCCACATTTATTACCTGATTTATATTCTAGACTATAGACTCTTCCAGACTCTTTCATTAGTGGAAACTGAGAGTTACAACTTAACTGAATTCACTAAATGGACTTTTTAATGTGGACTTTTTTACAGAGCTTGTTAGGGGTTTCCTTGAAAAAGGAAATGACAGAACTTATATACCATAATACAGGTTTGTATTTGATGAAAGCAAAAATTAACCTTTGTGGAGAGTTGGGTTACCGGGCATTATAAAAGTCAACATGGTGAAATGTTCTCATTAGCTGCTCCATTCTCCCTTGGGCTGATAAAACACAATAGGACTTTTAAATGAATACGAACAAGCAAGTGATTACAATTATTTGTGTACTGCCAGGTTGTTTCTTCCTGGTGCAAGGTTATGTGACAAACACTATGCGCTGGATCTACTAAAATCATTTTTTAAACTGACTGATTTGCTTTGTTGATGATCATTTATGTGCCAAAAGTGTTTATTCGTTTAGTTAGTGTATTTTGGGAGCTGTTTTGCTTAGGGCTATAGTCTTCTTGTTGGTTGGTCGATATGCTCTTGTCCCCCAAATTCTCATTGGTTGGAAAATCACTGGTGTTAATTTCACAAGCAGAAGTGTGTCATTTTTGGGGGGCAGGAGGGACCAATACAGACCTGGTCTATTTTTGTGTTCCTCTCCCTTAAAAGCAGGAGGTGATGTGAGCCCATGTTAGATGATGTAATCATTTTCAAGGCAGGTGACTTATGAAATGCATTGTGATTTGCTGAAATACATATGTGGACGGTGAAATGTGTCCTGGGATGCATTTTTTTTGTTTGTTCTTTTTTCCAGTGCTCTTAGCTTGTCATAGCTGCTTAGCCTTGATTCCTGTTTCTAGAAAGACCCTTTGTGTATGACCTTTCCCTAACCTTAACCAAGTGGTTTGGTTGCCTAAACCTATTGGCATGATGAAAGTGAGAAAGCCTGATGAGCCTCATCCTGACTGTGAAGGGTGCCTCTGGCATCAGTGTCAGAGGCGAAAGGGACATTACCAAGCTGCAGTATTTGATGACTTGGGAATGAGAATGTGTGTCAAATTTCAGTCAGACAGGATTTTCTAATGAACTAATGAGGACATTTCACCACCATGTGGACTCATACTGTATCATACCCAACTAACTACACAACCCAAAACTCTACACAAGCTCAGTTTTGCTTTAATTAAATGCAGGTCTGAATTGCACTGTATATATTCTGTCAAGGTTAGCATGAAGAGACAGTTAGGCTGCAGAAACTGCCACAGGGCAGTTTTTAATCAAGGTTTCATTCTCCAATGGAGTCATAATTCACAAATGGTTGGCAGGTGACAGCCAATGGGAAGGGAGGCTGAAGTAATCTCATTGGTTGTTTTTCCCTCTGAGTCTCCATCAAGTCACCGTTGATGCACACAGAGACATACACATACACACACACAAAAGCACACATACACACACCCTGCCTCCATAATGCATTTTTGTCTAGTTGTCATTGATGGACAGCAGTGGGTAATAACTTGATTTTAACCCTTTCAGCACTACTTCAACCTGTGACAAGAGCTAGGGAGAAGATAACATAAAGTGTGTGTGTGTGTGTGTGTGTGTGTGTGTGTGTGTGTGTGTGTGTGTGTGTGTGTGTGTGTGCGCGTGCGCGTGCGTGCACAGAGCCACCTTCCATAGGAAATATGGAAATGTGTAGCCAAAATGTGTTATGAGCCCATATTTCTCTGCCCTCAAGCCCCGCCCCTTGCCCCTGAGCTGCGGTAAATAATTACCCCTGACACACACACCTCCTGTCAGCCTCCATCCATTATTCAATACCCCATGGACTGCATGTGTGCATATGTGTGTATACATGTACCTATGTGGAGCCTATGTTGTGTGTATGTTGTGTATTTCCATGTTCCTATATATTTATAGTCAGCTGAATCTGCATATGTGGATGTTAATACTTCTCAGTGTGAATGTTTATGTGTGTGCACATTTGTGTATGTGAGTGTGTGTGTGTCTGTTAGAGGATGGGGGTTGGTGAGGACAATTGTCAGCCTGCAGCCATTATAGGTGAGGCGTGGCTCTTGTCATAATTTTGCCTGAGTCCAATTTGGATTTTGTTTTGGTTTTCCCTCATTATAATACAGAGCAAAGACAAACCAAAAATTGCCAGAATTATATTTGGAAGCCACATTTTCAAAAAACCGAGTCAAAGGAAGGGGAGGTGCTTCAATTAATAAGTATAATACATAGATTGGCTCCAAAAAAAAAAAAAAAAAAAAAAAAAATTCAGAATACTTAAAATATCAAAATTTCATTGCTACATTATCCAGTAAATATATGAAAATAAATAGAAAAGTTCAAGACAAGAATTCATTTGGGACTAATGTTCTCTATGGGATATTACCAAACAATTGTGTTTTTCAGCAATTGCAGCACATGCTTAGTGTTTTAAGAGATATTATATCCTCTAAATTATTGAGATGTTCAAATGGCAGATAAAGCTCTGACTCCATGTTGGTGACCTGTGTCTAATCATTTATCTGTCCTCATTAATTGCTCCACTTGATGTTGAACAGAAGGTTTCCACAGCTGGCTCAGTGAGACTGAAATGGAACAGAACCTTCATTACTGTCACAACACCTGTGTTTACCTGCTGCTTAAAGCCAAAAAAACACTCCATTGGAAAGTTGGACCTACTACAAATGGATCTAAAAGTCTGCTATATGCTTAACTCTCTGTGGTAACCAGTGGAGTGACCACACACACACACACACACACACACACACACAGACTAAAGCCTTTGTAAAGTCTTTGTATCCAGTACAGAGCACCATGCTCTCTCTCTGCCTCTGCTGTTGATGATGACACTGAAAGAGTCACTCATTGTCAGAAAACAGCTTGTTCCCTAACTCCTGAAAAGCCAAACATCTGACTATAATGACAGCACTGTGAAGTCGTGAAGTTTGAAACTGTCACACAGAGGGGAGGGAGAGATATGCACCGGCTGGAAGTTGATTCATGAAACAATCAGCGCAGTGGTCCTTCTGGGGAGAGCACTGCTGACCGCGGGGTTTTTACAAAGGATCACTTACAATTTTTATGGAGGGGCAGATGGAGAGAGAGATAGAAAGAAAGAAAGAGAAATGGACGGGCATGTAACCGAAGAGAGGACGGCAAGAGGGAGGGAGAGCATTTGTTTACTGCATCACCACAAAATGGAAGAGACAGATGAAGTCAGTCAGCTACTCTTGGAGAACAACCGTGCGTGAACTCATTTGAGAAGGTGGATTTTCTTATTTAGGATTATACTGGAGTACTATCTTCATCATCTGCGTTTGTTGCAGATGAGGAAGCAGGGCTGGATGGGCTTTATGGAGATTTTGGATGTTCAAACTTCTGAATGTGAGCTTCCCACCTGCATGCTGAACACACTCCATTGCTGCCAGTGTGGAGGAAGACAGGAAAACACTGTCACTACTGTCCAGTGACTCGCTAACAAGAGTCAATCATGAAAGCTTGTTTTAAAATACCAGTCCACTAAGAGAAAAGGTTTATCATAGACTGTGTTGTCTGCCATTTTGTTGTGATGTCATATATGGATACTTAGGCAACTCTTGTTTGTTATTCTGACTTGGACTTCTGACTTAACAGGCGATCCTTTGCACTTTTACATGTTGGAAGTGAGATTTATCCTGCTTCCAAGTTCAATGGAAAGCTCTACTAGTTCCCTGGTCACACCAGCCAGCTGAGCAGCAAAGTGAAAGTATCCTGCTTGTTGGAAGTGAAATTCCCTGTGCTCTTACCAGCACTGCTACAACAGTTAGCCCACTGCTGTAGAGCTCATTTGCTGCACAGTTGAACTTTGGAGGCTTGTATTAGAGTTGATGTGAGAAAGTTCATGGCAGCTAAAGAGGCCCAGCTCCATCTGTCACACTGAAGCACTTTGCTAGCCTCCACATCCTCTGATATAATGTTAGCTTGGTAAAATAATCCTGGCTAAAAAAAGTGGATTTCCGTCCAGGAACAGTACACCTAACACTTCCTGTTCCTCACCACTGTTTGATTAACCAGCTGAAGGCTGTTAAAGCAAACGGGTGAGAGGAATAAAACCTGAGCTGGATCACTCCACTCTCATGTGTGAAAGGAACTTTTAATCCCCACAAAACTCTTGGACCATTGCATTCCTTCAGTTCCGACTCATACATCTTGGAAGAGCTGCTCCGGCTTGACACTGACAGTTTTGATTTTATTACACACATGCAATTTAAGAGAGATTATGGTCTCCACGTTGTTAATAATCTGCAGGTGTTGCAAATAGCTTATTAATTCATGAATATTCAGTCATGATCTTTACTTGGATGCCACAGATCATTTAGTCAGAATGGGAGTTGCTCTTTTCAGATGCCAGACATGAACCTCTTTTGATTGACATTGTTTTTGGCTTATGTGTGAATATGTAATCCTCAGCACATGTTGTATGCTGTATGTACAAATCTCCCCAGAGAACAGTTCATCATCACAGTTGTATTTATTTATGGAATTGTTTTTTGTTTACTTGCATATGGTTTTATAAACATGTAGTGATTACATAATCCCTACGACCGCAATTCTTGAAAATAAACAGCAGCTGCAAGCTTAGCGCTCACACACACACACACACACACACACACTTCTGCATTCCCTGATATTTAACAGTCACATATGGAGAGTGATGGATAAGAGTGAGGAGTTGGACAGATGTTTATGCCACAGTAAAGATTTACTCTTCAGGAGATATTATTGTAATATTACTGTATTCATCCCCCTCATCTATCTGTTCACAGGTACATTTCACAGCCTGAGCTGCATATTGAAATAAATCTGTATTATCTTTATTTACTGTAGGTGTTCTGCAGCCAGGGGTTTGGCTGTTTTGTGCATCTGAAGGCAAATATTGATGCAGAAATCCTGTCATGCAACAAAATCAGAAGACTTGTGTGTTTTCACAGAAAATACTCTGAAACAGCATCTTGAGCCTCGAGAACTTTCCACTGAAACACAGGATGATGATCATGCTCATAATCAGTTTTGGGGGTAATGAGTTACTGTAGTCAGATTAGGTTTTGTTTTTTTCAAATTTAGTAATAAGTTAATCATTACATTTGAAAATGTTACTTTACCTACAAGTAGAGGAACACGTACGATGGAAATATCAGCCATGCTGTCATGCTGCTTCTAACTGTGTATTCAGACCAAATGCAAAGTGAGTGCATACAAAGTCAATGTAAAGATGCACATAAATGCTAATTCATGCCGGGCAACTCAAATGATGTGAATTTCTGTCCTACATGATGAGAAAAAGCAAAATTGATTGCAGTAACTTAGTGAAGTAACCAGTTACTCCAGGGCTGGGCAAGATATCAACATTATATTGATATCGTGGTAGAAGACTAGATATTGTCTGGACGTTTTGATATCATAATGAATGGTATGATAAGATATGATGTGATATGATGATATAATGATATGATAAGTGCTGTTTCCCCGTGTTGTTAGGTGTTGTTTTGAAAAGCTGCATTAGATAGATAGATAGATAGATAGATAGATAGATAGATAGATAGATAGATACTTTATTCATCCCGAAGGAAATTCACAATTTTCAACAGTATCCACAGATTACAAGATTAAATAAATAAAAAAATAAAGAATAAAAGATGACACTAGAGATCTAAGTACCCAATGTGCAAAAAAACATGTGCATAGATGTATACAATGTGCATAGATGTGGGCAATGTGCAAATTTACACAACCACCATTACAGTAAAGGAATGCAATTTTCTCAAATTCTGAGCGTGTTGCAGCTGTTTTGTTATTTTGTTATCTGACCTGCTTGGTCATGATCACATTGCTCATTATTGTTTCTCAAAAATCTAGTTGTGTAAATATTTTGTGATGGCAGCAACAGCCACCCCCACAATATCGATATCAAGGTATTTGGTGAAGAATATTGTCAAGATGATAAAACACTCACACATACTTGCAGCCCAAATGCAACATTAGATTGAGTTCGGGTGAAGATCTTGCTGTAGTGTCAGCTGAGCTCTCCAGTGAACAACCACACTGCATCATATCCATCAGATCAGAGGTGAACCACACTGACTGGCTGATGTTTTACTTTAAGTCCCACATATCAGTGGAGCCCACGATGATGCAACACGCCTCATAACCCCAGTAAATCCTCTGGACAGGGCGGGCGTTTTGATGAACAGGTTGGCTTAACACTAATCTGTCCCTCAGACATGAAGAATTTCTCTGATTGTGGTCTCAACCCAGGGACGCTTTTTACACGACCGCGGGATGAGCAGTTTGTGTGGTTTGGTGCACTCGCTCGGTCTCCTTCAGGCTCAGGCTACAGCATTCTTAAAAGTGGAAAAGTGGGGCAAGGGTCTTCCAGGGAGTCTTCAGCCAAACAGGACTAGTTTAATTTCACTGTAATTTCATTCACTAGAAGTTGTTAGAATGCAGTGAATATATGAGGGATCATTTGAACTTTTTCTTCTGTGTGATTTAATCTCACCATGATTTGTCAGTGTTCAAGTATCACATAGAAACAGTTCAAGAAACAGTTCAAGAAATCCACCCAAATCCACCTTAGCAAACTAACAGTATTTGAATTTCCTGTGCTTGACCAGCTCCTGAACAAAGTAAGTGGTTGTGCAGGAGACATCTTTTTTGGAATGAGCAAAAATGTTCTCAAAAAAATGCAAGGGAAGTCTGTTTATAATGATGATAGAATGATAAAATGATAGAATTAAAGGGTCAGATCAGTGATGGATCGACATCAGGGGTTCAGAGCATGAAAAAGGTTGAAAATCCCTCTAGTGCAGCCCCAGATATTGTTTATTGCTCATTTGAAACCACAAGGCAGTATCTGGAGATGTCTGCACTATGTCCTGTGGATTATCACATGTCACTGGTCCCCTCAATCTCACCTGACCTCTACTGGAACGCAAAAAAATACATCAGACTACAGACTGTTTAACCCTTTGAAACCTGGACAAATTCAGTTGTTTTCTTTCAAAAACAAAGGGAAGAGAGGTGATTAGCAGGTTACCAACACATTAGTAGAAAAAGTAGTAGTAGTAACAGGAAAAGTATCAGAAAATTAGGGGGTAAAATACAAGAAAAATAAGGGGGGAGAAAGCAACAACGCACTTGAAAATATGACATAATTAAAGAATTACAAAGAAAACTATATACAAAATTATTATAGTGATATTTTAAAAAATAGATGAGGAGCAAATTAGCATGAAATGACCAGAAAATAAATGAGAAAAATATTTGTAAATATAACCTTTCAGATGACAGTGCACCACACCAGTAAATGATAGTTTTCCCCTCTTTCCTCCCTCCACTCTGGCACCTTCTCCAGCAGGGGGAGCTCAAAGCAAGCTTCTAGTTGGACTAAGCCCAAAAACAACTCTGAATAATACATTTAATAAATAATCAATCAAACGCATTTTGTACAATCAAATGCAGTGAACTGTGCCTTACAGTGAATCAAACTACAACATAAAAGAGGGAGAACACGCCTCTTTACGAGTCCAGATAAATCAACAGATAAACAACATGAAACTGGAATACTAATATATATCCTTTCTTCATTCAACCATATATGAAATAATAGCTCATGAAATTAATTAAATTATATTGGCAAGAACAAGTTTTCCTAGCAAAGAGGAAGTGAAAGTATTGAATGTGTGTGTGTCTGTGTGTATCTGTGCATGTATGTGTGCGCGAGTGCATGTGCGCATATGCGTATGTGTGTGCACACGTGTCGTTATTGGGCTTATGGTAACACTGACAAAGCAGCAGGTTGCAGTGTGAGTATGCGTGTGTGTGTGTGTGTGTGTGTGTGTGTGTGTGTGTGTGTGTATTAGAAAGAGAGCGAGAGAGAGAGAGTGTGAATGAGAGAGTGTGTATGTGTGTGCTGGCTTGAGTCCTCCCATTGTTTTTCCTTATCTCAAAGGTCTGATTCTGGGTCAGCAGAGAAGACACCTATTTCTGTCCACATAATCCTGTGTGTGTGTGTGTGTGTGTGTGTGTGTGTGTGTGTGTGCGCTAATACCTCCAGCACGTTACTCACTAATCCACTCAGAGTAGTCGGGACTGTCCTGCACTTGCGCCTCTTCTTTCTTTCACACACACTTGTACACACTTCCCTCCCAACTTGGACGTCCTAAGTCACCCGTGTTTTGGATCTATTTCCCCGTGGGGTGCTGCGGACTCTCGGGGAGCACCCATGAGTGCAGGCATGGTGGTGGGAGCGGCCGGCCAGGTAAGCTGTGGCTGAGCTGTCACCTCACGTTCCTGCTGCCGCTTGATGTGTTGCTGTATTTTGAGTGGATGTGGGCGGAGCCAGAAAATGGCCCTGCACATACAGTGTTATAACAAATTATGCATCATTTGTTGTTTTCATTTTTGAGCCGTCACGCTCCACCTGTCAATTTTAAAGGCACGCTTCACCCAGTTTGAAAAATGTTTTATTATTTCACTCCCCCCCCAGCTGTAGGACAGTAGTGGTGCCATCTTCCTCTCATTGTTACTGAGTGCTGGATACTGGCTGGAGGCTAGCAAGTAATTCAAAGGAAGCTAGCCACAACTTACTTTTGTGTAACATTCCAGAAAAAGTCATGTTTATTGTCTATGGTGCATACATGTGTTCAATGAAGAAATCAAATGAAGTGCAGAAGTTACCAGATCTTTACTGGATGTTGCAAAACTAGCCAAACTATTGTGTGTATGCACTGCAGTGTTAGCTGGGGGGAAGTCCACCTCAGTGGTGGGAGGCTAACAGTTAGCATTTGGAGCATCCAGCCAGTATCCAGCACTCAGTAACAATGAGAGGAAGATAGCACCACAGATTTTTCAAAATGGGTGAACAGTCCTTTTAAGGTGTTGGTAAGAGGTGGTACATATAGCAGCATGAGATCCAGACAGTGGATTTTAGGACATATTCTGACATGCTTTGCCCTAAATCACCACTAGGAGGCTGCAGGAGTGGCAGTTTGTATTCATGTTAAATCATGTAAGACATGTATGAAGTGTAATGGAGCTTTCCATTGAACTTGGAACTAAGATAAATCTGAGTCGCTGCATGAAAAAGTGCAAAAGAACACCAATTAAGTTGGATCTGAACGCTCAGAGTTTGCCAAAATATCCATAAAGTATCACTGCAAAGTGGCAGACAACAGTCAGCGATAAACAAACTTTTTCCCTTGATGGATTTTTATTTGAAAACTTAAATCTAGTGTTCTCTGTAGTCTTTACTTTATGATGGTACACTGCAAAAAATAACACCTCTTGGTAGTTATATCCACTTAAATCTTATCTTTAACTTAAAATCATTCATTGTCTTTTTAACTCAAGCTTGGACGTGTAAAATTGTGTAAAATTAAAAAAGAGAAAGAGAAACGAAAAAGTTTGGACATTTCCTCAGCCCAGTTCACTGTTTGGCTCATGTTCACTCTTTAGTTAATCAGTTTGTCTGTGTGTTGTTTATCAGGTGCTCTTTGTGTTGTGTTATTAAGTTTAAGGATGGTTTTACATTATTTGTGCACCATGGCTATTGTTGTCTATTCTTTTGGCGTAGCTCCATCCGCTATGCATTTTATGTTATGATCTCTGGAATAGTGCTGTGTCTAAGTATAAGACTGGATGCTGAACACAGCCAAAGCAGTGTTTGCCATAACAGGCAAACCCAGATTGTCAAAATATTATCTGAATTATGTAAAGCCAGTTGTTTACAAAAATGTGTGGAAGGATAATTCCTTCATCAGAGAGCCGTTGTTTGTTACCTGCTGAATCAGATGATACAGATTCAGGTGCATCCCTGCAAAGTGTTAACTTTTTCTTTTGACTGATTTGAAATCTTCCTTTCTTTTACATCAGAGAGTGAAGTTGAGTTAACAAATAATCATTAGTTACTTCACTTTTACAGCTTGCAATATTGCATCGAAAGAATGGAATCCTAGCAGTGTATCAACATTTCTAACTTGAGTTTGAAAGTTGATACAAATTCTACTCTTAAGTGGGTTTTACTCGTGATCTTAAGGCAGTTGGGAAACTTAAGTTTTTCAATTGAACTGCCTTGAATTTTTTTTTTTGCAGTGTATAGATTTATAGCATTGTGTTCCGTTAAGTTGATGAACAGCGCTAGCACTGCAAAAACTCAAAATCTTACCAAGATTATTTGTCTTATTTCTCGTCAAAATATCTCATTACACTTAAAATAAGACATGGTCACCTCAGAGGTAACTTGTTTTTAGACAATTTTCACTTGAAACAAGTGAAAATTCACTTGAAACAAGTGAAAATTTCCTTGTTTCATTGGCAAAATTTGTTTCTTGTTTCAAGCTAATTTTCACTTATTTCAAGTGAATTTTCACTTTTTCCACTGAAAAATTTTGCCAATGAAACAAGCTAATTTTCACTTGTTTCAAGTGAATTTTCACTTTTTCCACTGAAAAATTTTGCCAATGAAACAAGCAAGTGAATTGTCACTTGAAACAAGTGAAAATGGTCAAACAAGTTACTTCTGAGGTGATCATGTCTTATTTTAAGTGTAATGAGATATTTTGACTAGAAATAAGACATTTTGACTTGAAATAAGACAAATATTCTTGGTAAGAGTGTAGCAGTGCAGATGACTAGCTGTAGCTAGCCTAGCGAACATTTGCAAATAATGTTAGCTGTCTTCATAGACCTTTTTCACAGCAGCCATTTTGACATGAAATAGCAGGGTAAACACAGGCGCCTGTTTTCTCTGATTTCCTTTGAACACATATAGGGAAATAAGACAGTGAGCAACTTAAAAAGAAATAACACAAAAATTAGAAAGAAAAAAGAAAAAACAAGAAAATGATCTGGAAAGTAGACAAAAATCTATAATTATAATTAATTATATCTAAATCTATAATTATAAATATAGTTTAATGGACTGCCCCCCTCCTTTTTTTTTTTTTTTTTTTTTTTTAATTTCAGGTCTTTTTTGGCTAATTTCCAGGTCATTTTCTTGTAACCTGTTACTAATTACTTGCAACTTTTTTGGGTCATTTCTTGTTTTGTTGCTCATTGCCTTTTTCCCCATGTCCTTGCATGTTCTTGCTTGAACATGCAAGGACATGTCTCTTTCTCTCTCCTGCTTTCTATCTCTTTCTCTCTCTTTCACACACACACACACACACACACACACACACACTGTCTTGCTCTCCCTCTCTTCATGTGGGACATCCTGACTGTGTAATGAATCTGTGTGTCAGTCCAGTGGGCTCTTGGCGGAGTTCTTCTCTCTCTCTCTCACAGGGAAACAGTTTGGTCATTGTGAGATTTTAGCCCTAATCCACCTCATAACCATATCCCCTGCTCCATCTTTTCACACTGGATTATAATCTCAGACGCTTATAAGCCAGACAAAGCATATAA
Source organism: Myripristis murdjan (assembly GCF_902150065.1). Classification (NCBI taxonomy): domain Eukaryota; kingdom Metazoa; phylum Chordata; class Actinopteri; order Holocentriformes; family Holocentridae; genus Myripristis; species Myripristis murdjan. The sequence continues at coordinate 27,266,432 of NC_043997.1, forward strand.
GGCTATTTCACCAGCTCTTTGCATCAGCACGCGCCTCAGACGTTATTAGAAGCACATAGTGACTGCATGACAAGTGCTACAGTCAGAGCAGAGATGTCCAAAAGAAAATAGGATGCTTAAAGGGGCAGTTGTAAATGATGAAGTGGATGTATTTGTGGTGTTTGTTGGTTATATTGGAAGAAAAGTGTTTCTATGCTTTCTGGTAGGAACCTAATATGTTTTAATACACTTCAACTATTAATAATACTTGTTGTTAGACATACTTTAGCATAGAATTATATAGGGTTTGTCTGTATTATAGTTAGGAGGTGTAAACCTTTGAAACCTGAGCAAATTCACTTGATTTCTTTCAAATACATTTTATAATTAAAATGACTACAAAACTATCATAAAATTACCACAAAATTACCCCCAAATTTGTAAAAATAAAATTAGTAAATAAATTACAAATAAGAATTACAAATTACAGAAAATATTTTTTAAAACCATTCTTATGTTGTGATTCACTGATTAATTAAAACGGTTTATCTGTAAGGGTTGTGAGGGGTGCGGGGACAAGATAGATAGATAGATACTTTATTCATCCCGAAGGAAATTCCCAGTTTTCAACAGTATCCACAGATTACAAGATTAAATAAATAAAAAAAATAAATAATAAGAGATGACACTAGAGATCTAAGTACAACAATGTGCAAAAAATGTGCAAAATAACGTGTGCATAGGTGTATACAATGTGCATAGATGTAGGTCAATTTGCAAATTTAGAAGAAATATACAGTATAAACAGATGATAAATAGCAGCAAGCAATACTCTCAGGACAGGTCGCCAGTCCAACACAGGGCAGACAGACAAGCACATTCACACCTGGGGGCAATTTAGGATGTCCAGTTCACTTGACCTGCAGGTCTTTGGACTGGGGAGGAAACCAGAGCTCCTGGCAGGAACCCACACAGACATGGGGAGAACATGCAGACTCCACACAGAAAGGACCCTGGACGTAACTTAGTATAGAATTACATCTTATTTGTCTATATTGTATTTCTGAGGATTAAAATTCTTCTCACTAAACATTCTCTCATTGTGCTAACCTCTTAGGAGGGAAATAATACAATAGGTATCCTTTGTTTTACTGACCCCCTTGAATCACATGAAGGACCCCTGGGGGCCCCAAAGCTCACATTGGGAAGCCCTGTGTTAAAAGCTGTTGTAATGGACAGGATCTTGTGGAAGGGGGCTTGGCAGCCTCTTTAACTGCACTGACTGAGCACTCCATCTAGGGGAAGATATGGGGAACTGTGGATCTATCTTATCTCTTTGTGTGTGTGTGTGTGTGTGTGAATATGGGTATGGTGAATAAGCCTGATGTGGTGAGCGAAACAGCGATGGATGATGTCATCAGAACTGTGTGTGTGGAGGGGGGGTGCTGATGAATTGACCCTCTCTCTCTCTCTCTCTCTCTCACACACTCTAATACTCGCTCGCCCTTTTGTGTCCAGCATCACCAGCAATCATTTCATTTATCACATCAAAGAATTTAGATAGTGATAATAGAAGATATGCACCTGCTCACACACACACACACACACACACACACACACACACACAGACGCACGCACATTCAAAAACAGCTCAAAGCAGTATGACAGTATGTGTGTGTGTGTGTGTGTGTGTGTGTGTATGTTTGTCCCGTGTGTGAGTTCATTAGGTAAGGGAAGCTTGTGCTAATGAAACCCATGGGACTGAGTTATCTCTCTCTCTCTCTCTCTCTCTCTCTCTCTCTCTCTCTCTCTCTCTCTCACACACACAGACACACCCCATGTAGTGCTCTTCTTCCACTTTCCTCCCGCCACTGTTGACTACGCCCCACAGCCCTGTTGCTTGGCAACGGCTAACTAGAGATGAAGAGCAGGCACAATGTAGTGGGTTAATGTGTGTGTGTGTGTGTGTATTACTATAACTAATTAACTCATTGAAACCCAGGATTCTATGGGTGAGCGTTTAATTTTGAAAGGTTTTATGTAACCTTCTGAACAGAATTCACTTTATTTCTTTGTATTTTATTTAATTCATGTATTAGTTTTCTTTTTTTAAATTTAATTTAATTAATTTGAAATATAATTTACAATAATTAGAAATATACTTGTTCTGTTTTTTTGTATACTAATTATTTTTAATTTATTTTTTGTTTGTAATTTTTACTTTTAGAAATTTAGAAATCACGTGAATATGCTCATGTTTGACAAAATTAAAGTCTCTGTTTACTTTTGAGACAGTTATTGAGTGCTGGAAATGTGAAATACCAAAATATCATCATCAGCACCATCATGGTCATCCTCCTCTCTCACATGTGATTGTCCCTGGTTTTCTCCCTTGGATGTGCTCAGCTGACTGTGTGATTGACTGAAACAGTCCACTGTGGTGTGTGTGTTCCACTGTGTGTGATGTGGCAGCATCCTGACATACATTACAGAGCAATCTCACCAGCAGAGCAGACATTTCACTGCCTTGATCATAGCAATAAATTAAAGACCCTTCCCCCATAGGCCTACACTGACACACACACGCATAATATATCCAGACACTCCAGCCCCCAGCAGTACCCCTCATTCCCCACACTACCATGTCAGAAGTAAGGGATTGTGTTTAAGATGTGGCAGGGACCAGCATTCATGGCAACTCTTTGAAACCTGAGCAAATTTCTCGAGAAATTTCGGATTTCTCTCAAAAACATGGGGAAAAAAGTGATGAGCAAATGAACTAGAACGGACTCGAAATTAGCAAGAAATTAGTGACAAAACAAAAAAACAAAGAAAAAGAAAATGGCCAGGATATTAGGAAAAAAAAAACACAAAAAGCTAGCCGAAAATGAGCAAAAACATTTCAAGAAAATGACTAAAATATTATATTATAAGGAAATCAGAAAAAATGGGCTCCTCAGTTTCAAAGGCTCTTCAACAAACAGCCCATTCCAGCACAATGGGAACACTTAAGGCACCAAGCCTTCATGTCGAAAGGCTCCATATGTCTGGAATCACATTAAGATGCAGATTGTGACAGAGACGGAGGCCGAGCTCTGTAGTGATGCATGTGTTCTTTATGAGAGGGATGACAGTGAGAGGCCAAGGCGTGGCTCGGATGGCGCTACCTCATCGTCTGCTCTGCACCCACGGGACCCTCATGTCTCTGTAAACAAGCTGCTGTGGGAGCAGGGACGGCTGTTTGTGCCGCTTGTGGCGCCTTTCTGTCTGCGGCGTGTCTTTCTGCCTATTAATATACAGGTGCACATTTTCACTCCCAGCTGCTGTGTAGGACAGGAGAGGCTGTATCCTCCTCTCTTTGTTACTGAGTGCTGGATACTGGCTGGATGCTCCACATGCTAACTGTTAGCCTCCTGCCATTGAGGTGGACTTCCCTCCAGCTGACACTCTTGCAGATAAGATCCACTATTATCCTACACAGCAGCTAGTTGGGGAGTGAAATAGTATCACATTTTTCATTATGGATGTGTTTGTCAAATATTGTCCAATGGCTTTGAACAGGACTCAGCCAATCATTTTCATCAGTTTGTATCCTCATGATGAAATGATGCAGATCATATTAACTAAGCCTTCCCTCTCTCTTTCTTCTCTCCTAGGTAAGTTCAAATGGACTGGGACTTCAGACCAGTGCTCACTGTAGGTACTGATGACTTGTTTCTTGATGGGATTCAAGAGGCCGCTCTTGATCGGTGTGTAGATTTACTGCAGGATATCTTCAGCTGAGTAGTAAAAGTTGAGTGCAAGTGTGTGTGTGTGTGTGTGTGAGACTGAATCCATATCTTAAGTGATGCACAGTTCTCGTAAAGACAGCCAGATGGCCTTCAGGGCTAATCCATCACTACTGTCTTCATCCACTAAGACACACACACACACACATACACACCCCTCAGTTACATATTGCTGTCCGTAGATCCTGCATGTGAAGCCCCTCACTCATTAAATTCAGTAAACCAGCAGCTGCCAGCATATTGCAGATAAACCTTTTCATGCTCAGGACTACATCAGAACACACTAAAATACAGATTTATTTGGACACACATGCAATTTCCAGTGTTGCCCCATTTCTTTGATTTCACCAGTGCAAACGAGTGCTGTGGCACCTGATCACAAACACGCATCAACCCTAACCCTAACCCACCAACATCAAACTGATGAATGACTGGATCATATTTGTGTTGCTCCTTTGTAGTTTTGTCATCAGTGTAATACTGGACCCCTGGGTTGGTTTCTGATGTCTGTCTGATGTCCTATGTTGTTCCGATGTAGTTTGCGGAGTGTTTTAAAGTTGGGCCTCCTGATGGAACGCCTACATTTGACTTACATAGGCAAAATGCTTGGCCAACATATGTGTGCTATCACAAATATTTGTCTTGGTAGTACACGAAAAGCCCCACAATCCTTGATCTTTGATAAATCAACCTCTCCGTCTCGTATACAGTCCTTACCGCTCTAAATTCTTACACAGAAGGTGAAACTGATATACTGAGACAAATACATTTTGTGGCATACAAACATTAAATGGACTCTTTTAGCCATTTTAGGGATTTTCTACTATTTAACTGTGATTTGACGCTCCAGTTCATTTGTTATGAAAGTGTGTCTTTCCTCCTTTGACCTGTTAGCATGCTGGCATATTTCTCCTAATCGTCTTTCTTGGACATTCCTCGCTGCAGCCCCCTCCCTGTCCCCCCTTCTGACCCAAATACCTGAGCTAACTAGTCCACTGAGGTCAGGGGTCACATCACCGTCAGGGTCGTATACCACTCACCATGACAAGTGTGACTGGTTGGAGTATAGGGTACATGGATACTTTCATATGTATGTCCTAAGAGGGTATATAGGGTTCACTATATTTGTACAGTAGAATCGTAGCATGAAAATCTGGTGGAGGATTCACAGGAAGGCCGAAGCAGCTGTGGGCCCTTTAATCACTTTGAGACCCTCAGCAGATTACCAGTATAATACCAACAGCTCGTCCTCCCTCCCTCTGCTAGTCGGGATTTGAACAGGATTAGTTAACCAGGCAGACTCACAGCGACCTCAGTACTGCTGTAGGTTAGACCAGGACCGGCACTGACTGAGCATAACACACACAAGTGCGCACACACACACACACACACACACTGTAAATGTTTTATTGTTTCCTGTGTGTACACATGGGAATAAATGCTACTGTAAGTGTTTGCTTGACAGCGGACTTGGAACACAGCAGAGCCAAAGCCTCTCCAATAGGCCAATGTTATATCGACATTTATTTTAGATTTTAGATATTGTTATTATGGAATAAGTGTTGTCTTTTCCTGGTTTTAAAAGCTACATTACAGCAAAAGGATGCAATTTTCTCTAGTTATTACAGGGTCACAGCTGTTGTGTTAATTGCCTCTACTTGCTTGGTTATCTTATCCACAGTAATAATGATTGTTAATCAAAATCGACACTTTGTAAATATTTTATCAAAGCACCAATAAACACATTCGCATTCTGTCAAAGATATTGTGATATTTGATTTTGTCCTTATCATCTCAGCATAATACATTTAAAAGTATTAAAAGTAATAAAATAACTAAGAGCAGCACCATTTTTTTTTTTTTTTTTTTTTTTTTTTTATTTAGTTGTCACAACAAATCAGAGGTTTGACCTGTTAGCATGCTGGCGTATTTCTCCTAATCGTCTTTCTTGGACGTCATATCCTACCCAGTAAACTGTTCAGGAAGCCTACTTTCTTCTGGGTGTATTATTGATGTAAGCGTGCTCACGTTCAGGCATATCTGTAGCCTTCTTTGCTTAGACAGTGCACCTTGTAAACGTCTCTTTTATTGCTGCTTGTTGCCTACAGCAGCTCTTAGCAGTCCGGAAGATTAATGGCCATGATTTGACTGTGTGGTGGTGTAGAGGTGCTGCTCTGCCAGAGATTGCACCACGAGATGGGCTATTAAGTTGTGTAAACACAGTGAGATGCAAATGCAGGCAAGGATTTCCAACTCATAAGTCAACTCACATACACACACACCCACACCCACACCCACACCCACACACACACACACACACATCCTTCCATGACCCAGATGTCCCGTCCTATACCCATTCTAATAACAGAACCCATTGGCTATCATCTGACAACGATTTTAACCTCTGGGGGCGAGGGCCTATTTTCTCGGGTTTAGCCAGAAACAAGCTGGAAACCGCTTCTGTTTCTGCTTTTTAATTACACAAGGTGAACTTTACTCCATACCATACACAAACATCTCTACTTTTTGTAGGTGTTTGAGCTCCAGGCAACATTTCTGCCAATGCATTCCACCTCATTTTCTGTTTGCCTTCATAAAACCACTTGGACTACAACAGAAACAGAAGTGGAAACCAGAACGATTGGAACACTCAAAATCATGCAAGGAAACAGTAGTTAAAGTTTTATTTACCCCTTTTACATGATGGCTTGTTTAACCACCCTCCCCAATTCACCAAACTCACAGAAAAAAACATTGTTAATCCCCATTTTTACATTTTCACCAAAATAAACTCATCACATCTACCTCATCCAATTATCTGAGCAGCACCTCAGTGTCAGACTGTATCCTGTTCCCTGTCTACATGGTAATCCCACTCTTGCCTCTAAGTATCCCAAGTGGCCACAGATCTTCAAGTCAGCATTCTCCAAATCCACTGCATATGCTGTTCTATCTGTTTTATGTATCTCAAGATATGCACACTGCTGGTATTTTTCCATGTCCTTCTGCATCTGAAAGCTGACTTGGATGTGGTAGAACTGACTCATGGTGAATTGTAATGATGGTTTAGGCCATCAGATGGTGCCATGATACTGAAAAATAAAAGGCATGAGGCTATGGTGAAGATGTGGCAGTCACTTGCTTACAATGTGAAGGGAGGGCTGGGATGGAGTGAAGGACAAGGTGTGGTTGTTGCTGTCTGTTTTAAGGCTTTTACAAATCTGTTACTGCAGAGCAGTAGCAGAGCATGTTTCTGATCTCTGAACATATACATGAATAGAGGATGAGAGAGTGGTGACATTGAACAGACCATTGCATTTGTCCAATACTGCCTGATAAAGAATTTATAGCCCAATTTATAGGCCCAGGGTGGCCTTCTGGTTTGTTTTTATTTGCAATTTTTGGGGGGTATTTTATGGTAATAGAATGTGATTCTAAGTGGCAAATGCATAAAAATCTGCCTTCAAACCTGCCATTAACCAAGGTAAAAGTAAAGTTTATTTATATAACACCTTTCTAAAACAGGCATTACAAAGTGCTGCACAATTCAAAGCATAAAAACATACCTAAGAATAGTTGTAAAGGAGCTTTTCAACCCTTTGAGACCAGAGCAAATTCATTTCTTTCAAAAGCATGGGAATAATAGCAAGTAGCAAATTGGTGAAAAACGAAAAAAGAAAAGAAAAGCTTGAACATTTGTAAATATATTCCTAATTTTTAAAATGACATATTTAATTTTTAGATCAGTGTTGCTGGAATGATGTCAGACATCTTGTGTTTAAATGCAAACATTTAAACCAATCTGTGCATACATAGTCTTAGGTGACATTTACAATGGTTTCCCAACGGTCATCATTTCAGCACTAGGGGACAGGGATTTGCATGCAAAGACACACCAGGCACTGTAACACTCTTTGTAGGTTATTGTTATATGTAATGAATACAAATGGGGTCTTCACATCTGCCCTCTTAGTCATACTGCGTGTCTTATATAAGATCTATACTGCATCATACAGCTTAACTGGAGCAAAATCACGATGCAGCTTATAGATGTGAACTAATGACAAAATCAGCTTGTGTTAAGTGACCCTTTGGTCTAATTGAGCTTGCTTGATTAGTTTGATTGATTAGTAAGAACCATAGTCTTCCAGTTTCCTCCACTCCATCCACCTCTCTCTTTCTAACACTTTGTAGTTTATAGTACAATCTGATGACACTGGTGAAGACATGTTTGTAGGAGAATGGTGAAATAGGGTGGTTCATTTTGCAAAGCTGCCATGCATATGAAAAGGAAAAGTATTGTGATATAATTGAATGTTTTGAAGCATAATGCTGTGGTATAGAAACCTGAATGTGGAAAGAAAAGAAACTGAGTATGTGAAATGACAGTAACTTTTGCTGCTTTTTTATTGAGTGTGGACGAACACAACAAATGCAGTCCTCACTTGTTCTTCAAAACTCTTCTGTGTTGGGTGTAATATTTGTAATATATACCATGTCAGTGTGGACATACACATGAAATATCATATATAATATATTATATACCATGTCAGCAGACATACAAATGAAAACATGACTGAAAGCTGGAATATGCATGTAAATGCCAGTGGTTAGCATGTTTATATGCTGCACTCAGGTGCAAACATCATGCTAGTTTCCACTTTGATATGCAGTTTTACAATTTCCATGACTACAGACTGAAAAGTGTAAGCAGGAGAGAAATCTGACATGCCTACGCATCTTTGTGTGTGTGTGTGTTCACCTCTGAGTGTGAAATGTGCCAGAGCAGCCTCCAGTCACCAAGGTGGACTGTACCATGTCCACTCAGTTTTTGAGGGGGAGGCTGGGCTGACTAAAGACACTGATTGGTGTCTGATTTTGATTTTTATTTTTACACCCCCGTGACTTCACTGAAGCTGGTGCCTTCCTCTCACTTGTTCCAAAAGGACACTCAGTGATGCTTTGGTTTCCTGTAGCCCCTCCCATCTATCATGCTCTCCTCTCTCTAGCTCCTCCTCCTCTGCTCCTCTGCCACAACCAGCCCCCCGCCCCCCAAAAGCGGTGCATGATTAGCGGGGAAGTCGTGCATTTATATGATTGGCAGAGTCCAAATCTGAGGCTTCCCAGCTTCCCCATAGCATCTGCTGCTACCTCTGCAGCTCCGGGGGGAAGGGAGGGGTGGAGCTCTCTCCCTGTCTCTGCATGTCTCTCTCTCTCTCTCGCTCTCTCTATCGCTTCCCTTGCATCCCATTGGTCTCATCTCTTACCTCTGGTGGCGTGTGTTAGCCCACCCACCCACCTTCTGCCTCTCTCCCTCTCTGTTTCTCTATCACTCTCTCGGATGCAGTTTCCAAGGCAGTGGGGAGGGAGGCTTGAACCAGACACTCACACTCCCTGTATCCGTGAAGGGAGCCGGTGGGTTAGAGGCATAGTCAAGGACCTCTCCTCCGTCCTCTTCTTTTTCTGCAGACGATTTGTCCTTGGGCAAAAAAGAAAGTCACGTAGCAGCGGAGAAGCTCATTTCCTTCACTGGATAGTTAGCCTCTCTGCCTGTGAGGCGAGCTTTGTGAGAAGATTTCTCAAAGTGATCCGATAGATCTAGTTATTTTTCGGGACAGGAAAGGCGAGAGGCGAAAAGGGCAGCCATGGCGCACGCCGCGGCCCATCTTAAGAAGGCCCGGGCGGAGATGGAGCAACCTGTGGACCTTAAGGCTTTGGAGAAAGCCAAGGAGAGGAGGAAGCGTTCGCGAGAAAGGGCTGAACGCAAGCGCAAGGTACTGGGAGGGCCGGGTATATTCAGTAGACTTCACCCACCCAGCCATCCCCTTTGACTTTGTACGACCAATCAGTGTCTTCCCGTCTTACTGGTGTCACACTGCCTCCCATCACACAGCCATCATCATCAAAGTGTCGCCTCACCATTTCACCATGACAAACAAGACTTTTTGGAACAGAAACCTCCATGTCATCATCAAGGACTATGTCACTCACCATCTCCACTCTTTTCACCTTGTCCTTCATCATCATCATCATCATCATCATCATCATACAGCAGTGGTTTTGAAAACAGGGTCCAGGGACCCCCAGAGGTCTTTGAGGAGCTTCCAACATGACAAATAGTTTAATATGACTAATTTAATTCACTAGAAATTGTTAAAATGCAGAAAATGTATGAGGGATCATACAAGCACCAGAAAATTAGCAAATATGTGCACGTTTTTTACAATATACCAAGAAAACTATTTCTAATTTATAAAATTACATATTTAAAAGTCAAATCAGTTATGCTGGATTGATGTGGTGAAATGTGTTTTACATGTATTTAATACTTAGCACAAACCAAAGTGTCTCTTGCTATAAGGGTCCATATTGGACCCTTATAGCATATTGAAACTCAACTTGGGGTTCTAGAACCCATGAAAAAGGATGAAAACCTGTGGTCTGCAGTCATGGTTTTCAGTAAGTGCCATCGATGGTGAAGAGTGCTGTAAGGTTTTCAATCCAGCTACAGCATCAGACTTCAGACATCAGCACACCTTTCACCAGGGAGGAAATAGTTTGTGGACTCTACTGAGATTAAATTAGTGTCTTGGGATTGCTATTGTGTGTAACTGGAGTGAAATCCTGAAATCCTCTCTTCAGTGGCTCGTGACAGAAATCCACACACCTACAGATTTACTGTGAAAAATGTCACCAACCACCATCACCCGTTGTCCACGTTCTCAGTGCATGAAACCCCAATTTCTCTGTCATAATGAGAGATTCCCACCACAGTCACCTTCAATCCATCAACTGCTCCACTCATCAATCTTACAAATGATCGTCATCACTGTCAGCAGTCCCTGTACAGTCACTGTGTTGCTGTCACCAACCTTCCTTGGCTGAATGCCACCCTATCAAACCAAGTCCAATGCCCAGGACAGAGCCCGCAAAGAAATGCCTCTACTTCTCTCCTTGTAAATGCACCTACGCAGAGCTCCCCTCTGGTGCATTGCTAGGCTGCGCAGTGTCTACACATACACACTGTCCTCTGATGCAGTGCTGAGAAATGCATGGTACTGTCACGTTTTGGATAATGTTCTTATGTGGCATTTTGCTGCTACGAGATGAACATTGAGACATTAGTCGATGATTTTTTTATGTAGCAAAGGGTAAGGGAGGCATGCCAGTGTAGCTTGTGTTTGTGTGCGTGTGTGTGTGTGTGTGTGTGTGTGTGTGTGTGCGCGTGTGCTTTTCCTTATCTGATGTGAGGGTCTAAGGACAGAGGATGCTGTATTGCTGTAAAGCCCCTTGAGGCAAATGTGTAATTTGTGATATTGGGCTATACAAATACATAACTGACTTGGCTCAGTATTTGCATTGTGCAGTGACAGAATACTGTAGTTTGTACACACAGCATGCAGGCATATAGACTCAGTGTCACACAGGCTTGTGATTGCACTACTTAGAAAGACATTCTCAACCCCTGCACAGCAGATTTACCTTTTTTGTATGTTTTTTTTCCCTTTTAAACAAATTTTGGGGTCATTTTGTGGTATCTAGTAGTTTTCTTGTTTTTGCATTAGTAATTTGGCAACTTTTTGATAATGGTTTACTATTTTTTTTTTATTCATTTGTTTTGTTTTTCGTGTGTTTTTTCTTTCTTCTTTAAATTTTCTGGTAAAGGGTAAAATGCTTGTGGTGTGATTTTTTTTTTTTTTTACTAATCTCAGTATTTTTCGTTTGCTAATTTCACAAATATGTTGGGGCAGCCTTCCACTTTTGACCCTTGCGATATTAAAGCAAATCAAAGTATAGACAGAGCCATTTTCAAATTCCCATATTTTGACCGTACCATCCGTTGACCTCTTTCACAGCTATAAGTGGAGTCTCTAACCTGTGACGCTCATACCAGCATCTAACTTGGAGCTATACCAAGACTAGGAGACTGGTTTTGCAGACAGTTGTTCGGTCCACTTTTTGACTGGATGAAAATTTCCCTGGATATTTTCACCACTGCCTTTCCAATTCTAATTCATTCATATGATCTAGACCATCCCAGAACATCAAAATGCCATTTTTAAATTCAGCGGTGACCTTTGTAGCTGTTGTTTTCCTTGTCTCTTCCTCCTATTGCTTCTGTTTTTATTGACTGGGCTGCTAGGGAGATTATCACATGGGATTATTGGTGTGCTCTTTTTCTCTTCATAATGGCAGATGTGGCCAACACACATGAGCACATAAGCACGAGCACACACACACACACACACACACACAAACACATGCATACCTAAAAGTGATTAATAGATTCAATTTGGTGGATTGTCCGCCAAACAGCCGAGGGGAGACATTTACATCACAGTGACACACACAACGCCGCCATCAGTTCACAGTTTTAGCGTCAGAAAGCAACTGTTAGGCTGATGCACAATTAACCCCGTGTAAATGGTGCTTAGATGGTGTTCCAAGGCCTTGGCCTGACCAATGCATCACTGCCACACTTCAGTATGAAAGACCGGGACACTCCCTGGTCATTCGTAATCTTGGATTTCCCCTCAAATATGTCATCATTAATGCACAGCACGTGTCATGTCACCAGTTATATAACAATGCATAGAAAATACAGTGTTAGGCAGCAGCCTGAGGCTAGAAGCTGCTCCTGAGCCTGTAAGTATCGGCCTGGTTTATCCACGACCGCCTTCCCTACCACAGCAGGGAAAAATACCTTTTGAAATTATTTATTTAAATTTCTGGGGGATCATTGAGTACTTTTCCTGGAACTTTAAGAACATTTTTGAGCTAACTTTGTGGTAATTTTCTGATAATAAAAAAATTTCTAGTAATTTAATTTTGAATACATAATTATAACATGAATAGACATAGGTTTTGAGTAATTTTTTTCACTAATTTATTGCTAATTTTATGGTCATTTTATGTTTTTTCTTTTATTTTTACTGATTTACTGGCAATTTTCTGTCCCTGTACATCTTCAGAGACAATCAAGTTCTAATCTACAGAACAGTCTAGATCAGTGGTTATAAATTACTACAGCAGAAATGATTCCAGTTATACAGTGTATAAGAATTCCTTTTGTAATCCTGGGTTTTAGTGTATTCAGTCCTAAATCAACAACAAAAACCCTCCCATGTGGGGACTAGCGGAGCTTTCCTCTGACTGTGGGATGTTCCACTTTCTGAGTTGGAACTACCCACCTCCATGCTGAAAGTGTTCCACTGCAGCTGACATGGACACTTGCAAGAAGATAGAAAGTGACTTGCTGGTGAGAGTCAAAGATGATAGCTACAGTTAGTCATCTTCACTGCTAGTGCTAGCTCCATTCATGCTATAAATCTATACTATTGTAAAATAAAGACTTCAGAGAATGCTAGACTGAAGCTGAATGTGTTTTCAAGTAAAAATCCAGTCAGGGAAAAAGTTAGTGTATTGTTGACCATGTTATCTGCCATTTTGTTGTGACATTACATATGGATGCATGGGCAAGCTCTGACCTTCCAGATCTTCTCCATAATTCTGACTTGGAGTTCCAAGTTAACTGGTGTCCCTTTGCAGTTTTCCATGTAGGAAGTCGGATTTATCCCTGTTCCAAGTTCAGTGAAAAGTTCCATAACCCTTTGGCCTGATATGACATGGAAACGTGAAAGCATGCCAGGGACTGAACCTATGATATAAGTTCAAGTGTAATCAGAAAGAATCACTGAATGAATCAGTAATTCTACACTGAGTTTGGGCCACTATCTTAAATTGCTGCTATCATTTGCACAGTTTGTTCTCACTCACTGTCTTTCTTTCTCTCCATGTAAACATGCGTCCCCAGGGAGAGGACTAATTTAGCATGCACTGCCAGCCTCACGTCTCAGCATATCTGAATGAAGTTTGCTTGTCTTTCTGGAGGTATGGCAGTAGGCAAAATGCAGCAGATGTTGCAAAGGAGTCAAACTTTAATTAATTTCTAAATGCATCAACAGGATGGTTGAGTGCAATGTATTTGGCATGCATCTGCAATCCACAGGCAGATGATGAAAGTCAGGTGGTGTGTCATGGAGAATACAGAATGTAGCCTGCATTCATATCTCAGGTCCATTTCTAAGGTTGCCATATTTTGGTTGAAAAGTTCACATTTTTGTCAGCTGAACACACAGTGGGTCATTCAGTGAACATCTGTGACAACACAGTTCTATTCATATTCAGTCTACTCTAGTAAAAAATAACTCTTACATTCCAATAGTGACTTCTACCCCTTTTCCACCGAAGGAACCGTCCCGGAATTGTTCTTGAAGAAACACGAACCTTGTAACTGAGGTTGCATTCTCCAAGGTCCCACAGACCATTTAGGTGCAGTTTTAGTGCTGAACATCCATGATTGGTCACGCATATAATGCACGTTCCCATGCTGTTTTTAAAAGCAAAAGCAAGCAACTGCAAGCACAACAATAAAAGAATGTTCCATCAAGAGAAGGATTGGCTTGTAATTGAGAGAAAAACATACTTTTGGTCTCCATTTGCAACTACATGTTTTAATGCAGTTGCTTTTCTAGCATCTTCGATCTCATTTTCAATCTCTGTCTCATTTCCAAAATCAAACCCAACACCGCAGCAGCACAGTAGTACAGAATTGCAAACATGATGACAGCTTTGACATCTTGTGTTTACTGTATTGCCGTCATCAGTCGCAGCAGTCTGCATAAAGTTCACTGTTCTCGGAGTGCGGTGGAAATACAAACACACAATTTTAGCATTCCAAGAGCCAGACCCATGAAATTTGGTCCCAGAACCTTTTTGGTGGACATGTGGCAGTGAGTCTGTGCTACTAGGACGTCTAGGGGGTGTACAGGACTCTGTAGCAGCTTCTTAACTAGTTGGTATCTAGCTGGCTCGCATGGTCTTGGAAACACACTTGATCTCCACACTAGCTAATGCATAAAGTAGCACCATAGCATGTGTTTAAGTGTCTGAACAGTGTCTGATCTCTTTGCCATTTTCAAAATTGCACTAATTGGCCTAAGGGTACCTCATGCACAATATCATGAATACATGTGAATGGCACTTCCTCTTATCTTTTTCCTGCTCCATACAATCAAGAAATGTAAGTTAACAGTCTGTATTTGCTACCCAGTGCCTCAGTATCACCCTGCATTGTTTGGGGGACATGGCATGTTTACATGTTGACTTATTTGTCATGGATGAATGCTTGTTCATGGATTAGTGACCTGCTATTGACATCCGAACTGCATCATCATGTAAAGCCTAGCCGGGCCATATGACACAACATGGGGGAAATGAATGGAGAAGGAGATTCGCTGAACAGCATCCTGTCTCCATCTGTGAGATCTGGCCTGCAGGCCAGCTCATAGCACCACAGGGCAGCTTGAAACAGACACAGTTACTTTCTGACATAAAAAATCTAAGATGTTCACAAGGTAGAGCAAAGTAAATACACCCAAACTCAATCTTTTTTATTTGTTTGGAATGGAGTACTGACCTTTAGCCTGACATAAATCTTTATGGCCTAGATTCGCAGTATGAATCATTGTAAACCAATGAAAATTATATAAGGATCCTTTTGGGAAAACAAAGCATAAATTTATTCTTTTCTGTTTCCGGATACCTTCTGGTGATAACTGACCCTAGGTCAGATCTTTCCTACGACATCACTGCTGCTCTAACTGTTTTTAATCTGTTGAAACCCAGGAGCTTATTCGTAATTTCTTGCTAATTTTTCTTGTTTTTTTATTTATTTATTTATTTTATTATTTATTTATTAGTAGTATTTTTTACTAATACTGGTTATTTCTTGCTGATTTGCTCAACTTTTTCCCATGTTTTGAAAGTAATCAAGTGAATAGCTTAGCTTTCCAAGGGTTAAATGCCTGTGAAAAGCACCTTTCATTTAAACACAAGAGGTCTGACTTTGATTCAGCATCACTGATCTGACATTTAAATATATAATGTCAGTAATTATAAATATACATTATTTCCCCCCCTTATTTTCTGATTATTTTTTTTTTAGATAATTATTTTTTGATAATTTTCTTGCTTTTCTATTTCATTTTAATTTTTAAAAAGAATTTTCAGATAACAGTATACATATATTGCGGGATGCAATCATGGAGTAAATGTGCTGACTGGCGGCAGCTTTCACTAGTGGCAATACAAGTGCTATGCCTGCACTGTTTCCACCAGTCATTGCTACGGGCAAGCAATGGGGGTTGAATCATAACCACGTGCCCAAATTTGCCTCTCAGACACGCCCCATGGTTAAAGCTAGGGTCCTGGTTGGGCCAGGGCTCTCTTGGACACGACCACTTGGTTAAGGGTAGGGTTCTGTTTGGGTGAGGGCTTACATCAAGCCTGGTTTAGCGAAAGGGCAACATTCTTCTGAACTGTTGATATTTAACTCATATATCAATTAACATTCTGTTGAATATCTGTACACCATCATTCAAAGAAAGTGGCACCTTTTTTTTTTTTTATATACTTCAGTGCAAAATGGAAACTTAAACTTAAAAACCAAAAATTAGCACTGCACCTTGTGTGAATGTTTGCCATGCAGAAATTCCTCATACAGATTTTTGGTATTATTTGTTCCACTTCACGCAGGTGTGAAACAGCTTATCTCCTTAAATAAACTGGCTTATATACTTTTGTCTTCCCCTGTCTTTCCCTCCCTCTCCCTGCCTGGTACTTGCTTATTGGCTTTCGGATACTGCAGTGCCATGCTGACACGTTGAACCCATCTCCTCTGCAGGTGGAACACATCGAGCGAGGCTGGATATAGGCAACTCCGTCACCTCCCTTGATTCTCCTGCATTATCATGTCTCTCTCTCATATTCCCTGTCACACTCCCTCTCTCAGTGCACCTCTCGTCTCCCTGCATCCCTTCTCTCTCTCTGCCTTTCTTCCATATCTGCAGTGGAGGAGGATGTCACTCGGCCGTGAAATGTGCATTCACCTTTTATCTGTCATGAAGGCAACTAAGGAAAACCTATTCCAGTTACTCTCTCTCTGTCCCGTGTAGCTGATAGAACTCTGTGGATAAGGTCATGCCTAGTACATTAATGCATTGAACTTGTGACCAATACTGTCCACGTGCCGAAGGGTATGGGATGGGGGGCTCGGCTCAGTTTAGCCCAAGAAGACAGACACAGTCCTGGGCAAGGAGAGCACATGATTCAGCCTCAGTGTGGAGAGCTGGTAAAAGCTCTGATGAATTATGGAAGACAGACTGAGATAAGAATAGGACATGAAAACACAGTGTGTGTGTGTGTGTGTGTGTGTCTCTGTGTGTGTGTCTTAAGGCAGAAGGTGCTGGAAAAGGAAAAGGGTCTGGCAGAGAGAGAGGAATAGAGGTGAAGTAGGACAAAATTCAGAACAGGACACTGTTCACTGTGTAAACATATTGACACTCCTCACAAAAACGGTTCGACAAACAACCACAAAAGGGTTGTTGTGGCTTCTATGGCAGAACAAAGAAAAGAAAGAAAGAAACCTAAGATCATGCAGGGACTTCATTCTGGTTATTGTTAATTCTCTGTCTATCTTCCTTATTTATACTTTAACATTAATTCATCCTCAAAAATGATTTTGAACAACAAATGTTTGTGTTTTTTTTCACTTTCATCGCTCTTTTCCCCTGCCATTGCACTGCCACTGTATCTACCTGTAGGCTGGATATGGGACTGGAGCACCGCTGCGACGTGATACTGTGGCAGTGGTGCAGCAGAAAATAGTTCCACCATTTTGGAAGCCAGAGGGCTGAAAAGAAACCAAATCAAATGTATTATTGTGCATGCTTCAAAACATTTTTTCAGCTTTGTGTCACTGCTCAAATTGGTGTTGTTTTCCAGTCTGCATCTACTTTATTGATTTTGGGGCATTTTGGAGCTCTCGCTCTCACAACAGGGAAGGAATTGATGGACCAAATGGTAGAGGAATTACAGTTGCTTTGAGCAGCAGATACTGTCCCTGTAAGTGGGTAAAAATCCAAACTCTCACTTTAACACTACTTGATATGCCCACCACCCCCTTTGCCACCCATGTAAAAATTGCTACATCCACCTCTGGAGCTATCATTGAAGCCCCCGCCACAGCCAAACTAAAATTGCATAATTTCCCCTGTATCTTTCTCTCCTCTTTTTATCCAACTCTTTCTGCCTCTTTGTCTCTCTGTCGCTAAAGTATCACATCAGATACTTGATGGCATAATACTAATCTGCTGTAGGAGCCGCATGTAGTAATAATCCAATAATCTGCTTTTTCCATCGTATTTGTTTTTATGGCCATTTGTGTCTGACATAGTGCATTTCAATCTTAACCTTCCCAAAGTATTAGTTATTTAGTTATGCAAATGCAGAAATGGACCACAGTTTGAGTAATATTTTGAGAAAATAACTGTGTTTTTCCATTAGTCTGCATATAGGATTTTAAGCTCTGAGTATATGCAAATAGAAGTATTACTCAAGAATGATTCATAATGCAATTTTTAAATATTTCTACAGAGAAGTTGGCAAAACTGCAGTGGCAGTGTACACACACACACACACACACACACACACACACACTCAGCTCTTTTGTGTATGTACTTGCCAGGTGCAAGATAATGTGTCTGTGTATGAGTCATAAGAACACCTGTGACTGTCCAAGTGGATGTTCAGTCTCTGTTCACTTCTCTACGCGAGAGTTAATGTAGGCAGTACTGACACAGGGGAACACACACACACGCACATACACACACACACACACACACACAGTGTGAGGGTGTTTTTGTGTGTGGAAGAAGGTGGTGAGGGAATGACCGCAAACACAGCAGTAAAAACACTAGATTCTAGCTTTCCCTTAAGGACTTGTGATAGTGTGTTGAAAATATCTCTGCTGTGTTTAGATAATGATGGGTAAAGCCAAAATTCTGCAACATGTTTGCTGGTGGTTGCTGACATCTATCACATACTGATGATAGTGATTTTGTAATCTGATTTATCTTGTAATCTCAGTTGAAGTTGAATGTGCCTTGTTTGAGGCTCCAAAAAAAAAAAAAAAAAATCTTAAAATCCACTGCCTAGACTTCAGATTGCATGATCATCAGGCTCAAACCAAAGCTGGCTTTTCTGAAAAGCTCTTGAAAAGTTCACATTTTGGAGGTGAGAGGGGAAAGTCTGGTCATATTCAGCACTGAAATGTGAGCGTGTCTATCCCAAAGCAAGAATCAAGAGAGTCAGCATCCACTTTATGACGACCTGGGAGTGTTAAACATTTGTATTCCATTTTTATTGTTAAAGTTGACACAGCCTGAATCTGGATCTACAAATGTAATCCTCATTTCATCGTCATTGGAGCACCTATGGTGTTTTCACTTAATGCCATTAGAGATTACTGCCAATGCTTTAAGTGTAACACACAGATTGAACTCTGGTTTGACCTATACAGGTTTTTTAAGGCCACCACTGATATTTTTGGATTGAGGCTGCCAAAAACTGATATTTTGAACCAGTATTTGATGTCTTTTTGATGTGACAATTTTCATGCTATTTTCATCAAGTGTTCTTTGTTTCCCCCTAACCTTTAATTCTTGACTAGATGGAAGCCTTTGGAGCAGTATTGGCTCACCACCACCATGTGCCCATATACTTGTCTGAAATCTGATGGAAATGAGTCTTTAAATTCATTCCCATAGATGTATGGTGATCACATGTGACACTGATCAGTTGTATAATAAATAGGCTATGTAATCAATCAAACTCCATCACATTCGTCATAGTGATATTATACACTTATATATTTATATATATAAGTGTATAAAAGTGTGTGTGTGTGTGTGTGTGTGTGTGTGTGTGTGTGTGTGTGTGTGTGTGAAATCAATTTCAGGGTGCCTTTTTGCATTTAGGTTTTTATGCCCATTTTATTTTATTTGGTTTAGATGCTCCTCTGACCCATGCACCCCCACCCCATCCACCCACCCCCACCTACCAGAGCATTACATTATTTAGCCATCCCGCTGGCAAAGCCACTCGGCGATCCATTTTTACATCTAATCTCAAGCTGCAGCTGGCTGCTCAACTCATGCAATTTAGGGGGGAATGTTTGTGCAAGGGCACGTTAATCTCTGCCTCGGCCGCCCCCCTCACTTCCTTTATATCTGTGGCTCTCTGTTGGACCGGTGGATTATGGGACAGTATATTTGTACACTGTAAGTCGATGTACAGTGTGTGTACTCTTAACTGCGTTTCAACCATTCTGCTACTGTGTGCTTCAGTGCTAGTAACATCTGGCCCATCTGGCAATGGCTTTTATGTGACCCCTTGACGAAATGGATGGACAGTAGTTTGATTTTTTTTTTTTTTTTTTTTTTTTTTTTTTACAAAAAGGGTTCTATAGTACCAGAAAATGGTCCTGTGAGCTTGTGCCATAATATAATCATTTTTGTTGCTAACCAGGACCCAGTTAAAGTGAATAAACAATACAAAATTATAAAATATTCGCACTTTTTTCACTGTCAGACCAACTCGCTCTGACAGTAATTTTTTATCATTCTCAGAAAAAGTTGAGATGGCAAAATGAAAGAGAAAGAACTATCCATTCCATGTCAATTTGTCTTGTATCTTGTCTTGTGTCTTGTATGCATTTGTGTCTTTTAAATATCTTGTCATGCATGTTTTACTGGGCTGAAAATTCAAATGTGATGTGAATAGGTCTTTAGAAAAACTGTTTATACCACCATGGTCAAATGGTGACCCCATTTTGAACATTTAGAGTGGGAAACTCTACCACAAAGACTGCCATGTAGTTCATTTGATATTAACATTCTAACATTTACCAAATTGGCTAGCAACGTTGGTAAGAACTTGGACGGCTTGAATTTTACAGGGAAGTTAGGAGGTTTGCTAGCTAGCTGCTAGCTAGCTGCCAAGGCTAAAGTGCTAGCTAGTGATAATAGGTCAAACATATCAAAATTTTAACTTAAATCCCTCTGCATTCTGCACACTGAAATGAATTTGGATTGGAGTTTGACTTTTAGATTCATCGACACAACCTCATTCTTATTTCACTTTGAAAAATGATTGGAATTTCCTCTTTCCTTGCTGTGGCTGTGCAATCCATCCATTCCACCAATCCCATGCCCACCCACCCCGCTGTTGGTACATGCATGGTGACTATTTGTTTGATGCTAAACTGAGATTGGAGAAATCCTGGATTAGAGCATTTATAATCTGGCTGCTATGGTGCTCTGGGACACAGCAGTAAAGGACCATTGCCAACCCCATTGCCATGGCAACTGAGAAGGGGAGAATCCACTGGGGAATAATGGTAGGGCCTATCCTGGACGTGCAGAGACAAATAGGCTTACAGTACTGTATTGTGTCTTTCAGAGACAACCTGAGCTATAGTACTGTATTTTCACTATGGGAGTCAGTGTTGGCCTTTTACTAAAACTCAACATAATCACAACTCAAACTTATCTCTGATATAATGATATGATGCATTTTGACTGATTACATAATAACTGTAGAACTGACTAGTGCCACTCTATAAGAAACCCTTAACCTGATTTGATAGTAATGAGACATTTGATCAACTTCATTGCATGAATATTTGTTATAAGATATAGTAGCAGTGGTAGTTCTTGTAATAGTAGCCCTAGTTGATGTACTACAAGGAGTAATAGATGTATTAGTGTTGAAAGTGTTAGATGCAGTAGATATGGTAGTGATAGCAGTCATTGTTTCAGTTTCAGTGGAGAGTTTTAGTGTCCCATGATGATCCACATGGTGCTCAGAGGCTTTTCACCCTGACAATAAACTATAAACAGTGAATACTTGTAATGTTCTGACAAGAAAATGGTCCAATTTAAAACTTCTCACATACTAGACTATAGTACAGTTGAGGTTTGAGCTTAACATAAAAATTAATTCTTACAATTAGTGTACAGGCCTGTTGCTTGGTTACTGTAGGCCAATGTTGCAGGCCATTTTAGTCATCAGCTCTTCAGACATTAAAATTTTCATCAAGGACTTGACTTGAATTGCACAGATGATTGTATGGCTTAGTTAGGCAACAGGAAAGATCCCCAAAGGCGCCAATGCTGAGAGAGAATTCCTTATACACTCTCCTCATTCCCGCCTCTGTCTCCTCGAAAATCCTGTCCCTCAAGTCAAGATTTGGCTAGTGTAGGTCTACACTTTTTGTTTGGCCCATTGGTTGCTTACCCAATATCTTACAAGATGATTGGCACTGAAATCATGTCTGTGCGAGATTGCTCTGTCTGGTGTTGAGTAATCATAGGAGATCACAGAGAATCTGAAAAATTCCCTTAGAAAGCAAGGGAATGACACAATTTTACACATGGGTTGCATGATAGGATTATAACAGTATGTGTTTTTTAGCTTAGTCTCTTACATTCATTGTATTAGATGGTTTTCAACCCAACTAGAGTGGAAGTAAAAATGAATATTTTCTCATTTAGTATTGTTCTTGAGTTCTGTGTTCATTGTCATTTTCTACAGAAATGCCTTCCAACAAGGCTGGATGGGCTTTAGTAAAAATATTGTCTGGACCCTGGTAACACCAAGCATAGTAAAAAAAAAAAAAAAGAAAAGAAAGAGTAGTACTAAACTTCCACTGAAGCACTTTGCTAGCTCTCACATCTTCTGATGGAACATTAGCTTGGTAAAACAATCCTCGCTAAAATGGTGGATTTCTGTCCAGGGACAGCACAGCTAACACTTCCTGTTCCTACCGTTTGATGAGACGAGTGCAGGAGAGAATCTGCAGCTGAAGGCTGTCAGTCAAACAGGAAGGAAAAATATAAACAGAGATTCGTATTACACAGGATGAGGTGTAAACAATCCAAGGTGCCTGCGGACTCTGCAAGGCAGGGGCGTCCTCCTCCCTGAGCCAAGCTTGCACCCGACCACATACCTATGCATGAAGACTGTGCTACTCTGGTGTTGTTGAGGGGGCTGGACAGACACATCACTGGGGTTGTCAAGTGGGCTTCTACTTTCACCAACGTTGCGCTGATTTATGCCCACGACGTCTCCTGTAGGCTTAGCAGTGGATTCTGGCGTCCCAGAACCAGACACAGAGGGGTGTCTGTCCAACCAGTCTACTTGGGAGACCAGCTCGGGCCCTTCCTCTTCAGCCACAACCATTGGCTACTCCGTCTAGATAGTCTAGATATTTCTTTCATTGACTGGCGTAGGGCTTGTCCGCTGATGCCCAGGTCCCTCATGAGCCTTACTGTGGATGTTGCCACAAAGCCACGACACCGAACTTCTACTGGGCAGATCTAGACAGCCCAGCCTCGCTGTTCAGCCTCCGCTGCAAGATCTGTGTACTGCAGTTTCTTTCTTTCAAAAGCTTCCTGCACAGCATCCTCCCAAGGGACTGTGAGTTCAACCAAGTGACCTCTGCACTGCCAGTTGGACCACAGGACCAGGTCAGGTCTCAGGTTGGTGATGGTTATTTCTGGTGGAACTGTTCCACATGTCCACCACCATTTGCCAGTCATGTGCTGCCTCGAGTTCTCCCATCCTGGCCCTTGGTTGGGATTTGTGAGGTCTATGTTCCCCCTCCTGAACAAATGCAACAGGCATGCAAGAGCCGGTTCTTCTGGGTGGCAAGGCATTGATGGTGGTTCTCCTGCTTTTCAGAGTTGCTGCCAGGCTTTTTAAAACTTGGTTGTGCCTCCAGGTGTAGTGTCCTTGAGAGAGGCTGACTTGGCACCCAGTGAGGATATGTCGTAATGTAGCTGGTGTTGAGCAAAAGGGGCAAGATGGATCTTCGCCCAGCCAGTATCCGGAAGAAGTCAAACGATGCCCAGAAGAAACTGTGGGACAGATCCAAAAGTGTTGGCTAGATCAAGGAATACAGCATGGAGAGTCTTTCCCTCTTGCTTAGCAGTCTGGATATGGTGCCAAATCATGCTGGTATGTTCAAGGCATCCAGAGAACCTTGAGATGCCTGCTTTTTGGACCGATGTATCCACCAGGTTGTTTTTCTCCACATAAGTAGACATCTGCTGAGCTATGACGCTGAAGAAAAGGAAGAAAAAAGGAAGAAAAACTGAGCTGATGTTCTGACTGCTTCACTTCACTCTTATGTGTGAAAGAAACATTTTACTTTACTTTTACTTTCACTATCCCCAACAGAGCCACTGGTTTAACTAAGGAGAAATCAGCTGATAGGTATCTCTCTGCATAGAAAGGATTTACCATTCTCACAGTTTCATGGTGCTTTCTGCACCCAGTGATTACAATAAAATGATTTTATTGAGAAATTGACATTTTAATTTTGTATCCCTTTCAAAAAATATGAACACTGCAGGAAGGACAAACATTTTTGGTCATGGAGGTGCTTTGCAGAAAGTCATGTCAGTACAGTAGTGTACAGCAGCAGAGTGCAGGATGGATGCAAGGAGATGAGGGGAGGAAACATGGGCAGAGGGATGTGGAGCAAGCCCAGAGCAGCCGAACAAGGCGATAATTTGAATTCAGTATCAAATTTCAGAAGTGTGGAGACTGAGCTCCAGGTGGAGCAAGGTGGTGGCCAGGAGGTGTGATATTATTGTTACTACCTGGTGACTGTGTGTGTGTGTGTGTGTGTGTGTGTCTGGGTCTTTCAGCTTCTGCATTTTCATCTCTATCTCCATCAGTCCTGTGTCTAGCTCTGCTTCCTCTACATATTCATTTTGTTCTCTCTCTCTTTCTTTTCTCTCTCTGTCTCATTCCTGCAAGCTGTGGGTGTTTGGTCGTCTATTTTCAGCAGGTTCAGCATCCATCCACACATTGATTTCTGCTGTGTGTGTGTGTCTTTGTTTGTGTGGTTGCTCTGTGAGACGCTATGCTAAGGCTGACAGGCTAACATCAGTTCTGTAGTCACACTGTTTCAATTAAACAGAGCTGAGGAATAAGCTCACTGGGTTTAATTTACCTCACTGGAACCAATCCAGACTCCACCTCTGCTATTTTGGTATCAATGTGTTTGAGTGTGTGTGTGTGTGTGTGTGTGTGTGTGTGTGTGTTGTTTTCTGATTATTCACTCATAAAGTCAGAGTGAACTAACATTTTGAGTATTTTCAAAACTATAAATTATTATAAAATAATATAGAATATAATATAAAGAACAGAATAGAGCATAAACTATAAAAATGCATGCAGGTTTAAGTTAGCATTTAAAATTTTAGTTATGAATGGAATTAATGATTTCTTGTACCTTGCAGTTCTCAAATATATAATACAAACATTGTTTTCAGTTGTTATTTATTTATGTTGTATACATTTATTTGAAATAAACCTTTGTGTTTAGCAAGTAATATTTATGGCATGTCATAAGAATGATATAATCATTGTAAAATGTATTCATCCTTACACGTCTTTTAATCCAGTGTTGAGCTGATGGAAGGCTGCAGTTCAACTTTCAGTTTCTCGTGCCACCCAGCTTGTTTCAAGGCTTCTCTTGCATCAAGCTTCAGTTTCAGCGTCATACACGCCAAAGCATGTGAGAAACCTGCGGGTCCACCAGAGGAAGGCGTCTCAGTGTCTTGTTTTGCCTGGCCTGGGCGTCACACCCACATGCAACATTAGTGCATGAGCCAATGTTCGCGCATGTGCTAATATCAACTCATTAGATTGTTAGCTAGTCATTAGCTCAGTGAAAGTGAGTTGGTTAGCTAACATTAGCTGAAATACTGTGTAAGGTCAGCATTACAATATCTCACACTCAATGTCTTACACCTACCCAATTTCCAGTTTTGGTAGTATGCGCGGCTTGTGAGGTCATTTTTTGAGAGAATAGGCTTTGGCCCACATCCATGTCTGGTGTGCCACACCACACCTCGACACCGGTTCCCTGTCAACATGAACCATGTGGGGGCCCCTGATGCCTGGTACTGGCTGGCAGGAGCTAGCAGACTTGGTCTAGCCTTATTGAATCACCTCACCGCCAGTCTTTACGTGTTGCAACAAATCAGGGCCCTAAGTCAGACAAGCTACATGTTATTGGTCGTAGGGCCCGTGGTGAGGTTGTGAATATCAGAACCCTGCGGCCCCCACCTTATCTCTCCCCAGTGCTGTCACAAAGGTCAGTGTCTGTTGCTTGTTAGGAATTCATTATTAGGGAAATGAAGAAGAAGTACTCACCACGTCATGTGGGATCCACTCTGTCACTCCCTCTCTACTATGTCACATTACTGCTCCCTCATACAGCCATGTGCTTCTCATGCCTAGATGACGCAAAATGCAGTTCTGACATAGTTTTCTATGGTGGACCAGTGGGTCAGTGTGTCAGGGATTTTTTTTTTTTTTTTTTTTTTTTTTTTTGTAATTTTTTGAGGTAATTGTCTTGTAATCTTTTCATGTTGTAAAAATGCCATCTGCTTTTTTAAATTATTGACTAACTTTAAGATCTTGTCAGGATAACTGTGAGAATCCTACAAGTTTTACCTGTTTTTTGTGTCTGTGACATTTGTAAGGACTGAGTTTGGAGGGATCAAAGATTCCATCCCTTCTGTTTTTTCATTTTCTTGCCCTCCAGGTAGCTATTGTTGTTTTTAAGATAAGATATATTAAAATTTTAATTATCCCTGTGGGGATACTGGGACACTGCAGCAGCAAATAAAAACAAGAGAGGCGAGGGCCCTAATAATAATAAGATGCGATGTATAATTATCATCATGGCAGCTAAGAGGAAGGGCGGCTAAAACATAAAACAAAAGACACTGATCAAGAAAAGCAGAAAAACATGAATGAAACAGAGCATATTACAGCATAAAAATGTGCAAAACAACAACAGCATTTTGAGGCAAAGATCTGTCTGTGTGTTTGTCTCTGCAGGATGTGTGGGCATTGCTGTAATTTTCCCATCACTCTCCACTTAGCCACTAATAAAACAAATTTTTCCATAAAACACCAGCTTCCTCAATAGATGCTCATATCAGTTTCACTTAATTAGCTCTGCTGACATTGAAGGAGCTGTCTGCAGGTCTCTGTTTAATTTTGGCGTAAAAGAAGAATCCACGCAATAACCTCCTTCAATCTGAGTTTCCATAGCAACCTGGCCTCCAGCTTCTACAATCCATGTTTTCTCTTTCTTGTAACAATTGTGTAATAGCCAGTTCGTTAGCATATATGGATCAAGTCTGTTTTCTCATCAGGAAACTTACTGTGCCTGTGTCCTTGGCCGGTGCTAATACATTTTAGGCATGTAGCAATAATGTGCATACAGAAAACACAGACACACACACACACACACACACAGTGTTGAATTTTAAATCCCAGATTTGTGTTTGGTGCTTGGACGACTGACTGCACCACATACTGTGTTAAATTTCTCGGTGACATGGGCTGCAGTTGTTTTGCGTGTCCTGTGCAGATGGTGAAAGTGTTCATTTACCCCCGTCCCATGCTGTCCTGCCCTCCTACTCTGTCTGTTGTCCATCTTTTTACCCCTTAATCTCCCTCTTTTATTCTTCCCTCTATCCAGTGTCCTCCCTTGCTCTTCCTGCTCCATCAAGCCTTCCCTTTATGCAACACAAGTTAGGTTCAGTATTAAATGTGTTTTTACTTAGTTACCTATTTAAAAAAGTAATATCATAGAGAGCTTTCAGATGATAAGCCTCCATTTAGCAGCCATGTTGGAGTGTCTCTTTCTAGTCATTTTTGACTGACTGATCAGTTTTTTACTGATACATTTGCTTGCTTTTGTGTTTAGATGATGTCTGCTAGCTGGCTAAAGCAAGCTA
Source organism: Myripristis murdjan (assembly GCF_902150065.1). NCBI lineage: Eukaryota > Metazoa > Chordata > Actinopteri > Holocentriformes > Holocentridae > Myripristis > Myripristis murdjan. The sequence goes on from NC_043997.1 coordinate 27,293,931, forward strand.
ATACAGTTTGTGTTCACTTTCACTGTCTTGTTGTAAACACATCTGATTAGTGCACTAGCTAACGTATGGACTGGAAACTGGCACTAGTAGTGTAGCAGCTAACAGTAACCAAATCAAAGACTGAACAGAGCTGCTGTCACTGCAGGACTTACGGAGCTTTCCACTGACTGTTGGATGCTATGAATTCCAAGTTGGAACTTCCCATCTCCATGCTCAATGTGTCGTAGTCCATATGGACACCACAAGAAGACAGAAAAACTTGAAATCTGTTCACTGACATCAAATGACTTGCTAAGAAGAATCAATGGCTGCTAACATTACTGTTAGCCACTAACAGTTAGTCAACTTTACTGCTAGGTAACCTTAGGTAATATTTGTTTTTATTATTTTCCTTATAGTTTTCTTATATATTTTTTTTTACTTTACAACTAAAATTCTGCTCATTTCCTCACCATTTTGTTAAAACTTTAAAACTCTAATTTCATGCTTATTTTCAAGTAAATTGTTGCTAATTTGTGAATCTCCTTTCAGAAAAGAAGGCCCACTTTTCATCCATTTCCCATAAAATTCACCTTAGTGAGGAAAATGTATTGATGGAATTGTGGTCCTGGTAGTGTTTGGATGTATTTGTTTGATATTTAGACGGGGTTACTGGAAGCAGTGAAGTGTTAAACCACTATTTACACTTTGCAACCCACATAACACCAAACCAGACTCCTGAGAATTAGGGCTCTGAGGTGCAGCCCCCCACCCCAAACCTTTGAAACTAAAACATGTCTCCTCCCTCTTCACACTCTGCAGATACACATTGCCACATTTTCCCCTTACAGCAGCAAAATAAAGCAGCAGCAGTAGCTTAGCAGCAGGATCGCTGAATGCCCCTCCTCCCCCTACAGCCAGCGAGCCATATGGTTGATCACAGATTAAAGGCATTTGTTGTCTACCCCTGCCCCGCCCAACAGATTACAAACCCACAGGAGGAGTGAGAGGGAGGAGGGAGGCGAAATGAAATCTCCTTTTTAGAGAGCCGAGTGGAAACCAGTGAGATGTGGCCAGGGAAGCTGGGAGCACTGGGAGTGTAAGCACAGAGGAGGAGTGACTCTCCTGTCTAGATGAGTGATGCATGGAAGAAATAATACAACCTACCTGTCATACACTGCCATTTTTGGACTCTTTCTCTTTCTAACCCATGCATGTGCATGGCCTCATCTATTGGTTCCACTAATAGGATGAGTGTGCTGGCAGATGATGGCAGATTGAAAGAGACGTTAAGTGAATTACAACCAGGAGAAGGTTAATGAGACTAAATGGGCCCTGTGGTTCCATCAGACAGCAGCACCAGTCGAAGGCCACATGTAATTAGCCGTTTCCATCATTGTATTTTTATTCACATTTTGTGTTGCATCAGAAAAGGTTGATGGACACAGCAAAATTAGAGAAAACATCTTTAATTTTGCAAAAAAAAAGAGATTGCTACCAAAATGAGAATAGATGGCCCATCTTACAGGCCCGTCCACCTTAAGTGAGCCTGGTCATGTTAGGCCAAGCCATTGTCACTAACGTCAAGGCCAACCCCCTTCACTTTAATCTACATGGGGGAGCCATGGGAGCTTGGCTTGGGTCTTGAGGAGTTGTAGCATTTATTCACAGACAAACAGCCTGAACTGTACACATGTTACTCTGCCATGTTGACAAAAATGTTACACAAAAAATTGCCAACAGTTGGCGATGGATGATAGCCGATATGTATTTGTCCAGTCACCCAAACCTAATAAGCAGGTAGAAGTACTGTATTTGAACACTTGGGGAGACTTCTTCCATTTGTTTCAACAAAAATAATATTTCTGGTGAACTAAGGGTGCTTTCCATTGAACTAAAGTAAATCTGACTTCCTGTATGGAAAAGGACGAAGGAACACCAGTTAAGTTGGAACTCCAACTCCAACTTCTCTGTAGTCTTTTTTACAGTGGTATGGATGTTAACAGTCTCTTCTTTTAATTTGATGAACAGACCTAACACTAGCAGTGAAGACTACTTGCAACTAGCCTAGCTAACTTTAGCAGGTAGCATTAACTATTGTCACTGACTCTCAGAAGTGAGTCAGTTGGTGTCAGTGGACAGATCAGTGTTTTTCTGTCGTCTTGTGGGCGTTTGTGTTGGAATACATTCAGCATGAAGGTAGGACGTTCCAACTCAGACACACAATGGAAAGCTCCATATGAGACTGAACAACTTGTTACCAAGGGTATTTTGCAGTGCATGGATACTGAAATCTTACTGTTTTGGCAGTGTGTGTGTGTTTTAGTTCCTTTGCTTCACCATAATTTTCACACTTTAGTACGGCCGGAATTTCTCAGACGTTCGAACTAGAAGGATAAGTAAGCTTGACAAACTAAATGGTATGTCAGTAGTTTGCTGAGGCAGAAGAGCAAGTTGTGCAAGTTGTGTTCATGCATATGTAAAGTTTTGTATGCATACTGTATATGATAAGGGTGACGCTGCTGCCCCTCCCCGTGGCCTAATATTTCACTACAGGGAAGTGGGTCACTCTTCTCACCTTACGCCCATAGCAGAGAACCTGGTGCTGTTTCACCGCTGAAGGTCATGCTCAGCCTCACCTGATGGCCTGGGCCATGACTTTATGTCTATTTGGGTCAAGCCGTATTGGTTTGACCTACATCAGTTTGCTGATGCTGGCCTCTCATTAAAGACTGCATACAGACGCCCCTCACAAGCATTTAAATGCAAGAAATCTGACATCAATCCAGCATTACTGATCTCACTCCCCCCCCCTCATTTCCTTCATGTAAATCTAGTGCTGTATCCCAGAGTGGACCTACAGTTGAATGGGTAAGATGCCCTATGTAGTGGACCCCTGTCTGAAATCATAAAAGGTTTACATTATTTCAGAGGTTTTCCTACCCTGACAGGAATAAAATTTTGGAGGAAACTTGTTAAATTTTTGGCATAAAAATTGTCAAATTTAAAAGTCTTGAGTGCAAAATATCAGCAGCTTCAGTTTTTTTTTCCGCCGTATGCAGCACTCAAGCCATACAGATTGAGGATAAAGACGAGGGAGGATTTCCTCTGTATTTTCACTGCAATCTGTCCAACAAAGAGACTGTTCTTGGGGACATTTGACATTGTGATCAAGGTGTACAAACATGTCACCTCGGATCACTGGACATCCTGTGATGAAGTGGTGAACGACAGCAGGCGAAGGCAGTTCTGTGTCAGAGTGTAGCCCAGAGCACGGCTGGATTGATTGTGTTGGCTTGAATGCAGATTAAAGTCAGACAGACCTCTCCACAGCAATTGATTAGTTTCATGGAATTAATGAAACCTGGGGAAATCCTCCAGTCTGAGCAGGTTGATGTGATTTGTGTCCATGTGTAGATGAATGTTAATGCACATACACTTGTATATATGTGTGTGTGTGTGTGTGTGTGTGTGTGTGTGTGTGTGTGTGTCGGTATGTCCATTTCTGATTGTATGATCAGAGAAATAAATGTCTCCAATCTCTATTAGGAGACCAAACATGTGACTGAGCATTGCACAATGCCCTCTCTGTTTCAAATATCACCCAAATATTTCTCACTCATGGAATATTTTATTGAGGGAGGCAAGACAGAGACACACAAACCCCACGAAGCAGAGCGGCCTGTTTGAGAATAAATGACTAAACACATGTATTACATTTCACCATATCTGGCAGGATCATAATGAGTTATCTAGGTGGCAATAAATGTCTGAGGAGAGGAGTTGGAAATCACCAAAACAAATCTATCAGCTGTCTCTGAGACTGAGTAACGTGGGATGAACACATTAGCCACATTTTACATCACACATGGTGGTACTAAAGATTTCACTAATCAAAATCTCCAATTCAAAGTCGCCAAAACACCATAGTGCTGCAGATTTTAGGAAGACTAATGTGGAGGTGATGGAATTCTGCTGTGAGGAAAGTCTGAAGTCTCTGAAAGTTCATTTTCATGTCCTAGTGGAATGAATGGAAACCAGTGGCTGGATAAAAGGGAGGGGAAATGATATCAGAGTCCTAAAATACGACTGCTTTAGGAAAAGATTCTCAGAAATGTGAAGTATGTACATTTTGTAGATATTATGCTAAGATGCAGAATCACTGGTGTGGTCCTTTAAAAACTCATGTCAGTGAAAGCCTGCGTCTCCGATGCCCCCCTCCTCTTCTCTGTTTTGGCATACCGCCCCAGCCGACCACCCTTTCTCTCTCTCTCGCTCTCTCCATGCATAGCTGGGCTGGTGGGTGTAAAAATAGCTGGGGGGGCAGGGAGGTGGGGATGGGGAGGGGGGGGTTGGTGGTCAATGGACAGGGAACTGGAATTAGCAAATGAGTGTGGAGCGGGCACAGGCAGCAGTGACAATAAGCAAAGCCACGTCGACCAGTGGGTTCACAAGGGACGAGAGCACCGCTGACACTCAGGGAGAGTGAGGCCCCGGCCAGGCTTGGGGTGAAGGGTGTGTGTGTGTGTGTGTGTGTGTGTGTGTGTGTGTGTGTAGTGGAGGAGGGGGCTTCCATCCTCGGTCCCCTGTGCATGGTCACCTCTGAGGGTTTGGAGTAGGAGGACGGGGGATTGGACTAGGAACTGCTAGAGTGGGTAAATGTGCCCACCACTTTGATTTCCTTACGTTCTGATGGGATAGAGCCTGCTTCAGACTGTGTGCCATGGGCAACGCGGCCATGTGTAAGGTGTGTGGCTCGGACAAAGGGCTCAGGCTGGCCGGGAGTCAGTCCAACTTGGACCAGAATGCTGAGTTCTACTGCGCGGAGCATTTTCCTCTGCAGCCCCCACTGATGCTGGTAAGACCTCAGCACTGTCAGGTGCAGTGGAACCCCACCTTCATGTAGCAGTGTGGCCAGAGAGGATCCTTCTGCCCTCTTAACAAAACTCACTCCAGGTCCTTCTTCATTTGTAGGGGCGGGGGGGGATTCTTGTTTAAAATAGGTGCTGTGAGGTTGGTAATGTATTTTGGGATATTTTTGCAGATGGGAAAGTTTGAAGAATCTGACTTGCTCCAGCAAAACCGCTGGTAACTTTGAAGCATTGTCAGTTTCAACACTCATTTACATGTGAGTGACAGTTTGGGTTATTTGATGTGATGATGACAGAAAACAAAACCTTTTTGTAGCTGTCTAAGAAGATGAAAGAAACTTTGTTTCATTTTCCTCCTTTCAAATGAAACAAGGGTTTTAGATCTCAAGTCAGAATTACAGCATCAACCCTTTGAAACCCTTTCACTATTTATTTATTTATTTATTGCTCTAAGTTTGTTATAGTTTTCTTGAAACTTTTTTCCACAAATGTTTGGGTAATTCATGGTAATTTTATAGCAATTTAATTTAAAAATATATAATTGTAATATATTATAAATGTAGTTTTCTTGTAGTTGTTTTCCTAATTTTTTGCTCATTTTCTGGTTATTTCTCTCTCTCTTTGTTTTTTCTTAGAGATTTTCTAGCCTTTATTAGTAATTTTTTTGTAAATGTTTTTACTCTGTCTGTCTTTACTTTTTCCTTTATTTATTTATGTATTTATTCACTTTTTTGGTAATTCTGTGGTAATTTGGTGGTAATTATCTTGTCATCTCATTTAAAATACGTAATCTTTTGAGAAAAAAAAATCAAGTGAATTTAGTCAGTGGACGGGGAGGTGTGTGGAGTGTGTGTGTGTGTGTGTGTGTGTTGTGTGTGTGGTGGGGTGGGGGCTGGCCGTCCCTCTCCTCTCCCTTTAAAGGCCAGTGTGACATTTTTGCCCCTGCAGTGTCCCGGCCCGGCAGCAAATAGACACTGTGGTTAATTTGAAATATGTTGTAATGACTTTAGCAGCGTGCCACCTCTGCACCGCTACCGGGAACACACAGCAAAAAATATCCAGCTCAGCCAGGCACTTAGTCTGCTGCTGAGTCTGACCAGCTTACTTTTACCTAGAATCCGAGTAAAACGCCTGTCAGAATGCAAAGCAGCTTACTTTCAGAATTTCCTTGAATCAAGTAACATGTAGCAGTGCAGTGATCTGACTTACACTGACTTGTTTCAACATATTGAAAATTCTATAAAGTCCCTGAAACATGCAGTTGCATTGGAAACAAGGGAAAATATCCCACCGCATCTGACATTTTTTTTTTTTATTACTGTCAAAGAAATATCTTTGTATAAAAACATGAGCTTTTACTATATGCATTTCTTGTTTATGGTCATCCAACCAGCCATTTCCCATCATTGTCTTTTAGAAAATAATTATCATATTTATTCAGACAGTATTCACACATTTACACATTAAGAATCTCTAAATTGATCTTATGCTTCATTCTAACTGGCACTGAAAGGTCAGATTTCACCTGATGAAATGTGCAGACCTTGTGTGTGTGTGTGTGTGTGTGTGTGGGAGTAGTATGGCACAGGTAGCTCCAGACTAAACCTAATTGGCCAGTCAGTGGGAGGAGGTGGTGACCCAGCAGCCAAACGTGACCTGTAGTGATGCATGTTCCAGCTGAGCACCGTTATCTGAGCAGTGCGATGAAACACAAGTGGAAGAAGATGAAAAAGAAAGAGAGAAGCAGTGTGAGAAATAGAGCTGAACTTCATTACTTAGTGCAGACAATAGTGTTGCTGAGTCTCTCTCTCTGTGAATGTGTGTGTGTATGTGTGTGTGTGTATGGCAGAATGAAACAGGAAGTATCGATTGCTTTCACCACCAGTTTTCTGACTCGGCACACTTTCCTGAAAGCCGTAGCACTGCCTGACAAATGTATGAAAGGATGATTAATAAACTGCTGTTATGGAATGTAACAAAAAGCCTTACAGTGAAGGATGCACGGAGCAGGACTCTGCAAACTGTCTTGCTTGCTGTCAGTACTGCGACTAAAACGGCTTGATGTTGTGGCAAACAGTGCGTGAAGGAAAAATGGTACAAAAATGCTTCCTCGTAAGAAAGCCATACATAATCACCTTCTCTAATATATGACAGAATCTCTTTGACATACCTCGCTGTTCACAGTGCACCGTCTCCCTTTTCCACAGCAGCCATTTTGAAGTGAAAGCCCAGGTAAACACAGTTGTTACTAATGATGAGTCTCTGCAGTGAACCAGCACTTGTCTCTGTTCCACCTGAAAGCAGCACAACCTTAATTCCATGTCACTGGGAACACTGTGTTTACCTGCTATTCATGTCAAAGTGGCTGCTGTGAAAAAGGTCTACACTGCAAAAACTCAAAATCTTACCAAGATTATTTGTCTTATTTCAAGTCGAAAATGTCTTATTTCTAATCAAAATATCTCATTACACTTAAAATAAGACATGATCACCTCAGAAGTAAATTGTTTTTAGACAATTTTCACTTGTTGTGAAAATTCACTTGAAACAAGTGAAAATTTGCTTGTTTCATTGGCAAAATTTGCCAGTGGAAAAAGTGAAAATTCACTTGGAATAAGTGAAAATGAGCTAGAAACAAGAAACAAATTTTGCCAATGAAACAAGCAAATTTTCACTTGAAACAAGAGACAATTGTCTAAAAACAATTTACTTCTGAGGTGATCATGTCTTATTTTAAGTGTAATGAGATATTTTGACTAGGAATAAGACATTTTTGACTTGAAATAAGACAAATAATCTTGGTAAGATTTTGACTTTTTGCAGTGTATTGGTGCTCATTTTCACAAAATTTTATGAGAGTGGACTAATTTGAGGTGGACTTTGTGTTCTTCCAAATTAGAGCATGCAAACCAAGAGTTGGGGAAACTTCAAACGCTAACCGTTAACCTGCAAAACTCCAAATGCTAATGAATGTTAGCTGGGGGGAAGTCCACCTCAATGGCAGGAGGCTAACAGTTAGCATGTGGAGCATCCGGCCAGTATCCAGCACTCAGTAACTATGAGAGGAAGATAGCACCACTACTGTCCTACAGAACAGTGACTGAGGAAGTGAAATAATGTCACATTTTTCAAAATGATTTAACAATGCAAGTTGATGAAAAAACTTTACCTGTATGGTAAAGAAAGCTTCAACTCATTGTGATCTGAATCTTTTCACGTCTCCTCTTTAAAGCTCGTCCGTGTTGCTGGTTGTAGAAAAAGGACAATGCAGGTGCAGTTTGGCTGGGCCATTTTATGCTAAAAACTCAAAATGACTGTTGCAAATGACAAGTCCTGACAAATATCACGGTCGGTTGAGTTTGCTTTAATTACTGTGATGGAAACATCGCAAATCCCTGTGGGGAAGTGCTAAAATACAAGGGCAGTGTGTGTGCCGTGTTGTTGTCCCTGCACTGCTGTGTGCAGCTCCACTGTTAACAGCTTCATCCATTTTCATTCCTAAATGCTAATGAATATGAGTAGAAGCTGCTTTCATATTGATGGAGCAGCGGTGAACAGACTGGATCCTGGCTCTCACGCTGCTCCTGCACTGCTCTCGTCTCGGATGTTTCAGCAAATAAACAGCCCCCAAAAACTGTAATGGCCAATCAATTCTTAATCTGTGAGGTGTCAGCTCTTGTTAAATCATATTTGTTTGACACGCAGACACAGCTTGCTAAGAAAAATCGCATGGTGAGCAGTCATTTTCTTTGTTGTGAACCCCAGTGGATTTTTGTTTGGAGTTAGTTTTGGTTGCCGACAGTCTCATGTGAACCAGCGCTCACATGTAGCTCGTTTATTGGGCAGAGCTTTGGTGACACGTCCTGCTGCCAGGGTTTGTGGTTAACTGACCTTCTCTGGTGTTCATATCACTTCAGAGCACATGAAGACACAGATGAATCACGAGCATCAGTCCAGACTTCATTTTTTATGTGAGCCTTTCCAAGTGCAAGGAACTGCTGGCTCTCAGATATCACCATCCATACCCTCATACCCATAAAACCCATAAGCTGCACTTCTCCTGTTGGAGGACTGGGACGTGATGGTTCAGTTATTTTGTGCTTCTAGATTTCAAATGTGCATCAAGTACATAATACTAAACATGACCATTATATCAGTATAGTGGCACAAAAGCCTCTTTAAAAACAGAACATGCACGCTGCCCTTCTGCTGTATGAACATGTGACTAAATTTAGCTGAACCTCCTGGTCCAGTATGCTAATCAGTCCAGTGGGGCAGCTCTGATTGGCCGGGAACACCTCAGGGGATTTCCTGGTTGTTCTGTGAGGAATGGCATTAGCTTGCGCAGGTTAGCTGCTGTTGATCACAGATTGAAATATGATGTGTCACAGTGAAGGTGAATCTTGTCAGAGTGGGGTCTGCAAGAAATCAGACACAGCATCACTAATCTGCACTTTACTTCAAATCAGTGCTGATTTTCTTATGTTTTACTAATGTCTAGTTGATTTGGGGTAATTGCCGGCTAATTTACCCATGTTTTTTCCCCATGTTTTTGAAAGAGATCAAGGGAATTTGATGGGGAAAAGGATTATTAGCAAATTAGCAAAAAAGAAAAAAAAAAAAAACTGGAACATTAATAAAGAATTAGAAGAAAAATAAGAAAGATAAAATGACTGCACATTTAACACACAAAAATGCAAAATTGAAGTACTTAAAAACTTACAACAAAACTATGTTTCTAATTATTAAAGGTCAAATCAGTGATGATGAGATTTCTTTGTGATTAAAGGCTTGCAAAGGCATCTGAATGTAGCCTCAACCAAAATATGTCATGATGGGAGTGTCCCTTCAGGGCAAAATCATTTCTGATGGGGTCTGTAGTTTATTTACGGTTAATTTGGTGGTCCAGAGCATTAAAAAAAAAAAAAAACTTGACAGCTCCTCTATTCGGCCATTGCTCCAGTTATGTCAGCTTCAGAATGATGAACAACAGGCTCTGTGCTCTGGAGGAACACGCTGCTAAGACCCAGTCATGTAGTCAAGCTCAAAAACAAACTCGTGTTTAGCTTGACAACAATGCACTTGATTCAATTTAGCTGTTGGTTTCAAAAGAGTTAGCAGTGCACACACACACACACACACACACACACACACACACAGTGCTAGCACTGATGGCTGAAATGTTAAGGTTGACTGCTGAGTGTGGTTGCTAGTAAACAGGTGATATGTTATTCTGCCCTGGTGGCCAGGAATAGAATGTGTTCTTCTTATCAAATCAACAAGGACACAGTGGCCACCTATGTGTGAACGTGTGTGTGTGTGTGTGTGTGTGTGTGTGTGTGTGTGTGTGTGTTCTATTCATATGGAGGCCCAATATCTTTGTAAGGTTTTGCGGTTAGAAGAACAAGAATTCAATAAATATTTGAATTAGGATTAGAATGAGGATTAGGGTCAGGTGAAGATGAGACATCTTAAATTATACGCAGCTATATGTGGCAGTGAATTAGAGATGCATAAATAATAAATACTTTTGCCCATGGAGATGTAAATTTATTGGATGATAACTTTAGGGACTTGTCTTTTTACATTAGATTATCATAACTCTCCATCTAAAAAAGCAAAAACACAAAATGCTGAAATAATAAAGAGTTAGCTTGGAGCACTGGGGTGAAAAAACAGTGGTGTATTCCTTTGAGATTCACCATATTATGGTGAGGATTGTGATAAATAAAGTTTGATTTGGTGTGTGTGTGTGTACAGTTTGGGATGCATGCCGAGTCTCTCTCTCTAATGGAGATATGACATCTGTATTGCCACAGGCGATGACTCCATCATGTGTGGTTTTGGCTTTTGGTCAGCTCTTGATAGTGACACACACATCTCACACACACACACACACACACATGCACGCACACACACTTAATGACTCAGCTTTTCCATAGGAATGATGTACAATATTCAGACAGAGGCAATGGTCTACATATGATTTCTCTGCTCCCTCTGCTGACAGACAGAAAGCCCTGTTGTCATGGTTACCTCACGAGAGAGGGCAGCGCTCCTCGTCTCCATGGTAACTGGGAGGGGCGGGGATGCTTCCAGCCTCGGCACCGGTCGCTTAAGTCATGGGAAAGCGGGGGGTGTTGCATTATTGATAAAGCTTTCATAGCCAGACGAAGACAGTGACTTTGTAAATGAATGTTTGATGTAATCTGGTGGTTGGTGGAAGGCCTTCAGGACGGTGCGTCATCACGTTTGGCAGCTTTGATTAAGTCTTGGAGTTATATGTCTGTCGAGGCACAAGAGCAGAGAGACTGATATAGAATGGAGCTATATATAGGCCCAGTCCCAAACCTGCCCCTACACCCTCGCCCTGTCCAGCCTAGAGGCCCAGGGTTTGCCACATTAAAGGACCATAGCAGTGATTTTCAGTGTCTGGCCTACAGTCTACATCACAGCAAGCCATTTTGCAAGTCATTCAGGGGAACTAAAGATCTCACAGGCTGGAGAAAACAGAGGAAAAATGATATGGGAGTTCTAAAATATGGCTACTTGTTTTGGGAAAAGATTAGGAGAAATACATTCTAGATATTCCACTAAAAATGCAAAATCATTGGTATGGGCCTTAAAGGGCTGGAGTGGAAATGGACAGACAACATTCAACTAAGATCTGAATGCAGAAAGACAGAGGAGACATAAAAACAAATTTAGGTTCTGCTTAGTAAAATAATTGTTAAATACTGTTTCTCTACACAGCCTGTTCATTTGTCTTTAAACATCATGGAATGACATTTTATATGTGTCACTACTAAATATAATTTTGTCCCAAAGTTCAAATAACTTTAAAATAAATTTCTCAACAAAATGGGGATTTTTTCGATGATGGTAAACATTTGCAGGGAAGCTGAAAAGACCAAGGAGATTATGAGACTCGACATAGAGCATACATTTTTTTTACATGTATTTTTTTTATTCAGTCACTGCGTCGTTTTAACGAGCAAACATATTTTGTCAAAAGATGTATCAGTCAGTAGCCATGGTGACAGCTGTTTCCTGCTTCAGGAGTTTAATCAGTGTGACAAGTGGGACTCCATGAAGTGTGTCACTTCTTAGTGAGATGTGCATGAGAAGTAGGGCTGAAGGATGCTAAAAAATTATCATAATAATCACTCTGCAATTATCTTGACAGATATTGCAATTGTGATATGAGTCACGATTTTTGTGCTAATGGTAACTTTTGCATTATAATTCTCATTTTCCCTGAAAAACTATTCCAATGATGATGTGATTTGTGTAATATTTCATTAACTGTTCAGGCCTGTTGGGGAGGGACCTGTCTGCGAGAGGGAGATAGACTCACATTCAGAGATGATGTTGTTCTTTCACAGCTCAAAGAGTCAGAGGTTGAAAACATCTTTCTGATCAGCGCAGAGAGAAACATAAAGCAATGATGTTTGAGTTTCACTGGCTAGCTTCCTTCTCATCTTCAGTTCTTTCACTGCAGGTTCACCTCAGAGAGGCCCTTTCCAAAACTGGAGGCCTACTGCAGCAGCCTTTCCACCTTTACCCAGCAAGGACGCAGCAGCACGTCCATCTGTCCTGCTTGTAGCAATAAGCAGGACAGAAAAACAATTTCTGTAGGAAGTTGGCTGGTACAATTCTCCCTTTCTCTTGAATGTTAAGTGCTTTCCCTTCAAAAGCCCCACTTGTCTGAGACTCATGTTGGCCTAAGTATCACTATAGCAACTCGCTGATTGCACATAGATGATTAGGGCAAGGTCTTGTATAATGTGACTCGACAGTCAAAAAGGAATCTGAGGATATCATCAGTGGGCTACAACCACTCTGGTAATGGTGGCTTTGTGTCATGCAGCTAGAATACAATGCTTACACTGTCAGAACATGTATGAGCCAGCAGGAGCCACTCCCTCAAGGGTATGGCACAGTTTTATTAGAAAGTCTTTATGCACTGGGTCCAGTAAAAAAAAAAAAAAAAAACAAAAACAATGGTGTTGCCACAAAATTTTGGAATTGTGGGAACTGAATTACTTTCCTCAAATGGACAAAGTCCTGTACAGAAAAAATTCTGTGACATCAGCACAAGCACACTGCACAAAAAATTTACTGCTCATCTGTTATTATTTCTAAAGAGAAAAAACCAACAACTTACAAACAAACTGCGCTGGGGTTCCAGTCTTGTTAAAGAAACCTTCAAGTCAACATCAGCATATAATTAATGCTGATGATTATAATACTATAGATTCATGAAAAAGGGCCCATTTATATTTTAGGTCGGCTTTGTGTTCTGAATCACAGTTTGCAAATCCAAGCTTCATGATCAAAGGAATGTATATAAAAATGCATTTTAAATGCAAGACAAAGTGCACACGGCTTCTACCTGCAAGTTTAATAAAACGAATCTGAATCATCCTCCATCTCATCTCAAACGCTCTCTTGCAAATGGGACATGGTAGAGCTGGTTCATGTATAGTTTGAATGCACCAGGTTTTGGGAAAAAGGGGCTAGATTTTGAAAAGAATGGCGAAGATGACAAATGCTCTGATGATTTGGCCATTTTAGTGAAGAAAAAGTTTAGCCATTTTCTAAAAACCATCAGCTTCTTGCAAACATCGTGACAACTTTCAACTTGGTTGGAATTGGATTAATAATTGGGATCACAATATACAAATTCCAGGAGGGGTTTAAGAGCCACTTACCCACTATGTTGGCCAGATGTCTGATATCCCTGTCCAGATGTTATTTGGCTGGAATGACTACAGATTGTGCGTGGTTCAGCAAAGGTGTAGCTGTCAGAGTTGTTGCTTGAGTTTGCTGTGTAACGGGTCTGACACAACCATCACCTCAACAGGGGCCTCAACCCAAACCATCTGCTTAACGTATCGTCTTTATATCTGCTTGGCCACCTTGCTGTCTTCACTTAAAAGGGATTGTTTGCCTGTTTTGACAAATGTGATATTACTTTACTCACTGTGGTTAGGGCAGCCCCCTGAAAGTCAACCTTGTCATTTACTAAACAATTTGAGTGGATTTAGGCAGTTATTTTTAAGAGTGTTAGCTGCAGGGAAGTCCACCTCAGTGGCGGGAGGCTAACAGTGAGCATTTGGAGCATCCAGCCAGTGTCCAGATCCAAAAGATAGCACCACTACTGTCCTATACATAAGAGCAAAGGTGCAAGTGAAATAGCCTAATTTTTTCTAAATGGGTGAACTTTCCCAGTAGACAGAAAAGGCCCTGAACTTGTGGGTTTGCAAGGTCAGCACTGGTGACCATTGATAAGGCATCAAGTATTTGTACCAATGTTGCAGAAAACTCCAGTGTGTGTGTGTGTGTGTGTGTGTGTGTGTGTGTGTGTGTGAGTTGATGCAGTGCAGTCCTCTGCAGCATCCAGACAGCAGCTGACTGCAGGTCACACACATTCTTCAGACAGGCTGAGTATTGGTATGTATGTGAAGTAGAAATCACTGCAGCAGAGTCAGTGCTCATCTCATGGCAATCTCAACCACTATCCCCTGCTGCTGTTTTACCACTGTCTCTTGCACAGGACAGTCCAGCTTTGCATCACCGTCTGCATCAGCCGATTGTGTGTGTATGTGAGAAAATGTGAGTAGGGACAGTGCAGGTAATGCTTTAAGTGTTTGCGTGACAGATTGCAACAAAAGAAGGGACAGACAAAGCTTCAGTGTGGGAAAGGAAGGGAAGAGCTGTGGGCGACGCTGTAACTAAATCAGACTCTGTCACCTCAACTGAGCATCTGTCAATGCTACAAGAGCTCAGTAATGAAAATCCTAGGGTACCTTGTGGGCAAGCTGTGACCTTGGCTGCAAGCGAAAGACCGTCTTTCAACCATGAGGGAAGCATTCAAGCCCCGGTGTCAGTAAAATGTCTGCTGATGGGTTCATGGGCAAGAAAGCCAATCCCCTGCATCTGCAGTGCTGCTGTTCTGGAGCTGAACCTGACCTTTTACTGCCCTGTGGAACGAGTAAATTGAACAAATTGTTTCACTATTTGAATGTGATAAGTGAAGCATCACATTGTTATTAGTAAGGTGTTTTTGCACAGCAGGGAGCTGAGAGCTAGGAGCTTTAAAAAAAAAAAAAAAAAGCTGTTTGTGAGTCAGGTATTAGTTTAGCAGAAAGCAGCAAGAGGAAAATGCTGAATCATTCTGCCCCCTTACAGTCTTGGTCCCTCTCCAACTGCAGCTTAGTCTGCATCCAAATACAAGGGACATGTCCTTCCAAACCTAGGACACTCTCAGTCTTATGCACAATGAAAGAAGGCATACATGTACTGCACAATTAATCAAAGCTGACTGTATATCGCAATTTTTTACGAGATGTGTCTTTATGTCAGAATAAAAATTAAGTCCGACTGTTTTTGCTTTCATTTTGATGTTGTCACCAAGGAGACCTAAAACTTCATAACTTCAATCACTAGGTTTTATATAGCACTGACGTCCAGGCTCTACCTGCACCAAGGAAGTTGAATGTTGCTATGTCCTAAAAAATCAAATGAGCAGACTCTGCAGGTCTGCTGTTTTTTCCAGAACATTTTCAGTGTGCTTAGTTCATCCTCAAATCATGTGATGTTTCTCTTCGTTTCAAATGAGATTTTGCTCAGACTTTTTCCCACATAATGGGTGAGTGCAGGGTCATGCCACTCAAATGTGGCTCTGTGCTCTGTTGTGTGATCACCAAAAAAAAAAAAAAACAAGAAAATGGCTCAGCTAACAATTGAAACCAATTAAAATCAGAGTTTACTTTGGGAAAAGTGCGACTTATTAAACTGTGCGTTATGATTTTGAACAGATCTGCCTGCCAAAGCACAAAATGTAAATGTGGATTGTCTGACATTCATCTGACATTATTAAATTGTTTTCTAATGTATTTCTTCTCTGTCTCTTCTAGTCGGACAGTAACACCAGTTTCCTGCGAGCAGCAAGGGCAGGAAACATCGACAAAGTTTTGGAATATCTGAAAGGGGGAGTGGACATCAGCACCTGTAATCAGGTACAAATATACACTCACACACACACACACAGACACACATCGCAATATAATAAAGTCAAAACCTCATTTCTTAAAGAAACGGCCAATACTAGACTCAGTGATGAAACATGATCAAATCTATAGCTACCAGCAATAATAAACCAAATTTTCTGTCATGTTTTTTAGTACATTGCCCCATGGCTCAAGAAATGTGTTAGGTGATGAAAAAGTTAACACAAACATCACTGTTTAGCGTACACTATGTTCAGTGATAGTTTGCTCCAAGATAGCATATACTCTGTTGAGTGATAGGGTCTGTGCAAACACTTCAGTGCACACTATGTTGAGTGATAGTGGCCTCCATGCTAGCATACATTATGTTGAGCAAATGGTCAACTTAGTACACTATAGTGATAAAGAGCCCCATGCTAGTGCACAGTATGTTGAGACATAGCTACACTGTTTAAGATGCCTTGGGAACAGAGATGGGTCCCTTTCAGAAAAGTGCTCTCGAATGCCCCTTCCACTGGGAACTCCCACTGGGCAGCTCAGGTGCGATTTCTGAACTCCCAGCTCGCCAAGAAACAGCAGATTATGTAATGCAGCGTAATGCAGTGGCTATAGCAAGCAATGAACATGCTAAAAATCACCTTCTGCGGGGCGCCCCGGTGGCTCACCAGATAAGAGCGTGCACCATATGTTAAGGCTGAGTCCTGATTGCAGCATCCTGGTTTCAAATCCGACCTCAGGCAGTTTGCTGCATGTCATCCCCTCTCTCTTCCTGCCTCGTCTCTCTCTCCTATAACTGTGAAATTGCACAGAAATGCCAGAAAGAATATTTTAGAAAATTACATCCTGTGTCTTATCGCCCTCTCGATATTGTTCAGTTTGCTCACTTTTCTTTGATGTTTAGCTTCAGTAGCAATTGGTGGTGTTGTCTGGGTATATTATTGTTTATGAAGACCTACATTTATATAGAATGAGGTTAGGAATGTACTCATACTTCACTAAAAACATACCTTTTTGCAGTACTAAGTAAATTGTAGTTTATAGTTTTGGCATAATAAATCAGCATAATAAGCTGCATTTGCTTGAGAGAAAAACTATTCAAAGCAGGTAGCCCTGTAGTAATGGAAATGTAAATCCCAACTGTGTGCTGAGTCAAACTGAGTAGAGCCAAGCTAGCGCATGTATGGAAAAATACTGCAGTAGTTCAAGAGAGACCTAAGGGCTCTGTTGTAATGATGCAAGTGCACGGTCTGAAGAGCATGGTGCAAGTGCATTTAGGGCATGCCCAAGTCCACTATTTTAACAGTGAAAAAAAGGATGGTTGTGCCAGACGCATGGTTCAAAACGGACTTAGAGACTGAGAGACACTTAGTCTCTTAATTAATCATGGGAGTGTTTTGGCCATTTCCTTTAAAAGCCAGGTGAACTTGCACCTTGGCAGGTTGCCATTCTAATCGTGCATTTGCCAGGTAAAAAGGAACGCTTCTCTGCAGAGGAAACAGATCTGCTCGTGCACCAAGTGAAAGCGTAGCTCATGCACGGCAACAGCATATATATATGTAGATAGATGAATCAAATGTTGGCGTAAACAAGTCTGGCCTAGGTCCCCTGTCAGAAAGACTGCAGCAATCTAGGAGTTCAGTCAGCAATCTTAAATTTCTCAGGAGAGTAAATGCATTTACATTTAATCCAGAGCAGGTAACAATGGTTATCTGAGTAGTTGTGGTTATCTGAGGGAAATAAATAACAAGTATATAATTAGAGCAAACTGTGCTGAATGATCAACTAATAACTTTGAGAAACAGTCACAGTAGTACACACAGTACTTTAAGTAGTACCACAAATGTCCACAATAGGTCTTTTTCGACTGCAACTAGACGTGGCAGCACGTATTATTGCCATCAATAGCAGCTTAAAAGGATTGCACAACAAGCTACAGTGTCTACATTACTGACCAGTCACACTGCTCATTTGGAACAAGTTTACATCAAATTACATTCAGGACAGAATACAAGTGCTGCTATTAAACAATAAGTCAAGCTTATAACTTACAACAAGCTTATAATATATATTTAATATATAACCCTAACCCTATGAATCTCAAAGCTATATTATATGGTATGGAGAAGTCTTCTTGTATTACAGTACATAATTATTGAAGTTTAACCACAGAACAAATATACAAACATAGTCAGCAGACAGAATAAATTAAGGTCTCCAAGGAACTTTTTTCTTATTTTATTTGGTTGCACTTGATTTCCTTCCCCTTTGTATTTCATTGGTCTCTTCCAAAATTGAATCATCCTCTCTTCGAGGTGGGCTGTCATACAGATTGGTTGAACTCTGCCATTCAGGGCTTTTATATAAGCTCTGCTGCCAGTCGCGCCAGCATAGCAAACTTAGCATGGCAATGACGGATGCAAGGATGCAACCCAGGATAAGGATCAAACGTTATTGTGTGGATGAAATAGATGATTATCATACTTCACAAGCTATTTTTAATTATTCCTCTGGGTAGACCAACCCATGCAGAATCAATGGCTTAAATGGATCAGTTCATCATTGCAAAATACAGCATGTTTGCTATCCTGCTCCTTGTCCATGTTGCCCCCTCAGGCAAAATAAACACTCAGCTGAGCATCCTAGTAATGAAGCAGCAGACAGAAAAGCCCTGAAAAGAGGAAATGAGGACACCATTTTGTAAGCTGGGACCTGAGTATGCTATAATACATCTGTTGTAAACTAGGCCTGTGCTGACTCAGGTAGTTTATCTGTTCTACTACTGACTGCTTGGGACCTTTAGGTTTAGACTAATATGAGTTTCTTGAATACTGCTGCCAAAATTAAGTATCTTTTCCTTTGACTATTTTCATTTGTCAAAATGACAAGTATTCCCTATTTTTTCAGGGAGGAATAACTTCTTAAACAGCATTTAGACCACCATGGCACACTGAAGGCATTCTAATGAATTTGTTTTAGGTAGGTTAGCTCCCTAGTTCAGGGTGAGGCATGCTTCTTTGTAGGTTTGACAGAGTGTTGAGTAAAATCTTTCCACACCACACTGGAGTGATCCCTCTGGTCAGCCTTCTACCATAACAAAAAATATTGATAAATACTTATTTACCATCTGATCATCTGATAATGCTGCATTGCAGTTAGACTGATATACAGACCTGGACTAGCTGTGATTAGGAAAGAATCCATGTTAGTAACAGACATAACTGACTTAGCCTGGCATTGGTTTCTGTTGTTCAGTCTGGGCTGTTTGGTTCAAACCAACTTGAAAAAGGGGTGGCAGCAATGTGTATACAAAAATGTGTAGCAGCTGATTCGGATCAACCATCTGTCTATCATTGGCCAACTCATCCCATCAGACAAATAAACCATATTCGTGGTATGACAGCATGAAAGCTAAAGAAATAACAGCACCTGTGATGGTGGAAGTGAGTGAGTGCATTAAAAATATTGCTTAATGTAATCATATTGGTATTTTGTTAACAGTATTTATAAGTCTTACTGTTTGTATAAGGAAAATCTATGCTGATGTCCTGTTGTTTCTATTTTCTAGTTAAGTGCATTGTAGCTTCTCGCTGTTGTCATCACCTAAGCCACACCCACAGCTCCTCAAAAGATGCTGTTTGGTACTTTGTGGCTTCCAGAAATGCTTCAGTTAGGGCATAGCAAGCTGGTTTTATGCTTCCGACTAAAATGAATTTGCAGTATAACCTGGTTTGGTGTAATTATCACTGACTGGCCATTTATTTAATAAACGGTTCAACATAGGCAATTTATTGGTCTAATCCGAGCACCTTAATTCATAGATCACACATTAACAAGGGCCATCGGCAGTGTCCTTATAACATTCCTGATGGCCTAGTTTTTCACTTGATAGTTTTATAACCTTGAGCTAACAGGTTCGATCCTTGCAACAGCCAAGACACTGCAGCCCTTCTGGCTCGCTGACTGTAAATTACTCTGTCTAAAAGAATTGGCTATGTGCCTGAAGTGTTAAATGTTAAACCTCTCCACCTTCCAATCACTGAGATGTAATAACTGGGAGAAACCACAAGAAGCGTATGGATCAAGGACGTTCACCCCCAGCGCCAAATTAAATTTAGCACAGTGGACAGCATAACCACAGTGTACTAATGAACTCCTTTTGTGTTTTTTGAACTTCTCAAAGTGCTCAACATATTAAGTAGCTCACTCATGTTGTTCACTACCAATTCCAGTACACACATACTTGTCTGCCATTCAAGATTGCACAAAATCTTGCTTCATTCCTGTGGGCAAGGAGGCTGTGTACGATCACAGGGACCTTCTTTATTTAGGCCCGGTCATTATCTAGTGTCCTCCAAGCCCATTAGCATTCCAGCCTTGGAGGCGGTACACAGTGGGGTCAGGGGGGCAGTGAAACCTGATAGGGTGTAAATAGTCCTGTCCTGGCAACAGTGGCACCGGTCATCTTGGTAAACAACAGTCACATGAAGTGGAAATCTCAGGCTTGGCGGAGGCTTCGTGGCATGTGGAGACACTTATTTGCCGTCAGCTTGTGTGGCAGGAATGATGTGAGCGCTGATCTCTTTAGCCCTCAAACATATTTTGAGCTTGTGTATTTGTACGTCTTTGTCCATCCAGCTGTAAAGCTTAACAGTTGGATGGGACAAAATGGCAAGAAGTGAACTGGAGAAGTTGTTACAGTCATGCACCAACAACCAGTTACACAACCTGGACAGTGACTTGTACACTAACACAGATGACATTCTTGGCAGGTCAAATATTATTTGACCAAAGTGTTTCCATTGCCAATTATCATCAAGTTCCTTTATCAACAAGTGTTTGATTATTGTAAATTTTTCATTCAGCCTTTCTAATCAGTACTGCACAATTTGCACAACAGTACTTCTAAACAGCTTTCTTTCCGTCTCTGTTCTTATGCATTGCACACCACCGTCATATATCCGACAAAGTGCTTTGATCTGCCTGGTGTGCTCAGTCAGACCTCTCAGCTCATCCTGGAACATGCTGACATCCACATGATTCCTTATCTTATCTGCTGGCTCTTGTTACCTTTGTCCTTTTCCATCCTTCTCCACTGTCCCCCAACCCCTGCACACTCCCTCCCACAAGCCATAATGCTATAATCCTGACCTTAGCAACATGACAGAGACCCGGACTGAGGACACAATCTGAGAGGGATTTGGTTGGTAGAGAAAGCAACAGGAGGACAGGAAGTTACTTACATGTTATTTCTGTTGCTCATATATCTATACCGCATTCACACTGTATCGTTATAACTGTACATATGAGCTCTCTGTTCAGAATAAATGTTCAGGTCTTCTCCTTGCTCATATTTACTGCTTGGAAATATTAAACCTATCCACCTTCCAATCATGCTTCCACATGATTTCTCCCACTTTGTCAAATAAGGTCACCAACATGGACGATTTTGACAAGCATGTTCATTATGGAAGTGTCACCAGTAATAATCTGTTATCGGTTCCTAGACTGTCTATGTAAGCGTTTATACACATTTATTCAGCTCATTCAGATGAGAGACAGTTTAATATGGACAGTGCACTACCAGTTTTCAATGGGAAGATTTGTAACGCTAAAGATGGTGGCTTTGTCAGCACAACGTGTTGTCAGCAAGAGTCCACCAATCATACTTTCAGGTTTACTCAACCACATAACTATTTTTATTAAAGGCCCCATGCTGTCCACTTTTCCAGGGTTTGATTTGAACTGTTGATCTCCCTGCAAGATGTATTTGTGGTTTAGAGTACCTGTGGTCTGCTAAATATAGTTTCACAGCTCCTCTCTCTTGCCTTTCTCCCAGAGCTCTGGCAGCACAAGAGAGAATCAGCATCTCTCCACTGATTGGCTGACTGTTTTCTGAGTGACATACGGTCGGGCAAATCACAGGCAACTTCCAAAAATGTTACCGTCTTGATGAGACAGAGACAAAAAAATCAGTTACTGGTCGCGGAGTTGATGTTGGTCCAGACAGTGTGGAGACAGCAGTGTGCTTTACCAACAGTGTCTTTGTGGAACCAGCATTGTATTGTGTCAGGCTGATAAAAGTCGGTGCTGAACAGACGAGCAAATGTGGACTAAACTCCTGCGGGACCTGGGAAAAAATGACCATCAGCCACTGGTCTGTAACGTGTGTTTCTTTTGGAAGAGTGTGCAGAGAAACATTAGCCTCCTTGCATCGGTCTATGGCGCAGCAGCGTTTCTTGGACATGTGGCTAACTTGTTAGCTTGTTACCTGGGGCTTTCTAGTTTAAGTGGGCGGAGTCGCCTTATGTGTGACATCACAAAAAGGAGGAAGTGCTTGTCTGCTCGTCTTAAAGGGATAGTTTCAAAGAACGCGCTGTGTGCATTTCTCCATTTATCACAGGTTTAATGCATGGGACAGGATTTATGTGGCCCCGAGACCGGCTATCATGAAAAAAACAACGAAAATTGCATTTTTCATGCCATGGGGCCTTTAATACATTTGCAATAATGTAATAATGTAACATTTCTGCATATAACTGTCAGCTCCCTCTTGTGGCTAGCTTGCATGACAGGACAAATTTAAGGGCCTGCTATAGGTCTTTATTGGCATTATCCCATCATCATATGTACAAACATCAATAAGTGGAATAAAGTTGTTTTTCTGTGACAAAGGTGTTATTCAAAAGAAACTTTAACATTCTCTATTGTTAACAATACAGCTACCCAAAGTCATTAAGGTAGTTGACAGAGTGTGTAGGTTCAGAATTGCTGTAAAAAGGTAGTGTAAGAACAGATTATATTAAATTATTATTTTATATGCTGTTAAGGTGTTTTCCATTTTGAGAATTGAATGCCTAATGTGATTTTTCTCTTGTGATGTAGTGTCTGTGCTGTATAGTATTTAGTGTTTTTTGAATGTATAAGTTGTCAAGTTTGTCATTTGCTGACAGATGGATTGTTGTACCCCTTAACATCAAGGACCACAATGGAAATAAGCTTTATCTCTGACAGTCTCTGAAACAACCTGCACCTGCAGTCCAAGTCCTGTGTTTATGTTTTTATTGTTGAATACAATCAGTCAGTCATAATGTATGCTAAAGTGTTGGCACGCTGATAGGACAGAATAATCTACCAAAGAAATGAATGTCATGCCAATTCCCTTGTCAAATGTTAGGCATTGTACTTAATTAAATGAACAGACAGACAAATAATCCATCCGGAGTGCTCCAGTGACAAACACTGCACAAAAAATGACAGAACAAAGATGTTTTGCTGACAGTACCATCTTCTAAGAGAGGACTCGGCTCTGTTTGAAGAGTGCAGATGACCTCTGCTATATCCGAAAATATCATGGTGAATGTTATCACTGAAAACGCTTTCTTTTCCTATGAAATGTTCATACCAGTTGTCTTTTTCATACCAGCCTGACAGAGTTCAGTTCTTAAGTCAGAGTTGTACCTCTGTTCATTCATGCACCATTTACCACCATCTATCCATCCATTATCCTGACCTAGAACCTGGACACAGACACAACTACATGCACAGACAGATATATGACACATGACAAAGTGGCAAAACAGAAACATTTGGGAATTTGTCTGGATGGATGTACATGTCCAAGATAGCACGTTCCCTAGTTACATCTATCAAAACACTGGACTGCACTGGATTTGAAAGTGCACTTGATCAGTTATCATCGGGGTGGCAGCTTAACTCCTTGGTCCACCTGCCACAGTGTCTGGTGGATGCCCAAATTTTAACAGCCACTCATTTTTTACCAGAGACTTTTTTCCCAGTAATTACATTTACGGTGGGAATTTTTTTGGGCTCACTGAGTGACTCCTGGTCCATAAAGGTTTGTGAAAGGCGTCCGCAAGGCATCTGATGTCAATCCAGCATCACTGATCTAATGTAATAAAAAAAAAAATAAATAAATAAATAAAAAAAATCTTCCAGTTCACAGGTAATTGTTTTTCACCGTTTTTCCAGTGTTTTTGAAAGAAACTGAGTGAATTTGCTCATGTCTCAGAGGGTTACATTCCCTCCAGTTATTTGTCCCTGTGACAAATGAATTTAACTATGCCTTATCTAAGACATAAATTTGGCAAAGCAAACACTTAAATTGTTGAAATTGTTGTTTTTCTCACTTCCCCTCTCATCCTTTTGCCACCTTTCATTCATTTCTTTTCTTATAGGTTTCTACATTGTTTGCTGCCGCCATCGTGTCTGGTGCACTACAAAAATCTTCCCACCACTTCAAATATTTACTTGCATTTGGCTGGTGGTGGCTAATTTCCCACCCTGATTATCATTAGTGATATTGTAGTAGGTAAATGAAAAGGTTTGTAAACTGTGACCTGCAGGCTATTATCATTGCAAGGCAAACAAACACCAATGTAATCTGAAATCAACTACATTTTACGATCCTTAATTCACCTTTCATCAGCTTGACACAAGTTACTAGTTTTAGTTACTAGTTTTATACAGGTTATTGATATGTACATATTAATGTCATATCAGCCTAAAATGGTGGCATACTCTATTCTGCCAATGAAGAGGTGGATAAACTGTGTTTCTGGTCAGTTTATCTGATCATTACCACTTTAAAGAGGTGGTGGATAGGTCCTAAGGAATCAATATGTTTGACGTTGCAACACCTTGAGGCACACACACCAGATCTGCACAGTCCACATATCACCTGCTCTGACAAGAAGACAGTCCTAGAAGATCAATCAAAACGGACCGTGGTGACTCTATTACCATAGTGGAAAGGTGGCCTGGCTGCCAGTTGATAATAGCAAATGGTTTTGATACATAGCAGACTTGTTTTCAGGTCTCAGTGCTCACATTACCCTCTCCAGCTCGCTGTGATTTCATGATTTTGATTAAATGACCCTTTTACTTTGTAGCTTTCTGGTGATTACTTTGTGAGTTGGGAATCCCGCTAGGAGCCATTTTGACAGTTAGTACTTTGTAAGGTAATTTCAGCGTGGCCAGCTGCGTGGTGCAGAATTGTTTGGCCATGGTTATGTTTGATGGCAAGGTCCCATGTAGATGTTAAAATGACACGTAAACCTAAATCAACAACGTTTGACCCAGAAACCATCTTGACCCTAATAGTCTTTTCAGACGGGGAGAAATTGACACACCTAAGTCATTCATTCTCAATGACAGGTGAGCGGGCGGGCAGGGAGGCGCGGGTAATCTGTCAGGCGAAGTGACAAGCAGGCACAATCCTGCAAACTGTTGTGGTCTCATGCACACACCCGCCTGCTGCCAGGTTTGATTTGTCTTTAACTTTTTTCCATGTGAAGACAAGAAGCTAACTAGCCAACTCATCTCCGCTCAGCTTACTTGTAAATGAGCTAACTGAACTAATTTGAAAGTTAGCAGCCTATTAAGAAAATACAGTACTGGCAGGGATACAGTAGTGCACAGAAGCTTAAGTCATGCTTACCTGCCTCGCTATTCACATGAGGAGAGCAAAGAGACCCTGCGTATCTAGTTGGGTGTGAAGGAGGACAGTCTCTTAACATCTGAAAAGACCATAAGAATGTAGGTCACGCAGATAGTTTTTAACTGCCAAGATTTATGAACAGCAATTATGGAAGAATAAATCAATAATTCAATATACTGTAATTATGCTATTTGCCTGTTTGCCTATTTGAAGATGCAACATATAGGCTATACCTGAAACTACAATGCACAGGGTTCGTATGGGTGTTGGAAATCCTTGAAAACACTTGAATTACAATGTGGTATTTTGAAGGTTTGAAAAGTGCTTGGGTTTTGAATAAAGTGCTTGAGACTGTTTAAAAACCTGTAAGTGCATTACTTTCATAGTAAATGGCTGGGTCGGTGACACACTTTGAAACTTGAAACTTTGATGCATTTTCCTTTTAATTTGTCTCCCTGCTGTATAATGCTCTCACTAAACATAATTTTGTTGTTCATAGCCACAATAGCATCTGATTGAATGTGATGAAGTGAAATAATCATGTTGAATAGCCATAAACAGTGAAAATGCTTGAAAAGTCCTTGATTTAAGAAAATGTGTAGGAACCCTGAATGCAAAATACTATATTTTAACATGATGTTCCTCTGCCTGAATGGCCTCATAAACATTAGTTAGAGAGACAGTTTACCTTTGTAGTCATGGAGATAATTCATGAGGAACAGCTTGTTGCACTTTAAGCCTTGTCATTTATTTGATGACCGTCTCGGTCCCAAAGGGGCCAAAGTCTTCTATGGATAAAATCCAGTGAATTGTTGTAGTGAAGAAGAAAATATTCTAGATTTGTCACGTAGGGCTGGAACAATAAATCGATAATGCAATATACTGCAATACTTTCTCTTGTGGTAAAATATCAATACATTTGTGCCAAGTATTTATGTTATAGATGATTGTTGTTTTAACTTAATATGCACAGATCCACATTAGAGTCCCTGTGAGGTGTATTTGTTTCCAGCCGTTAGGTGTTTTAACTTGAACTGTTCTGTCATGTTCATGTTGCAGGCGTTGTGCATATTAACACAGAAAAACACAACTGATTCCTGCATACTGAATTTTTTTTTTTTTTTTTTTAGCTTTTTCCAGAATGTTTTTTGTTCTTCAGTTACAGATGTATCGTAGCTGATTTTCTTACAACATATTGCATATTGCATTGCCTGTACCGTGATACCATTGTTATGGTGGGTAAAATATTGTGATAGTATTGTGAGTTACCCAGTGATTCCCATTCCTAATGTCACTGTTCTTGTTGGACGACTACCACTACTTACATGTATGTGTGCAATATGTTGTTAGCTATGTGTGATAATGGTCTGGTGGCTAGCCAAGCAGGCTTACGTTACGTTACTACTCTCCATTGAAGTGATGAATAATGAACCAGGGAGGTAACTGAAATCATGTTCAAATACAAACCGATAATCAGGTCTGTGTCAGAATCTGAAGTTGTATTTTGACCCTTAAATCATTCTTTAGGTTTGCCTAGAGCCTTGGAGAGAAAAATATCTCATTCAGCAGCATGCTGATTGACTTCTGAGTGAGACATTGAGCTTTCCCAGACTGACTAATGGGCATTGGTGTTTTAATGTGCTGTGATGCTGATTATAACTCAATAACACACCATGCTGATGAGCTGGTGTTTACGCTGCTTATGACCGTCTCGCCCTCTTGGGAACACTCTAGCACTGTTAAATTAGATTTCACCACATCACATTTGCATCACATAACAAATGCTAGTGCAGTAGATTAAAGAGGCGGTGTGGGTTGGTGTTACAACTGATATGAATGGGGCATGGTGTGGGACCATGGGGCACTGCCTGCCAGGACGTATGAGATGGATATAGGTTATGGGGGGGCATGGAGATGGATAGAGCTGTCAAAAGTGAGGGAAGAGCTGGAGGTGGTGTGTTTCTAATCCACCAACAGTGACTGTATGTGTCCCATATTAACCCATAACAGGACAAAATTCAATACCAAAGGAATCAGCAGTGATTTTGAATAAATTTAACCCAAGTCAACAGTGCAAAGTATTTCCTGTGAATGTGTTAAGTAACTTCCATCTGCTGTATATGTACAAATTTATTTTTAGCCAATTTTTGTATAGATTAAAAATGATATGATAAAATATGATAAAATATGATAAAAAACAAAAAACATTTGACTGATTTTAAATTGTCACTTTTACTCCTCTGCCTCACTTCATCCCTCTCTCTCTGTCCTCTGGGACAAAAGTCAGAGGAACTCATTCATCTCTTGAGTCTCAGAGTTAGAGGTAAAAAATAAGTGGCTGCTGTTTTATGGCAGAATAGTGACAGATGCTGCTTCACACAGACTGTCTGGCCTGCTGCTCCCTCTGAGACGAGTCCACATGGTGGCAAAACTATCCTTATTACTTGCTTCCGTGGGCTGCTAAACAAAAATACCGTATTTATATCAATTATATCTTCACTTCCATAGCAAAATATGTTCCAAAATAACACTTTTAAGTCCCCCTACCATTTTATTTTATTTTGTTTTATTTATTTATTTTTTAAAAAAATGCCTCTTTTCTTTTTATTGGTTTCCTGGAAAGAAGATCCAGCAGGAAGCTTCTGCAGGAAACTTCTGCATAGTAGCATCGCGCCGGGAGGGAATGTAAACATTGTTATTAGTGTTATAGCTAATTAGTTACTTGGCTATTAGCTTTATCCGTTTGATTCCAAGATGATCATAGGCCAAGCGCTTAGTTTTAAATTGCAACAACAGTTTTGGGGAAAAGGAGTGTTTGGTATATGATAAAGGAGTTCCAATTTGCTGCAAAAAAATTAACCTGTATTTAATTTTTGCCACTCTATGAGACATTGCTTCCTTCCACAAAGCTACTAGATGGTCTGTTTTATGCTATAGATGCTATGTGGCCAAATGCTTCTCTGACCACCTCTGAAGTTGGTTTTAGTCATCACTGCACTACTGTCTCTTGAAATACATATTCTGCTGTGCTTACAGAACAGATAGCTTTTCTGTTGGATCTTGGTCCTGAGTGAGTGAGTGATCAAAGTTACATGATTGCTCAGCCAACCAAGGATGTCGGCCGCATGTTGGCCACGTGTTGGACTTTCCCCATTGGCTGTTGCTCTTTCATAATGAATCAGCGCTGCAGCTTACGCTTCGCGGCATGGCCACAACAAGACGGACTTAAAATGGCTGCTTCACATGAATAAGATTAGTGTAACTAAGAGATTCACTGAAAAAACATATATATATTTTGCATCATTTGATTATCAACATGACACAACTCTCACAAGTCTTGCTTTTTTATTAAGTGTATGTAACACACCAAATTGGTCCAATAAGTGTTGTCTTGGTGTTTTGGGTAACAATATAGATAAAGCTTTCACTCAGGTGACAGGTGTCACTGGACAGAGGAGCACAAAAATGTTTTTTTGACAGCCACACAAGGTGATTATGCATTGTTGTATTAGTGAAATGTTTGGCTTTGTGGAGATTTATGAACAGCGGTTATGGATTCTTACACACTGAAGCCCATTAACGGTGAGCACTAAATATTCCATCAAATACAAAAGGCACAAATTGGACTCTGTTATTTCACTAGAAATGGTGCCAAAAGGGTCAGTTATAGTCTGCCTAATGCAGCCCCTCAGTGGCTTTAAGTTTAGGCTTAGCCACTACAGGCACTATGTAACTATATAATAATCATGGTTTGAAAACTGCTGTCCAGTACAGTAGCCACATTCTAAATGTAGTCATGATCCAGCCATATACTAGGTTTTGACCTAGTCTTGTTATTTTAGATGTATAGCTAGCACACCCAAATAAACAGGACTCCAGAATGAACACTCAGTCCCAATGGTGTCCCACAGGGTGCCTCCTGTGGACTCTACAAGTCTGGTGGCGATAGTGGGCTCTGGGCCGAGGGAGGGGTTTGTGATGAGGGCTAGCTGACCAGCTGCAGAGGAAATTACTTATTGACTGAGTGCCTCTATTTAAACTTCATCCTGATGCCTGGCCTGATGCCTGGGTCATTGAATCAGTGCTGGGTCACTGAAAAAACTAGGGAGAGCCAATGATCCTCAATTCAACTCCATTTTGTTGTTCAGAGGCATAGAGGAAGACAGGAGACTGTCAGTAAATCAAAGTTTGTTTGGCTGTCAGATGGTTAGGTTCTACAGCATGGAGAGACTGGCTCAGCTGGGGCTCTGTCTTAAATTTCATGCCGCTAAATGTTTTGCAAGCATTACACAATATTAGCTCACAGAGTTGGTAATGTGTTCACAGTATTTGTGCATCCCTACTGCAGGCATTATAGCAGAATATTATATGAGCTTTCAGACATATAACTGTTCAAATACTGGAGTTCACGTCTTGCAGCAGTACCATAACTGGGTCTTGGTGATTCAAAACATAAAAAAGAAGGTATTTGATTGTAAATTAACCTTTGTTGAAGGGATAGTTTACCCATTTTAAAAGATTTAATGCTATTTCACTTCCCCCCAGCTGTTATATAGGACAGTAGTGGTGCTATCTTCCTCTCATTGTTACTGAGTGCTGGATGCTCCAAATGCTAACTGTTAGCCTCCTGCCATTGAGGTGGACTTCCCCCCAGCTAACATTAAAAGTAACTGTGAGCCTGGACAGACATGACGTAAACTGCAACTTGCCAAGTGCATGGAGGAATACAGCTGCCAGGTTATCATTCCAGCTTATATTCATCAGTGTATTTGGAACAAATTGCCAAGAAATCTTAAGCTACAGAGCTACAGTATGCAGTTTTAAGAGGGTATTTGCTCCTAAATTTTTTGTTAGTGACACTGAGGATAGGATCAGTTTTTCGTTATATTATATAGTAACCTCTGACCTAGCTGGTCTGAAAGTAACTCCATTCAAGGAACTGGATTACACACTGTGGCCAGCAACAGATCACCTTTTTGAATGCACGCACGCACGCACGCACGCACGCACGCACACACACACACACACACACACACACACACACTATTTATAACTTCATACCCAGGATTGGCCCTGCTCCATGACAGCATAACATGGCACAACATCTAACTAACTTGCTAACTTTGATAGCCAGCATTTAATATTTATTTCAGTCCTCTACATGAAATAATGGAGGACAGCCAGGAAAGAGAGCTATGTGGCAATGAGTGAGTAATGAACCTGGAGGAGGTGCACCCATCCCCTTCTCCTGTCTCCCATTTTCTGTTGGTTTGCTGCAGTTTGCTGCTTGGCCTTGACTTTTCTTTCTCCCTCCTTTTTTTTTCTTTCCAGAATGGTCTTAATGCACTGCACCTGGCAGCCAAGGAAGGCCACGTGGACCTGGTCCAGGAGCTGCTGGAGCGAGGGTCAGCAGTGGACTCAGCCACAAAGGTAGGAAGCCTTATTATAACCCCTGGGCCTTATTTTTCTCTACTAGGGGTGAACTATTAAACAAAATATTATCGATAGAGGGAATCCCTCTTAGAGATGAACGACTCTCCAGAAATCTCATCGTCACTGTTTCAGGAAACAGGTAAAGCGGTAATGAGAGGTTCAATCATATCATAGTCACCACACACAAAAAAGCAACAGGAATCAAACATCTAACAAACCAACATATCATTACTCCCTCTGATCAAATACAAAATGACCTGAAAAACTTAAAACTCAGCTGGAGACTACCATACACAAAAAACACAGTTCCTCATCCAACAACTCTAAAATGAAAAAAGAGAACGCACTTACCCTGTCAATATGCAGTTCTACAGGTAATATTACCCAAAACCTACAGGAACTAAATAATGTCTTTCATAAATTTTGTAGCACCCTATACTGCTCAGATCATGAACCCAGCCAATTAGAAATACATTCATTTCTGAATAACCTGAAATTACCTACACTACCTATAGAATAAGCAAACATTTTAGATGCACCCATCACCACTGAAAAACTTCATGAAGCCCTTAAAAAATGCCAACCAATAAATCACCTGGATCTGATGGACTTCCAGCCAAATATTACAAACATTTCTGGGACATTTTATCACCACTATTTTATAAAGTAACTACTGAAATTAAAGCTAACTCCTCCATACCCACTCACAAACACCGCTTTCATGACATTCCTAATAAAACCTAATAGGGACCCAGATGATTTATTATTATACCTACAAAATCCAAAAGTATCACTACAGGAAACTTTAAACATCATTAACAACTTCTCCACAATAAATATACAAATAAATCTACAATAAACTGGAATAAATCAACTGTGTCATATCTGTCTGATATCTGGGATTTTGCAGCCCCAAATCTCCCCCTCCACTACTTCCTGGCAAATCAATATTTATTCCACTGGACAAGCACAACCACAAAAACTCCGGTCTAGAATTAGAACAAAATCATTGCCAAACATCTTCAATCACAGACATCCCCCTTCTACCACAATGAATGAAGAAACTGAGTTAGTGCAAGAATTCAACAATCTACATAACTGATGGCAACAATAAGGAACCACTCATCTCACCTCTTCCAGAACCATCAAATCCTATCCTTTAACACCTTAATCCAGAAGTACGGGGTTGGTGAAGACCAGTTCCTCCACTATCAACAATTAAAATCTGCAATCAGATCTAAAACTAATACAACCAACAACACACTACAATCGACTAATCTTAGCAAAGAAATCATGAAATCACAAACTCATAAAAAATAATCTCCAAATTTTATGAACTTATATCCACCTCAGTTACCTCTACATCACTCCCAGTCATCAAATGGGAAAATGATCTGGCTTTCTCTGCCAACTCTGACTTCTGGATACAAATCAATAAAAACATCTTCTCTATAACTACTAACACAAATTTACAACTTACAAATGTACAACTGCTAAGAGACACCACACAAGTACCCTCCCACCCAAACACAAAAACCCATTACTCAGTTCTCTAGCTATCGGCAAGAAAATCATCTTTCAAAACTGGAAATCCAAAAGGGCTACTCACATCACTCAACTCTCTCATAGAATACATTTCAATAGAAAGAATAGCATACAACATTCCATCAATGCCACATACAGGACCACAGCTCCTTGCAACACACACACACACGCACACACACACACTTTAAAACATTCCCAGCTTTCCCTAATCTTCCACCATCTTTCTTTTCTTTCTTATTTACTTTCCATTTTTTACTTATTTACTTTCCTTTTTTTTTTAAGTCACGACTTTATAAAGAAGTAAAAGTATGAGCCTTGCAGTTGTTCATAGATTAGACAGTGCAACAAAAGTTGTATTTACAGTGCCATACACTAAATCATGCACCTCCTGGTGACTCCTGTGTGTGTTTGGGTTTGTTAAGAGGTTCTTAGCTATGTACAATGGGTCAGATCTGCTTGCATATCCGCAGTCATTTTCAATAGTATCTTTATTTAAGATGTTGTTAAGATGTTTAAGATGTTAAGAGCCTGAGAAGATGGTAGCTCACAGGACACTCCCCAGTGGGGACGCAAATGTTGTTTTTCTGTTTTTCAGTGAGTTTAAACAGTTCTGGTCAATTCAAATCAGTCTGACAGTGTTGATTATCTCTGATGGGTGTGATCAGAAATATTGTTTTAGTTTATAATTATTTCAGTTCATTGCTTTTCAATAACTTTCTATAACTAAGATTTTAACAACAATCTCCATCAGCCCAGCACAGTCATTTAGTTGGGAATATCCATACCATACATAACCATACACTGTTATTATTATTATTATTTTTAATCTCTTGAGCTATTAAGGTACTAAAGTGAAAATCTATGGGAAAGTCAAAGGTAGAAAATCCATTGAACTGTGATTTTAGCTTAAATGTCCCTTTGCATAGCTTCAAAGCTAGAAAAAAAAAAAATCCACGTTGTTGGACAGTGTCACATACATACTCTGTATCTGCTGATTGCAACACTTCACTTAAGAGACATCACACTTTTGTTGAGTGAAACATTCACAACCAAGATGCCGTTGTTTTATGGCTGCAGTATCACATCAAATAGAAAATATCTACATGTCTTGTGCACCTTTTTATACACATTCCCTTGGAATTCAGCAGCACATATTTGGGATCTTTGGAAACCTTGGGATCTCCACTATAATTCCAAATAAAGTTTGAACAAAGCCCGGCATGCATTTGTAATGACGAACCAATTGATGGGAGATTTTAATTCCAAAGACTTATAGTACAAAGGACACGTTCAAACGTGCTTTCAGAAATAGAAAACAGAATTATAGAATGTCTGAAAATAGAATTAGATCAACAGTGGGTCTGTGTAAATATGTTTGACAATTTGACAGTAATTCATGGGATGGCAGGATATTGTAGAAACCTCTCTGGATGGATGCAGTGAAACAGTTACACAGGTTATACTGGTCTTCAGCTTCAGATATCCACTCCGTCACCCTTTGGCATTACCAGGTCAGAATCCTCACATGGCCCTTAAACCACCCTTAACCTACTGCCTCATGACTGTTGACCTTTGCTTGAGAGTCCATATGTCTACCCAGGACAGGCTGCTGCCCTGTTGCCCTAAACCCAGTGTAAAACTACACCCTTCATTACATCCATGGGAAGGCCGGGTATAGGCCACTTTACACCAAAGATTCACAACGAAACAAAACAGTTTCAGAATCTTGCAGAGAAAAGTTGAAGTGGTGTAAACTCATCTGGAATCGGGCACTGCCTTACACTCACTCTGTTCCCAAACCTTTTCATGTCGAGGTAGTATTTATCCTGTGACCAACCACATATTTTGTGAAGTGAATAAATTGTTTAAAAAAAGTACATCTTTCAGTGCACTTACATCCATTATTACAGTGAAACTTAATGATCCTTCAGTACTTCAATACTGACTAATGATTTGATTTCACTTTTTCTAGATATCAATCAAAAAAATCATACTACCTTTTCCAGATAAATGTAAAACATTCTTACAGTCCATTTGAGCAAATTAATCAAATGTTTTATTCATTGAACATAAAACATTTGAATTTGTTCACCTGAAAAGCATCCACATCAAAATATTCAGCTTTAATCCTTTAACGGGCACTCTAAGAAATACATTTGCCAAAAAGAAAAAAAAAAAAGGTCAAATTCTGCTCCTGGCTCCACATTTGGCACTGGTGATGGCAGAATACGCAGCTGGAATGTTCAGACAAACCTTCATTGGCCCATGCTGTTTTTTGTTTGTGTGCTGAGGTATCCTCATGTTTCTGGTCAGCACCCTCAACAGTCTCAGATGGATCGTTCACGTCGTTGGAGATGTGAGCCTGATCATGACTGGTCACCATGCTGCTCTCATCTACAGAGGCTTCCCAGCAATCTTCTGTCCTTGGTAGAGGACTTGTCCTGAGGATAATAGAGAGGGCCATGTCCTTCAGGCCATTCAGCGGACTCCTTTTTGTTGGGCAGTTCAATAAATCCAGAGAAGTTTAACACAGTCTGGAGGCATTCCTGGAAATGTGAGCTTCATGGAGCACTGTGGCTTTTCCAGTAGCCCAGATAGTCCAGTCCCTGTGGAGAGAGCAGCCAGAGAGAAGAAGCTGGGTGGCAGAGGTTCACAGAGGCATCTATTAGATCAGAGGGAGGAAACACATGGCAGAAATGATATGCACATAGATGATATTAATTTATTCATTCTTTCATTTATTTTCATATTGCATATTGTGACACAGCAGAGCAGAGAGTATTACTTGAACCATACTGCGTGTGGTTCACTTTCCCATCAGTATTCTTATCTTGATATACTGCATCCATTGGAAAATGTTTATCAAACTATTGATTAAAGACAGTCAATTCTAATCTGTTTTATGTGTCTTGGTCCGATTTCTCTGAAATTGACAATGGCACGGTGAAATCATAAACCAACAATTGTTGTGTGCTGTTGCTTTCTGAATTAGCATCATTTGAATACAGATTTGTGAGTTGATAAAACTGTAAGTGTTTAAGCTGGAACAAAGAGGAAGTATGACAGTTTTTCTAGCATTATTACATTTAAACAAATAGTGATTTGTTTCTAGTTTCTTGTAACAAATCAGAGACTGAGATTAAAACAGAAGAGGAGATGAAATAACAGCCTATATCTGGCACCTTAACAATACAATGCTTGTATTTGTTTATTTAATGAATTGTTTACAATAAAATACAATAAAACAACATAAAATAATGTATAAAATAAGAGTTAAGAGAATTCCTTATGCAGCCCACCTATATACCTAACTTCATTCACAGATGGGCCCTGAGTTGTTAATTTCTAGTGAACCTTCTTTAATATTGTCTTCACATGGAACTGCTATTGCCTTAATGACTGACTTTACTGTTGAAAACCTTTCATACAAATGTCTTACCTTAAAGAATGAAGTAACCACTAAGGTATTATCAAAGAAGTGTACCACTGCTGTATCAAGTTTACATCTAGTGTGTATAACCAGCCTTCACACTAGCGTCAGTTTACAAATAATGCTTCCCATTTACTCTCAGAAAATTAAAATAGTTAACAAAAATAGTTTAATAATGTAGGAAAAGGTCTTATTGACCTTTTTCACAGCAGCCATTTTAACATGAGTGCACAGGTTTTTATAATGATGTTAAATAAGGTTCTGTTCCATGTAAGACTAGCAGAGCCTCTCCAGTGAGCCGGCATGAACACGAGCAGCACCCTGGCTCTGGTTCTGCTGTGCTGATCTCCTCATCAGATTCAGGGGATAATTTGGAAGCTCCTGCCTCCTGGTTTGTGAAAAAACCTAGCACTGCATTCATATGCTTTGTAATTCACACGCAGGAAGCAGAATTAGCTTAATAAGCTCATGTCAAATGACAAAAAGACTTGCTTTAGCCAACAAGACTAGCTTTGGACAACAAGCTTAGGCTTTTCACTGTTTTGTTACAACAACCATAGTGGAACACAAAACATTAGAAACCTAAGTATATCAAACTGACTTTATGTTTGAAAATGTTAGCTGTGCTTAGCTTACTGAGGAATTTCAAATTTCGTAGCATTCACAGAGATCTCCACACATTGAGCTGGCATTTTGAAACATCACAACTTGGCCGATTTGTTTTACATCTTAAATCCTGATTTACCCAACATGATTGTGTAACTTAGTGTGGCGTTCATGTGCACTTTCTGCCTGGAAACTGGAATGTATAATGAACCAAACACCACATGAACAGGCATGAGACCTAAAGAGAACAGAACTGCAATTAATGTTGAAGAGCATCTTCATTAATGTCATCAGTAACACCTGCATCGCCCGCTATTTCATGTCAAAATGGCTGCTGTGTGTGAAGAGGCAGCAGACTGTCATCATTTTACAAATGATTTCAGCAAACATGCAAATAGTTTAGGCTTTTTGACTTCCCGAGCACCGTCATCACCAGGAGCTTGTGTAACCGCAGTGTCAGAATACACTTGTGCTTTGTTTTCTGTGCATACTCTACATGAAGCTGACAGCTTGAGTGTGAAACATGTAAGTTTCACACTCACACACACACACACACTTTTATGTGTGTGTGGAACTAAATGATTTGACACATTAGGTCATCAGTGGAGACTTGAGATTCTGCTCTCAGCCACCACTGTTTATCTGTGATGGATTAATCAGTGTTTCTAATTAAAAGAATTCAGACCGGGACCCATCAACACTGAGCTATTCATTATTGCAGACATTGTGTGTGTGTGTGTGTGTGTGCATGCATGCGTGTGTGCGTGCGGATGTCATTATGCTGGCCTCAGTTTCTAAAGTCAACTGGATCTCAGCTGGAGATCTCAAGGTTTCCGAAGATCCCACATATATCCTGCTGAAGTCCAGGGAAATGTGTCTAAAATGATGCACAAGACATCAAGATCTTTTTCTGTTTGGTGTGATGCTGCCACCATAAAACAGTGGCATCTTGGCTTTGAATATAAGATTTTATTGATTCCACTGCTTCCAGTGCCTCGTATTGTCTGCTTCAGTTTTATAAATGTATTGAATCCAGATTCTAATTGTCTTCTTGTGCTTTCACACAATCCAGAAAGGAAACACAGCACTCCACATAGCTTCCCTGGCTGGTCAGGCTGAAGTAGTGAAGATCCTGGTCAAACGTGGAGCCGACATCAACTCACAGTCTCAGGTGGGCCTCTATACACGGTTTATTAAATTGTTATGCTGTCATACATCCTCTCAAAAGCCATTGACCACAGCCCCTCTTGTATTACTCATAACTAATATATCATTTTGGAGGAAACAGTTTTATTTCAGGCTGTGTTTTGAAGTGCAAATCCAGTACAATGTTTTTTTTTTTTTTTCCAGGTCTAGTAGTTTATTGGGAACTTACAGTTTTGTATTTGTGTCGGTGTTGTAGAATGGATTCACTCCTCTGTACATGGCTGCCCAAGAGAATCACCTGGATGTCGTGCGATACCTTCTGGAAAATGGAGGCAACCAGAGCACTGCTACAGAGGTGAGGAGTTTGTGTATATGTATGTATATGAGTTTGTATATATATATATGCACATATATATATACACATATATATGTGAGTGTGCATGCAATGGTTTCAAACACAATGTGTGGATTCTAATCAAATGAAGCATTTAGCCCTTTGACTGTTGTATATTCTTCTCTGTTTAGAAAGTGCTCAGCACTTCCCCTGATGGCCAAAATACTGTACTGCACTTCTTTTCTCGGTCTCTCATCGGTAGGGTCGGGTACCGAAAAGCGGTACCAATAGAGCACCGGTTCCGACGTAAACGGTGGTAACGAGACTGAATAAGAACGAAAATTTCAGTGCCTCATTTCGGTGCTGCCCCCTGTTGTTCCGGTGTCAACTTGCGGTTGTTGAACGTGACATCAGTGCCACTACTCAGCACACTTGTTGATCAGAACTGATAGTGAGAGGATCAATAAAGATCCCAAAGGCAAAACGCTCCAGGGTTTGGCTGCATTTCACATCCCAGGAGGATGCAGACTGTGACATGCAACAGATTCCTTAAAGCAATGTCATGCAAGGGAGGTAACACGTCGAATTTAATGAAACATCTGGAGACACATGGAGTTTATTTAAAAGCCGAACAATGCACCATGTTTGATAACCTACATCAGCGGTCCCCAACCACTGGTCCGCGGACCAGTACCGAGACATGCCTGACTGGGCCGTGCAGATGCGCACAAATGGCACAAGTTAATTAGTTCCATAAGTTACTTGTATTTATATTGTTTAAATATCTAAGTTAATATTGTGTTCAGTTTTGCCCTGGAAATAAAAGGGTATTGTTTTTTGACAAAGTGTGTGCATTTTCGTTTTTTTAAGTACTGGTTTGAGAACCGTTTAAGCACTGGAACCGTTTAAAAAATACCGAGTAGGCACCGGTATCAGATAAAACCCCACCGATACCCAACCCTACTCATCAGGCAATGGCCGTGGCTCAGCTATCTAGAGGCTTTGTTTGACACGTTTTTTGCAAATTTCCACGTAGTACTTTTCCCACATTCACATATCTCATATTTAGAAAGAACTCAATTGCAATGTGAGACTTTGGAGATATGATAGACATCCTTTGCGCAATCATGACCTGGAAAGTTCATCTGTGCTTTGTTAACATGGAAACTGGCTGATCTAAAAAACTATGCTAATTTAGTCACTAATTTTCCTTTCCTGTCCCATGCAGGATGGCTTCACCCCACTGGCCATCGCCCTCCAGCAGGGCCACAACCAAGTGGTTTCTATCTTACTGGAGAATGACACTAAAGGCAAAGTCCGTCTGCCTGCCCTACACATTGCCGCCCGCAAGGATGACACCAAGTCAGCCGCCCTGCTCCTCCAGAACGATCACAACGCTGATGTTCAGTCAAAGGTACGCTGATGGCCATGTTTGAGTCAGTGGTTTGGCATGATGTGGAAACTGCTGTGCTCTGTGGTTGTGCTAATGTGTCAGTGTTGTTGCTGTCGCTAAGGACTATTATGGAGCTGCTAATTTTAGTGTTTATGAAGAGGCTTTAAAGTCTGGGCGAGATAAAGCTGCTCTGCTACTACTGATTTTATCAGCTTTTTATGTAGCTCCGAACAAAAGATGATGTTAGAAGAGCAGAGCCATTCCCTTTAATATCAGTGTTCAGTGTGGTCCTGCAAGGGGATTTAGATTAAAAACAGCCTTTTACACCTGGTTTTAAAATGCATCTGGATAAGCTATCAGGATCAATAATCTGATCACACACTCACATTTACACCTGGTAAATGTATCAGGTCTGTGATCTGTGCACATTATGTTCAGATTTCAGATACAGTCTGGACTTACTTTTTCCTTTCTGCAGAAGCTTCTCACTCATCCCTACTCTGCGATCGGGTTTGTGATATCTTCATTTATCCAGTAGGTCTACTCCTGTGGTAGTCTCTCAAGACAGATACATGGCTTCCACAATTTCCAAATGCTTCCACCTACCCATCTGTATTTTTTCTGCTGGTAGCCGATACAGGAGGTGAAGGCAGAGAACAGAATTCCATGAACAGTGTTGTGACAGCTTCTGGTATTGTTTCATCCTTATGTTTAACAAGCTTTCTTAGGTGCAGACGAAGGTTGTGGAAGAGAGAGGCTGGCGTGACATTGTATTCTTGTGGCAACTGTCCAATTTTGCCCAGACAACACTGTTATTAACACTAACTCATTATTGTCCCAGTGACATTCCTGGCTATGGTGTTGATGTTTCTACCCACGGTGATCATGGTTCTACCCGTAGTAATGTAGTTTCTACTCATGGTTATGATGTTCCCACGTGTGGTGATGACATTTTCATGTGCCGTGCTGACATTTCTGGTAGTGGTACCCGAGATGAAGACATTTCTGCCGACATCAATGTTGTTTCTATCCTTAGTGTCAATATCTGTAATTGCTGTTATGTTTTCAGTGACATTCCTATGTATGGTAATGATGTTTCTGCCCATTGTGATCATGGTTCCACCCATAGTAATGAAGCTTCTACTCATAGACAAGATGTTCCTGCGGGCTGTGATGATGTTTCTATATAAGTGCTGATATTTCTAGCAGTGGTGATGATGATGATATTTCTACTCAAGATGAAGACATTTCCACCCAACAGTGATGACGTTGCTACACATGGTTATGACATTATTACACTTTGAGGGCTGCTGTTTTGCCATTGTGATCACACTAATGACATTTTCAACTAGGTGACCCATTCCAGCGACAATGCGTGCTCTGTACTTTTACACAATGTACTTTTTTTCTTTATCCAGATAAGGTATTCAGATACAGATTGCATTTTAATATCAGGTGTAAATGCAGTCTAGGTTTTTGCAAAATTGTAGATAATGTAGAAATAAATTAATTCATTCATTCATTAAATAATTTTGAAATAAATAAATTCTTAAAGTCTTAAGTGTGTCAGTACTTGTGTTTCCATCTGTCTGTCTATGCATCTCTCTCTCTCTCTCTCTCTCTCTCTCTCTCTCTCACTCCCTCAGTGTCTTTTTGCCTGCCACTTCTCCTCCCTGGGTCCTGCCACTAACTGGGTCTCTCCCTCTCTTTCTCTTTCTTTAACTGCTTCCTCTTACACTCTTCCCCTGTCATTCCCTACCTCGCTCCACTGGTGTCTAAGTGTAGCACTGTCCACTGCATGGAGTGTGCCACTGTCTGCAGGTTGTATGGTGTCGATATCAGGGGCTGCATGCAACCAGTGGGGGGTTTTGTATTTAATATTGCTATTTTTTGACAATGGGAGGGGTTAAAGTATCAATCCGGTATTGGGGGAATCTACAACAACAGCCTGGACTTCTGCTGTTGTAGTGGCAATCAGTGTATAAGCTAAAAAAAAAAGCACAAAATGCTCTGTTCATGTAAAAATATTAGCTTCAGTTGTGGCTATTTCTCTGATACCGGATGGTGGCTTTAAGTGACGTGGCTGAAGTGAGTAAAGAGCATCCCCTTACACCTCCACTGATGCTACAGTTATATCTGTGTAATGCATTGAATTGCACCATTACTCCTGAATGTTAAATGCTCCTGCAGTAACTATGTCTTGACAGCAAGGCACCTATAATGTATGATGTTATATAAGTGAATACAATATAAACTACTCAGTATACAGGCATGGAGTGGTGTTTCTGGTTCAGCTGTTGTGATGCAGTCCTGCTCAATATGACTCATAGGGAAGACCCAGAGGAGGACAGCTATAAATGGCAGCATGTACTAACACTCGCACATGCTCCTCTCACACACATACAAACACATACCAACGTCACACACAGGGCACTGCTTTCACAAAATACCTGAGGAAAGCAGGTCAATGACATTTACCTCAAATAGTCTGCTGGCACTTATTTTGTACACTGCAAAAAAAAACTTCTTCCTAACAAATCATTCAGTCTCATCTTCAGAGTTAAAATCTTGTTTTTCTTCAAACAAGGTAAACATCTGCCAGTGGAATGGGATAACCCCATGTGTTTCCAATGCACTTCCACTTGTTTCTGGAATTTTTCTGGGAACAGTTACAAATATGTTGAAACAAGTCAGACAAAGGCAGATAAACTGTCTATGAGCAAGAAAATGACACTTGATTCAAAAAGACAAGTTGATTGATGGAATATGAATATGTAAGGAAGGAGAGATGAGAGAGCTCAGTGCATCATGGGAGGTCCCCTGGAAGTCTAAGCCTATAGCAGCATAACTACGGGACAGTCTTAACTATAAGCTTTCTCAAAAAGTTCAGTTTTAAGCCTGCTGTTAATTGTAGAGATGTGGTCTGCCTCTCAGACCCAAGTTGGAAGATGGTTCCACAGGAGAGGAGCTGACAGCTGAAGGCTCTGCCTCCCGTTGTACTTTTGGACACTCTAGGAACCACAAGTAAGCTGCATTTTGGGAGTGCAGTGCTCCAGTGGGGTGGTAAGGCACCATGAGCTCATTAAGATAAGATGGTGCCTGACCATTAAGGGCTTTGTCAGTGAGGAGGAGGAGGATTTTAAATTCTGTTCTGGATTTTACAGGGAGCCAGTGCAGAGAAGCTAATATGGAGGTAACATGATCTCTCTTCTTAGTTCCAGTCAGTTCATGAGCAGCAGCGTTCTGAATCAACTGAAGAGTCTTTAGAGACTTGTTGGGGCAGCCTGAGAGGAAGGAGCTGCACTAATCTAGTCTAGAAGTAACAAATGCATGGACTAGTTTCTCTGCATCTTTATAGGTTAAAAAGGGCAGGTTTTGAAGTTGGTTTTGTGTAGGAGACAGTGTAGGACATACCCTGCTCAAAGCTAACTCCAAGATTCCTTGCCAGGACAAGTTATCTAGGGTAACAGTATAATTAGATAATGTGTTTCTGAGGTGCTCAGTGCCTAGTACAATAACTTCAGTCTTGTCATCCAGGTCTTTATACCCTGAAGACA
Source organism: Myripristis murdjan (assembly GCF_902150065.1). NCBI lineage: Eukaryota > Metazoa > Chordata > Actinopteri > Holocentriformes > Holocentridae > Myripristis > Myripristis murdjan. Next base: position 27,336,697 of record NC_043997.1, read on the forward strand.
TGCTTAAAGTTTAGCTACCTGACTGGTTTCATCTGGCTTCACTGACAAATATAATGGGTTATAATCAGGTATCATCTAATGTAATCTATCATATCTAATCTACTGTGTATAGCAATCCACACAGGAAGGCCACCTTAATGACAGAAGGCTAACGGTTAGCATTTGGAGTATCCAAACAGCATCCAGCACTCTATCCAGGAAGATAGCACCACTAACAGCTGGTCAGAAGTGAAATAATGCTAAGTTTTTCAAAATGGGTGAACACCCCTTCAAATGCTTTGGGTGACATGCTTCACTTGTGTTAAACATTAGCATAAAGCTTCACTGGGAGAGCAACTTAAAGGGAGGTGAGCTACCCCAGCCACGTCGCTTGCCAGTTTGTTATTGGGCTGCACAGCTGGCTCTGAGCTGCTGTGCATCCAGCTGCAGGACAGCAATTGTGTTACGCGAGCCTAACCGAGCTGATCTTTCCCTCCCTCATCGCTCCTGCTTCAGATGATGGTCAATAGGACTACTGAGGTATATACACACAGCCTTTTAAGTCTTCACAACCTCACTGTACTGTCACGTCCCTTTGTATCTCTCCTTGTCTTTTCACCATCTTTACATCAGCAGCATGGTGTTACACAAAGAGGAGTTTGGCTCATCTCACAGCTCCCTGACTTTCTGTTGGTTTGGTGTAATGAAGGGCCAACATGCACGGCTGACAGGAATGGCCAAGCAAACCGCTGTGCTCACTGCACTCAGGCACTGCACACAGTCTGGTTATCTTTACTTTTTGGCTTTTGGCTTTGTCTCTCCATACTGTGTCTGTATGCATTTTCATTCTGTATTTTTTGCACTTTTTTTATATTCAGTTTTACAATAGTTAGTCATTGTCACTGGCTCAGAAAGAGCCTTTTGTTTAGTCATAATATTTGTAACCTTTATCCTAAAGCCATTTCACTCTATACTGCATCATGATTGAAATAGACAGCCGATTGATTTATTTCAGTTTTTTTTTTCTGTAAGGTTGGGATTTAATAAATTTTGTGCCTCTGCATTATTGTAGCAGCTATCAACTGATGTTGTCTGTGTTGTAATCTGTCCATTTATGTTGTGTTGCATGATTTATAGAGATGCACTATGAACTAAATTGGCAGCAGTTTAAACCAGTATTCATTAATTGATTGCAAATACTAGATTCTGCTAGGTCTTAATAGCTTCTAAACTGAGGAATTCAAATGCATGCTTTGCTCTTGATCAGAAACCGCAAGCCTCCAACTTTTATTTCCTCATATTGGCATGGAAAGTTTGTAAAGCTTTGAAAAAAAAAATAAGACCAAAGAGCATGCTGCATCCAAGCTACTGTACCTTAATTTGCACCATTCTGAGCTTTTGACTGTGTAAATTTTTTAAACCATCACGTTAGTCACTGTATTCTTCACACCTTTGTAAACAATGTTTTCACATTAAATCGGACCATGACTTACAGAATGGCAAGGTAAGGCAAGAATTTCACAATTACTCCAATCTGCTCTGCAATCTCTAATTTTTCTCATTCCTAACATTATAACCTCTCTGACGTACAGTTAACATAGTGCACTTTGGTGTTGATCCAAAAATGTTTCGTCCTGCTTACATGTGACTTCATGGTTTCACTATGATTTGGCATTGTTGTTTTTCTTGTTCTGTAATGGGACAGGTAACTAATATTCCTTGTTCGTTTTACATTAGCCTTATTTACAATGTGTACACTGTACGTCTGTTCATTTTATTCATTTTGCTTTTGTCTTTCTTATTTCTAATTTCCAATGCGAAGGAAAGCCTTTCTTCTTTTCCTGTATGACTGTTAACCTGCATGCTGGTGACGTGTTTGAGGGTGTTTTGGGGGAGTGCGTATGGGTGCTCTGTATTCAGAGTTGCATTATTATCTGATTTTTTTTTTTTTTTTTGTCTCTCTTTTTTTTTTTTCTTTGATTACAGTTTCCCTCGGTTTTTCTTTTCATTCACCCGTGATGCTTGATGCGACTGCTGCATGCTGGGAGGATGAACGCTCAAGGGGCAGGGTCAAAGTTTATGGACATGAGAGAGGGATTAATGTCTGACCTCTCTCTCTCGCTCTCTCTCTCTCTGTTTCCTCTCTGTCCTGCAGAGTGGATTCACCCCGCTGCATATCGCTGCTCACTATGGGAATGTCAATGTGGCCACGCTCCTGCTCAACCGCGGGGCAGCAGTGGACTTCACAGCAAGGGTAAGATACCACACACACACACACACACACACACGCAAGCAAGCAAGCAAACAAAACTGTGTAGCACACTTCATTCCAGGTGCGTGGGCTGCCATGGAAGTTGCAGCCACAAACATTATGTGGATATACAAAATAAGAAAAATAAAAACAATTAAAACAAACACATAAATAATACCTGCGAGTTAAAAGCCATTAAGTAATGGGAATGGGATGGAAAATAAATAAGTAAATGAATATTTATCCTTTTTATCAAATCTTAATGCCCTTCAAAGCACACAGTCAGCAGGTCAGTAGTTCTCTGCATAATAACGTCGTCATTTGTCACCCCACCACCACACCACCTTCTTCCCAGAATACATTCCTCCTGAGCCTCTTGATGATTCAATGTGTGTGGGCTTCACCAAACCACTCCAAGATCCACAACCACTCACACACAACAAAGAGACCTGTCCTCAAGTGGGCCCTTGTGTGCTCACTGTGTAAGACACAGCCCAAGGAGAGACAGAATGGGTTTGACCAGGCGAAAGGCTCTGAAAAGGACAAATTCCACACTCAGACTCTCACCCGTGCAACTCCCACCCCTTCCCCTGCTGAGTCAGCAGACGCAGCTCAGCACTAAACCTTACCTTTCATTTATAGAGAAGAAGCAAATCAAGGAGCAATTGTTATTTCTGCCTGGTAAGACTCCTTCAGACATAAATTTTGTCTCTGTCATCATTTGGGACAGTGTTTTTTTTGTTTTTGTTTTTGTTTTTTTTGTTTTGCACTTAGACAAAAAGGGAACAGGCTCCGAGGTCTTACTTTTTATGTTTCAGTGGTAGGGAGAAAGTTAATTGTGTTGATTTTTTAAACTCCACAACTTTGAATTTTGAAAAGCACAACACACGTGAGACAGAAACATTCAAAACACTTATGATAAAGAAAACAACAATAGAGGTGGTGAAGAGGGTACCCCTGTTTCCAATAAATATGTGTATAATGTGAATGTGAACTCATCTACTATTATGCTCCACACTGTATTCTCAGTGTCTGATTAAATCTGTTGAAATGATGTATCACACTGCTCAAATTTGCATGCTTTTTTTTTTTTTTTTTTTTTTTTTTTATGTGAGGCTACGCCCACTGCCACACCCAACTTTGGGCAATCCGAGTGAAAGATAAGTCACTTCTTCCTTGGTCCATGATCAACCTTTCCACCAAGTTCCATGCATATCAGTTCATAACTTTTTGAGATGTCCTGCTAACAAACAAACAGACAAATGGAATGGGGTGAAAACACCACTGTCCAACTTTGTTGGTGGAGATAAATAAACAAATAAATAATAAATAATATTGCTGCAAGCGGCAATTCTAGCGTTCAAGCCAGCTAAGACCATTAGAAGTTGAAAGCTTAAACAGCTTCATTAAAAATAACGTTTAGGGTATGTTTTATTTACTGATGTGGACATATCCTGCCAGTTTTGTAAAGACTGGACAATAATTTCTCATTTATAGTACAATTTGTGTTAGGTCAAGCCTTTTATTTTTATTTTTTTGTATTTGTAGTGCCTCCAAGTGGATGATTTGGTTGAAATTTTTAGGGTATGTTTCAGGTACTTATATGGACATATCCTGTGAGTTTCGTTGCAATAGGACAAATAATTTCTGATTTATAGTCCGATTTGTGTAATGCCACGCTTATTTTTTTGCATTTATAGTGCCCCCTAGTGGCTGATAAATATTAAACTTTCAGGTTATGTTTCAGGTAATTATGTGGACATATAATGCGAGTGTCGTGTTGATTGGCCCAACAGCTGTTGACTTTTTGTCCATTTATATGCTAAGTCGCGCACCTTTTGAAGTTTATTGGTCAGTATCTTGAAAATGAAATAAGATATCAACAAGCATTATGCGCCTTTTGATAAGCATGGTCTACTCATGATCCACAGTGAATTTTGAAGTAATCAGACGTACGGCCCGGGAGGAGGTGTGAAAAATGTGTATTTCAGAAAATTAAAAATTGGCATAGAATCCACTATGGTGGACCTATGGATTCTTGAGGAATATTTCTAGAGTGAGGATTCATGGATGTCTGTACCACATTTTGTGTAAATCAGACTTGCAGTGCAGGAACTATGAATTTTAAAAATTGATAATAATAATAATAATAATAATAATAATAATAATAATAACAATAATAATGATGCTGATAAAGCAGAGCAAAACAACAGGGTTTCAGACCTACTGGTGGAACCCCTAAAAATAAAATAAAAAGGATAAATAAACCTTACTCAAGAAATACTAATGGTGACTGAATGCCAGGAAGGGCAGCAGGGCTTTTAGCTACAATATTTCTAGGAAGTGTTTTCACACTGATTTAATTTGAATATCAGTCCCTTGTCCTATCTGCACCAAACTCTTCCTTAATTCTCTGATAGAATACTTAGATTTAATTGAATTTATTGATTCTACAAAGCATTTCCTAAACTCAGTTGTGCTCTCCTTGCAGAATGGCATCACACCCCTGCATGTGGCCTCCAAGCGTGGCAACACAAACATGGTTCGCCTGCTGCTGGACCGCGGTTCTCAGATTGATGCTAAAACCAGGGTGAGTGCTGTGTGTGTGTGTGTGTGTGTGTGTGTGTGTGTGTGTGTGTGTACGTGATAGTTGTATCAAGGTTAATATCCTAAACTGAAAATAAAACTAAAACCTGCATCCATTTTCTTCAAATTGCAACTTACAAGTCATTAAGTCAGGTGAAGATACAGTATCTTACTTCTGAACTGCAGACCAACCATCCTAAGTGAAGGAACCATGCCAGTCATCTTGAACGTTTGGCATGTTTACTACAATTTCCCCACATTTTATATTGCAACCGCCTATTTTGCAAATCATGGGTGGTACTTAAGATTTCACAACATATAGCAAGGGGACTCCTTAACATGACAAAGACCTTATTAACCAGAGCATGGCCAATAGCAGGGTTACCGTCTGCATGTAAACACAGCCAGTGACCAACATGGGCTGGATGTAGAGTGGATGAGTGTATTAGCATTAAAGAGAGCTAATGTATGTAAGCATTAAAGACACAGTAGCTAATGAGGCTACTGTCCTGGCGTGGCCTCCTCTAGCTGGCACACAAACACCACTGACATAGCGGCCAGAGGCCAGGACATTTGATGTGATGGTGACAGTGATGTTGAATTTAATCTGCTGTCCTACTGAGAGCTGATGGCAGCAGCAGCCTGGCCTTTGTGTCTGCTGGCAGTGATGGACTTGACCAGAAGTTGGTTGCATGTTGCAGTTATTTGAACTCTTCAGCTCTGGAAGACTTTCTACTCGATACTGTATTTTCTGATCCTGATACTTCCTTATTACAATTGGATTAGACTGATATATGAGAGCAAAATCTAGCCAGTGTCATCTACCTCTGATATGATGCCTCACCTGCCTTAAAGCACCATACCATTGATTTTGAATGTTCAGTCTGTTTACTACAGTTTACCCACATATATTTATATTGCAACAAACAAGTCATATGGGCATACAAAATATTTCATAACATATCAAATTTTACTTGTTTGAAACAGCCACCTTATAATGTTCTGCACCTATGGCTAACAAAGTCGCTGGCAACCATGAAACACAGAACTATGTGCAATTAATTTTGGCCAGTATTTGTATGGATTGAAACAATCATTTGGAGAACTTATTTTAAATTGTCACTTCTACTCCTCTGCCTCACTCCATCCCTCTCTCTCTGTCCTCTGGGACAAAAGTCAGAGGAACTCATTCATCTCTTGAGTCTCAGAGTTAGAGGTAAAAATAAGTGGCTGCTGTTTTATGGCAGAATAGTGACAGATGCTGCTTCACACAGACTGTCTGGCCTGCTGCTCCCTCTGAGACAAAGAACAGAGTTAAAGTAAAGTTAAACTTGGGGTTAGATTGTATGGTTACCTTGGTGTGATAGGAGTCCACATAGTGGTGAAACATCCTTATTACTTGCTCATCTGTCCTGCCAAACAAGAATATTGTATTTATATCTCTCTATTCACTTCCATAGCAAAACAGCTTCCCAATGTTGAGTGCATAAACCACTGGCGATAAAGAAGATTATGCTAATCTAAAAAGCAACCCAGTACCGATTTTTTTGAGGAAATGAAACTGCTCTTGTGTTTTTATTTTCCTATATGAATTGTAAAGTACATCTGGCAATTCCCAACAATGCACTAGCAGTACACTTCCACATAGTAGTGTTGCGCCAAGAAGAAATGACCTAATAGAATTGTCACAAATAATTGTGAATACAAGAAACAGGTGCATCGGGACTTGGTTTTTGTATTGGCATCAACTGTTTTATTTGCATTCATTTATGCACTAAAAGTGATATTTTTAGACCAGTTTTGCCACGCTATTGAAGTGAATGTGAAATACAAATACAATATCCTAATTAGTAGCCCAGGGGAGCACAGAGCAACTAATGAGGATATCTCACCATGCCTAAAGTTCAGTTTTGCTTTAAACGGGAGCAGAAAATGGGGAGAGGAATGATTCTTAACAGTATTTGTCTCCCTATGGAAATGTTATTATTTACTAGCTAATTAGTTACTTTGTTATTAACTTTATCCTTTTGATTCCCACATGGTCATGGGCCAAGCACTGACTGTTTAATTGCATTTACAGTTTTGGGAAAATGAGTATTTGGTATATGACAAAGGAGTTCCAATGTGCTACAACAATTAACCTTTATCTCTTTTCCATTGAATTTAGCAATACAGCAGATACCTCTACACAAAGGCCCCGTTCCGACATGGTTTAAAGGACCTTAAATGACCATACCAATGATTTTGAATGTTTGACCCTTTTACTCCAATTGACCCTCATTTTTACATTGCAACACGCCATTTTGCAAATCATGCAGGGGTACTGAAGGTTTCACAACATATAATCAAAATCCCTTGATTTTCAAATTTGCATTTTTGGTTGAAACAGTTTCTTTGAAATTGTTACTATTTAACTATTCTGCTGCTTCAGTGTCACTTTGAATTTCCTCTTTGGCTATCAGTATCTATCTAGCTTATAATGTTCTGCTTGTGTGGCTAACAAAGTTGTAACAATTAATAAACCATGGAAATGATAACTGCCTGTGTAAAGCAAACGTTTCCGCAGGGACTATTTTCCAGCAAAGAGAACGTTTCACTCGGCTTCTATCAGCACTATAGGCACACTAATCACTCCTGCCAAAACGATGTCCTAAAGTTAGTTAGTAAAAACTTTGCATTAATATTTTAGGCTGTAACTGCCAAAGGTTATCTCTTGCTATTAATGTAGCCAGACAAGGTGCCACAGATCTCCATATAATGGCTACTAAATAGTAGCCAACTACCGGACCTCAGATATCATAAAAATAATCACCAGCTCACATGTGTTGATTACAGTCATTGTTTAGCAGCAAAGGTTACTATGATGAGCTAGACTATTACTATAGACAGACTAAACTTGAAAACAAAATTGAAACCATTTGCTTATGACCGTTGTTAGTAATGCTACAGTTGACCAACACATGAACCTGAAAATTAAAATAGAAAATTGAGTTAACTTACTAGACACATTGAGGACTGTTCCCTGGTCTGTTCTCTGACTAGTGGAAAACACTGATCTGTAATATTCTCTACAATATGTACTATACTCTATAGGTCATAATATTCTCAATAGTATAAAATATGTGTTTATATTATAGATCAGTGGTTGATCCATAATGGCTGAGAAATGCCTGACACCATTTGTTCTAAAACCATACTCAGGGATTTGACCAGGTGGGTTTTTGGAGATGCCATGCAATGGCTCCAAATGTTCTGCAACTATCCAGTGACTATCCAGTGAATGTGAATGTGAATTGCTGGTGCAGATTTGGTGTTGCTTTTTCACAAGTGAGTGAGTGATGGCTCAGCGAGTGTGTGTGCAGTACACCTATTCTCCCCAAATGTGTGTGTGTGCCGCAGAGTTTAAGTTTGTCCTTGACTGTAGCTTCTCCAATCAGCTTAATGCATTACCATACAGCACAAAACAACCCTGTGCTGGTGCAAATCCCCACTCTGTGTCTGATACCATTCCTCCAGTCTGTTCTGCTTTACATCCAAAACATCAGTAGTATAATCAGGGTTGGACAGATCTGGCCTTTTGAAGGTGAATACCAGCAGTTAAAGATGGAAGCTGTCCATACCTTATATTTTCTATTTCTGGTCAACTTATGTAACAATATCCTACTGGACAGTTACTGATTTGGCATATTTTATTACTTTGATATGTACAGAAGAAACAGTGAAAAGTTGAAAAGTGCAGTGATCTCCATTTTGTCTTAGTCAGTATATATGAAAGTCTTATTTTTACCAGACATTAATGTTTTGCTGTAGTGCTCAGCTGGCTTTATCTATAGGCTTTGGCACTGTTAGCTGCAGAAACAGAATATTATAACATAGGTGATTCAACCAAAAAGTCAAATTTTAAAACCAAGAGATTTTGATCATATGTTGTGAAATCTTTAGCGCTTCCCTTTTTTCATGGCTCTTTGCAACTTTTTTATGGCTCCTTTGCAACAAACCATTAGTAGGACAGCAGATTAAATTCAACATCACTGTCACCATCACATCAAATGTCCTGGCCTCTGGCCGTTATGTCAGTGGTGTTTGTGTGCCAGCTAGAGGAGGCCATGCCAGGACAGTAGCCTCATTAGCTACTGTGTCTTTAATGCTAACATACATTAGCTCTCTTTAATGCTAATACACTCATCCACTCTACATCCAGCCCATGTTGGTCACAGGCTGTGTTTACATGCAGACGGTAACCCTGCTATTGGCCATGCTCTGGTTAATAAGGTCTTTGTCATGTTAAGCTGTTTACATGAATTTTATACAGTATAATTAAGTCACCTTGCTGCCATGAATAAATCAGTAAACTAATCGGTTACCTACCAAAATGTGTGAACTATGCATTTAACATAGCAAAAGTCACAATCAGATCTAACCTGGGTTATTCAAACCAAGTTACGTTTACATTCATCAATCCACAACCAGGTTACTTGACCAATAGGGTTAAAAAGGGAATCGGCTGTGCATGTAAACAGGAACAGCATTGCATTTTCACTTCCAGCCACTGTATGTCAGCATAAGTATACTACTGTAGCTCACAACATAAATTTAGCCTCACCAGCCTAAATTTTGTAATGCAGTCTAATCAGCATCTGCAACATCGCTCTAGCACATTAAGCCCTGCTGTGTCATCATAACAGCCCCAGCTGTAGTGTACTCACTGCTGTCAGGTCTGTGAGTCTATCGTCATTATATAATGTTACATAAGTCTGTTTTCCAGTGGTATCATGTGCTGTCTGATCTCGTGCATGTGTGTGTGTGTGTGCTATGTGCATGAAAAAGTCACTCTGTCTGTCTGTCCTGCAGGACGGCCTCACCCCCCTGCACTGTGCAGCCAGGAGTGGGCATGATGCTGCTGTGGAGCTGTTGCTGGAGAGAGGAGCACCGATGCTGGCCAGGACCAAGGTGCTTCACTGCCTGCGTTTCTAGCAGTGTTCACTTTGTTGACTAAAACAAAGGCTGAAAGTATTCGTCAACGACACCTTTTACAGGACAAAAACGAGACAAAACCAAACAAAAATGAACTTTGACTGACAAAATCTGAAAACTAAAACTATGATGCATTTTAATTGAAAGACTAAGACTAAAGCTATGCTACAGTCTTGTCACGGTACTTTAGTCACGATACGATAGTACTGCAATTTTAAACATTTTGTGATATGCTGAGTATTGCTATAACCTCCAGTACATTCAGATTCAGTATTTTGACCGCCTTCACTTTTTTCACTTTTGTTATATTGCAGCCGGATGCTACAATCATTTAAATTCATTTTTTCTCTCATTAACCTACACTACCCCTTTATCCCTAATTTCTATGTCACACACACATAGATAATCAATATTTTTAGGGGAAATCAGACTGCAAGGGGATAAGAAATTGCTGTCATAACTCCAGTGTTAAAAAAGCTTTGAAACCACACTGGGTTCTTGTTTTTTTACTGGTGTTGTTTAGTTATATTCGTAAAAACCCTCTAGCTGAACCAGCCATACTGTCTTTCATTTCAAAAATCCTCTCTCACATTTCCCTCCATCTAACTGAACTCCTCTTGTTTCTCAGAATGGCCTCTCTCCTCTCCACATGGCGGCTCAAGGCGACCATGTTGAGTGTGTCAAACACCTTCTGCAGCACAAGGCGCCAGTTGATGATGTCACGTTGGACTACCTGACAGCGCTGCATGTGGCAGCACACTGTGGTCACTACAGAGTCACTAAACTGTTGCTGGACAAGAGGGCCAACCCCAACGCTCGAGCACTGGTATGATATAACAATTAGATTAGAAATCTGAATGATTCCCTTTGGAAAAGTGGACCATTACAGTAGCAGATAGCAAGAATATAGAACAGAAATACACACAGAAAAATAAAGGATCAAAATGGTTCTTTAAAAGACTGTGTGGTTCCATGAAGAATTCTCAACAACTGAAGAACCACTTTATGTAGTGGATTGTTCCTTACTTGAAAAAATGAAAAGGGTTCTTCATTGAACCTGTTGTCTTCACTACAAACTATTTTGAAAAAGTTCTTAAGAGAACTTTTTTTGTTAAAATTCTTGAATTCTTGAAAAGAAGACAAACAGTTGCACAATGAACATGTTTTTGATGGTTCTTTTGTGGACCTTTTGAGATTATTTGAAGGACCATTTAAAGAAATGGTTCTTCAAATTATGTTTCTTAAAAGAACTATCAGGTTTCAGAACCAGAAAATGTTCTCCTATGAGATCACTCTGAAAAAAATGTTTTCAGTTCCAGCTGGTGCCTTTATTTTTCAGTGTGTAAGAAAACAGTGATTACTGACCTTTATCATAATGGAACTGCTAATGCTGCAAGTTCAGCATGCTAGGAGCAGCCCCATGAATGGAAAACATGGTCTGCAGCACTGTGAGACGAAAAAGTAGTACATATATGAAATATATGTATATCCAACACAGTAATACCTCACTAATGTAATGCATTACATTTGATTTTATATTGCATTTCCATGCAGTGTAAAATATGTGATGGAATAATTTTATATTGTATGGAAACAAGTGCAATAAGACTTGTATTTCTCTAAGCTAAATCCAGAAATTCACTGGAAGTTTTTTTTTTTCTTTGTTTTTCTTGTTAAGTTAAAAATCAGTATTCGTACTAGCATCAAAATGAATAACGCATCCTAAAGATCCCTGTTTACCTGTAGTAATTATCTGTTTTCATACACTATTGTATGTGTGTCTGATGTTCCCCTGCAGAACGGCTTCACCCCGCTGCACATAGCCTGTAAGAAGAACAGAGTGAAGGTGATGGAGCTGCTGGTTAAATATGGAGCCTCGATCCAGGCCATCACAGAGGTACTTGACTTATCCTGAGTCATTCTGAGAATTAGCAAAAAGAGGAAGTGCACCTTCACCTTCACCTCACCTGAGCTGAATTGTCCTGATTTATCTCCAAAACAATTCTGTAATTTGTAGTCAACAATGCCAGTAAACACCAGTGAGTCATAGTGTTTCATATAAAAATGTATATTTACCTTTATAAATACAGTATGTGTAATATCACATCACTTTCCCTTTGGCTGGAACCTGTAGAAACATTGTTCTAGATAAAACTAGGCAGCTTCGTTGAATCCAGACCACCAGCTGTTATCACTGAGACTGTTTAAGGTTGGGAGCCACTTCCAGGCCCTCAGGATGTTTAATGCTACCTTTTTCACTATTATTTCCTGTTCCTATACCTTAGGCCAACCTGAGTTGATAATGACAACCCAAGCCTGGGGTCGTTTGCTCTGGGACATATTGCTTGTGGAATGACATAAATTCAAATATTCAGCCACCACAGTCGCATAAATAGTCAGTCAAGTATTAATGTGGCGCGCAATAGCCTTAAACCAGGGGAAGGTAGGAAAATGGCACTCTGGGGTCCCAGGGTACTATGTTCCCCAGTTTAATATTCTGTTAACCCATTAACCCATATCAACCCTAAACCCCTGAATACAGAGCTGGGGAATATCTTTTTCAGGTTCCAACTATGTGCTATATAGAACTGGGGAACAAAGGACCCAGGGAATAAAGGACCTGAGGAACATAGGGCCCTGGGACTATGGGACCCTGGGAACATAGGATCTTAGGAACATAGGACCCTTTGTCATGTTTCCATTATGTGTCATATAAATCTGGAGAACACAGGACCCTGGAAACATAGGAATGACTAGCATTAACTAGCTGACACAGCTACCATCAACAGTGTGACTGTCAAAAAGCACCACTGTAGATACTAATGCTACCATATTAGCAAGACTATAATGCTATAATGTGACAATGCGCTAATACTCTGGATTATCTGTCATTTCTGCTCATCTTTCCATACTGAAAGATAATTTTGCTTATGTTTTAGAAGTTTTCTCCAAAGACCAGTTGAGCTTGCCCGCTTGATATTTTCTGGTTAGGGTTTCCTACATCGAGTATAGTGCTGTAAACTCTCCTCCATGTAGTTCATGGCTGCTTAGAAAATGCTCAGTTACATCATCCACTAATTTATATATAAATATAGTGTATATGCTTCAGCCACCTGATTTTAGTGGAGGGAGGGGTTACACTGTGTAGTCAAGACGCCGTGATCATCAGACCTCTGTAGAACAGATAAGGAATAAACTGCATATTTACATGTATCTGCAGCAGCTTCTGAGAAATAAAACCAACAGAGCACTGCTAAATCTAATGTCAAATTACCCAACGTTGCAACAGTAATTTGATTGATTGAATTGTTTTATTTGGTGCTTTGAATGAAGTACATAGTATCACATCACATCACTGGTCAGTAGTATGTGGCACCAAAAGGGTTGGGCTGAAAGCCAAGGCTTATGTGGGCCCACCCTATCTAAATCATAGCAAAGTCAATATTTAAAGGAATGTTGATGTATACAAATCTGAAAGAAAACTTTTCGTGTTTCTATACAAACAATTTTGAGAAACAATAAAGACAATATATTATTAGACAAAGCTTCTACATTATTCAAAAGAAAAGAACAAAAACTAAAGTAAGACAGTTTAATCGCTTGCTGTAACATCGGACCGAAGACTTGTTCTGGATTTATGCTTAGATACATAGATACATACGTACTTACATACATACATACATGTGTACATTCATACATGCATACATGCATACATACAAACATGCATGCATACACACAGACACATTCATGCATACAGTACATAGGCTACGTACACACCATACATACATACATACATACATGAATATTTTGTTTTCTTAGAGTCCATTTTGCATCCATGTTAAGTGATCTATTGGAAATTGGTTTTATGTTTATTAATTATTTTACACTTATTGACAGTTATTGACAGAAGTGCGTGATTTTACCTCATTACTTAGATTATTCCATAAATTCACCTCTTTTACTGATATACATCTACCTTTGGTATTGGTCCTGGCAAAAGTTTTTTTGTACATATGGGCTCCTCGAAGTTGGTATTGTGATTCTCTGCTTTCAAATAATCCCTGAATACAGGATGGAAGTAAGTTTTTATGCGCCTTGTACATAAATATTAATGTGTTGAGATCTGCTAGATCTTCTAGCTTGAAAATATTATTTCTAAGAAAAAGTGAATTTGTGGGGGCAAGATAGTGAGTATGGTTTATGATTCTAATGGCCTTTTTTTGTAAAATGAAAAGTGGATTAACTACCGTTTTAAATGTGTGTCCCCATGTCTCTATGCAGTAGGTGAGATAGGGAAATATAAGTGAGCAGTATAGAGTGCGTAGAGAATTTGTATTGACAAAATCTTTAACGTTATATAATATTGCTATTGTTTTTGAAATTTTCGCTTTTGTATTTTTGATGTGTTCTTTCCAACTAAGAGAACTGTCTATGATTATTCCTAGAAATTTTATATTTTAGACTCCTTCAATTTCAACATAGTCTATTGTAAGTTTAGGGGGTCTGTGTATTTTCTTATTTCCAAATATATTTAGTTTTACTCAGATTAAGTGACAACTTGTTTGCATCAAACCATTGTTTAATACAAAAGTATGAGCTCCAATCTCATGCCCAATATGTCTGACACTTTTTATTTCTCTTCTTTTGTTCCAACCTCCTTTTTCTTTTCTTCTTCTTCTGTCTTCAGTCTGGTTTAACTCCCATCCATGTAGCGGCCTTTATGGGTCACCTCAACATTGTGTTGCTGCTGCTGCAGAATGGAGCTTCGCCGGACGTCAGCAACATTGTGAGTTTATTGGGAACACAGTGATCAGAAAAAGACTGAAAGAGAGCTCATTAATATTATTTGGGTTTAAAAAGTTTCCCTCTGGAGCAAGTGTTTGAGTCTGTCTCCACCCCTCACAGATTAGGGGATGACTTCAATAGCCATGATTTTTAGTGAGTTAGGATTTGAGTGTTGTTTGTAATGGTTGGCCATGGGGTAGTTGAGATCTCCCATTGTTATTGCATATTTGTGTTCTGCAATTCTGTCTCTGAGTGTGCTCTTGGTGCATCCAATGTAAAGACATCCACACTCACATTCTCGTCTGTATACCATGTATGCAGAGTATGTTTCCTTCTCAGTTTTGATTCTCTGTGTTGTCCTAACTGCTGACTCATATAATGCTTCATTATGTGTGTGCAGCGTGGGGAAACAGCGTTGCACATGGCAGCCAGGGCGGGTCAGGTGGAAGTGGTCAGGTGTCTGCTGAGAAATGGCGCAATAGTGGATGCACGGGCACGGGTAAGACTACACACAAACACACACACACACACACCAAAACACATTTTGCAATATAGTAAAAGCAAAATGTCATTTTTAAAGAAGAGGCCAATACTAGGTTCAGCGTGTTAAAATCCATAGCTGCCAGCATTAACAAACCAATATGTCCAAATACTGCCACAGTTTTATCCACCCATTAACCGGTACCAGAGTCCAAAGAGGCCTTAAAAGACAACAAAAGCAAGCAAAAACTTTTTTAAAGAGTAACTAAACACTAGGCCACTTTGGCAAGTGCTATCGCAGCTGCAATCTTCAAGAAAACAAGATGTGAATTCACAATTTATAGTACAAGATATGCAAAATGTACATCTTACTGACATTGGTCTGCAGATGCCCTAAATGTCCACACAAAGTGTCTTGACATGTAGATGTGCATTATAAGAGCAGACTAATGTCTGAAAATGTCTTAACTTGTTTAAAATAATGGCCTTAAAAGTTGTTAAGAAATGTCTTAAGTACAGTCAATACAGATTGTATTCTTCCAGCATGTAATGACAGATTTAGTCATCTATAAAGCTATAAAGTTATGAAGTATATTGTTGTGTTGAATCAGTGATATACAGTCTTATACTGCTAATGTATCGTTTCTGAACTTTCGTTAGCTATGTTCAGATAGAAATCTATTTTGCCAGCTTTTAATTTTTATTGATATATATATGTGTGTGTGTGTGTGTGTGTGTGTGTGTGTGTGTGTGTGTGTGTGTGTGTGTATATATATATATATAGGCTTCAAACGTGCCTTAAAATTGTCTTTCGGAATCCAGCAGACATCCTGAGGTGGGTTATGATATATATGATACATATTAATCTTTCCTCCATTCTGCCCTCCCTAGGAGGACCAGACTCCCCTCCACATTGCATCTCGCCTGGGGAAGACGGAGATCGTCCAGCTCCTGCTGCAGCACATGGCTCATCCTGATGCTGCCACCACCAATGGCTACACGCCCCTCCACATCTCAGCCAGGGAGGGACAGGTGGAGACAGCCTCTGTCCTGCTGGAGGCTGGAGCCTCACACTCACTGGCCACCAAGGTGTGTGGAGGAGCCAAGCACACTAGTACCTCTTCTAGACCAAAACAGTTCTGGTACATGAACTAGAACTGTTTGGGATTCTTGGAACTAAGGTGTTAACTAGTGAACCGGCCCAAGTTTGAGACCCAGAACCATTGTGATGGAGGTGTCACTGGGTCACTGACTGCTAACTACAGCATTCCTGTGACCGAATTCAGCCCCAGTCTGCTGGTTTGCTGCTCTTTGATCCAGTGTGCTGTTCAGGAGCTTATAATACTGAGCCATATTGCCCCGTCTAGCGCCACTTTTCACTTGGTTCTTTCTGGAGTCTTGGTACTTGGTACTCCCTATTTTAACGTTTTTTTTTATCCTGACTTTTAAATGGAATAGTCTTCACCTGTACAAACAAAATAAACTAAAAAAACAAAGGTATACTAGAGGCAGTTTGAATACAGTTGCAAAATAAAGCATCCAAAAAGATAAAGATAAGATAAAGATGCAGCATCTTTATCAATAGATCTCCTTGTCCAAACTGATGGTCAGGTATTCACATCATATGCAAAACTCTGCTCCGATGTACACATACACTACTCACAAAAAGTTAGGGATATTCGGCTTTCGGGTGAAATTTCAGGATGAACCTAAAATGCATTATAACCTTTACAGGTGAAGTTAATGTGACCTTCTGTAAACTTTTGAATGCACATGTCCAACTGTTCAATGTTTCAGTACTTTTTGCACAAGTTGCTGTTCTCTAACAAGGAGTTTAACGGCAAAATTCACAACAGGTGTTTGATCCATGAATCGACCAATAAATTTCCTGGTTCAGTTAGAATTGGTATTTAAACAGTCCTCCTCATTATGCTGTTCACATTTTGACATCATGAGACCAAGACGACACCTAACAATTGATCAGCAGCACCTCGCCATTGCGAGGCTTCAAACAGGATGTCCTCAGACGGAAGTGGCCACTGAGCTTAGAGTGTCACAGAGTGTCATCAGCAGGTTGCAACAGAGATACAGAGAGACTGGAAGAGTCACAGAAAGGCATAGAAGTGGACGTCCTTTGGCCACATCCTACACTGATGACCGCTTCATTGTGAACAGTGCCCTGCGGAACCAGATGATGAATGCCACTCAACTCCAGGCACATTTAAGGGAGGTGAGAGGCACCCAAGTGTCACGTCAGACCATTCGAAACCATTTACATCAGCATGGTCTGCGTGCTAGACGACCTGCAAGGGTACCTGACCACACCACCAGGCACAGGTGTCATCGTCTTGCATGGGCCAGGGAGCATTTACGCTGGACGAGGGACCAGTGGGCCTCAGTGCTGTTCTCTGATGAGAGACGATTCATGTTGAGCAGAAATGATGGCCGCCAACGATGTTGGACACGTCAAGGAGAGCCCTATGCATCAGCCACTGTTGTCACCAGACGAGCCTTTGGTGGTGGTGGTGTCACTGTGTGGGCAGGTGTGTCTAGTCAGTACAGAACTGCCCTACACTTTGTGAATGGTACAGTGACAAGCCCATGCTACCTGAATAACATCATTAATCCAGTCATTGTGCCCCTGCATGAACAACACAGGCCTAATTTCATCTTCATGGACGACAATGCTCCAGCTCATCGAGGTCGTATCATTAGGGAACGGCTGCTGGAGACTGGGTTACCTCAGATGGAGTGGCCTTCACTTTCTCCAGACCTGAATCCCATAGAAAACCTATGGAATCAGCTGAGTCGCCGTGTAGAGGCTCGGAGCTCTGTACCCCAGAACCTCAATGTCCTGAGGGCCGCCCTTCAAGTAGAGTGGGATGCCATGCCTCAGCAGACAATAAGTCGACTTGTGAACAGCATGAGACGTCGCTGACAAGCTGTAATTGATGCTCAAGGGCACATGACAAGTTATTGAGACATTGACATTTTTTGTTG
Organism: Myripristis murdjan; assembly: GCF_902150065.1. Taxonomy (NCBI): domain Eukaryota; kingdom Metazoa; phylum Chordata; class Actinopteri; order Holocentriformes; family Holocentridae; genus Myripristis; species Myripristis murdjan. The sequence goes on from NC_043997.1 coordinate 27,354,752, forward strand.
TGGTATATCCACCACTGTTGTTGGCTTTTGTTTCAAGAAACTGTTTGAGATGAGGAAATCACCAGTGCATGCTTCTACTTAAATGGCCTACTTTCATGATATAATATCACTGTAGCGTGAACTTTTTACATTTTCCGTAAATTTCACCCGAAAGCCAAATATCCCTAACTTTTTGTGAGTAGTGTATGTCTTGTAAGCCACTAGCAATAAATCATGAGATTTTTTTTCTCATTATCAGTGTTTAAAGAGTTCAAATGGCTTCTGTCCTGAAGAGGCTCCAGTATCCACTGCAGGTCCCTCTCAGTTTGACCTAGTTCTGATGAATGATTGATGAGCCTGTTAAAGCCGCTGGTTTCCTCTGAATTGCGCATGGAGTCCAAGCATCATGGAGCAATTTATCATTTTTACCAGAGGAGGCAGAAAACTCCTTCTGTCAGTCAAGGACCTTCACTCTTGGATAGATTAGTCCTTTAATTGATTTTCAGTGTTTGTCAAGGTTAGGTAGTCTTGCTTTCTCTCTCTTTCATGTCTGTCATATGGCTCTAGGGAGGAAGGGCGTGGCTGTGGGCAGTAGAAAAAACAGGGAAAGATGCCATAAAGAACCACGATTGTAACTTCATAGAAATTTTGTTCCATCTCTTGTGCACCACCTTGTCACCCATCTGTCCATCCATTCATCCAAATACATTTGCATTTTGATTTGGCACAGGATGCTTTTTTCATCCAACTTGACAGTCTACAAAAACCTTCTCCGTCCTCTTCACTGATCCCCTGTGTACCTTTCTTTGTTATTTCATGCAGATACTGACCTCACATATGGCTTAGAGTTTGACAAACAAAGGATCGCTTCCTTCCATGGGCAAGGCTCGGTCCCGTGCACTGATCATGTGATTTTTTGTCTGCCCAGGTCTACATGAATATTTAAAAAATAGTGCAAGTGCTCCCTCTGCTGTATGAAGAGGGCTTTCTTTTTTTTTTTTTTTAATTCTATTTTTCCAGTAGCATTACCATGGATTGCATCAGCAGCATTTTAGTCAGGTGCTCTTAAATGTTTTCATGACACTAACCCCCAATTAGACACATTAGGGTTTCAGACACAGACTCAGTCTTAGATTTTGCCTTAGGGACCTGTAGAACTTTTAATCACAACTGTCGAATTACATGTTAGTGAAATTAAACTGTCTGTCATTTTCCTGGGTATGTGAAGGACAAAGACCTAGGCAAAAGGAGATAGGATAGAGTGCAAAAACATAAGAGTTTTATTTTTTGTTATTTGATCATATATGCAAGTAAAAATATGGTGTCCATTTTTTTTTATACCATCCCTGTTTCTTTCTCTCTACAGAAAGGATTCACTCCCCTGCATGTGGCCTCCAAATACGGAAGCCTGGATGTAGCCAAACTTCTGCTGCAGCGCCGAGCTCCATCTGATTCTGCTGGGAAGGTATGCATCGCATATAAACACCTGAGACCTCAACAAGACAACAACTGTATGAGATAAGACGAATGAAGCACTTAACAATTTCTTCAAACTTTCATGAAGTGACATTTACTTGTATAAGTTCGTTAAGATACTGGACATTTTATACAGGAATCATGATTATGAAGAGATAGAAATATGTTGCCATCTCTAGTTTTTACCTTTGTCATATGCATGCAAAGTTAAAAAGTCATTTGTAAATTGAAATAGTGTGTTGCTATTTTTTGTATTGAGGTTGTGTTGACTGCAAGAGTCCTGGTAAGCCTAGTTTGATTAAAATCAGCCATTCCTTCATTTGGATTAACTTTGGTTTATTCCAGAAAACAAACACAAAACAGATAACAGATTCATTTTTACAACAAACCTCCTTTCTTTTCTTTGGATATGTTCTTCTTTTCGTTTTAATAAGGACCCGCCCAGTTACCCCCCTCCAAGCTGTTGCTCTCTAATATGACTCTAATTCATGTTAACCTTGCAGTATGACCCCCTCATAACACTTCTCATCGAGTGTGTCTGTGTGTGTAGACTGCTGTTAATGGCTGCTTGCCGTGCTAACCGCTGTTTAATCCTTGTGCGCTCATCGTCCATCCCTTACAGAACGGCCTCACCCCGCTCCATGTTGCAGCACACTATGATAACCAGAAGGTAGCACTCCTGCTTTTGGACAAAGGAGCGTCCCCCCACACCATGGCCAAGGTGAGAGTCCAGCAGGATCCCCCAATGCAGAGCTCCAGTCACTGTGCTGGGAATAATGGGGGGGCTGGTGGTCAACCCAGGGGTACAGAGTTGATTCTGGTCTTCAACCATACCGTGGAATTTAGGGTCATTTTCAGCCTGTGAGTGTAAAATCATATTAAGTGAAGATTTTCACCATTGGGATGAGATGATTCAGTTTCCACTATATTTCAAGTTATTTTTTTTTCTACAACCAAGTGTCACTTTGTGAAACAAGACAGAATAAGACAGATCACTCATATCACTAGTGAGAAAAATTTAAGTAGGGATATTGATTAAATTTAATAAGCAAATTTTTGAAACAAGTTGAGCTGCATTGTAAACAAATGAAATCTCACCAAATCAGTACATATGAAAGAGATGGTAAACCCAATTAAAATGGGCATTCTCTTTATAAGTATTATTCTTGAGTTCTCTCTTCATCATCCATGAAGATTTTAGAGTTCCTTGAAGTAGAGATGTCACGTCCCATTTTGGAATTAGATTGACCAGTGTTTTCAAACTTGCTTTTCTGTTTTAAAGGGTCCCAATAATGGAAGTGTGAATCATGCAGTTACAAACATACATACATACTTACATACCTACCTGTGCATACTGTGTTTCATTAGTAAAAAAAAGGCCCCACAAAGCCCCACAAAAGAAAAACAGTTTCATTGCTTTTGCTTTTATTAACATTAAACAGAAAAATGAAGGTACTTGCATAAGGAAGAATTAGTGCGCAACATTTGAAACAAAAAACACAGCAACCAAGGGCCATCATCAGCAGCTTTATAAACAACGCTGTCCTGAAGAGTTGGGGGGGGGTTGGAGATTCAGGCTTTCCCAGTCTCAGCTTCATTTAATAGTGACACCAGTTTTTCTGTCCCCTCCCTTGGCCAACCAGAATGGCTACACCCCTCTACACATCGCAGCTAAGAAGAACCAGATGGAAATCGCCACAGTGCTGCTGCAGTACGGGGCAGAGACCAACATCCTTACCAAGCAGGGAGTCACTCCACTCCACCTGGCCTCCCAGGAGGGTCATGCCGACATGGCTGCCCTGCTCCTGAGCAAGGGAGCCCAGGTCAACGTCCCCACCAAGGTATAGTAAGGCTGGGTTGGTTTCAGAAATACTTGCAGATGCCACATGCAGCATTTTAAGAGTCATAACTGATTTAGGAAATATCGTTACAGTTGTATTTTAGAACTCAAATAGCATTTTTCCTACATTTTATCAATCTATTTCCATTCATTCCGGTGTGAACTTTCTTCACACCAGTATTCCATCACCGTGATGGACATCCACATACAAGCAATACAACAATACAATACAAGCAATAGCACTGTTGTGGGTGTCTCTGCTGGAAAATAGTCCCCAGGGAAACATTTGTTTTACACAGCCAGTTATCTGCACTGCACACACAGTCACTGTGGAGCAGTTTGCAGTTTAGTGTCTTACAGAAGGCACTGAACCTCAACACCTAACCCCTAGGCCACGGCTGCCAATTATGTAGTAGGGTTTCAGTGTCTTGCTCAAGGACAAGAAATTTTAATTATATAATATAAAATCTTTAGTACCCCCACATGATTTGCCAAGTAATTTGTTGCAACATAAAATGTGGGAAGATTGTAGATAATGGGCCAAACATTCAAAATCCCAGGTATGGTCCTTTAATATGAATAAAAAATACCATCACCAAGAGGACTTGTAGCCTCTACAAGCTTCTACATGGTATTTTACATTGCGTGCCACTGGGTCATATTTGTGGGGAAATTTGCTGAATTGGTTTGTGGCACAGAACGGGAAGAGGGCACCTCTCTGCCAGAGCAAAACAGAGCTAAAGCTTTCTGAGTTTCTGCCAAGAAAAGAGATGGTGGAATGAGTGAAAAGCTAATGAAAAAATAATTTCCAACATATTTATCCTCTTCAGTGAAGCCAAAGACGAAAACTGCGACTGAAGCAACAGTGGGACTCATCAGGCCTAGAGTTTGAGGAACACTTGCATTAGCATGCGAGGTTTTTGTTCATCTTGAATGATTTCACTTATTTACAGTATTTTTATCAAGGTATCGTAAAGAAATTGGCTTCGATATATTAATGGTGAAAATGCTACACATAGCACCTTTAAACTACACATAGCACCTTTAAATTTCTCTGTAAGGTCATTTGTGATAGCAGTGTTTGACCTACAACTATTCCCCACTTTTCAAAATGGACAAGAGCATAACTCCACCTTTCTTCCTCTCCTCTATTGGTTACAAGACAGAGAAGAGAAAAAAACATATATGTTTTCAGACTTCTTGTAGAATCTGATAGGACAAGCTCTTCGAATCTATTCTGAATGAATTATCAGTGTTTTATGATGTAGAAAGTAGGTACCATCTATGACACATATACACACACACACACACACACAAGGTGCACCCATCCATCAGCCACTGCTCCCATGTATCAGCTGTCAGATTTAGTCTGCAGCTAAGCAAGCAGAACTGGCTGAGTTTTCAGGTGTTAAGACAACACCTGTCCTCCTCTGCCTCTCTCACAGGGCAGGCATCTGATGTAGCTCACTCAGTCTGCTCATCAGTGAAAAAGAGTCACCACACTGCCATTCCCTGTCTGTTGTTTAGCATAAACAGTTACTTAGCTAAACACACTGTAAATGTGCATGAAGACGTTAGCTCTATTCCTCATCAGGCAGGACTGTACATTGTGACGAGAACGTCAGACTTTCTTAGAGCTAAGTATGATGGCATATTTCCAGTAGTGCACAGTAAAACCCAAAGGTCTTCCTCAGATGCGACACGAGCAGTCTTGGAATGATGATTAGATGAGAAGAGGAGTTCTGTGAAAGTTTATAGTTAATATATGAAGATTCATACTTAAAGTTATACTTTCATAATAATAGGACTTAACTGTCACTCATGCAATACCTGATCTTTGTGTGTGTGTGTGTGTGTGTGTGTGTGTGTGTGTGTGTGTGTGTGTGTGTGTGTGTGTGTGTGCAGAGTGGCCTGACCTCCCTGCATCTGGCAGCCCAGGAGGACAAAGTTGCAGTGGCTGAGATCCTGGCCAAAAACGGAGCAAACCTTGACCAGCAGACCAAAGTATGAGCAACACTGTTTTAACACATCCACATTCTTCTGTGTTTCTTTTATACTTTAATACTTACATATTTTTATATTTTATTATATTTCATGAGCAGGATCCTCATGTAACCTTAAGTAAAGGTAAAGGTAAATTAGAGTCAAAACAGTCCTGTCTTCAATGCATTTTTACATAGCGCACTTTACACTTCAGGTGTTGTATTGTCATAGTATTATTGAGGTATCAACATTTCTAATGATTTCCTGTTTTATAGTTGGGCTACACCCCTCTGATTGTAGCGTGTCACTATGGTAATGCCAAGATGGTCAACTTCCTGCTACAAAACGGAGCCAGCGTCAACGCCAAGACCAAGGTACTAACACTACAGTCAAATATTGATATTTGTATTCCTGCAATAAACATATTATAGTAACTTAAAGGGCTATTTGCGGGAAATTTGAATTGCTTGTGCTTTACAGCACATAGCAAGAAGAGGGCGCTGTTCCTCTAGCATAAGCAGAGCTGAAGCCTCTGGCAGTGACAGATGGTGGAGGGAGTACAAAGGTCAATGGAAAAAGAAAATCCCCTTTTTTCCTCTTCAGTAAAGAGTGGAGGCAGGGAGGGGGAGGGGCAACAAGCAGCAGCATCCACTTTGCTACAGGACCTGGGATTTATTAGAAATGTGGTCTTCATTTTGAGAGCATAATGATACCATTTACATAGAATTTAAGTTAGACATCGATGATTTTTAAAACCACTGCCATTACCACTATCATAAAAAATCCATATTATACAGCAGTGTCTGATCCATATTGTGTCTCTGCTGGCTGCAGCTTCATTGAAGCTTCATCACACTGATACTGCGTGAAATATTCAAAGCCAAGATGCTGTTGTTTTATGGCTGCAGAATCACATCAGATAGAAAATATCTACATGTTTTGTGCATCATTTCATACATATTTCCCTGAACTTCAGCAGCACATCTATGGCACCTTTGGAAACCTTTGGATCTCCACTAGAATTTCAGATAAATTTCAGTGAGTTTGCACAAAGTTCAGCAATGACCCCACCGATGAGCATGACGGGGCTCACAGGTTTAAGGACCAATCATCACGAACCCAGCCACACTCATTTAACTTTACAAGACCTCCATTTTACATCAGATATTTGAAAACTAAGGATCAGTCTGTGCTTGAAAAAGAAATAGAAAACTATCTCTTACAATGTATGTTCATCATTTTGGGCCACATACATATTTATTTATGAATATGATATATTTTTACATGTCGTTCCTTCCTCTCTTCATTCCTTCCCAGAACGGATACACTCCTCTTCACCAGGCAGCGCAGCAAGGAAACACACACATCATCAATGTACTGCTACAGTACGGTGCCAAGCCCAATGCTATCACTGTGGTGAGTAAAGGCACACTCTCCCACACACACTCACACACACACTCACACACACACACACTCACACACACACACACACACACACACACACACACACACACACACACACACACTCACTCACCATTTTTGTCGTGGGTTGTCTTATGCAGAACGGTAACACAGCTCTGGCCATTGCTCGGCGGCTGGGCTACATCTCTGTAGTCGACACACTGAGAGTCGTCACCGAGGAGATCATCACTACCACAACGGTATGGCACACACACACACTCTCCTGAGGCTAAATTAAACTCCCATGACAATCTGTAGTTCATGAGTGATGTCAAGTGTAGGGCTGTAGTCAACCAAAGAAAATCTTGGTCGACTAAAGTCATGAAATTTCGACCAAAAGTCCAAAAATTTCGACCAAAAGTTGACTAAAAAAAAGTTACTATTTTTAGATTAATTAACTGGGCAGTAGCCTACCTGGTAGCCTTGTCTGCCTAAATGAATTATAAATAAAACACCCCCATTAGCACTTAGTGCTTTACTCCTGATAAAATTAACACGGCAAATAGTCGACCAATCAGATTTTGGTCGACCAAGAACGTATCGACCAATAAATCGACCAGTCAACTAACAGACTACAGCCCTAATCAAGTGTATATGAATAATGGATATGAAGGAGCACCAGTTCACTAAATTCTAAGCTGCAGGAAGCTCTCTGTTATTATGTACTATTATTATGTATGATCAAATAATTGACAAGCATATATTATTATTAATTTATTACATATCAGTGTTAATTTTTGTTGACTAAAACTGTGTAAAAATATTTGTCAGCAACACTTCTTTTCTGGGCTGAAAACAAGAATGATAAATTCCAACAATGAACTTTTGTTGACAATAACTATCTCTAGAAAATTGAAAACAAAAACTAGAAAACAAAAAAATTATGAAGAGAAAACTAGAAAAGTATGACTAGTAAACTAGAAAAGTAGAAAACTATGACAGGAAGAAAAAAGAAGAAAAATGGCAGAAATAGAAAGCTGAGGTCAAACATCAGTTTTTAGTCAAATCGATTCAATGATTCAGGTTTTTTTTTTTCTTTTTGTTTTTTGACCCATCTGTATTTATGTATACTGTTTATTTGTGTTTTATATTTCACATGTTAAATTAGTTTTGGATATTTTAATGCTAACGATTTAAGTTGTCATTGTCAATACAAATGATTTCAAGCATGTATTAGTTATTATTTAACATTTTTAGCACATTTTAACAGCATTGCGGTGATAGCAAAACGCATGGTCATATGATCGTGGTTTTAAAGTTTTATATGGTCCCATCTCTACTTTCCTCTCAATTATAATCATGATAAGAAATACATCTTGCCACTCTGAATGGCCAGATCTCCCAGTGCATAGGCTTTATTGTACCCATCAAAAGAATTTATGTTACTAATTTGGAGGATTTGGTGCTGAGTGAGATTTGTCAAAGACATTTACATTGCATGTGACTCAGGCTTAAACATATCCATTTTCTGTTGTGTTACCACAGACGGTGACGGAGAAACACAAGCTGAATGTGCCAGAGACCATGACCGAGGTGCTGGATGTGTCAGATGAGGAAGGTGAGTCATGCTGGTCACCAGAGACTGCCACCTTTCCAGCTCTCCAGATGGAAAGAGCCTCTCAGCAGCGTCCTGGCTGTGTGTGGATCTGTTACACCAGCTGTATCAGCCACAGACCCCCAGCTGTGTTTGCTGAATCACAGGCTCAACCCAAATCAGCAGCCTAGTTAGCGCCTGTCCCACTGTAAACCCCACAGCCCAGTCATGTGGTGGTTTCCAGATTAGGGTGATACATTTCTGTGCCATGTCAACCCTTCCTGATGTGATGGAGGTTCCTCGCTGATTGCAGCTAGTCAATACAATTTTACAATTATTCATTTTTTATCAGATGTGTTCAGAGAAAATGTCCCATTGTTGTATTGTAAGATTTTATTCAGCAGGGATGACAGTGTGCAAAGCCTGCAGTGTAGCCGAGAAGAATTTCAATATCCTGACTGTCATTAGAGTGCAAGGCCTCCCATAGGCTCTTCTCCAGGGCTGATTGTGGCAGCAGTAAGAGAAAAAACTATGGAACCAGGGGAGAGGGGTAATATTCTGAGAAAAAAATAAATAAATAAAGATTTCCAAGATTTAAGTGATACATTTATGAGAAAAAACTTACAAAACAAACCCTGAGATTATAAAGTCTCTATTACTAAATCTGATAGAATAAGAAAAACTATTTTCATGAGATTTTTTTCTCATACATTTGTGAGTTTTTTCTCATAAATTTACCAAATTTACTGCTTTAATCTTGGAATTAATTCTCCTCCCCTGGCTTAATTTTTTCTCCCTACAATGGCCCTAATATGCCATCATAGGTCTCAGGTTTTGTTTTTTTTTTTTTTACTTTTGCACTCTAATAAGAATACAGTTCTGGGTTTTATCTCTACATCTTTGTCATTTTTTGCAAGTGGGTCATGAAATTGGTCAAATTTAAAGATATTAGTAATTGGCATCCATATCAGCTTGTTTCAGCCAAGTTCTATTTCAAACTCTGTATGGAACAAGCACGTAGTGTATATTCAGTTTGTCGTTCATAGTCTTTGCACTTGCCTCTTGGGAAAAGTCGAGTTCCATTCCCCGGTCTTCACTACAGTTTGAGGCGAGTTAATACCTGTGCTGTCCACCCACAGTGTTGAAACCTGCTGAGGGTGATGATGTTATGTCAGATGACTCCATGGATGTGGAAGGTATTGGTAATGCAGTGCTGTGCTGTGAGGGCGTGTGGAAGGATTTGGTGTGACTTGCATGGTGAATGAAGTTGTAGTAATCGGTGTCTGGTTGAATGCTGGAGTAATAACTGCTACATTGTGTTTGGATACCAATAATACAGAAAAAGTATCTGGAATCCCAAGTTGAATTTCCAGGGGGTTTGAGTCATTTCCCTTTTGAAATGCAGCTTATTAGAAATTCAGTTGTTGCTCAAAGCATCAATGCACATAATTTTTGCCCAAAGGATCGATACACATACTTTTCTAATGTACATCTGAGTACATAAATGAACATTGTTTTGAGTGCAAGATCTTATCCCCAAATGTTAATGCAACATGGGTTTTTGAACTTGAAATAATAGCCAGGGGATAGAATAGGGTGAAAAACAGTTGGAGATGTGTTTCTTCTCTACAAAGAGTACAAAGCTGTGCTCTAAGGGTGCTCTGAAGATGTTTATCTTCCAGAGAAATTGGGAGAAATCCAGAGCAAAGACACTAAATAAAACAAGAAAACTACCCTAAGTTTTCTTAAAGACTTTACCCACAGTGAAAGTTCAAAGCTTATTTCTAGCACCACAGATACGCAATGAAATACAAAACCAAACACAACTCAGGCTTCTCTATTAGTTTAACCTAGTGGCTGTCAGTGTTAGTATTATAAGATGTATTCTTTGCAAAGGCTAAATCTGAGTCATTGTAGGATTTTTGCAGTAGTTTTCGATGTACATGTATGAGTCTTTATTCTTACCAAAGCAGCAACTGCTTCAAATTCAGCAGTTCAGGACATGAGTTTGTGTTCGTGGATTAAAGAGCACTGGAATCAAGACTTTGATTTTAGTGTGGAATCCAGCCAGCTTGGTCCACCTATTGCCTGGTATTTCAATTTATTGAATTACTTTTGACTTTCATGCAGCTGAATCATACTAATTCCATAACACAAAGCACTATCAAGAGTGATAAAGTGTTGAATGCTGTTTGTATTTTAAAGGGATAGTTCACCCATTTTGAAAAGTTTGATATTGTTTCACTTCACTAACACTACACTAGCTGGACAGTAGTAGCACAGTAGTGATGCTATCTTCCTCTTATTGTTACTGAGTGTTATTTTTTAAACAAAGTTTCAGTTTGATTAATTATTTTGTTAATTATTTTATTATTATAATGCAGAATTTTTACAGGGCAAAATGGCAGTAATTTGCGCAAACCTGTTGTACTCAGTGGCCATATGTGCATTTTACTTTGAGCGACACTTGTAAAGTTATTTTAACCCTTCTTTGGATTAAGGCAGTTAATTTTATTAGTCCACCTCAACAATACTTAGTCATACTCCTGAGCAGACGTGTACAGAGACAGCTGCGGACAGTTGTGGACACCTCAGATGTGTAGTAGCTGTGCACTCTCTGGAGTCTACGTGGCAGATGTATTCCACACTTGCACTGTAGGTTGCAGTTGGTGCTCCTGTAGCTGGGAGTATTGATCACTATATTTGTTTCATGACCTTTTTATACGCTTCCTTCTCCAGGTAGCCAGGATACTCCAAGGACCAGAACATCTCTGTCTAACTACAGCATGTCTCTCACTTCTGGTTCAGCATAACGTTTCTTACACATGGTCACAAATTTTGGGCTACGTGCAGACAGGTCCCCATTGACCCACATAGACATGAGTAGTGAATAAAATTACATCATTCGGACCCGCACGTACTTGTGGACATGGAAGGTATAACACTGGCCTAATGATGAGAGGAAGATGAAGCTACTGCTGTGTTACATAACAGCAAAGGGGGCGGGGAGTGAAATAATATCACATTTTTCAAAATGGGTGAGGTATGCCCTTAAGTTATGTTTGTTTTATGTCCTTTTTGTACTCTTCCTTCTCCAGGTAGCCAGTATACTATAGGCACCAGAACATCTCTGTCTAACTACAGTATGTCTCTCACTTGTTGTACTGGCCTAGCATAACGCTTCCTGCCAGACCTGGGCCAAAGGATGACACACACACACTTTTCATACTTTTCAACTACAACTGCTCTGTGGCAGATCTGGGGTTCATCTGTGGCTACAGACCACTCTCTCAGGCTCTTCTTGCTGCATCATTATTGACATCTGCTGCGCTCTGAAATGAACTTTTACCAGGACTAAACATATGTTTGAGTGAGACCAGTATATCCAGGCCAGTATTTGCCTCATATTAAAAATTATGTATTAACAAATGGAAAATTAGTGCGCAATGGCTTGAATAGTGGTTACGGGTCCATTAAATAGAATTCTGTGGCAAAGACTGAATTCTTGACATTCATGAATGATACTGAATACTCAAGATACTGGCCTTAAATGTTGCTAGTATATTGGTACTGGTATTCAGTACCCAGTAATAGTAATAATCTTGACCCTCCAGTGTTTTTGAAATTTGGTGCTACTTGCCAGATGTGGACTAATGTGTGCAGGTTAAGACATAATCATTTCATTTGCCCTCGAGTTCATTTTGTTAAAACTCAAGGAATGGATTATGAGCATTATAAGGTTTTAATTGTGTTTTCTCCCAGTCTGGAGAAATGCTAATACTTACTGCACTATTGATAATACACTGAGAAGAAAATGTTTACATGTGCAACATATCAAAAAATGTACATCAGCTCTTTTAAAACACTGTCACACAGCCTTTAGCAAAATGTATCACTTTACTGCCAAAGACAAGCTCTAACCGTGAATGGTGGACCTTTACAATCGGTCTCTTCTGTGTGTGTTTCATGTTGCCTGAGAGTGGAGGTCTGTAGCCAAACCCTTCTTCTTCCAAAATATGAATGGATTCTACAGAGTGTTTTGGCCCAGGTTTACCTGCAGCCAGTAGTGATGCCACCCCTGCTGCACAGTAGTGGTAACAGCAGTAGAGCTTTTTCTCTCTGGTGCAGATAAAATATAAGGCCGTAGAGATTTCTAAGAGAAACAAATATGTTGGATATCAGAGAGAATGGAAGAAAGGGAGAGCATGCAGCAGTAGCTGTTGCTGTGCACAGAATTACATTGTTGAACTTCAAGGGTACACCAAGGTTTCAGAAGAGTTGCCCCCTGGCCAGCCTACCTATTAAGTGATCAGAGACACCAGAAATCATCCACATGACCCTGGAACAAGAGATCACTTGTACTGTGGCTCCTTGCTAACACTTAAACATACACTGTGGACAAATTACATGTTCTAATTACATGTCTACATGTAGCAACCCATTAAAATGAGAACCAGTAGCATTTCTAATGCTAAGTAGTAATATCAAAGGACCACACCAGTGTTTCTGCTGATCTTCTCCAAAAGTTATCAGTCATATTTTACTTGATGTCATTTTCCTCCCTTTTATTCAGCTGTTGGTTTTCATTATTTCTACTACAATATGAAAATGTACTTTCAAAGACTTCAAACTTTCCTCACATCAGTATTCCATCACCATAACAAAACAGTTTAATAACAAATGACCTCATGAAGCCTACAGGCCTACAGAGTCATTTCTTGAGTTTGCCTCTAAAGTCTGTCTACTGAATATGTAAATAAAACCAAAAAGAAATCAAAAGATTGTGGATTTCCTTTTGCCTGTTCTTAAACATCCATTATGATAAGAAAATGAACTTTCAGAGACTTGAAACTTTCTTCACACCAGTGTTCCATCAACATAATATAGTTGTCTACATTAGTTTTCCAAAAAGCAGCAGCACTGTTGTGTTTGTTGACGTGAGTCACTTGAAGTTGGGTGAAACGGTCTCTTAGCAGGAAAATAATCCCTGGGAAAATTTTGCTTTATTTTTAATTTATTTTAATTTTGCCAATTATCAGTTTGTTTGTTTGTTTTTTGCAAACAGACCCAACATTCAAAATTACTGGTATGGTCCTTTAAAATATGATTTTTTTTTTCAATCATGATCTATTTTCCATGTTTCCACAGGAAGTGGAAGTGATAGAAAAATGAAACTGTGTACAGCTAACTGGATGAATATGTGGTTGCTACAGGCCATATAATAAAACTAGCTAATGTTAGTGGCCAACTATCTCTCAATATAAAATGCTACAGAGGTAGCATGGCGCACCACAACAAGTGATCTACCAGGGACATGTTATAGATTTTGGTAATGTTCTCCTTACTTAACAGGTAAGCTGACCAATGGGCCGATCTCCCAAAAGCTCCCAAAAGTTTGCATTTGCTTGCGTTTGCTTCAAGAAAACTCACCCCGAAAACTCACCTCTGTCCCTTTATCCACTGTTCGAAGGTGACGACACAATGACTGGTGATGGAGGGGAGTATCTGAGGGCCGAGGACCTCAGGGAGCTGGGAGATGACTCCCTGCCTGGACAGTACCTGGATGGAATGAACTACCTCCGCTTCAGCCTGGAGGGTGCACGTACCGACAGGTGAATCAGACACACCTACATTAAGGTCAAGAGCAATGGAGAATTAAAGTAGCCGAGTAACTGACTTTTGTAGAAAAGACAAGTTCAAGATAAGTTTTGTTCCTCTGGCTATATGGACTCTTGATACCACACTAACATTATTCCTGTTTCTTCAATGCAGTCTCACAAAATTTCATGAAATTTGCACATCCTGTGAAATGAGGTTGAGGTCAGGTTTCGAAAATGAAAACAGCTTTGGTTAAACATAGGCAATTCACAGTTCCGCAAGGTTTTTGTATTATTTTTGTGTAAGACATCTAGATATTTTCTATTTGATACAATGATGGATGATGCCGCCATAAAGTAATGGCATCTTGGCTTTGAAAAATATGATGTAGCTTGAATGAGGGCTGACCACTAAATGGGAACGTGTTGTGCCAGAAAGTACAAGCCACCGTTTCACCCCAAAACACTTCCTGGAATTTACAGCATTATATGAGACGAAATTCCGTGAATTCCGAAAATTCCGACTTGTGGATTACATTCTTTTTACATGGAACTTGGTGGTTAAAATCTCTGCATGACCAACAGTCTTGGGGTCAAATGTTGTTTTAGGGTTAGCTGACACTTTAAAGGACCATCCGAGTGATTTTGTATGTTTAGTGTAATATCTACAAAATGTATAAACTTCATGCTGCTAAGCAGCTGTATTTTAGAACTGCCATATCATTTTTCCTCCCTTTTATCCAGCCACTGGTTTCCATTCATTCCACTATGATATGAAAATGAACTTTCAGAGACTTCAAACTTTCTTCACACCAATAATCCATCACTGTCATGAAGTTGTGACAGGTTTTCCTAAAAAGCAGCAGCACTGTTGTGTTCTGATGACTTGAAATCGGGTGGAGTGAAACGGTCTCTCTGTGGGAAAATAGTCCCCTGGGAAAAGTTTGCTTTAAATAGCCAGTTCTCAGCTCTGTGGTTTAGGAATGTTGATGACTTTCTTAGCCACAGAGGCAGAACATTATAAGGTGTGTTTTTCAACCAGCAAGTCAAATTTGAATACAAGGGATTTCAATTATATGTTGTGAAATCTCTAGTACCCCTGCATGTTTTTCAGTGTAAATGGTTTGTTGCAATTGTAAATTGTTGTAAACAGGCCAGGCATTTAAAGTCACAGGCATGGGCCTTTAAGTGAAAAGATGGAAGATTCAAGATGAAAAAAAAAATGCTTTGAATGAGAGCTAGAAGGATTAGTTGTGAATTGAGGTTGTGAAAGTGGAAGTGAAATGTATCTGCCCATCGACCACTCAGACCTCCACACCAGTACCTTGCCATTATACAACTTCCTGTTTCTAGTCATGTCTCCTCCATGCCATCCTTACCTGGCAGGGAAGTGTACACTATATTGCCAAAAGTATTCGCTCATCTATCCAAATCATTGAATTCAGGTGTTCCAATCACTTCCATGACCACAGGTGTATAAAATCAAGCACCTAGGCATGCAGACTACTTCTACAAACATTTGTGAAAGAATGGGTCGCTCTCAGGAGCTCAGTGAATTCCAGCATGGTGCTGTAATAGTAATGTAATAGGATGCCACCTGTGCAGTAAGTCCAGTTGTGAAAGTTCCTCGCTACTAAATATTCCACAATCAACTGTTAGTGGTACTATAACAAAGTGGAAGCGATTGGGAACGACAGCAACTCAGCCACGGAGTGGTAGGCCACATAAAATCACAGAGCGGGGTCAGCGGATGCTGAGACGCATAGTGCTCAGAGGACGCCAACTTTCTGCAGAGTCAATAGCTTGAGACCTTTAAACTTCATGTGATCTTCAGATTAGCTCAAGAGCAGTGCGTAGAGAGTTTCATGGAATGGGTTTCCATGGCCGAGCAGCTGCATCCAAGCCACACATCACCAAGTGCAATGCAAAGCATCGGATGCAGTGGTGTAAAGCACACCGCCACTGGACTCTAGAGCAGTGGACACGTGTTCTCTGCAGTGACGAGTCACGCTTCTCCGTCTGGCAATCTGATGGACGAGTCTGGGTTTGGTGGTTGCCAAGAGAACGGTACTTGTCTGACTGCATTGTGCCAAGTGTAAAGTTTGGTGGAGGGGGGATTGTGGTGTGGGGTTGTTTTTCGGACGTTGGGCTCGGCCCCTTAGTTCCAGTGAAAGGAACTCTTAATGCTTCAGCATACAAAGACATTTTGGACAATTTCATGCTCCCAACTTTGTGGGAACAGTTTGGAGATGGCCCTTCCTGTTCCAACACGACTGCGCACCAGTGCACAAAGCAAGGTCCATAAAGACATGGATGAGCCAGTTTGGTGTGGAAGAACTTGACTGGCCTGCACAGAGTCCTGACCTCAACCCGAGAGAACACCTTTGGGATGAATTAGAGCGGAGACTGCGAGCCAGGCCTTCTTGTCCAACATCAGTGTCTGACCTCACAAATGCACTTCTGGAAGAATGGTCACAAATTCCCATAAACGCTCTCCTAAACCTTGTGGAAAGCCTTCCTAGAAGAGTTGAAGCTGTTATAGCTGCAAAGGATGGGCCCACATCATATTAAATCCTATGGTTTAAGAATGGGATGTCACTCATGTTCATATGTGTGTGAAGGCAGCCGAGCGAATACTTTTGGCAATATAGTGTATCTCTCTGACATTCTGTGCACAAAGCATTGTATTTACATTTTAAGAGTTAATGCTCATTTCACAAAATTTTGTGAGACTGGGTTGTGTTCCTCTGTTGATCCTGTCCCTGTGTAAATACTGTGGAAATAGTGCTTTTTTCCTGAACAGTGGTGTAACTGTGAAGTTATTCATTTTGGGATTTCGTGTTAACTAACAAACCAGGCGTGTGTGTCCGTGTTTTGGTGTGTTTTGCAACCATTCCTGCTCATACACCATCGTTTGTTCTGTCTCCCTCGTCATGCCTGCATAGTCGAATGCAAAGGTATGTGCTGAAGCTGGCTCAGTACAGTATTTGTCCGTTTGAGACCATCAGTAATAACTCAGTAGCCTGTGTAGCACTTTATGTTAGAATGAGTCCATCTTTTTTCTTCTTTTCTTGTTTTATATTCTGAGTTTGCCTGTTGAAAAGTTCTTTTTAACATTTCAGTGGTGTTGATGCAAGCAAGAACATTAAGGCTACATCCACACAGAGACAAATTTTTTTTGAAAAAACAACATTTTCTTTCCCTTTAAATCTTCTGTCCACATTACCAATGCAACTTTGATCATGCAGTTATTCTCAACAACTTGTATTCATTTGAGAGTTGTGGGAGGAGCGCAACCTCCTCCTCTGTTCATATAAACCTCTCAGCCTTGTTTTTATCATTCCACTTCCTCTTCTCGAAGGTTTTGGATATTGTTAAGACGTTTTCAACCATTTTCCACAATGCATTTTTGCATTCTTGTGTGGACAGAGGTATTTTTGTTGTGTTTTTTAAATGAAAAAATCAAGTTGTGCTTTCAAAAATATCCGTCAGTGTGTGGACATTGCCTAACTTAGTTCTGTAGAGGGCTTCTTGTCCACATGAGCCAGTTTCTATTGTAGGTGTGTGTTAGTGTCTATTCATTAAGGACAGTTCATTAAAACCCTTTCATAGTGTCATTTATGACACATGTTCATGCTTTTATTCCACTTTTATTAGGATAGTTCCCATTTTACAATTCCCCATGCTTTTACATCCACCCCTTATCCCAATTTACGGATTAGTCATTTATTTTTTATTGCCCCTTTCTCTGTAGTTAATAGTTTTCCAAGTACATTCATTACATTTACGTTTTGAGTGCATCCCTGAAATTACTCTACTGGCAATAATTATGCCCATAACAAAAGTATTACTAGTAATACTCACTACAACTACCACTTCTAATAATAATAATGAAGATTACAATGATCATCATAATAATTATGAAATAGATAAAATAAACCTACAGAGATAGAAACCCCTATTAATACTCATGAGTTTTCAAGGGTGTTTTCGTTTCTAGTCCCTTAGTTAATTTCCTCCGCTACTGTGATCTGCATTTTTTACATGAGCATCTTTGTCATCTTCAACCATGTCCTCTTCTTTGCTACAGTTCGGACAGGTCCTTCACCCCCACCCACCACAGTTACTACTCCCCTAAGCGTGAAGGCATGGTGGATGAGACACTTGCCAGTCACCAGGTACAGTGTGGGACCAAAACGACTCCTGAAACCTAGGTTTAGAATTTGAGCGTTTTGAGCTTTTCAATATTGCACTGGTTTTCTTTAGGAACTGATGTGGATTAAGTGAATTAGCTGAATGTTAGCTGGGGAGAAGTCCACCAATGGCAGGAGGCTAACAGTTAGCATCTGGAGCATCCAGCCAGTATCCAGCACTCAGTAACAATGAGAGGAAGATAACACCACTACTGTCCTACACAACAGCTGGGGGGAAGTGCAATAATGTCACATTTTTCAAAATGGGTTCACAGTTTCTTTAAATGCCAGGACAAAATATCAATTATCCGCAGTTGCAGTCATTGATGGTGTGAGGTTGTTAGTTAAGATAAGATGAGATGAGATAAGATAAGATAAGATAAGATAAGATAAGATATGCCTTTATTTATCCCACAATGGGGAAATTCACAATTTGACAAATTGACATCTCTAACAAGAGGCTTGTTTTCTGATGGCAGTTTTCGGCACTTGCCAGGGAAAATGAGAGAGATTCATACCGGCTGAGCTGGGGCACAGAGAACCTGGACAACGTGGCTTTATCTTCCAGCCCCATCCACTCTGGGTACGTACAACCTGCTGGAGGAAAAGATGACTTAACATGCCAGGAAGCTTACATATTCCTGTCCCAAGACTTCATAGTCTTATATATTGATAATAAAAATAATAATAAAACTTTATTTGTATAGCACCTTTCATACAAGAATTGCAGCTCAAAGTGCTTCACAATAAAAAGAACATTTAAATTGAAAATGATGACACACACACACACACACACACACACACACACACACACACACACACACACATCTGTTTCTGTCATTTATGTGATCAATAACTTGCCGAGTATTTAATTATAGGGATACAGAACCACTCTTGGACCTCAACACACACACAGGTGCACACATAGTGAACACATGCACATGCATTCACACATCCCATACTTTGCATTTTGTAATGATACTCTGGATTATGCAACTCAGTCTGACTGATACTAAATGCGGTTTCTTTCAGTTGGTATCTGTTACTGCGATACTGAACTAAATGAAGATATTTGGCTTTATTGCTGTCACTGATAATTTAATCATCTTCTTTTAAGCAGTTATAAACACTGAAGTATGTCATGTATAAGATAATATAGATGTGTAATTGTCAGTAATGTTGTACAATCATATGCACTGTGATACATGGTGAGCAGTATCATCAACGTACCAGATATTTACACCAGTACTATATTTTATCTCTGAAAATCTGATGCTGCTTCATTCTCATGACAAATAACAAAAACCGTCAAGCAAATTGTTTCCTCGTTTTACTTGGTCAGCTTTTGTAGCAACGTATAGGGCTTTGATGTTGGTTTTTATCAGTTCTGTAAATGGAACACAGCAGTTCCATATTTGGTTCGTGGCACCAGTTTGTCAACCAGTTCAGGTGTACTGGGATCCGGTTGGAGACGCTGGTGAACAGATTGATGCTGCTGCCATGTCTTCAGCTGTTTCAGTCTGGCTGCTGCAGTACACTGTCAAGAACCAGGCTGACACTTTGTCTGTTGCAGTTCTTTGTCCTCTTTCAGTTATTTCCATCTGCATGTTTACACTCTGTTGAGGTAACATTGCAATGGACTTTCAGAATCTGAATCAGAAATATGTAATTGATCCCTGAGTTGGAGTTGTGTATCTGTCTGCTTTGCAACAACTGATTAGGTACTTCCTATCAATGTGAATGGATGAAGAAGTTCCCAGATCTCTCTGGATATTGATAGCAAAAATACAGTTATCAACAATAATTTGAGCAAAACTATAGTCTGCACTGCATGTGCATTTTATGCAACAAGTTATGTTAAATGGGATTATGACAATTCTTTTTAAGAAAGTTAGTTGGGGAGTCACCTCAATAGTACGAGTCTAACAGTTAGCATGTGGAGCATCCAGCCAGTATCCAGCACTCAGTAACAATAAGAGGAAGATTGCATCACTGCTGTCCTACACAACAGCTGGAGGGGAAGCGAAATATAATCCACTGTTTCAAAATGGGTAAAAATCCCTTTATCATTGAACCACAAACTGTTCTGTTTTAAGAAATAACAGCACACAAAGTCTCATTGGTATTGAACCAGTATTTAAATTTTTGTTATTGTGACAACACAAGATGAATGTGTTAGATTAAGGTCGTAAGTCAGAGTCTGTGTCAGATCCCAGAGGTTCCCTGCAAAGGTTTTCATTCATCTATGCTTGTCCTCATTCTGTTTTTCTTAAATTTGCCTTGTTCTTTCTCCATGGGTTTATCTCTCTGACTGTTACGCACTTCTGGTTGACTTTTTCTTCCTTCTTGTCTGATATGGTGGTTGTTTCTAGCCGTTCCTCTCCGTGCCATGATCATGGAGACCACAGCAGGTGACCCTCTGCACCTTGGCCTCATCATTATCCCCCTCCTCCTCCTCATCTACATCGTGCTCTTCCTCCCCTCAAAGTGTGCTCTCCTGATGGAGAGATGTTTGTGTGTGTGCTGCTGTCCTTTTCCTGTGTTGCCTCATACTGTAACTCTTTCTCTTTAGATTTACTGTGATTTACTGTCACATTGTGATTCAGTTTGTCTGCCCTCCACTTTGAGTTTGACTTGAGTCAGTTGGATCTGGCCTGTGATTTTAAACTTTCAACCTGAAATGGACAGGTTTAAAAGCCACTCCTAGCTTCAGATGCCACCTGTCAAATTTCACAGAGGTAATGTTTCCACATGGACAGGTGTTGTGATATGGCGAATTTTGGACATCAAGGAATAAAGACAAGGTAGCCCAAGAGACGCCAAGAGGCAGCACAGGTTAAGGACATGTTTATTTCACAGAATGTCTTGTGAATTGTGCATTGCCACTAACAGATATCTGCCATTGTTTCATTTTAGCTCTGATGGATATTTTAGACAAAAAATAAATAAATAAATAAATAAAAAATAGACTGTACCATAAAGGACAATCACCTTAGAACTCATCTTTTATTTCTTTAAGCAGAGAATGATCTGACTTCCATCAAACTGTTACATTTTCTCTCAATTTGTTAACAAAATTGTTTTATTTTGTTTTGTTTTTTTAATGTTTGCTTACCATATTGCACAAAGCCTCTGTGCTGTGTGCCAGTCATGGAAGGCTGTCATGTTTGTTATCTTACAGTTGTGCTGGCTGTGTTGCTGAATTTTGATAACACATATTCCTACGTCTCTGTGTGGTTTTCAGCATTGTGTTGTTTGCATTACTGAAGGCAATCTGAAATTTTAATTAGGCATACTGTCACATCATCACACCCATAACCCCACTCTGTGACCATTTGCCACATTGCATGAGGTGTTAGCAATGGTAGTTTTTCCCCAGCTGAGGTCACGGATCGCTTTAGGCTGTGAGGTCATAAAGCTTGAAACAATGCATCAAGATTTTTGCAGATTGTCCTGGTCATCACCTTACCCAATAAGTGATGTGGACACAGATACCAAAGTCATCTCTATGTTACCAGTAGATTGTTGACTCTGGTGCTCCGTACTAACACCTAAGCATACACTATGTTGAATGATAACAGACCACTAGCATTACCTGAAATTAAGAATGGCCTTTCAATGTTGCTGGTTTATAATGTATGGTCAGTGCTCATTACAGCTGATGTAGACATTTATTTTTGGAATTGTTTCAGGTAGGAAACCACCTTATCATTGATTGTGCAGTGATTTTTAGCTATACACAGTCTCATATCTCTCATCCCATCAACTCCACTTCCTATGGAAAAAAAGTAGTCTGTGATATTTTGAAACACTTTATTTTCAAGTCTGTTTTGTACAAATTGTACCAAGATCTTAAGACAAAACTTAGCCACAAATCATTTCAGATTACTTCCATTTAGCATATTGTGTATGCTAAGGTGTCACAGTAGCATGCGGACCAGAGCAGACAATTTGATTTTGGTGTCTAGTCTCTCATCACTTCATGGTCCATGTCCAGTCTCCAAAAACTGAGTGTACTCCTTTAAGCCTTGTAATTGTCATGGTTTCCAACGCCGTCCTCCTCTTTCACCTCAGCTTCCTTGTCAGCTTTATGGTGGATGCCAGGGGTGGAGCCATGAGAGGTTGCCGGCACAATGGACTACGCATCATCATCCCACCCAGGAAGTGCAGCGCCCCCACACGGGTGACATGTCGGCTGGTGAAGAGACACCGTCTGGCCACTATGCCCCCTATGGTAGAGGGTGAGGGCCTGGCTAGCAGGCTTATCGAAGTGGGGCCGTCTGGAGCCCAGTTCCTCGGGTAAGACCGTAGCATGGTTGGATAAGATAAGATAAGATAAAATAAGCCTTTATTAGTCCCACCACGGGGAAATTTACAATGGATGGATACATGGTTGTACAATAGGAATGGAGGGAAATATGGGGGGAGGGCAAAGGGCGCTGCAGGAATGTGTTGAGGGAGGTAATGATGGAGGCAGTGAGTTGACAGGAGAGATAAGTTTGACTTGGAATGTGGGAAGAGCAGAGGGGATAAAAGACTAGACTAACATGAAGAAACTAGTGAAAAGAGAGA
The DNA here is from genome assembly GCF_902150065.1 of Myripristis murdjan. Classification (NCBI taxonomy): domain Eukaryota; kingdom Metazoa; phylum Chordata; class Actinopteri; order Holocentriformes; family Holocentridae; genus Myripristis; species Myripristis murdjan. The sequence goes on from NC_043997.1 coordinate 27,377,387, forward strand.
GCAGAGAGAAAGACAGGCACAAACACAACAGCACTCCCTCCTGCATGCAGACCTAAGACAATATTTTCAAGCTAATATGTTGTGCTTTTGAAAACCTTTCTCTCAGCAAAATTAACCACAGTTTTAGAGAGGAGGGACATTAATAATAGGAAAAGAGTTGGATATTATTTATCCTTTGATTAATTGGTTAACTGATATGATTGATATTCAGCCCTATGTTGTTAATTGCACAATGTCATGCCATTGCTAAATGAATCTGGTTCTAGTTATGATTTCTTAATTGGCAGTGAGTACTTTGATATTTCATGATAATGAAACCCTTTTGAATTGATACTGAAAAACTGAATTGGAATTGCAATTGAATAGAAATGTCTATATAAAAAAGAGGGGAAAAGAACAATACAGAACTTGAATGATTGAAAGAAAGCATGAGAGGTAATGGTGCACTACCTGTGTCTTGTACTGATAAGAATTTATATTTGTTGTATTGAGAAGCTCACAACCTGCTGCCCTTTCATATTTTTCAGATTAATTTCCCCCTGCCTCTGCCTTACTAAAACTTTCTATATCTGCCCTTGCTTTTTCCCAGCGCCAGGGATCTACCAGTCTTTGCTCTTCAGCATGCCTTTTTTCTTTCACTACAGCTGCAGTCTAACTCTTTATAACCCCTTCCCTACTGAAGAAAAAGCTGTTTCAATTAACTTGCACCATGATTGATTTGATATGTAGCCTGATAAGTCGCTGTACTTTTAATACAAGTTGGTGCCCCCTAGTGGTAATATTTGAGAAAGCATCATAAATGGAAACTGTTGCACTAGGGTTAGACTCATACACTGGTTCACTGATCTTTTGTGCTGATACTGCCACAATATATCAGCAAACCTATATAACCCTTAGCATAGCATATGCATATAGTCACACCCAAAATGTTTAAGATGATTCCGCAAGGTTTCTATCCTTTTATACCCAGTCCAAACACTGTGTGTTTTTTCTTTCTCACTGCTGCGTATGGACGCTTGGTTGATCACACAGTAAACTACACCTCCCCACCGCCCCTCCACCTCTTAATGAGGGCGAGAGTTTGGTTAGCCGAATTCTCCAGCTTGGCCCGCCGGGAACAAAATTCCTTGGGTAGGGGGAAAAAAGAAAAAATGAACAGTAATGCATATGAAACAATCCATGGATGCCAGTCTCCAGTATTTTCTTTTATAGACCCTTCTTTGTGATGTTATGTTCTTTCTGTGTATTTATATGCTCATGTTCCCTGTACTAGAGTGTTGTGCCACACCTCAACTGGTAGTTTTTGCACTCTAGACCTTGCATTTCTGTAACATTACAATGCTATTCCTTTTCTTTTTTTTTTTACCTAGCCTTCTCCTTTTTGTGTTTGGCTTTGTATGTTTGAGTTCTTCCTGTTTGCCTAACAGTTTTGTGTTGAAGGATAATTTCTGTCATTTTCATGTGGGGTTTAGATGGTTCTTTGGCTAGAGAGTAATTTAGGAACCAAGTGAAATTACAATGCATGGTTGGGCTCTCTGGCTGTATCCACATAAACCATGCAAATCCAACCGCTACTAATGTGAAATGAATGGAAGACAACTTGGAGGCAAATCACTTCAAAAGAATGCACCAACTTCTTTGGAAATTGGATTGTTGGTCAACTTACCTTTCACATGTTATAATAGGAGTGCCAGCAAATCCATAGCATTTCATGGGTTCAGATATCTCTATCCTGAGCACTTGCAAAGGCATTAGCATGAAGAACTTTAACGAATAACTAAACCTAAAAGTGTGTGAAGCCTGACCTCTTGTTCTCTTGTGACATCACCTGCCATCAAAGACCAGGCTTCACAGATATTTGGGATCGGCATTTAGTTACTTGTTAAGTAACCATAAACAATTTGCATTGTTTAGGAGATAGACTTTTCAGTAATGCAGAGTTGGTATTGATTTTTATCTGACAGTCATCTTGTCACATAAATGCTACGTTGACCATTGGGCCAATTTCCCAAAAAGTGACTTGCAGCAGTATTTGATACTTGTAACAATACTCAATACTCACATCGGCACACGCACCAGCCACCAAGAAGAAAAGTATGCAGTTTACTGATGTCATATATGACATGACTTCTAAGCAATGACATCCTTCAAAGTTTCAAAACTAGCTATGTTCCCCGGCCACTCGTAGCGACCACAGAGCAAAGTTGCTTAATATGCATATAGGTCTACATCATCTTATATCAATAATAATATGTTACATGCCAAATGATGATGACGATGACGATGATGACGTTGTTAAAAAACTGAAAGTTACTCTCAGGCCAAAGAATTCTAACATCATATGTGTAGTGCAGCAGTTATCCTTTAATAGCAGTGTTTATCCCGTGATAGATGATTTAGCATGTTTTAGCATGTTGTCACTATGTTGTCACTGATTTTGTCAGGTAAGTGTTACAGCTTATGAATACAAACACCAGGGCTGCAGTTAAGATCACGTCATTTGAGTCCATGTCAATTTCAAGACCAGGACCAGCCAAGCTCTGGTGAAGGCTAGACTCAAAGGTGGTGCAGACCAGAACAAATCAAGTCCCATTTTAGACCAAGAAAATAATGGGTAATAAACAGTCTACATGTCTTCACAAATGTAAAAAAAATAATGATAATAATGAGTTGAGAGTCACCTCATAGTGACCATGAATTTTAACTCCTATTACCTTTACATTCTGGAAAGTAGTGTATCTTTAATTGTGACCAAATGCTGCATCAGTACTACAGCCCTAGCAAGTACCATTTATCAAATACAGTATACCGTAAGTCACTCACAGCACCTACCCTCTACCCCCCCAGTCCAGTAATTGTGGAGATCCCCCACTTTGCTGCCCTGCGGGGGAAGGAGAGGGAACTGGTGATCCTGCGGAGCGAGACTGGAGAGAGCTGGAAGGAGCATCACTGTGAACACACCCAGGAGGAACTCAACCAAATACTCAACGGCATGGACGAGGGTAAACCAATCACTCACCTCCTGATGGGGAAAAGTCCACCTCAGTGGCAGGAGGCTAACTGTTAGGATTTGGAGCATCCAGCCAGTATCCAGCACCCAGTAATGATGAGAGGACTATAGCACCATTACTGTCTTACATAAAGCCTGGTGATGGGGTGGATGAATTAATATCAAATTTTCAAAATGGGTGAAAATCAAAATTTGCCCTAGAAAAGAAGTTGGATATTGTGAATTCTTGAGAAGCAGCATGAGGATACATAAAAACATTATGAGACAACATAAGGAAAAACTACTTATGATCTGAGAAAAACAGGTCAATACAGAAATGTAATATATTGTGCTATATTATAGTAACAGTAATGTCCCTAATGCGTAATCTGCTCTGTTTCCATTGTCCAGAGCTGGACACACCAGAGGAGCTGGACAGGAAACGCATCTGCCGCATCATCACCAGAGATTTCCCACAGTACTTTGCGGTTGTGTCACGCATCAAGCAGGACAGTAATCTGATAGGTCCTGAGGGAGGCATTCTGAGCAGCACTGTTGTGCCTCAAGTCCAGGCAGTTTTCCCCGAGGGCGCGCTCACCAAGAGGATCAGGGTCGGCCTGCAGGTAATGGACAAAAGCATGAAGAGCCATCCTGTGCCTTTGATATATACAGCTACCTGTTTTGTTGTATTTGTTGTGTGAAATCATAGTAGTAGTAGTTGGATTCAGGATGGATTTTTTTTTATCAACACAACATTATAGATGGATAGATGTGATTATAGATGGCAATTTAAAAAAGTAAGAATGGAAACTTTCTTATGTGAGATACAAGGCAGTGTTATTGCAAAATATAAAAAATGGAAAGCTTGAGCATCAGTTGGATACGGCAACCTTAAATGAGTCAAAAGTGAGTTGGTCTAGTCTGCTACAATGGATAACAATGATCAAGAAATTTTAGAATTGCACTTGGAATCCATTCTTTAAATGAAGAAGAAGAAGAATAGTCATCATCATAAATCAAACATTTACATCGGGGAGGACCACTGTTCCCTCTAAACAAATTATATTGTAAGAATGTAGCAATTATCACACTGACCAAATATCAGTATTTTGTCAGTCTTCAATCCAGCCATTACCTCAAAGAGTTTAGTTGTGCAATTGGTTAGATGTAGGTCCATTGTAAAGCTTACTGTTTAGTTAGTTGTTTAAATTAGAGTGAAGCTAATTTTGTCAGAGATGTTAGCCCTGTCCTTCACTATTGTCCTATACTATGCTATACTATTGTGCTGCGTACAGATGATATGGTGGGCTATGGTCCAAAAGTCTAAGTCATTTAGCCTGAGAAACTTGTTGTGAAATCGCTTTGATGAGATGAAAAATAGCATCATCATTGAACCAGATTTCTCAGTATTTATTGAAAGAAATAAAGCGACTTTCATTTAGCTTTCAAAGATTTAACAGTGTATCAAAGTATGCATTTTTCCTTTTTCAAAATTAATTTGAATGGCTCTAAGGGTGCTTTCAGACCTGTGGCCCGTTTGCTTTGTTCCGATTCAGGGGCTAAATCGATACAGTTATTTCGTTTTTCATTTGGGGCGTTTGTGTTCAAAGGGCAACTGTCTGTAGCGGTTCAAAGCTGTAAACAAATACCAGGTGTGAACCAAGTGTTCTCTCATTGGTCAGAAATTACCCCGAAAGAAGTTTCCTCTTCCGTTCTTACCCCGGGAAAAAGAAAATCCATGGAGCATCTTCAGCGTGCGTGGCTAGTTTGTTTCTGTGCAGTGGTGTAGTCTAGTCTAATTCGGGACCTTTTCTAGTGGGTATACGGCGTATATGTGCGTATCACGTAGACTACACCACTGTTTCTGTGTGTTTCTGTGGTTAATGTACCGGTGTTCTGTAACCGAGGAAAACATCCAGTTCTGCCGGGAATCAAGACTGCGCGGGGAAAATAATATCATACTGCAAGAAGACGTGCCATGACAAGGAATTGCCGACGAAGATGGGCTCTGACGCTGGTTGAACCACAGTTATGAGTGAGTTCTGTTGGTTGCTGTGTCGGTTATGTTCTCACTGCAAACGAACCGCTCCAAGGGCTCGAATGGAAGCGAGCCGAGACCACCTCTTCTAGGCGATCTCGGCCCGCTTGTTTTGTCCCACATCCATGCGCGATTGCTGTGTTCTCATATGTCCAAACGAACCGATCTTTAGGGGGAAACGCTCCCTGTTTTGGAACAACTGCTCCAAACGGGACAGGTCTGAAAGCACCCTAAAATTGGCCTATAAGTACACCATAACTGAATGACTATGGACAAATGTGGACCCTGAGGCTAGACCATCTGAACCACTGGTATAGATTTATTACCTACTCTATGTGCTTTGCCAGGCTCAGCCCATGAGTATAGATGTGGTGAGAAAGATCCTGGGGAACAAGGCCACATTCAGCCCCATCGTCACCCTGGAGCCCCGCAGGAGGAAGTTTCATAAGCCCATCACCATGACTATCCCCGTCCCCAAGAGCAACTCCGACCCAGTGGTCAACGGCTTCGGAGGGGACACACCCACTTTACGACTGCTCTGTAGTATCACTGGTCAGAGAGTAGACAACACACACGCACACACTTGCATCCATGCACAGGCCAGCACACCAACCTATACCTGAATGTCTCAATCTTCTGTTTGCACCTATTTGCAGGTGGAACAACCCCCGCCCAATGGGAGGACATAACAGGAACCACACCCTTAACGTTCATCAATGACTGTGTCTCCTTCACCACCAATGTGTCTGCCAGGTACCACAAAAAGGAGTTAATGATCTGAGCTAAGCTTTTACTTTTGCTGCTGTAGCTCTTGCCAGGGAAACTCCTCTGA